>NC_134535.1:120004230-120629480 GCF_050624435.1 Tenrec ecaudatus
GGGTTGTCTAACCCTATGCCTGTGCATATTTCTTATAAGATTTTCCGTTGTCTTCTCAAGCTGTCCTTTGAAACTTTCTCTTCAGTTCTTCGACGTCACCGTATCTTCCATTTACCTGCGATACTCTACAAGGAAGAACATTCAGTGTCAGAATCTCCTCTGACATCCATCCTGACTGTGTTCTTTCCAATGCCCTTGTGCTTTCTTCGTGTATGATGCTCTTGATGTCGTTCCACAGCATTTAGGTCCTTTTGTTTTTCGTGTGACAAAATGTGAAAGCTGCTCTTTAGATGTCCTTGACAGTGAGGTGGGAGAGACTCGGTCATATTTTGGCTCTCCTGGACTTGTTTTGATTATGCACCGTTTGCCCCTGAACTTGCCGATGAGCAGTCGATGGTCTGCTCTGCAGTCAGCCATTGGCTTCGCTTTCAGCTGCTGGTATTGAGCTTCCCCATCACCTCTCCCACAGGTTTGGTCTCTGTGTATTCCATCTGGAGAAGTCCACATGCGTGCGATCTCTTGTGCCATTGAAAAAGAGATATTTGTGATGAAGAAGTCATTTGTCTGGCAAAATTCTATTATCTGACCTCCACATTTGTTTCTGTAACAACACTGTCTTTTCTAACTGCCGTTCCTTGCTCTACCAGGATAGGGAGTATTTTTGTTTTGGGTGTGTGCTAGGATATAAGTCCTGAACGAAGCCAGCTATGTGACATATGACATAGTGCTGGCAAGGTGATTTTTCCAGGCTTCCTCTGGCGGTTGTTTTGGGAATGGAGGAAGAAGCAGTCTAGTCCAGGGCCATTGAGTCGATTCTGATTCTTAGTGACCCTCTAGGACAGAGTAGAACCACCCCCTGGGGTTCCAGCCTGGAAATCATGATAGGAGCAGGCAGCTTCACCCTTTTCCTGGGGAGTGGCAGTTAGGTGTGAATGGGCAGCCATGTGGTTAGCAATCCAACCCGTAACCCCCTGTGCCAGCGGGGCTTCTTCGTGATCCATTAGCAAGAGGAGCCGTGGGAGACTGTTAAGAGGCATGGTGAGATCTCGGGGAAGGTGGTGGTGTAGACCAGTGAGCTGGTTGAGCAGGGGATGGGGTGGACCGGAGCCAGTTGCAGAGCTGTGGTTGACGGGACTTGATGAGTGGAGCTGGGTCACGCAGCAAAGAGAAGTCTTGAAGCCAAGTGCTGTTTTGTGGTGAGCGACTAGGGGGACATGGATGGTGGTACCATGTACTTAGTTAGCTGAGGAAAAGCAGCTTAAGGATCGGGCGGGGGAGTGGAATGGAGGATCGCTTTTGGCTGCCTTAGAATCCCCACGTGGATTAAGCCTCCACTGAATCCCCTCTGACCACTGACCAGGGCTGTGAGTAGCCTTAGGTTAAAATTTAACACCTTATCATTTGTTCTCCCTTTTGACCCATTGTAAGCGTGTTCTAGTTTTTTTTTTTTACTTTCTGCTTTCTTTTGGATTAAGGGGTTTCTGTTTTTGTTTATCTTTTGATGTTGTATTTTTAAAAGGTGTCTATGGTTTCCTTTACATGAAATCCAGAATAGGTCAATCTGTGGAGACAGTAACTGGATTCGCAGCTTTCCAGGGCGTGGCAGGGGCAGTTGGGGGGAAATGGAGGCTAACAACGATGAGTTCCAGAATGAAAAAACGTTCCAGAGTTGCTGGTGGCGGTGACTGCACAGCTCCTTGTAATACAGCAAAGTCATTGGGTTGAATGGTATGTAGATTGTGTTTCAACAAAACTGTCCATTTTTTTAAAAGGAGAGTGAGTTTCTTTGGGGGCCAATACCACCCAGGCTCTCTGAGTACGGACCATTCCATCTTCCGGGTAAGATTGTCCTGAGTTCTGTCTATGAACTAAGCAGGCCTGATATATCACACACTCCCTTACACAGACACACAGGTCACAACTGTTGGTATAAGTCCTCCTGAAGAGTGACGTGAGTCCAAGTACTAAAAGGCGTGGCACAGCACAAAACGAGTTTCTCAGAGCGTTCCACATGACTGCCCTGTGGCTGTGCGGCTCCTTCCGTTTGGCTGCCTGTTTGCTGTATGTATCATGTGTATACCCGTGGCCACCAACATGGGGATCGTGTCATGTGGGTGTGGCCCTTCCTAGTCCTCCTTGCTCACACTGCAGGTGGCAGAGCCTGTTAGACACCAGGTTGTGCTCAGCAGGAGGGGACTATCCTGGGCTTACTGTCCAAGGAGAGGTCAGAACTCAAGACCCTGACTGGAACGCTGACTCTTCTCATTTAGGCCCTCTCGTGATTTGAAAGTTGGACTTCACCTTCCCATCTTGTCTCACTGTCTCCTTGTCATGACAGTCCTTCCACTGTCAATGCAGTGCCCTCATGTCTGTTGTCTGCTCACCTCTAAAGGAGCATGCTAGAAAGATTACAGCTAATAAATTCCATAATTGCACTTCTGAAAAATCTATACTAATGATAAAAAAATAGAACAGGAAAATGCTATTGATCTAAAGCTGTTTACTGTATCATTAGTTTAAGCCAAAGTTTCCAGACTTATTTAGCCTATTGTCTCCTTTTCATGGAAAAAGCAAAACAAAACTCAACATCCTGGTAATTTAAATCCCCACCCCTGGTAATTTAAAACCTTGGTACTAAGGTCCATAATCCAGATGAAAGTGTAGGCATGTGCTTTTGCAGCTCATTTCTGGAAACACTGGTTTAAACAGAGGTAAACTAAAAGTGGCAAAAATGACAAATTGTCCAGAAATGGTTGAGAAATGTATGGTGGTTCCAGTAGAGATAATATAAATGCAGATATTAAAATAAGTAATAGGTATGCATACAGACCATGTCTTACTAATGTTCAAGTGAAAAAGGCCCACATGTTTTGCAGTTCCATGGAATGCGTTGTTTAATCTTTTTTTAAAACGTTTTATGAAGGGCTCATACAATTCTTATCACAGTCCATACATACATCCATGGTGTAAAGCACATCTGTACATTCATTGCCCTCATCAGTCTCAAAACATTTGCTCTCGCGTTGTTTAATCTTAAGGTGTCCAGAAATCAGGGCATTTGCTGAGATGTGATGAAAAAAATGAGAATTGAGTTTGTTTTGTTTTTCACAAAACCTTTGTAGTTCCATTGCTTTTGTCATTCGTGTATACAGACTGGAGAAAAGGGAATTTAGCACACGCAAAACCTTCCAGTGCCCGAATGAAGGTCATGAAGTGGGAAAGGAATGCAACCGTTCCTGTAGCGGCCACTAGGGGGAGACATTCGCCTAGAACAAGCTGGTTGCCATCTAAAGACAAAGTGGGACCAGATTTAGATATACACAGTGTGACTGCTGATAACTCCAGGATGTTTACAAATTGTTTGTAATTCCAGTGTTTATTTGTTAGTCTGTCTGTGTGGATAGATAGGAATCACCCCAGTAAAACCAGCATCTGCCTGCCGTTGGGAGTGAAATTGAATCTAGAGATCTTTTTGATGGGTGTTCCGGAGGAGCCGGCTTCCTATACTGCATTGACTAATATCTTCAGACTGAAACTTTGGAAGGTGACAGTGGACTCTATTCAGTCTACAAAATGATTGCCACTTGGAATCCTTTTTCTTTTTTTTTGGCAGCTTTATGGCAGCTCAGGGCTGGAAGAATAGAAGGATTCAGAAATAGAATAAATTGGGAGACTGTTTGCTCAGCTGGTTTCAAGGGATAGTCTGTCCCTGCTTCTCTAGGCCCCCCCCTTTAGTAAAGTGACTTGAAACGGAGACTCCAAAGAGCAGAGGGGCTGTTCCCAGGGAGGGCACCCTGCCTCACTGGCACACACCAATGGCGACGTAGGCGGAGGAGGTGTGGAGGAGGCCAGCGCGCCTCCAGGATTGTCGCCAAGAGGCAAACCTTATTAGGAAGTGGGACTTTCTCAGCTTTGTTCAGGAGTCTCCATTCTGGGGAGGAAAACAGCTGTTTGGCCTGTTTTGTTTTCTCTGCCAATGGTTTTATTTAAGTTCTGATTGCTTCTTCCACGTGCATCATTTAATCCCTACAAAGAACCCAAGGGAGAGGTATTTTCATTCCTCCCGTTTTACAGAGAAGATAACCAAGGCACAGAGAAGGGAAGTAGCTTACAGCTTAAAACCAGTATGTTCTCGTGCCAAGACTCAAGCGCGGGAAGTCTTGCCAGCAGCTCCACATGCGGGCACTCTGCTTGGGCATTTCTCGTGGAGAGCGCTCTGGTGCCACTAAATGACCCTTGAGAGCTCCTGGTTCTCTGAAGACATCTCTCTCCCAGCAGGAGCCACAATCTTCTGAGCCCCCTTCTTGGCTAGCTCAAGTTAGAGGCTCTTGACTAAGGCGCCAGGTGGGAAGAGGAGAGAAGTGCTCATTTCGCAAACACCATAGAACATTTACTTATAAGTCTCTTTTTCCTCACTTTAAAAGTAATTTTGTTGGTACCAGCTCTTTTGTCAAATACCTGATTATACCTAAAAGTACAGTCTTGTGTGCCATAGAGCAGATTTTCTATGCCCAGTGACGCTATGTGACAGAACTGCCTAATTGGGTTTTTCTAAGCTGCAATTACACTCTGTAGGTTTAAGCTGAATGCTTAACCATTGTGTCACACAGTCTCTTTTATCTAATACTATAAATGCTATTTATCATACAGGAGCCTTGATGGCATAGTGGATTATACATTGGGTTACTTGCTGCAAGGTCAGCAGTTTGAAACCACCAGTCACTCTGTGGGGAAACAACAAGGCTTTCTACTCCCATGAAGATTTTCAGTCTTGAAAATCCACAGGGGCCGTTCTACCCTGTCCTATAGGGTTGCCGATTCAGAACTAACTTGATGAGAGTGAGTTTGGAGAGGTTTGTGTTTATCATGTGGTGAAAATAGGTCTACGAATGTCATATATCATTCCTGTAGCAAAAACTCTTTTGTTCAGTACTATTAACGGAACTTCAGGGATCCAAGTTCTATTTTTAGAGTCAGGCTTTTTCTATAAAGGGCCAGCTAGCAAGTATTTTAGGCTTCTTAGGGTGGTGTTTCATGCTTTGTGGGCCGTATAGTTCCTTGTCCTCCAAAAGCATGGATGGAGAACGTGTCAGCAAGTGAGCATGACTGTTGGCCAATAAAGCTGATGAACATGGAATTTGAATTTAATATAATGTAGAAATCTGCCTTAGGTCATGGGCTAGACAAACACAGGTGTCAGACCACAGATTTGGCCTTAGGTAGATGCATAAGTGATAGTTGTCAAGGATCTCTTCTGGGTCTAAGGCTTATAGAGGAGGCCCAGGATGCTCCAGAACTGAAGTTGCTTCCGGATCTCTGTGTTTAGGAGAGAGGAGAGTAAAGACCAGCTTAGAGACCAGCAATGAGGACAGCCAAGGAAGAGAAGGGGAAGACCCAGAGAGAGTGAACCACTGATGCTTGGGAATTCCACTGCTTCCTCTCCCCCATCACCCCCCTCCCTGTGTTGTCTGTAGTTCTTAGCTAAGTGAAATTGATAGCAAAGTAGCCAAATAATAAGGAGCAACTGAAATTGAAATGATCATACTGGTACCTGGTTAACAAGCTATTTGGAGTTGAACGATGTATGATTAATGTGTGTGAGAGAGAGATTGATTGTTTGATTGATTTAGGAACAAAGCTCCAAATGTTCCAGCATGAGAAGGGTCGGAAGCTGATGCTTCCTCAGCGGAAGGAGGGAGTCTCTGGTTTTGTGCTGTTTTCATCGTGAAATTTGGCTTAAATTCGAGCACATCCTGGTTTTCAAGCTTGTTGCCTTTGTCCTTGTGACCTCAGTCATTGGCTCTAAGATTCCAAGTGTCCAACAGCACAGTTCAATCTCCCAGATGATTGTCCTTCTCTGAAAGTGGGCTGAAGCCATACAGCCCTGTGCCTTGATTGGGAAACACCACCCGTCTTCTGTCACTGCCTTGGCCTTGAGAGAGGAGCAGACCTGCCTGGTTGCTTCCCCGTTGCTCCCTCCTCTCACCTTGTCATGTCTCCATCCCCACCCCCACCCCACACTGCCCACTGTGAAGCCTCTTTCAGTGGTTGCTTGCTTCCCCACTCATCCTCTGAGTCGAGTTGTCAGTCCTGCAGGATTGGGCTGCACACCGACTTCTCCCTGCTGGTCTGGTTCTTGCTGCTGGAACTCAGGCTGGCCCTTTTCTGTCCACACCGTCCCTGCTCCACTGTCTTCCAGGGCCTGGGCCCTGTAAGCGTCCTCACCTCTCTAAGCCCCTTGCTGTCTGTGCTGAGCACCTCCATTTCCATCCTTGGGCTTCCACGCTCTCCCTTCGTTCTCTCGCACCTCAGCCATACACCTCTGTTCTCCTCAAAACAGGTCATGGCGCCCATCCTCCAGGGGCATTTCTAGAGTTTGCAAAAGCTTAGACAAAAGATCACGCACCAGCTCTTCGGAGATTTATTGATCAAGTGGATGTGTTTGTAGTTTTTAATCTACCTTTGTGTGGGAATGGAGTCTGGGGGTGATGCAAATGGTTAACACACCTGGCTGATAACTGGAAAGTAGGTGGTTCGAGTCTACCCAGAGTGCCTTTGAAGAAAGGCATTCTACTTCCGGAAAAAAAAAAAACTTTTTAAAAAATCATTTTACACTCCCTCAATGCATGAATACCTTCTTTTATTAAATTGGAACTCTATGATGCTCACTCTCCCAACACAACGGCTGGAGCCAAAGTGGGTGAACAAGTAAATGTGGTGAAGAAAGCTGATGGTGCCCGGCTATCAAAAGAGATAGTGACTGGGGTCTTAAAGGCTTGAAGATAAACAAGCGGCCATCTAGCTCAGAAGCAACAAAGTCCACATGGAAGAACACACCAGCCTGTGTGATCGAATGGTCCCAAAGGGATCAGTTACCAGGCATCAAAGAACAAAAAATCATATCATTGACTGCACACCTCCATGATAGGATCGCTGAAGACAAATGGGTGCATAAGCAAATGTGGTGAAGAAAGCTGATGGTGCCCGGCTATCAAAAGAGATAGTGTCTGGGGTCTTAAAGGCTTGAAGGTGAACAAGCGGCCATCTAGCTCAGAAGCAAATAAGCCCACATGGAAGAAGCACACTGGCCAGTGCGATCACGAGGTGCCCAAGGGACCAGATATAAGGCATCATGCAAAAAAAAAAAAAGATATAAGTGTGTGTATGTATGTGTATATATGTGTATATGTATATATGTATGTGTATATATGTATATATATATCATATTAAATAAAGGGGGAAGTGCAGAGTGGAGACCCAAGGCCCAAGTGTCGGCCAATGGAGATCCCCTCATAGAGGGGTTTAGGAGAGGAGATGGGTTAATTAGGGTGTGAGGTAGTATCGATGAAGAACACAGCTTTCCCCCAGATCCTGGATGCTTCCTCCCCCCAACTACCATGATCCGAATTCTACCTTGCAGGGCTGGATAGGACAGAGGCTGTACACTGGTGCATATGAGGCTTGGAGGTACAGGGAATCCAGGGTGGATGATACCTTCAGGACCAAGGGTGTGAGGGACGATGCTGGGAGATGGAGGGTGAGTGGGTTGGAAAGGGGGAACTGATTACAAGGATCCACATGTGACCTCTTCCCTGGGAGAGGGACAGCAGAGAAGGGAGACTCCGGATAGGGCAAGATAAGACAAAATAACGAGGTATAAATTACCAAGGGCATATGAGGGAGGGGGGAATGGGGAGGGAGGGGGAAAAAAAAAAGAGGACCTGATGCAAGGGGCTTAAGTGGAGAGCAAATGCCTTGAGAATGATTGGGGCAGGGAATGTATGGATGTGCTTTATACAATTGATGTATGTATATGTATGGATTGTGGTAAGAGTTGTTTGAGTCCCTAATAAAATGTAAAAGAAGAAAAGAGAAAAAAATGATTAGGGCAAAGACTGTACAGATGTGCTTTATACAATTGATGTATGTATATGTATGAACTGTGAAAAGAATTGTATCAGCCCCAATAAATTGTTAAAATAAAAAAAAAAACACACACACAAAAAAATCATTTTATTGTGGGCTATACAGCTCTTATCACAATACCTCCACCCATCCACTGTGTCAAGCACATTTGTACACTTGTTGCCATCATCACTTTCAAAACATTCTCCTTCTACTTGAGCCCTTGTTTTTTAAAAAAAATTATTTTATTAGGGGCTCATACAACTTTTATCACAATCCATATATACATCAATTGTGTAAAGCACATTTGTACATTCATTGGCCTCATCATTCTCAAAACCTTTGCTCTCCACTTAAGCCCCTGGCATCAACTCCTCATTTTTCCCCTCCCTCCCTGCTCCCCCCTCCCTCATGTACCCTTGATAATTTATAAATTATTATTTTGTCATATCTTGCCCTGTCTGACGTCTCCCTTCACCCACTTTTCTGTTGTCCGTCCCCCAGGGAGGAAGTTATATGTAGATCCTTGTAATCAGTTCCCCCTTTCCACCCCACCCTACCTCCACCCTCCCGGTATCGCCACTCTCACCACTGGTCCTGAAGGGATCATCTGCCCTGGATTCCCTGTGTTTCCAGTTCCTATCTGTACCAGTGTACTTCCTCTGGTCTAGCCAGACTTGTAAGGCAGAATTGGGGTCATGATAGTGGGGGGCGGGGGAGATGTGTTTGTAGTTTTTAATCTACCTTTAAGCATTTAGGAACTAGAGGAAAGTTGAATGTTTCATCAGCTACCCTGCACCCTGACTGGCTCATCTCCTCCCCGCGACCCTCCTTCCATAAGGGGATGTCCAGTTGCCTACAGATGGACTTCTCTGCACTCCTCCTCATTCACATCGATATGATTTTGTGTTCTTTGATGGCTGATACCTGATCCCTTCGACACCTTGTGATCACACAGGTTGGCGTGCTTCTCCCATGTGGGCTTCGTTGCTTCTGAGCTAGACGGCCGCTTGGAAAAACCCCGGCTCTTAGAAGCCCTATGATACACAGTTCTTCCCTGATCTACGTGGGGTCACCAAGAGGCAGAATTGACGGCACCTGGGTTAGCAAGGAGCGAGGTGGGCCACTGGTCCCAGGATCAGCCCTTGGAGACGCCCAGCGCCTCTAGGAGAGGAGGACTGTCCCGGGATGCACAGGGGCGGTTCTCCCCTGTGCTTGCATCACCTGGAGTGGGCATCGGCACCGTGAGTTTGCTTGTGTGTTCAGTTTTGGTTTAGCCGGGACACATTGAAGTCTTTTTATTTTCCTTATGTTTTCAGATTTTCCCGCTTCGACCAGCACCGACTCGCCGCGTCAAGACCTAGCCCAAGAAGAGTCTCTCTTCCACGGCCGGCCCTCCCAAGCTGTGGCCCCCACATCCACTCACCCGCCGGATCCCACGCAGCGCACAGAGACCCCAGGGAGAGACGCCCTCTCTGAGCCGCCCGCGTCCTCCGATCGCTTGCAGAAAGGACTCCAGCTTAAGCAGCCCAGGACACAGTTCCCTGTTTACAAAGAGGAAAGCCAGAGCTCACCGTTTCCTGGCAAACAGAAAACAGCCCACCTGCTGCTTGAAAATGGGACGTCTGCCCCTAAGACAGAGGCGGCTGTTTCTCCCCAGACCGTCTTGGTTTCTCCGAAGCCCACAGTTCTTCAACCCACAGACTCATCGGTGGTACCTGCGGTGACTGCCCACCCACTGGCGGCCACCACAACACCGCCTGTCATAACCAGCACCTCTCAGCCCCCCACAGCCCTTGTGTCTGCTAGTCTGACACGAGCTGTAATTACACCCCTGGCTAGCCTGACTACAGGTCTGACATCCACCGTCCAGGCACCTCCAGACTTGACCACCACTCCGGAAATGGTGCCCTCTGAAGAAATCTCTACCCTCACTTTGAACCCAGGGGATGCCCGCAACATTGAGACCCACCCTCTAGCCAATGGGGAACCCTCTGTGGCCAATAAGACTGCTCCCCAGGAGACGGGGGAGGCCAGCCCAGGCAGGTCCTCCCCGAGCAAGATTTCAGAAAGCCAGTATGGCCTTCCCTTTGAAAAGTGGCTCCTCATTGGGACCCTGCTCTCTGGTGTCCTCTTCCTGGTGATAGGCCTTGTCCTCTTGGGTAGAATGCTCTCAGCCTCCCTCCATAGAACGCGTTACTCAAGACTAGATTATTTGATCAACGGGATCTATGTTGGCATCTAAGAGTGAAGCTAGAGGTCTCTTAACTCATTTAGTACCTAGTAACTCAAATGCTAACTCCCTGCTAACCCACTGACCGTAGCACGAGGGTGTATCTTGTAGGTGGGACAAGCCCCCCTCCCGCTTTCTTTCCATGTATGTTTTGAGGAAGAAGGAGGGAAAGAACCAATAAGATCATCGATGACCTGTCTGAGATATTAGCTGAAAGCAGCTCTCCCCAGAGGAGTAAATCGCCACGTAAAATGAGTAACGCCACTGGTGACTTGCAAGGGCGAGTGGTTACGATTTCTAGGCTTGTTAATATTTCTGGTTCCAGATAAAGTCAGCTTCATGATATTAGTTCTCGTGGATCCACTTTCTTTTTATATGAATTCCTAAGAAACTTGTTCCAGATGTGTTTCCTTCCAATTAAATATTCGAATAAATATTTTGTTGCTCGGTATTATTCTGATAGGTGACACATCCAGCTGGATAGCCTTCCGTCTATTCCCATCAGCACAATGATAGAATCACAGAACTATGTGCTCCAGGCCCCAGTAACAAATAGCCCCCTTCTCCCCTCCTCCACCCCCGCCCTTTTCCCATCAGTGAGCCCAGAGGCTGCTTTGGGAGAATTCTTAAAGGCTTCAAGCCCACATGGAGACCACGCTCGTCAATTCTGATCGCCAAATCCCTGTCAGACCTATACTTGTTAACTAAAAAAAAAAAACCAACGAGTAACATAATATCACATGGGGTTGCTGATCTGAAATATTTAGAATAGACAAATGCACCGTGACAAAAGTGTGCTGCGGTTCCCAGGGCCTCAGGAGGAGGGAAGGAGGCTTCAGGAGCACAAGGTTTCTGCCTGGGCTTAGGACAAGCATTTGGAAATGGATGGTCCTCCCTGAGGATTGTACGTAATGTCATTGAATGGTGCACTTCAAAAGACCAGTCAGCAGTCCCTTCCAAACAAAAAATGAGAAGAGGGCGGCAGGGGAACTAGATGAACGGAAATGGAAGAACCAGAACTGAACCCAAAGAATGTTCATGCTTGTGCAGAATCTTTCCATTGTAACCCAACAATTTGTGTAGAAGTTGTTGATCAGCCAAACTCACTGCCATCGAGTTGATTCAGACGCATAGCAACCCCAGAAGACAGCGTAGAACTGCCCCTGTGGGTTTCCAAAACTAAGTCTTCATGGGACTAGAAAGCTTTGTCCTTGTGGTTAGCAGCCCGGCGCAGCCAGCTGCGCTAGGGCTCCTTGAGATTGTGCAATGGTGACCCTAAATGACCCCCCACATAAAACCTCCATATATGAGCATGAACCTAGAAATGAAAGTCTGCGCTTGTACCGGTGATTAGGTGAAGTGCAACAGACTACAGAGCTAATCTTGTGGGCTACCAGCAATCTAGTAGTCAAAAAATGTTACGCTGCTCAAATTGGCTAGGTATTTTACCACCATCTTAAAAAAAGTGGACAGCTAAAACAAGCTATGCAGACATTTCCTAAAGGCGCCCCAATGTAAAAAATAACACCTTGGTGAAACTTGACCAGCAGTCAAACTTAGCTGTTTTTGGAACAACATCAATAATATACCTGAAACTCAAACCTCCTCAGTGTCGTGTAAATGCTGACACAGCAGCCCTGCAGGGCAGCAGGGAACTGCCCCGTACGCTTTCCACAGACTGAAGTCTTCAAGCAAGCCCATTGCCACACCATTTGCCCAATGAACTACTGGTTGTTAGCAGCCGAACGCTTAACCACTGAGCCACCAGGGCTCCTGAATAATGCCTAGAACCTGGACATCTTGGGTGACTAGTATCACAACGAGTTGGAATCGATGAGGGCAGTGGATGAGAGAGCTACTGAGGTTTCTGGGAAATACTTTCAATAGGGCTTGTCAGACAAGTTAGAGATGGGCAACCAAGAATCTAGAAGGCTGCCAGGAGTCCATTTGGTATCTTCCCTCTCTGGGCTTGAGTTTCTTTTTCAACAAAGCTCAGAGTTGGGTCACTCCCAGGTGTCCGCAGGGTGTTTGCATGGAGACTGGAATTCAGATGAGAAGTGTCTCCAGTGAGCATTGGAGGGCGGCAGCTGGCTGGAAACTAGTACAGCAATGAGCACGAATGTAGAAACGGACAGCGGCTGCTCTTCCCTCCTCACCTCCTTCCCCCTCTTGCTGCCCTCTCCCCCACACCTCCCCCCATCTGTACTAAGCTCATAAAACACATTAAGAGGAAAGTCGATCTATTGAAAATACGACTTTTCTACAATGTAATAGCTTGACACAAATCTCCAGGGAGTTTACATAAGCTTTTTAGACGGTTGAATAAATAAAACCTTGAATCAATTTAATGTTGCAAGTATTTACTGAATGTTCACATGTAGGCCAGAATCAGATTAATAACCCGGAGCCTTGGAATGTATGTTTCTCTCTTAATAGATGTGGACAGTGGTAGCAAGGCTTTGGGTGGGGATGGGGGTGGGGGAAGAGATGCTTATTAAAAATCTCTCTCTCTTCTCCTGCTGCTGTCTGCTCACTTTGCTACCTGCAGCGGGGAAACTTGGTGGGGAGACCAGAGAGAGGCTGTCCCCATAGAGAAGCTGGAAGATGCCATCGCTGTGGGCATGTGGACGGCAGGAGAGCACACGTCTAAGATGGGAAGAACAGCTCTTTCACACACATCTCTGTGGGCATCACCCCACCCCGGCCCCGTCACAGTGGGTGAGACTGTCACCGGGGCCCCTGGAGAGAAAAGAGACCCACCTTTGAAGTCCTTTATCATTGATGCTTAGCCAGCCTCTTAGACAAAACCAAAACAAACGCACAGCCATTCCGTGGATTCCGACTCGGAGTGGCCCTGTGTTGGGTTTCTGAGACCACAGACCGGATGGTCTCATTTTTCTCTCACAGGGTGACTAGTGTGTTCGAACCACCAATCTTTTTTTAAAAATCATTTTATTGGGGGCTCATACAACTCTTATCACAATCCATCAGTCCATCCATTGTGTCAAGCACATTTGTTGCCATCATCATTCTCAAAACATTTTCTTTCTACTTGAGCCTTGGTATCAACTCATTTTTCCCTCTCCCTCTCCCATGCTCCCTCCTTCACCCTTGATAATTTATACATTTTTTTCATGTCTTACTCTGTCTGATGCCTCCCTTCACCCACTTTTCTGTTTTCTGTCCCCCAGGGAGGGGCTTCTATGTAGATCATTGTGTTCAGTTCCCCCATTTTCCCCACCGGTATCTCTACTCTCATTATTGGCCCTGAGGGGTTTATCTATCCTGGATTCCCTGTTTCCAGTTCTGATCAGCACCAGTGTACATCTTCTGGCCTAACCGGATTTGTAAGGTAGAATTGGGGTCATGATAGTGTGGGGGAAGGAAGCATTAAAGAATGAGAGGAAAGTTGTATATTTTATCGTTGTTACACTGCACCCTGACTGGCTCATCTCCCCACGACCCTTCTGTAAGGGGATATCCAATTACCTACAGATGGGCTTTAGGTCTCCAATCCACACTCTCCCTCAGTCACAATTATATGAATTTTTGTTCTTTAATGCCTGATACCTGATCCTATCAACACCTCATGGTCACACAGGCTGGTGTGCTTCTTCCATCTGGGCTTTGTTGCTTCTCAGCTAGATGGCCACTTGTTTATATTCAAGTCTTTAAGGCCCCAGACACTATATCTTTTGATAGCTGGGCACCATCAGCTTTCTTCACCACATTTACTTATGCACCTGCTTTGTCTTCAGCAATCATGTTGGGAAGGTGAGCATCCTGGAATCCCAGTTTAATAGGACCAAGTGTTCTTGCATTGGCAGAGTACTTGAATGGAGGACCAATTGAACCACCAATCTTATGGCTAGCAGCCCCACATCTCATCCACAACACACCCAGGGCTCCCTGATTTCTCAGAGAAGGTGCTCTGAATCATAGTCTCCCTCGTGTGGTTTGTGAGAGAGGAAGGTGACAGACTAGAACAGGTCAAAAGACAAGGAATGCTTCCGTGTTAAAAAATATCTTTCCCTTAGCCTCCCCCAAATACACCTGAAGTTCAGACATTTCTTCTGCCACCTCATGTTTGGTTTCCCTGACTTGCTTCTCCTTATTCTACCCCTAAATCACACGTTCCCTCCATGTGACCTCCTGCTTATTGTAAAAGCACAACTTTGCACACCCACAATGTCCAACTCCTCTGAAAACACCTCCATTAAAGTGGCCGGAGCCCTGGTGGCATAGTGGTTATGCATTGGGCTGCTCACCACAAGGTCAGCAGTTTGAACTCACTAGCTGCTCTGCAGGAGAAAGATGAGGCTTTCTACTCCTGTAAAGAGTTACAGCCCTGGAAACCCCCAGGGGCCGTTGTACTCTGTCCTGTAGGGTCACACTGAATCAGAATGTACTTCATGGCAGGGAGTGTGGTATTACTATGTCAGCACTCTTGTCTATGAGGGGCAGTACAAACAGGGTATGGGAGAACATGACTCCCCCTGCTGAAGCCCCAACCCACCCAGCCTCCTACCCATTTCTCTCTCCCAACCCTGAGCTGTGGGTGGCACACAGCCCTCTCCCTGCTTCCCAAACATGCCAGGGCATTTCTTGTTGTGTTTCTTAGATGCTATTGAGTCAGTGCAATGCAGCCATCCTGTGACAAGTAGACGCTGCCTGGTCCTGCGCCATCCCCACACGAGTTGTTACGTTTGAGCCCATTGCTAGAGCCACAGTGTCCATCCAACTGGTCTCTCTTGAAGACGGGTTCAAAGTCGGTAAGATGAAGTCTCCTCAGCCTTGAGTCTAAGGAGCGTTCAGGCTGTATTTCTCCCAAGGCAGATTTGTTTGTTCTTCTGGTAGTCCACAGTACTTTCAACATTCTCCATCAACACCCGAAGTCAAGTGTACTTCGCTGTGCATTTCCTCCATTTGCAATGACCTTTCCCTTCTTCACCTGGAAAATTTCCATTCGTCCTTCGAGACCCAAATGAGCCCAGATGGCAGTGGGTGGGTGGGACTAAGCGTTGGATGGGTAACTACATGGTCAGCAGCTGAAAATCAGCAGCTGCTCCTTGGGCTAAAAGTGAAGCCATCTACTCCCTCGAAGACTCGCAGGCTCCGAAACCCGCAGGGGCAATTCTACTCTACGGGCTGCCTCTGAGTCAGAATCAACTTGATGGCAGTGAGTTTGGTATTTAAGACCCAACTAAATTGTCTTCCTAGATTCTTCCAAAGAGAGAGATTAGTCCTTCATGGTTTCTAGCATTGCTCTTGGTTTTTATCAGTAGCGAGATGCCTCTGTAGCATCTTCAAATGTCTCTGCTTATATATTTTAGTCAAACAAACCAGCTGCTGTTGAGTTAATCCTGACTTATAAAGACCCTGTAGGACAGAGTAGAACTGCCCCTCTGGGTTTCCAAACCTGTAAATCTCTACGGGAATGGAAAGCTTCATCCTTCTGCAGAGTGGCTGGTGGTTTTAAACTGATGATCTTGTTAGCAGCCCAGCCTGTAACCACTACACAACCAGGGCTCCTTAGTGACAGTGTAAGACAGAGTGTACTGGTCCCATGGGATGCTCAAGACTGTAATTGTTACAGGAGTGGATTGCCAGGACTTTTCTGTGGTGGAGACTTTGCTGGGTTCAAACAGATAACCTTTAGGTTAGCAGCTAAGTGCTTAACCAGAACACCACCAGGGTCCCCCTCAGGTAGATTTGTAATCCTATAGAGCAACATTTCTTTGGTCTCCTCCCTACCCCCATACTTCTTAGTGGGCATAGAGTAGACAACCAATTAATGATCACAGCTGAATGTTAAGACCTGTCTCTTGAAGGTCATTTCTTTCAGTGATGGACAGCTATAGGCTTCAGCTGGATTGTAACCGCCTCTTTATCACAAACAGAAAACCCAGCCAGGCGCCATTTGCATGCATGTTTCAGGAGAAGGGGCTACAAGCCAGGTCCATAGTGATGAAGTGTGTACTATTATTTTAACTAGGACCACGTGCTGAGGGAGTCACGTTTTCACTTTGTTTGTTTCTTTCTTCAGGATTGAGGGAAGCAGGTGATTTAGCTTACAGCAAGGGGGAACTGGCAAAATGCTTGGGCTCTTGTAATTTTGGTTAATTGTTCATGAAGGTGACTTTATGTATTCTTTGGTTTTACATGTATTTATTTTTCATTTGATCTTCACACTGCAAGGCGTAATCCACACCTACAGTGCGGCTCAGCCTCATTTCAAGTGCCCACCAGTGGACAGGGCTACCATCACTCTTTCTGAATTTGAACAATTTTGTCGGCACCTCATCCACATATTGTACACTTCAGCAGTTCAATTATATCAAAAGAGCTGTACGATCATTACCGCAATCAATTTTATTTTACTATTTTGTTTGTTCCTTGGTTTATTTATTAAAGACCATTTTATTGGCACTCTTACAGCTCTTAGAACAATCCATACATCAATTGTACCAAGCATATTTGTACCTATGTTGCCATCATCATTTTCTAAACATTTACTTTCTATTTGAGCCCTTGGTATCAGCTAGCTCCTCTTTTTCCCTCTCCACCTCCCACCCTTGCGACCTCTTGATAAATTATAAATTATTGTTATTTTTCATATCATAAACCAACCCCTATCTCCCTTCCCCCACATTTATGTTGTCTGTCTCACTGGTATGTGTGTGTGTGTTATGTATCAATTATTGCAATTGGTTCCCCCTTTCTCCCTTCTTCTCTCCACCTTCCCCCTACCCTCCTGATATCACTACTCCCATTTCTTTTCCTGAGGGGTTTATCTGACCTGGATTCCGTGTGTTATCAGTTCTTATCAATGCCTGTGTACATGTTCTGGCCAGAACTGAAAGGCAGGACTGGGATCATGATAGTGGAGGGTGAAGAAGCCTCAAGGAACCAGAGAAATATTGTGTGTTTCATCGGTACTGTACTGCACCCTGGTTGACTTATCCATTCCTTATGACCTTTCTATGAGGGGATGTCTACAGATGGGTTTGGGGTCTCTGCTCTGGCTCCCAATATGTTTTTGTGTGTTTGCTTGCTTGCATGCTTTGGATCTTCTGATGCCTGTTTCCTGATCACGTTGGCACCTCATGATCGCACAGGCTGGTGTGCTGCTTCCATGTGGGCTTGTTGCTTCTCTGCTAGATGGCTGCTTGTTTAACTTCAAGTCTTTAAGACCTGAGATGCTATATCTTTCAATAGCTGGGCACCATCAGCTTTCTTCACATTTGCTTGTGCACCCATTTTGTCTTCAGCAATCAGATCAGAAGGGTGAACATCACAGAATGCCAAGTTATTAGTATAAAGTGTTCTTGCATTAAGGGAGGGTTTGAGCAGAGGTCCAAAGTCCATCCACTACCACCATGTAATACCTTATAAATATATGTACATAGGCCAATGCATCTATTTTTAGGAATTATTATATTTACATATGTATACAGCTATGTTTATACCTCAATCCATAGCTTTGCTTCCTAGATCTTTCCTCTGTTTCTTTTTACCTTCTTCTTTCTCACCACCATGCTCGCCCTTCTTCTTCTTAGTAACTCCTCTCAGCTAGACTGCTGTTGCTCCACCACCCCAGGCTCTCTATGTCCTCTTCGTTGTTGATTTTAATTCCTGTGTTGTTCCCCTGTCTATAACACTGTTTGCTCACCACTCCCTTCCCCTGTCTCCTCCTCTCCTGCATCCCCGAGGAGAAAGCAATGGACCAATGGTTCTGGAGGGACTTGAGAGCAATCAGTTTTAGAACACTTTCTTCTTCCTTGTACTCATTGTCATTTGTGTAATTGTTTATTTTCATTGTACCAAAAATATCCACGGCAAAACGTTCTCCAATTTAACAACTTCTATATGCATAATTCAGTGCCATTGATTATACTCTTTATGTTGCATAACTATTATGGGTATGCTTTTCCTAATTATTCCACCGCCATTACCCCAAACCCAATGCCCCCGTAGCAAAAATCTTTCTTCCTACGCACATAGTAACAACTAGCCAACTTCAGTTTCTTTTTGGGGAGTGGGGTGGTGGTTCTTGATATAATAGTCATATATCATACACGTCCAGAGTTAAATCACTTTTAAAAAGAGTTGTATGATTAGGGCAAAGAATGTATGGATGTGCTTTATACAATTGATGTATGTATATGTATGGATTGTGATAAGAGTTGTATGAGCCCCTAATAAAATGAAAAAAAAGAAAAGAAAAAAAAGAGTTGTATGTACCTCATCACAATAAATTTTAGAGCGCCCCCACCCATCCCATATTCATTGTTTGCTCTTCAATTCCCCTCACCCACCCACCTGCCTGTCCCCAATAAGTCATTGCATTAGTTACTATTTCTATGCATACACTCCTGTGCCTCATAAACTAAGAAACCCAACAGAAACAAAAAACCCAAAATGTAACAGAAAGAAGAAAAAAGATAGTATAAGGATAAAAATAAAGAGTCAACAAAAAAGAGCACCAGCAATATTATTTTTTTAATGGAGAAGAAATTTCTATCATGGAACAAATGAGAAATATTTAAACCTAAAGAAAATTCAGGTTGGGTCAAGAGGTAGGTCAACTGACCAAGTATCATATTATACCATGTTCGATCCACCATAATCAAGTTTACAATCATCTCTGTCTGACAGTAGAACTGTTGCAGTCTCTCGCCTGTGGCCCAAGGGGTTCTGCCCAAGGTTTAATCTGACTAGATCCTCTACAGATGGATGTTGGGTCCCCACTCTCCTCCACAGCCTTCTGTAAATTGGGTGTTCACAATTGTAGCTCTGATACGTTTCTCTTCATCATATTTGGGTTTTGTTCTCACCATCTTTGATCAGGCTGGTGTGCTTCTTCCTTATGGACTTAGTTGATGCCTCATGTAGATGGTTACTTGTTAGAATACACGACTTTAAGACCCCAGACACTATGCCAATTGATAGCTGGGCACCACCTGCTTTCTGCACCATATTTGCTGTAGCACCCTTATCTTCAGTGATCTCTTCATGAAGGTGCGTATAAAGCAGGGTCATGTTATAAGAATGAACTGTTCTTGGATGGGGGCTAGAATTTAGTGGGAGCCCAGAATCCATCTGCTTGACCACGGGTCATGAGTGACTCTGTTTTACGTTGGCGGTCATATTATGACAAAAACAAAAACCAACAACAAGTATCCCCTCTTCCCAAAGCAAAAGAAAAACATTGTTAATCATCCCCCTGGAGTATAAGGTGATTGCATTGACAGCATCAATAATTTATCTGGTCACATAGAATTTAAGATGCTGTTGATATGAGGAGTTTATGTGAGTACAGTCTAACTGTGAGCTGCAATCCCTGAGTTGTTGCTTTGTACAGATTGATTTCATAATTAATTGAGCCCTGTTTACATTGAGCACGGGGGTTAGTTGGTTGGCGTTAGGGGAAAATTCCCTGAATCATTTCGTACAAGGGCAGATCCTTGCCTTTCAGATTAACACCTGTCATGTTACTGAAGGGGAGCATTGAGGTACTAAATATATGGTGGTTCTGGGTCTCCTTTCATCGGACATTCACTAAACCAGGGGTCCCACCCAAAGTCCAATGAATCCCTTTTCCAGCCTTGGGGTGGCCATCCTTTGCTGCCTGTCCCATCAGAGTATTTCAGTTCTACGTCCAAGGGTACAGGTAGTTTTAAAGTAGGGCCCAGTTCATTCATTTGGGTTTCCACGTCGAGTCCTTCTGGTATGGCCCTTGGGGGATGTCATGTTTCCTGTAAGGCCAGCATCTAAGGTCACCATAGTGCTTAAGTCCATTGCATGGTTCACCGAGGGTTGGGTACACACACATTTGAAGTGTCTATCCAGGAACATACAACCAGATTTATTGTCCCCTTCGGTTTCCTACAACTATTATTTAGCACCCCTTCCTGATGTGAGGTTGCTCCTCCCCATTTACCCACCATAACCAGCAACAGAAATATCAATGTGTCATTGGTGAAAATTTTTTCTCTCAATCTGTGGGCTCTCATTTTACTCATTGGATGATGTCTTTTGATGTGGATAGCTGGTGTAATTTCAGCATGTCCCAGTCATCTATTTTGTCTTCTGCTGTGTATGTTTCCTTTATTATAATTGGTAGTCTATGTATGCCATGCAATAGGACCCTTATATTTGTTCCAGTTTTCTCATTGATGATCTTGGTAGCTCTGGGGGTTACATTTAGGCCTTTCATCCATCTTGAGTTCATTTCTGTGCATGGGGAGAGAGATGGGTCTTGTTTTGTTCAACACTATTTGTTGAAGACGCTGGTTTTTTTCCATGGGATATTTCTAGATCTTTTGTTGAAGATTAGTTGCTTATAGGCTGATGCATTTATGTCTGAGTTCTCTGTTCTGATCCACTGGCCTATGTATCTCTCACTGCACCAGTACTAGGCTATGAAGGTGACTTTTAGAACACTTGTACATTATCCTCAGGCTCAGAATCGAAGTTATCTGTCCTTAGTTTGTTACAAAACCAGAATGAAGGGCTTCAGGCTTCCTGGTTACTATTCTTTCCAACCCACTATCCCACCATGGAGGAGCCCTGGTGGTGTAGTGGTTATTGGTTGGGCTGCTAACTGCAAGGCCAGCAATTTGAAACCACTGGCTGCTCTGCAGAAGCATGATGGGACTTTCTACTCCTGTGAAAGTTATGGTCTCAGAAACGCACAGGGGCAGTTATACCCTATCCTATCAGGTTGCTGTGAGTCGGTGTTAACTCAATGGCAGTGGGTTTGCTTTCGCTTCACCATGAGTAGGGTGTGCCTTTGAAACCAAGGCATCTAGTGACACATGCAAGCAGACATTTGGGGGGAAGGCAATTCTGAGTTTTGAGCTCATTTCAGATTATGTCATTGATAATGTCTTGAGAGTAAACATTTGCTTTCCAGCCGATCTCTGTGAAGAACACTCATTTGCGTTTATCTGATAGAAAGTAAGGACATAAAACTTACCTAGGAGAAAATTCTGTTTCACTGATCATGCACAACTTGCATCTGTTTGGAGGGCCAACCAAATTGCCTGTGTAACTGTATATCATGCACCCACCTTGACAAGAATCACTGAAAGTACCTGGTGGTTAGCGTGTCAGCTTACTTCCCCTCACCCACCCCTTCAATCTGTTAGAATTATCTCATTGTTTTCTACCTACGGCTAGAGCATGGTCTGTTCTTTGTTTTTCAAGAAGCACAGTGGTAGCTTGGCCATCTAAGCAGAAGTTCAGGGGTTTGAACCCACCAGGCACTCTGTGGTATGAAGATATAGCTGCGTCCATAAAGATGGTAGCCTTGGAAACCCTATGGAGCAGTTCTACTTTGCCCTATGGAGTCACTCTAAGTTGACACAACAGCAATGAGAAATTATGAGGGGGTACCCCACAGAACCCCTTCCCCTTACAGACCTTTGGAAATTGTCCCCAGCTGCATTCAGACTAGCCCCCTTACTGGATGTACACTCTTCCCGGCCTGCCCTTTCCGCTGCAGAGGACAGGGGCAAGGTACGACTCGGAGAAAAGCAAGTATCGGGGCCAGAGTGTGCCCTGAATTTTAAAATGTTAAGTTATGGGAGGGAATTTTTTTTTTTTGGAAAAGAAGCTATCTTTAAAATTTGTGCTGCATAATAAAGTTAATGGAATCCATGTGTCGTCTGCTAAAACTTAACAAAAACAAACTAAACACAATACTTTAGCGCCTGCCAGGCTGAAATGCGATCTACTTCTTAATATTCACTCAGTCCAGAGTAAACTGCTTTAAATTGGTCATGATTCCAGAGGGCAGCCAGAGAGCAGTGGATGACCCACAGGGCCCCAACCCCGGGTTCATGTTCTAAGCCTGGCTCTGGGCAAGTCACTTAATCCCAAGGCTCCTTCTCCATTTTCTCGACTCTCAAGTGGGGGCCTCGGGCCTTTACAAGGTGTTTACGAGATGTACTGAGAAGATTGTAAAGCATTTTACGAATGTTTCATAACTGATGCTCTTTTTAAAATTTGGCATACTAATATCTTGGTCTTTTATTACCCTTCAGTGGAGTGGAAACAAATGAAGAAGCTATTGATTCAGAGCTTGCTATGTTGCAAAGGCAACTGAAAATACTATGGCGTGGACTAGACACACCTTCGTTCTCCTGGTGACATCTTGGCTCTTGGTTACTTCAAAGACGTCTTGTGCAACGTTGTTGCCCAGTGCGCACACCTCTGTATTTCTTAACTGCTGTTTCTGTGAGCGTTGATTATAGATCCAAGCACAACGAAATCCGTGGCTACTTCAATATCTGCTCCACCGATCATATTGCTGCTTAGTGGTCCATCGGTGAGGATGGGCTCACTATGGGGAGGAGCCGACTGGACAGCTCCTCACAGAAGGCAGCCGCCACCACTCATTTTCCACCGGAGACTTCAAGCAGGCAGGAAAACGGGAAAACTTTCGAGAGGAACAAGTAGAAAACTTCAGTTGTGCTTGGATTAGAGACTGTTGATCTGGGAAAGGTAGACCAGGAGTAATTAAGAGTGACGCTTTCTCTGGGATTGATTTACAGAATGTATGAGAGGGCCTCAAAAGTTGTTTTTTGTTATCTTTCCACTCTCTTTTTACACTAGCTTTTTGACACCCCTCGTATTTTGGCTTCTCTGGCTCTTAGTTGGAAGCCAGGGAAGAGGAGAACAAGCAGTGGAGAAGATGGTGATTCTTGCCCAAGTCCTGGTCACATTAGGCCAAATGCAGAGGCCAAGTGCAGAGGGTGTGGTTTGGTCTCCTGGACTGGTTGCTGCAAAAGTTGTGGATCAGAGGTTCTAATGTCGTGTGTGTGTGTGCGTGTTTGTCTATTCAGTCGCTCCGTGGAAAACAAAAGGTGAGATGGATCAGGCTACCCCAAGAGAGCCAGACATTGGTCTCATAACCTTGAGTGTAACTGATACTTCTCACATCTTTTAATCGTTTTTAGGATCAGTCAATGCAGAAGACAGATTGCAGAGCCAACAGATTCTTCCAAATCAATGGACACACCAGCAGACTACCAGTCAGGACAACTGGGATGCAGATACAACTCCATCATGTGCACGCAGGGTGCAGGGACTAGAGACAAGTCCCAGAGCCTCCCAGACCCTCAATTTCCTCACCAGTAGGCTGAGAATACTATCTGTCTAGACTGATTCGTTGTTTGGGGTTGAAGTTAAGTGACTTAGTGTTTGTAGAAAAGATTTTAAACTCTTACAAGTCAGAAATTTCAGGAGATATTTTGGAAGTGTGATAAGAAAGAATGCACATGTGACTTCAAGTCTCCATCTAGTCTTATAAGGAGCCTGGCTCTCAGACTCCCTATCTTTCCTACCTCCACCTCCACGTCCACGTCCACGTCCACGTCCACCAAGGGAGACTCTTTCCCATGTCTCTGCTCTTCCATTTTCCACCTCAGGGAAATGGACCACCAAATGTTTGTGGTTTCCCTCCTTGACTTCCATTTCTCAGTAATCAATTCATTTATTCAAGAGGTACTTAGTGAGCATTTATTAGTTGCTAGGAACTGAGGATTCTGCAGTAAGCAAAACAAGAACCTAAAAATGCCAGTAGCTTATATTCAGGGGCACTGGGAGGTGAGTGGTAGCGTACTCATCTGTGTGGAAGACCCAGGTTCAGTTCCCGGCCATGGGCTTTCAGCACAGCTCTCACCCTTCAGCCAGGGAAAACTGCATGCTGCTACGATGCTCAACAGCTTTTGGGGTGCTTCCAGACTAAGGCACACTAGGAAGACAGAACTGGCCATCTAAATCAGCCCATGAAATCGCAGGAGATCATGATGTTTTGAGCTCATCATGAGCCGGCAGCTTATATCCAGGGGTGTAGACACACAATCAGAAGAGCGCACGGAGGCACGTGGGAGGTTAGAAAGAAGAGGATTTATCTGAGCCTAGACCGTATTTCCTCCATACACTACAGAAATGGAGAAGCTTGGCTCTGGGCGGAGGACAAAGCACAAGACAGGAAGGAACATCTCCCATTCTGACACAGCTGTTTGAGGAACAGAGAGAGCTGGAGGGCCCTTTAGACCCAGGTGCCAAGGGAAGCACTGGCGGGTTTTCAGCAGAAATGTGACATGTCCACATTTAATTTTTTAAAAGATTGCTCAGTCCATAAGTGTTTGAATTGTTTTGATATAAAACTGTTTTGATTGAGATCCCTCTAGGGGATGGTTAAATTAGCATGTTCATGACTGACAGCCAGGCACCATCCTGTTTCTTCTGGTCTCATGTTCATGGAGGCAATTAGCCACACACACCATAGCCTTCTCCTAATTCTGACTTCCCTTCTTCCTCAGTCACTCCAGGGGGACAGATGAAAGTGGTCATGCTTGGGACGGGTACTTGAAAGCTTTCAAGCCCCTAGGCACAGTGCAGCAAACTAGGAGGCAGTGAGGAAGCAGTAAGTACATGATTAGGCCAATTAACTGAGGTGTCCCCTGGAACCAAGACCTTAAACCTCCAAATCAGGGAGCCAAATCCCACGAAGTGTTTAGTCATATAGAAACAGTCGGCACGGCTACTTTTTTTAGGGGTTGGGGGTGGTGTCATTGTTTGAAGTAAATCTAACACAGCCTTTGCCAATTCGCCTTTTTATAGGCAGACCACATATTGACAGTAATTTTGCTAACCAGCTGAGCAACCCTGCCCTTAATTAATGCAATATTCTCATCACACTTAACCCTCCATTTTCCCCTTCCCTCCAACTCGTGGTAACCATGAATAAATTTTGACCTCTATACATGTAAGAGCCACAGTGGATTGTGCATTGGGCAGCAGTTCAAAACCACCAGTCAATCTCAGGGAGAAAGATGAGGCTTTCTACTGCTGTCAAGTGTTACAGTCTCAGAAACCCACAGGGGCAGTTCTACCCTGTCTGACAGGGTCACCACGAGTCATAATTGACTCCGTGACATTAAGTTAGGTGTGTTTTTTTTTAAATACATTAAAAAAAATAAAAATAAATTAAAAGATTAGTCAGGTGCAACACCCCCAAAAATGAGTTGTCATGGGGTACGAGAAGGAACATGGCCATGGAGGATCTGTGGCAGAATTCTCACCTCCCATACGAGAGACCCACGTTTGATTCTTGGCCAGTGTACCTGATGTGCAGCCACCTCCCATCTGTCAGTGGAGGCTTGCATGTTGCTATCAGGCTGAGTAGGTTTCAGAGAGCTTCCAGGGTAAGACAGACTAGGAAGAAAGGCCGGTTGATCTACTTTGTAAAAATCAGCCAGTGAAAACCCTGTGGATCACAATGGTGCAATCCCACTTTACAGGCCAACATGCCTCAACTTCTTCTGTGTGGACACAACTGCAACTACCAACAACAGAGAAGAAGAGTCAAAAAGAGCATCTGGGAAGGCCCTGCAGTGGAGATGGTTTGGGCAAGGATATGGCCAGTGGAGATGGAGCGAAGTGGTCAGGTTAGGAGTATGTTAGAGGCTTTGATGATAGGTTTGCTGTAAGACAGCGGCTGACAAGACAAAGATAAGTGAGGATGAGTCTTAGGTTCTTAGTTTGAACAGCTGTACAGTGGGGTATCCTTTACTGAAACAAGGAAATTGAAGGGAGGAAACAGATTTGGGAAGAGAAAGTACTTAGAATAGATTTCCATTTAACATCTAAGTAGAGAGATGGGGTGGAGTAGGGTCTTGGGCAAAGGAAAATGTAACATGTCTATTTAGTTCTTGAATTTACTCATGAGCAATAAAGCCTTAACACTCAGACTGCTTACCAGTGTGGACAAGTTATTTCTTATTTCACAATATCAAATTTTCTTCAGATTGTTTAAGAAAGAAAAAAGAAACAACCTTAAGATAATGTTAAATTTCCCACCCACCTCCTGTATTTCTCTCTAACTCCTCAGAAGGAACCTTCCTATTTTCCATCCTTTAAAAAAACAAAAATGGAACACATCTTAAATGTGGGTCATCCCTGCACAGAGCCTATGCAAGACACCTTTGCATTTTATGACCTGTGCAGTAAAAGATGATGTAGGCTTTGTTTCTTTAAAACACATTTCACCTCGAGTCCTTTACAAGGTGTACCCCAGTTTGTACCTGTCGATCTGGGCCACATGCAGAAAGTCTCTGAACCATGCTGTTATATAATACCGAATAGGCTGCAGGGACCATGCTAGGTGCTTCCCATGCATTTCTGCAAATGTCACAGAGTTCTGAAAGCTGGTATGACCACTTCTATTTTGTAGAAGAAAAATCAGAGAGTTTGGATACTTCTTTAAGGTTATGCAGTTAGTAATTGCAAATTGGGGGGAGGGAAAAGCAAGATCGGACACCAAAGATCATATTCTCTCAAAGACATTGCTATCTTGTCCCCGTTTGAAGACTGACACTGCACGTTTGCTTATTTATTTATTTTAAAATCATTTTATTGGGGGCTCGTACAACTCTTATCACAATCCATACATATATCCATTGTATGTCAAGCACATTTGTACATTTGTTGCCCTCATCATTCCCAAAACATTTGCTTTCTACTTGAGCCCTTGGTATCAGCTCCTCATTTTCCCCCTCCCTCCCTCCCCTCCTCCCTCATGAATGCTTATGATTTATAAATTATTATTATTTTGTCATATCTTACACTGTCCAATGTCTCCATTCACCCTCTTTTCTGTTGTCCATCCCCCAGAGAGGGGTTTATACGTAGATCTTTATGATTGGTTCTCCCTTTTTACCTCACTTTCCCTCCACCCTCCCGTATCACCACTCTCACCACTGGTCTTGAAGGGTTCATCTGTCCTGGATTCCCTGAGTTTCTGGTTCCTTTCTGTACCAGTATACATCCTCTGGTCTAGCTGGATTTGTAAGATAGAAATGGGATCATGATAATGTGGGGAAGGTAGCATTTAAGAATTAGAGGAAAGTTGTATGTTTCATCATTGCTACATCACACCCTGACTGGCTTGTCTCCTCCCCGAGACCTTTCTCTAAGGGGATGTCCCGTTGCCTACAGATGGGTCTTGGGTCCTCACTCTGCACTCCCTATCTTTCACAATCTTATATATATATACACACATATTAGTTCAAGGATATATATATATATATATATATATATATATATATATATATATATATATATATATATATATATATATATATATTAGTTCAAGGATCATTTGTTGGTCTTTAGGAGTGTTTTCTAGTCCAGTCTGTTGAGGCAACATGCCCTGGCCCCAAAGTCCACTTTCAGCATTCCCTGGGGACCTTGTCACTCCATTCCCTTGCTGTTCCGCTGCACTCCCCCAGTGCTTTGCCTCGGTGTGGTGGGATCAGGTCGGGTGCAATTCCCACACTGTGTCTTCGATGGTGTCTCCCCCACAGGGCCATGGGTCAGTGAGGGACATCATGTCTCATAGTGGGGCTGGCCATGTGGTCCTCTCTGTGGACTGGCTGTTCTAATTGAGGTCATCGTCCTCAGGGCCTGGTGGGCCATGATGTGCTCCACTCTCTCCTACTCCCCCTTCATCTGCTCTGTGTTCTCCGATCAGATATGTCCCTCTCCCTGAGCTGCAGATTCAATACCTTCCTTTGAAATAAATTCTTCTGGGGGGAGGGGAAGGCACCCACTTAGTATTTGGTACTGGGGCCAGCCCACCAGACCTCTCTGCTGGTTCCCTACTCCACGCCAGAATGTTGCATTCACACCTTGGCACAATGGTATTTTTTTGTTCTTTGATGCCTGATACCTGATACCTTCGACACCTCGTGATCACACAGCCTGCTGTGCTTCTTCCATGTGGGCTTTGTTGCTTTTAAGCTAGATGGCCGCTTGTTTACTTTCAAGCCTTTAAGACCCCAGATGCTGTATCTTTTGATAGCCAGGCACCATCAGCTTTCTTCACACATTTGCTTATGCACCCACTTTGTCTTCAGTGATTGTGTCGGGAAGGTGATCATTGTGGAATGCCAGTTTAATAGAACAAAGTATTCTTGCATTGAGGGAGTACTTGCATGCAGGCCCAATGTCCACCTGCTACCTTAATGCTATATATATATAATTTCCCCATCGTCATATATAAATATGTTTACATATGCACAGGCCTGTATTTAAACCTCTATAAATGCCCTTTGCCTCCTAGTTCTTTCCTATATTTCCTTTTACTTTCCTCTTGTCTCACTATCAAGCTCAGCCTTCATTTGGGTTTCAGCAATTTCTCTCGGTTACATTGCCTTTGATCAATCCCTACCAGGCCTCTTACACCATCCTTGCCACTAATTTTGGATCAGTTGCTGTTCCCTTGTCCCTAGGTTGGTCAAAACCACCTCCTTTCCCACACCTCCCATGTCCCCCCATAACCATTGGTCCTGTTGTTTTCTCCTTCAGACTGTTCATCCAGTCTATCTTATCTAGATAGACCAGCAGAGATAATAACATGCACAAAAAAGACAAAGCAAAACAAAGTAAGAAAGGAAAACTAACGATGACAACAACAACAAAAATGACCAAAATTATTTATTTATTTTAAAACCACAAAAACCTGTAAATAATTCAAGATCTGTTTCTTGACCTCTAGGAGTGTCTTCCGGTCGAGTCCCATGTGGTGCCACACCCTGACCCCAAAATCTATCCTTGGTACTCCCTTGGGACCTTCCTGCTCTGCCCCTCTCCACCCCCTCCATCTTTGCTGCACACCCTTAGTGTTTTGCATCAATGTCATGGGGCCAGACTGGGTCAATCCCGACACTGAGTCTCCAGGATTGTCCCCTGTAGGGCCATGGGTCAGCGAGGGACATTGTGTCTCATATTGGGGCCAGCCATATGGTCCCCTTTGTGAATTGGCTGTTCTGAGTGGGGATATCATCTTCAAGTCTTGGTGGGCCAGGATGTGCTCCACTCTCTTTTCCACCCCATTTGTTTGCTCCCCTGTGCTCTGATCATACACGTCCCTCTCCCCGAGCTGCAGCTTCAGTGCTGTCCTCTAAAGTGAATTCTTCTAGGGGGACTGTCTTTTCTTCTCAAGCTTATCTTTTGGTCTTGGCATGTTCTCCAAGGCTAATGTCAAAGGTAATTCGGTGTACCTATGTCTGGGCCACTGGTCTCCACCTGTTCCCACTGATACGCCTGCATTTCAGACCTCTCCTGATTGTAGTTTGGGTTATCCATTTGCAAAGAAGATTTCTCAGATTCTAGACACATAATAAGACATTGAAGGGGTGAGTGTATGGTTTTAAGGGCCCTGGTGATGTAAGGTTACTTACTGGGCTGTCACCTGCAAGGTCAGCTTTCCAGAACCACCAGTGGCTCCTCAGACGAGAGATGAGACTCTGTGCCCCATTAAAGATGGACAGCCTCAGAAACCCAGGTGGGGACCGCCCAGCAGGGTAGCTATGGGTATGGGCTGATGCGATGAAAGAGAGTGTGAACTGACTATGAGTGTAGACTGACGCTATGAAAGAGAGTTTGTTTTTTTATGTGAGTTTTTACATCTGTAATTGCTGTAGCAAAATTTCCTCCTCCAAAAAATGGGCATTGTGGACCCCAGTCCTACATGAGAATTGGACACTTCAGTGTTAAATATATGAATGTAGTGTAAAATGTACTTTTAAAAATAACTTTGAGTTTTTCTGAGTCTAAAGATGACATTTGAATTCTTTGTGAATAGCTTATGAAATACAAAAAAAAAACATAAAGAATCTAAGTCATCCAAAGCTGAAGAACCACAAGAATCTAAGTGGTCCAAAGCTGAATAGCCAAGAACCACAATCATTGTGAAGAGTTTGCTGTATTTGTTCTATTTCCTTTAAATATGGACACACATAGAAGCAGAGGTCTTATGCCTCAAATTTTCCCAATACAATACATTGTTTAATTTCTTGACTGCTGCATCTGTGAACATTGTCTGAGGATCCAAGCAGAAAGAAATTCTCGACAACTTCCGTCTCTTTTCTGTTTATCATGATGTTGTCTATTGGTGCTGATGTTCGGATTTTTGTTTTTTTTACATTGACTGGTGGTCCAGTCTTTGAATTTCATCAGCAAGTACTTCAAGTCCCCCTTGCTTTCAGTAAGCAATATTATGTCATCTACATATTATAGGTTGTTACTCTGTCTTCTTCCCGATGCCACATTCTTTTTTTAAAATCATTTTATTGGGGGCTTGTACAACTCTTATCACAATCCATCCATCCATCTATCCATTGTGTCAAGCACATTTGTACATTTGTTGCCATCATCATTCTTAAAACATTTGCTTTCTACTTGAGCCCTTGGTATCAGTTCCTCATTTTTTCTCCTCCCTTTCCCCTCCCGCCCTTCCTCATGAACCCTTGATAATTTATAAATTATTACTATTTTGTCATATCTCACACTGTCTGACATCTCCTCTCATCCACTTTTCAGCTGACCATACCCCAGGGAGGAGGTTATATGTAGATCCTTGTAATCAGTTCCCCCTTTCCATACCACCCTCCCTCCACACTCCCGGTATCACCACTCTCACCACTGGTTCTGAAGAGATCATCTGTCCTGAATTCCCTGTGTTTCCAGTTCCTATCTGTACCAGTGTACATCCTCTGGTCTAGCCAGATTTGTAAGGTAGAATTGGGATCATGATAGTGGGGGGTGGGGTAGGGGGAGAGGAAGCATTTTAGAGGAAATTAGAGGAAAGTTGTATGTTTCATTGTTGCTACACTGCACTCAGACTGGCTCATCTCCTTAACATGATCATTTTGCAAGGGGATGTCCATTTGCCTACAGATGGGTCTTGTGTCCCCAATCTGCACTCACCCTCTTTCACAATGATTTGATTTTTTTTGTGTTTTGCTGCCTGATACCTGATCCCTTCAGCACCTTGTGATCACACAGCCTGGTGTGCTTCCATGTGGGCTTTGTTGTTTCTGAACTAGATGGCCACTTGTTTACCTTCAAGCCTTTAAGACCCCAGATGCTATATCTTTTGATACCCAGGCACCATCATCTTTCTTCACCCCATTTGCTTATGCACCCATTTGTCTTTGGCGATAGTGTTGGGAAGGTGCACATCATGGAATACCAGTTTAATAGAACAAAGTGTTCTTGCATTGAGGGAGTGCTTGAGTAGAGTCAATGCCACATTCTTCTTCACATGGCCCAACTTCTCATGCTATTTGATCAGCGTACAGATTGAACAACTATGATGACACAATTGTCAAAGGTTGATGATACCACCCTGACATACAGCCCTTTGCGGATTTTAAACCGGGCAACATCCCTTCTGTTTGAACAATTGTCTATGTATAGGATCTGCATGAGCACATGGAATGTTCTAGAATCCTCATTCTCCTCAAGGCTATCCAGAGTATGTTATAATTCACACAGCCTTTGCACAGTCAGTAAAACACAAGTAAACCTCCTTCTGATAGCCTCTGCTTTCATCCGAGATCCATCTGACATCAGCAATGGCATCACTAGTTCTACCTCCTCTGCTGAACCCAACTTGACCTTCTGGAAGCTCCCTGTAGATGTACTGCTGCAACTGCTTTTGAATGATCTTCTACAGAACATTACTTGCATGTGATATGAATGCTGTTGTTTGATCATATCTGCATTCTGTGGGGACACCTTTCTTAGTAATGGGTACAAATATGGATCTCTTCTAATCGATTGGCCAGGTAGCTGTTTTCCAAATTCTGCCTCACACAAATATACAGTTGAAAAAGAGAGGGTTTAAAAGATATACACTTTACCAGAACTTGATCAGTGGTAGTTGCCTAAAGGTTAGTTGCAATATGAAGTCTAAAACCATTATTAATGAACTCCTGATATTGCCTTACATTAAATTCGTTTTTTCATACATTTTGAAATAATCATCAGAAACAGCATAAGTACTCATTGAGGAATAAATAGAGAAGTGAAATATGGTACGTATACACAATGGAATACTACGCAATCCTGACGAACGATGATGCCTCCCTGCACCATTATAGCATAGAAAGGTCTAGAAGACTCAATGCTAAGTGAGCTAAGTAATCACCTAAAAAGAGATATTGTATGACCCCTCTTTTATAAGAAGACAAAACTAGATAGATAGATAGATAGATAGATAGATAGATAGATAGATAGAAAGAGAGAGAGACCAGTGTTCATTATGATTACCAGGGATGAATGAGGCAGAATTACACTCTAGATTAACAATAATTATTTTATTTGGTGTTGGAAAAGGTGGAACTACACAAGGGTGATAAAAATTTCACATATCTAGCATATATACTCGTGTATAAGCCGAGTCCTTTTTAATGCAGTTTTGGTGGTAAAATTAGGTGCCTTGGCTGATATTCGAGTACACATGGTGAGTTGGCAACAACTCCAACAAAAACTAAAAGAAGAATATATGGTCCCATATGTATGTATGTTGGCAACAAATATAAAGGTAGGTACAGGTATATACAGATGTATGCACAGAAGTGCCTACATGAATGTTAAAGAGCGGATGTGTGTGCATAGGCACATGTGTTCATAGAAGACACATCTATAGATTCATCTCAGATATCACCAAACACCTCTCAAGACTGGTTTTCAAGGTTCAAAGACTTAGGACCTTAGTCTCATGGGACAGCCCAGTCAATTGGCTAATATAATTCACATTGTTCATGTTCTGCATCCTAGTAAATTAAGTAGCATCTGGGGTCTGAAAAACTTGCAAGTCACTGAGGTACAACTCAGTCTCTGCTGGTCAGGAGCAAACAAGCAATACAAAAACTGAAGTCTCAGAGAAGAAACAAGTCTGCAGGGCTGAAGCCTAACAGGCGCCTTATCTACCCTGGGACCAGAAGAACTAATAGTGCTTCCACAAACTAGGAGCACAATAGATAGTTCTGCAAAGAATGGGAGAAAAGTGGAGAATAAAATTCAAATTCTTAAAGAAAAAAAAAAAGCCAGACTGAGACCAGAGGATTCCCTGAGTCATTAAATCTTAAGCTGAAACTATCCTCTGAGATCACCTTGTAGTAAAATAGCAAATAGCACACACACGCAGCACATACACACACACACAAAAGATATATTACCTGTAAATACAGCAGTCTACTGAGGAACTATCTATATAGAGAGAGCCAAAGGTCAACATTTGCTTGACACAATGGATGGATGTATGGATTGTGATGAGTTGTATGAGCTCCCAATAAAATGATTTTTAAAAGAAAAAAATTTTAAAAAAACTAAAAAAAAAACAACAGGTCAACATTTACTCTAAAACAAAGATGACGCAACAAGGAGGCAGGGAAACTAGAGTACTGAAAAGGAAACAACCACAATGCAATTAAAGAGAATGTTGACATGTAGTGAAAAACATGTCTACATTCACTGAGCCCTTTGCATCAAAATTGTTCAATGAAAACCTAACATGCTTTGCAAAATGTCACCAAGAGTACAGTAAATGTTATTTCAATTTGGGTGAAATATACATAACAATGTATTTGCCATCTGACCATTTTACATGTACAGTTAATGACATTAATGAATCATTGTCCTGTGCAGCCGTCACCTTTACCCACTAAAGATTCTTTTTCATCACTCTTTACACAAAGTCTAACCCCGAAGCAATACTTACCCCGGTAACTGTTAATAAGTTTTGGTGTCTGTATCTTTACCTATTCTAAATATTTCATACAAGGGGGAATCAACATTTGTCCTTTTGAGTCTGACATATTTCACTCACCCTGTTTTAAGATTTATTCATGTAGTAAAATTTCTCTTTCTTACGGAGTAATACTTAATCATATGAATATCCAAATCCATTACCCTCACTTCTGACTCAGATCAACACTGGAGGCAGAACAGAATTGCCTCATAGGGTTTCCAAGGTTATAAATCGTTATGGAAGCAGACTCACATTTTTTCCTGCAAAGCATCTGGTGAGTTCAAACTGCTGTTCGTTCAGTTAGGCCCGCCCCCCTCAGGACTCCTTATATGGATATGTGGTTTTTAGGTGCCAGCGAGCGGATTCTGACTCATAGAGACCCATGTACAAACAATGAAACACTTCTCAGCCCTGAACCGTGCTTAGAATTGTTATTAAGTTTGAGCCATCAGTACAGTCACTGTTAATTCATAGCATCCAGCGTCTTCCTCTGTTTTTGCTACCCTTCCCCTTTACCAAGCATGAGCTCCTCTTCCACAGACTGGCTCTTCCCAAGAACATGTCCAAAGTCCGTGATAAGACCGGGAGGAGACGAGCCAGTCAGGGTACGATATAGAAACGATGAAAAATACAACTTTCATCTAGTTCCTAAATGCAAGTCTGCCTAGAGCAGAGGATGTACACTGGAACAGATAGGAACTGGAAACACAGGGAATCCAGGGCAGATGATCCCTAAAGGAGCAGTGGTGTGAGTGGTGATACTGGGAGGGTAGAGGGAGGGTGGGTTGGAAAAGGGAAACCGATTACAAGGATCTACATGTGACCTCCCTGGGGGACGGACAACAGAAAAGGGGGTGAAGGGAGACGTTGGACAGGGCAAGACATGACAAAATAATTTATAAATTATCAAGGGTTTATGAGGGAGGGTGGAGTGGGGAGGGAAGGGAAAAAATGAGGAGCTGATGCCAGTGGCTTAGGTGGAGAGCAAATGTTTTGAGAATGATGAGGGCAATGAATGTACAAATGTGCTTTACACAATTGATGTATGTATGGATTGTGAAAAGAGTGGTATGAGCCCCTAATAAAACGATTAGAAAATTAAATTTTTAAAAGTGTTTAAAAAAAAGAAGTCTCACCATCCTCACTTCTGTGGGGCACAAACTTGATTCTTTTGGCACTCTATGATACTTTCAATATTCTTTGCCGTCATCATGACTTAAATGCACTCAGTTTTCTTCTGTGTTCCTTATTCAGTGTCTGATCTTCACATGCGTAGGAGGTCATTGACAATGCCATGGCCTGGGTCAGATGCGCGTTAGTCTTCAAAGTGCCATCCTTGCTTTCAACCCTTTAAAGAAGTCTTGTGCCTCATATTTATTCAATGTGATACATCGATTGATTTCTTGCCTGCTTTTGCCATGGGCATTGATTATGGATCCAAAAAAGGGCACAATCCTTGGCAACTTCAATGTTTTCTCTGTCTATCATGATGTTACTTGTTGGTCCAGTTGTGGGGATTTTTTGTTTTCTTTACATTAAATTGTAATCCATATTGTTGGCTACGATCCTTGATCTTCATCAGCAAGTACTTCACGTCCTCCTCACTTTCAGCAAGCAAGGTTGTGATTCCAGGTTGTTAATAAGCCTTTAATAAGCCTTCTTCCCATCTGAATGCCACATTTTTCTTCATATAGCCTGGCTTCTCAGATCGTTTGCTCAGCATACATGCATAACTATGATGAAAGGACACTGCCCTGATGCACACCTGTCTTGCTTTTAAACCATGCCGTATTCCCGATGCACACCTGTCTTGCTTTTAAACCATGCCGTATTCCCGATGCACACCTGTCTTGCTTTAAAACCATGCCATATTCCCTTGTTCTGTTCGCACAACTGCTTCTTGATCTGTGAACAGGTTCCATATGAGCACAATCAAATGTTCTGTAATTCCCATTCTTCTCAATACTGTTCATAGCTTTGTTTTGTTTTTCTTTTAGACATTATTTTAAGTCATGGTTAAGGTTTAGCTTACATACAGTAATGTAGAGTTGTTTGAGTTTTCACAAATGCATAATCCTGGACCATAATCATCAAGTTACACCAGGCCTCTTGAAACACAATTTTAGGGACTTACTAGACGTTTCAGTGTCTTTACAACTCAGTCCAGGCAAAACAAATAAATAGTAATTTAAGCTACTTAACACAAAACTCACTGGGAAAAAGCCATTCTCAACACACAGCATGCTAATTTGTGACATACAGCACAGCATTCTGGGGATTTTGCTAATAATCCTTCACTGCTGCTGGGCTTTCTCACTTTCTTGGTTGGATCACACCACCACAGAATTTAAAGTCATCTTTAATGACGTCCAAGCTGACAGATAGAGAAATAATTTGAGTCCTATCACAGATTTCCCCAAACTTATAGAACGTGGATTTGCCAGACTGAAGAGATAGACTGTAACAATGACAAACCCTCACGACTTGAAGTACACTAGGCTTTCAAAGTGTTAATTTTTGTCCAAAAAATATACGTTTATTCTCACTTCTATTCATTTCTTGCTCCTTTCATCCCATAGAATATCAAATTATTAAAAACACATGCATTCAAGAGTTAATTTAGAAGGAGACAGGCCAAAAAATGGGGTAAGTAGACAGGGCAAGCCATTGGGAGGTTTGACAAGTTGAATAAGTTGTTGACTACAAAAATGATGTTCTGCTATGTAAAAACCCCCTTCTAATTTTTAAAAGTTGATATTTACTATAAGTAACCTTTTCTACTCCTTTCTCAAGAACATCCTGGTAAGCTAGTGGGAATGAAGACCGCAGTGACTGCCTTCTTGCTTTGTGGTGAGGCGCTCGTGATTTTATCCACCATTACTTTTGCACTGTTGGTACAAATGTCAACACCAAGAAAAATGAAAACAGTACCTTCATGTCTTTATGAAAATGGTTGTGACCTCACAGACACCCAGAAAGCCTCACGAGGTACCCAAGGGTGCACAGCCCACGCTTTTATGACCGCTGATTTAAAGGTTCTTGAAGCCAAGTTAGGGGTTTTCTACTCCCATAAAGAATTACCCTCTCGGAAACTCACAGGGACAGTGTAACCGAATCTGCAATTGATTCAATAGCAATGAATTTAGTTTAGGGTTTTTAATTTTTTTTATTTTGCAGCATGGCAGCTTTGCAAGGGAGAACAGTGTGAATCAAGCAACCACTCAGCCGGAGAAGGATCTGATTGTCTACTCTGTAAAGATTTGCCATCTCAAGAGCCCCACAGCGCAGTTCTCCTCTGTCTTCTGGGGTCACTGGGAGGTGGAATCTACTCTGGACTCAATTTGACGGTGGTGAGTTTTTCAGTTTGGGAAAGCGAAATTGTTTTCCAGAAAATGGGTACTGCCACCAGGAGCATGTGAGAGAAACTCTCACATATACATTTGTCTCATACTGACATTATTTGTATATTTGTTTGGTAAATTAAAAAATAAGTATCATTTCGATATGTATTTATTTATTACAAATGATCTTCACTATTTTCAAGCCTTCTCTTAAATATAATTTTCTCAATAAAAGCTTCCCTAAGCTCCTACTTAACATTGCAGCCCCAGATTTTCCGGAACCTCTTTCTATGCTTAATATTTCTTTACAGCACTTGTCACCATCGAATAAATAATATATATTTTTTATTTCATTTACTTATCTGTTCCTACCATCTTAGCTCCAAGAGGGCAGGGATTTTGGTCTTTGTTCACAGCTGAATCAGTGACTAGTAAATGCACAATGAGTGCTTGGTAAATGTTCATCAGATGAATTAAAGACTATTGAATTGAATTACTTCTTCATCTCCTGGAAATTATCTCTTATGCCAATTGCTCGTTTTTTCTGCTGATGTCTTAATGCTTTCGTACTTGATTTATGAGTGCTCTTCCTAGACTGCATGTTTTGAAGTATTATAACTCAGAGCTTGTATGAGCTTCCTAGGAGAGTTGGAAGATCTACACAGGAAATGTCCTCTGTACATGATGGCGGGATCCCGCTATCCATGATGGAGGGACGGGAACAAACTGGCAACAAGCGCATTGGAGAGATCACCATAGGAGATCAAAAGGGCAAACCTGACACGTTGGGCCGGATATGGTTTTCAACATTTAACGTGATTATTTCCCCCTTCTTCATATTGGGGAGGAGGGTTTTGATTGGCCATTCTGTGTCACGTGCCTATCCCTGAGGTAGGGAGCCTGAATACTGATACTTCACCAAGACTATGCGAAGGCAGGAAGGGATCGTCCCTCTCGATGCCCTTCATCTACCCATATAAAAAGTATTGGTAGTGTTACCAGAATTAGGGAGAAGGAGGCTAGATGGGGGAAATAACTTGTGTCGTTTGTACAATTGTGCCTAAGTTTACCAAAAGCTTCACACTCTCCTTTAGGATTGCGATGAGTCAGCATTGACTCAAGGGCAGGAAAGCCTTAAAACAATCAACTGTTTGAGATCCAGAGGGCAGCCAAGGACAACGTTCCGAGGGTTAGGAAACAAGGAGGGGTGGAAACTAGAAACTCAGGGAGAGAATGGGTTAAGTGGTGGTACATTGAGGGGATTGCAGTGAACAGGGTGAATCGTGGCATATAAAACGAATCATATGTTCTGTAAACCTGCACCTACTTCACACATGATTTGTAAAAAGACATGCAGCCTTCCCCTCACCACTTCAGTGCCTCACTCTGGACAACTGGGCTTCTACATCAGACACCAGTTTGGCATTCTTCTTGTCTGTGGTCACGAATCTCTTCTGAACTTTGGCTTACTTGGTCAGGATTGTGAAATGCTGTCTAGATCTGCACCTCCCATATTTCTAGCCACTCACAAGGCTGCTTTGCCAAACAATGAACTATTTCCATTCTCCCTTCCCATCCTCCACCCCCAGCCTCCTGCCACAGATCCATTCACTGTCAGCTGGACCTGCGCTCCCTAGCTTGCCTACTATGATAGTCTGTTGGATAACCCCCCTATCTGGGACCTCCTATACATTTACCACCACCACCACCACCACCATGAAATTTCTTTCTCTCCTCGAGGGAAAGAGTAGGAATTAAGAAACTGGGAGCACTGTCCATCATCCTTAAATAAAGCATGTGGGGTACAGTGAATGATTTAATACGGCTCATGTGGGATCCCTCTTTGTGACTTGCCCACAATGACTGGGTGGGTCTATTACAAAGAAACTATTTGTGAATGACCAAGGGTTTTGGACAAGTTGCTGTTAAAGCAAATATGGTGTTTGCCATCAGTGATGCTTAAGGTTATGTGTCGACTTGGCTGAGCCATACTTTTTCATGATTTGGCAGTTATGAAATGATTTAATTAGTTGGCTACACTGTAAGCATTCTCTGAAATGATTTAATTAGTCAGGTATACTGTAAGCATTCTCTATTTGTAGACAGATGTAATTATCCTCTGTTTTGTCATGTTCCTCCATACTCTGGTTCTGTTCTCATTTAGGGGTGAGTTATTGGTTATATTGACGGGCCAGGATTGGAATGTGACTCAAGTCACCATGCTCACCCCAGTCACCACACATCACATCTTTGCTTGCTCAGGTTAGGGGAGTTTCTTTGAAAGTATCACTTTCATCCGGTGTACATGAATGCTTTGGCAAACTTCTCTCTCATGCTTGGGATTTTGCATTTGCTTTATCATCATCTGACCTCCGGTTCTTGAAAAATGGACATTTTTATGACCTGATTCATCATAGTCCACAGCCTTTTAAGTCAGCAGCCTATCATCTGACTTGGCAATTGGATTTGTCAGCCCTTGCAACCATGTGAGTCAGCAGAAGCCTCCAGCCTGATGCCTTGACCAAGCATTGAGGACTTGCCAGCCTCCACAGCTATGTGGGCCACTTCCTTGATGGTTCATGAGTTTTGTGTCATTTTAGTGAAATTTGGGACCCAGAAATGGGAGACAAGGGAGAATATTGATGGGAAGGGGAGTCGTTGATGTTCAAGATGATGGGATGGTACAGCAGTTTGGAAAAACTGGACATTTTGGATATTTTCAACCTATACCTCATAGAAAATAGCTGTGTACTGGTCCTTCTAAAGGAAATTATTCACTTGGCACCAAAAAATCAGGTTACCACTGTGCCAAAGATAAATTATATGTGTAAACTAGGGATGAAAACTTGGATTGCCTGCAAATGTTCTATTGAATGATTCTTGCTTCATAAGTTTCTAATTAAGAAGAATCATGCCCCTTATTTTCCCAAATAAAGTAAGAGAGTTGTGAAGATATGCCTATCTTCTTTCTCTCGGTACAGTCACGCCGACATATTGACTGAGAACACACACTCCCTCTACCTTTGTACCCTTGGGAGACCAGAACAAGGCTTTCGGTTATTTCTGAATCATCATACTTGTCACCATTTTGCCTGCCTACTTAGCCTTCCATCATCAGACTTAAATTATAGGGTGGTTCTCAGCTGAAATGGCGTATGAGAATCTCCTTGTGAACTTTAAAACGTAAAGTTGCACACCGATGAAACACACAACTTTCCTCTAGTTCTTTGGTGCTTACTCCCCCCCCCACTATCATGACCTCAATTCTACCTTATATAAATCAGATTGGACCAGAACACGCACACTGCTACAGATAAGAGCCCTCGACACAGGGAATCCAGGATATATAAACCCCTCAGGGTCAACAAGGAGAGTAGAGATACTGGGAGGATTAGGGGAGGGTGGGGGGAGAAAGAGGGAATTTATCACAGGATCAACTAGAACCCCCTCCCAGGGGGACGAATAATAGAAAAGTGGGTGAGGGGCGACGGAGGACTATGTAAGTGAGACAGTTTATTGTGCCAGCCTGGCTGATAAACACAAGTGGGATTAATTGAAGGGCGGAGAGATAAGTGGCTCTGTGAGCCTCACCTTCCTTGTCTCTCGCTCTTTAATCATCAGACCAGTGTGCAGCTGCCTTGCTTGTTCTGTGCCTCAATTTAAAGGGCACAGTGTCTGTGGAACGCCTAGCCTGTGGACTGTGTCACTGTAAGTTGAGGTCCCTTTAAGACCACACGATTGAAATTTACATCTCCGGAGCTGAGGACTGACATTTGATGACCTGGCTGACAGTTGGTGATTTGCCTTGCTGTTTGCTGCCTGTGCTAGGATAGCCTAGCTCTCTCTCTCTCTACAGAGGACTACCTGGCGGCCCTCAAGACTTGAAGGACTGCCAGTGTCTCACAACTGTCTCACAGGAGTGAGTCGCACTGAGCCATTTGTACTGCTTTATAATTTAACTGTTCATATCTTGTATTATATATCAATCTGTTTATCAGGGCCTCCGGTGGTTCAATGGTTAGGCACTCACCTTGAACCCACCAGCCATGCTGGCAGAGAAAGATGCCCACTTCTATAATGCTTACAGCCTTTCCCAGACACAAAACCCTTGGAGACAGGGAAGCTCCAGCCAGGATCCCCCTACCAGCTCACGAACGGAAACCCGGGTCTACTAGGGCCAGCTCAACCTGGCTCCCCGCTGGGGGCCTCCCAGATGCTAGACTCTCAGCTCCACAGTTGATTATGCCACTGCCTGGCTCTAGCAGCCTCGACATCAGTACAGGACTGATCAGCAGCCCCTGATCCCGTGACCCATTGCACGCCTTGCTCTCAAGTCCACTCCAGCTCAGACATACCCTTTCGGTCAGAACAGAGTCAGTACAGAGAGCTTCCAAGGCTGCAGTATTTTTTTCACTGGACTGCATTTAATCAGAACAAGGGAGGGCTTAGGTGTTGGTGAAACCTGCCTGCCCGCCCTTTGTCCTATTCAAAGTCTAATTTCAAATCTGTATCTTAGTAGGGAGGAGAATGAGTGCAGCTAGCTAATCACATGGTGTGTTGGACACATGGAATGCCACATGTGTGTTCTGTTGTTTCCTGTACAGAAAGATTTGGACATTACCTATAAATAGAGTAGGGAAACATTACTTAAAACAAACAAACAAACAAAAAGCCCTCGACATGTAATATCAATTAGGAGCTCTGGTGGTGTCGTGATTAAATGTGGGGCTGTGATCCGCGTGGTTGGCAATTTGAAACCACCAGCAGCTCCTCGGGAGAAAGGCTGGGTTTTCTACTCCCACAACACAGTTAAGGTCTGGGACCCTCACCATGGGTCACCATGAGTCAGGATGCGTTGTGCTTGAGGGACAGAATGACTAGCCAAATGAGTCTCTCCCTTTTTTGCTGCTCTAATTATAATCCAGCAACATAAAGATCACTTGAAAATTTGATAGAAACATAGAATTGCTGGTCTACCTCAGACCTGCTAAATCAGAAAGTACATTTTATTTATATATATATTTTTTTCAGAAAGTACATTTTAACAAGATCCCTAGGCCACCCATATATATGCACATTAAAGTTTGAGAAGCATTAGCTGAGACTATAGAAATAAGGACTTAATATTTTATAGAGCAAGAAGTCTGGAGCTAGGTCATTCTGGAGTTGGCTGATCCAGGGGCAAAACGATGTCTCCAACCCAGGTGCTTTGCTGGTTTGGCGTCCTCAGCTACTACCGGCTTTAGTCTTCACCCTTCCCCGTCATTGTCACACCATGGCTGCAACCACTCCAAGTATCACATCCTTCCCCGTCATTGTCACACCATGGCTGCGACCACTCCAAGTATCACATCCTTACCCAAACTTCATTAAAGTCAAGAAAGGCCATCTCTCTCTCTTTGTCTTTTATAGCAAGAGTATTTTCATAGCAAGTGCTATTTTATATAGCAAGAGTAATGTCTCCAGACTTCTTGCTATATAAAATAATAAGCCCCTTATTTATATAGTCTGAGCTAATGCTTCTCAAACTTTAATTTGAAAAGAAAAAACAATCCCCTAGGAAGCTCCCTCCTCCAACCCCCTCCAATAGACTTCTCCTTGGCCAGAATAGCCACAGACTTGTTCTCACCCTAATGACTGGCAGTGAGGAAAGGGACTGCTATGATGAACTTAACTCAATCACGGTTCACCTTCTGTTAGCAATAAAGAGCCTATCTTCCCTGGGCACGTTGCCAATGGGTACCTGAACCAAAGTGAGCTTTAGCAAGACATTATTAACCTGGGTGAGTAAGTAACCAGCAAAGTGTATTACAGGGAAGAAAGCACCATTAGTCAAGAGAAGCAACATGAGTTAGCAAAGGGGTAGGGCATGCAGAAGGACTTCTACACCTGGAGCTTTTCCATACAAATCCTGAGAAAAGAGGAGTCAAAAATAGAAAATCTATATTATGTCGTAAAGTTCAATGAACAGTGAATTGACGCCAACTGGTAATCATCTAGCTAGTAGATCTTTATGAATAGTTGAGCGGTGGACATAGAAAGTGATTCCCAGATGTTAAGGAGGAAATGGATGGAAGGACAGGAAAGCGGTTGGTAAAATGGTTTGAGAAGTGGTGAAGGAGTAGCTCAGGCCCGGGAGAGTGCTTTGCTCCTCCACCCTGCCCCACCTCCTAATACAGCACGTGTCTTAAAGTGTCCAGGGGTGAGTGAGCCAGTGAAGAAAACGTAGGAAGGAAAGGGGTGTCCCGGGGAATCTGGGTTCCCTCTGTAAAAGGAAAGACAGGATCATCTGCAGAGGAGGCGTCAATTGTGCACTAGGGCAGTGATGCTGTAAGTGTGCCTCCCAGACCATTAGCATCAGCAGCAGCAGCAGCAGCAGCAGCAGCAGCAGCAGCAGCAGCAGCAGCAGCAGCAGCAGCAGCAGCAGCAGCACCTGGATACTTGTTAGAAATGCAAATTCTCGGGCCACACCCCAGATGTACTGAATTGGAATCTGTGTGTTTTAACAAGCCTCCAGGTGATTCTGAAGCACACACCATTTGAGAAGCACTGTGCCAGGGAATTGTTTATGTAGTACTTACCTTTTATGCGTGCCTGTGCAGCTGAACTATTTTAAGTTAATTTCTGTCAGGAAATGTTTTCCACTTTGTTCTTTGTTGCTCATTTCAGACAGCTACACCTGTGGGGATCAGGCAGCCTCACACGCTGAGGCCCCCCTGAGCGCTGACATAGAACTCAAGCCTAGGTGGTCTCCAGGGTTGCATGTTTCTGTTTTTGCTGAACCAGTGACCTACATTTCCTTTTGCCTTACCCAAGTCTTTCCTGAACTCATAGACAAGTGGCCACTGACGGTGTTATTTTTCTAAGTCCAATTGGTGGCTCTCCGTTATTAAAAGAGCAGTCTGTACTCTATTGTGTGGAAGGCAAAGACTTCTTTTTAAAAAAAAAATTTTATTAGGGGCTCATACAACTCCTATCTCAATCCATGCATACATCAATTGTGTAAAGCACATTTGTACTTCGTTGCCCTCATCATTCTCAAAACATTTGCTCTCCACCCAAGCCCCTGGCATCAGGTCTTCATTTTTGCCCCTCCCTCAACCCTCCCTCATGAACCCATGATAATTTATAAATTATTATTTTGTCATATCTTGCTTTGTCCCGTGTCTCCCTTCCCCCACTTTTCTGTTGTATGTTCCCCAGGGAGGAGGTCACATGTAGATCCTTAAAATAGGTTCCCCTTTCCAACTCACCCTCCCTAAGCCCTCCCAGTATCACCACTCACACCACTGGTCCTGAGGGGATCATCCACCCTGGATTCCCTGTGGTTCCAGTTCCTATCTGTACCAGTGTACATCCTCTGGTCCAGTCAGACTTTCAAGGTAGGATTTGAATCATGACAGTGGGGAGTGGGGGGAGGAAGCATTTAGGAACTAGAAGAAAGTTGTATTTTTCATCATTGCTACATCACACGGTGACTGTCTCGTCTCCTTCCCAAGACCTTTCTGTGAAGGGATGTCCAGTGGCCTACAAATGGGTTTTGGGTCTCCACTCCGCACTCCCCCGCTCATTCACTATGGTAAGATTTTTTATTCTTTGTTCTGATGATGCCTGATACCTGATCCCTTGACACCTTGTGATCGCACCGGCTGCTGTGCTTCTTCCATGTGGGCTTTATTGTTTCTGAGCTAGATGGCCGCTTGTTTACCTTCAAGCCTTTAAGACCCCAGATGCTATATCTTTTGATAGAGGGACACCATCAGCTTTCTTCGCCACATTTGCTTATGCACTCATTTGTCTTCAATGGTCATAATAGGGAGGTGAACACACAATGATATGGTTTTTTTGTTCTTTGATGCCTAATAACTGATCCCTTTAGCACCTCATCGTCACACAGGCTGGTGTGCTTCTTCCATGTGGGCTTTATTGTTTCTGAGCTAGGTGGCTGCTTGTTTACCTTCAAGCCTTTAAGACCCCAGACGCTATCTCTTTTGATAGCCAGGCACCATCAGCTTTCTTCACCACATTTAGTTGTTCACTTACTTTGTCTTCAGTGGTTGTGTCGGGAAGGTGAGCATCATAGAAAGGCAAATACTTCTATGGCCCAGTTGGTCCAGTATCTTTTCCTTTTATAATGGTTTTATTGACATACAACTCATACAATTCAATGGTTCAAGTACATCTATGGAATTATGCAATTGGCACCACAATCAATTTTGAAACATTTTCTTCATTCTTGTGTCCATTGTTATTAGTAACTGCTATTCCCTCAACCTCCCCTATCATGACTCCAATAGACTATTCATCTAGTTATTGTCTCTATAGGTTTACCTATTCTGATTTTTATACAAAGAATATCACACAAAAATAAACGGAGGTGAGGTGGGGCAGAGAAAAAAATCCAACAAGAATAATAAAATAAAATAAACCTATATTTCAAAAGGAAGAAAAAATTAATAAAAACTAGAACAGGTTCAAAATGGTCAAAAAGGAAAAAACAAATTATAAGATGTTAGATTTAAACTTAACTCTATTTGCAGTAATGGGGAACCCTGGTGGCAAGTGGTTAGATGATAGGCCGGGAACTGCAAGGTCATCAGTTTGAAACATCAGCAGCTCCATGGGAGAAAGATGAGGCTTTCTACTCCCATAAAGATTTACAGTCTTAGAAACCACAGAGGCAGTTCTCCCCTGCCCTAGAGGAGTTCTGTAAATCAAGATGGACTTGGTGGCAGTGGGTGAGTAATAGCTGCAGTAACGTTTTCAGTGCAGTCACTGTCTATGGACAAGACGGTTCACATCCCTCGCCAAGGATCTTAGGGATTTCATTGGAAGCCTAAACTATATGGAGATTCTGCAAGTGGATTTTAGGCTTTCACAGTTATCCATATGCTTCTGCAAATGGAGTGACCAGAATTTACTCTAGTACGACTCCTTCCTCTGATCTTGGATTTTTCCACACAATCCTTGGATCACACAGGCTGATATACTTCTTCCTTGTGGACTTAGCTGGCACCTCACTTAGATGACTGCTTGCTTAAGACTGGATGCTATTCTTTCTGATAGCCAGGCGCCATCTAATTTCTTTACCATACTTTGCTATAGCACCCATGTCTTCACTGATCACTTGATGAGGGCAAGTATTAAATAGGCCTATAATATAAGAATGAAGTTTTCTTAGACCAGGTCTTCTGATTAAGTGTGAGCTCAAAACCCATTCATATATCTAATGTTCATATATATATTCACTTCAGAGGCCACATTATCGGTTCTTGAAAATAATATGAGCAGCACACAGGGGACATTTGGTAACTCTAAAAATAATCTCCTTAATATAGCCAATGGTATAGAATTTAAAATGCTAGTGTGAAAATGAATATGCACAAATACCAGAAAGTTATTAGACTTAAATACATGGACCATTCGATTATACAAACTAAAAACATAAGTGACAGAACACTGCTTAAGGAAACAGTGATAATTAGGCACAAGGCAATCTCAATAACTCACATTCACGAAGGCAAAACTATGCCTCCAGTGCTAACACGTGGCACACAAAACAAAGAAAATGTGGAAATGGAAAATGTATGTTGGTCCAAGCTTGGCAATTCTTGGCTTCTGCCCATTTCTTAAGCCTTCTACTTTGTTGGCCTGAGGGGAACCTCAGGTCTGTGGAAGGAAATTGAGAAACATTATTATATAGATTTTTAATCCCATTTGATCTATTCAAACACATTCATTACTTGCTTATAATATACCTGGATTGGCCCCTGGATGACCAAGTCATTCTTTCCAGGTGCCGCGGGGTAGACTTGCAGTTTGCATTTAACTAGCTTACAAGTTTGCCATTTCCTACCCACTCAGTAATACTCTGGAAGAAAGATGATCTGCTTCCATATAGAGTATAGCCAAGATAATCCTATAGAGAAAGAAAGATATAAAAGACTCAAGGAAGAAATTAGTCTATAGAATGAATAGTTAACATGAGCCATGACTTCATCCATTCGGAGACAAGAAGAACTTGATGGTACATGGCTGCCAATACCAACCATCCTGACTGGACACAATAGATGGTCCTGAAGAGAATGGGTGAAAAATGTGGAACAAACTCAAATTCCTTTAAAAGGCCAGACTCACAGGGCTGGCAGAAACTAGAAGAACCTCTGAGACTATCACTTTAAGATTCTCTTTAATCTTGGAACTGAAGCCACTTCTGGAAGTCACCTTTCAGCCAAATAATAATAATATAATAAACTCATATAATAAACAACATCTCTAATCCTGTAAATAAGTGTCTATAAGAGGCCAAGTGACCTAAATTTACGCTAAAGTAAAGATTGGGGTGGGGGGACAGGGAAACAAGATGAATGGAAACAGATTATCCAGAATGGAAATAAAAATGTTGAAACATTATGAAAAATGAAACCAGTTTCACTGAACAATGTGTATAGAAATTGATAAATAGGAAACCAATTTGCAGTGTGAAAATCCACCAGAAACACAATGCAAAATGATAAAGTGAAAAATCAAGTCATCTGAGTTCTCTGATTTAAAATGAGTCAATTTGGGGAAGAGAAAAGGAAAAGCTAACAAATGTCTGGAGCCATTCTACTTGTAACACCTGGGGCCTCATGAGTCAGACTTGAACTGACAGCAACAGAAATAGGCCCGGAGGTCCTGGGTGGTGCAAATTGGATCAGCTGCCAACTGCAAGGTTGGAAGTTTGAGTTCACCTTGGAAGAAGGCCTGGAGATGAACTCCCCCAAGCCCAGCCATTCGACACTCTGTGGAACACAGCATTACTCGATGCACGTGGGTGGCCATGAATCAGAACTAACTCTGGTTTGGTTTTTTGGGTTATAGATGCCAAGGAACTCTACTAGAGACTGAGATTAAAAAAGTGCTTTACAAAGAGCATAAAATATCCTGCAGGAGAGCGTCAAAGACAAATGACTTGAATTCAGTGAAGATAAATCCGATGACAGAGATCTGGCTGGCGAAGAAATTAGTACCCGCACTTCCGAACATATTGTCGATGTTGTGTTAGGTACCACCAAATGGGCCCCGGCCCGTCGCAACCTGATGGACAATAGAACAAACTCTGACCAGTCCCAGGCCATCCCCCAATTGGTGTGTTTGAGCCCGCTGTTGCAGCCACTTGGTCAATCCATCCTGGTGAGGGGCTTCCTCATTTTCGCTGCTCCTCTGTTTTACTAAGCATGACGCTCTTCTCCAGACACGGATGTCTCCTGACCACGTATCCAAAAGATGGGAAACAAAACCTTGCCATCCTCACTTCTAAGGAGCGTCCTGGCTATGTTTTCTCCAAGACAGATTTGTTTGTTCTTCTGGCAGCCCATGGCACTTTCAGCAGTCTTCTCTAACACATGGACCCATGTGTCTATGGTCTTCCTTAGTCACTGTCCAGCCTTATTTTCAAGAAGGCTGTTGAAAATAGCGTTGGCTTGGGTCAAGTGCCCCTGAGCTCTCAAAGTGACATCACTCTTTAACACTTTAGATAGGTCTTGGGCAACAGGTGTACCCAATGCCATTTGATTTTTTCAAACAGTTTTATTGGCACTTGATCCATATATCATACAATTCAATAGTTCAATCCTATCAAGAAGAGTTGTAGAATCAATTCTACAACATTTTCTTCTTGCCTGTGCTCATTGTTATTTGTGTAATTATTTCGTGGCAAAAATATACACAACACAACATACTCCAATTAACTACTTGTACATGTACAGTTCAGTGCCATTGATTATATTCTTCATGCTGTATAACCATTATTGATATCCCTCTCCAAATTGTTCCACCACCATTAAAATAAACTTAGTGCCCCAAAGCAAAACCTCCTCTTCCTCCTCCCATGGTAACCATAGGTCCTTGTTTTTCTATCAGGGTTCATTGTGGATCCCATGACATCTTTTACAACTTCAATCTCTTCTCATCATGTTATTGGTTTAGTTGGGCGGATTTTTGTTTCCTTTCCATAGCACTGTCATTCATACAGAAGACTGTATTCTTTGATTATCATCAGTAAGCACTTCAAGTCCTCTTCAATTCAACAAGCAAGGTCATGTCCTCTTCATAGCACAGGTAGTAAATGAGCCTTCCTCTAGTCCTGATGCCACATTCTTCTTCAAATAGCCGAGCTCCTCAGATCACTTGCTCAACCTCCAGATTAAATAAATCTGGTGAAAGGATGCAACCGTGACAGACACATGTCCTGATTTTTGACTGTGCCATATGCCCTGGTTCTGTTCAAACCACTGCCTCGCGGTCTGTGTACACGGTCTGAATGGGCCGATCATGTTTTCTGGGATTCTCCTTCTTTGCAATGCTCTCCACAGTTTGTTACATTCCATTCGATTTCAGAGCACAATCATGAAGAAACAGCAGTAGTAGTAGCTGAGAAAAGGTAGATGTATAAAGAAGAAAAGCAGAAGCAAAGACTGGGAGATTGAAACAGGAAACAATGGAAAGCAAAGATTCTCAAAGTAGGAATTGGAAGGTGGTAGTAGGCAGTTGGAGTGGGAAATACAGTGTGGCCGGCTGTCCTGCTTCTGCCAGATGGTCCCACTTTTAGCACTGAAAGTCCCCTACCCCTCGGTCCTGGGCAAACCAGGATGATCGAGCATAGCAGAATGCAGAAGGCTGTATATGCCATGAAAATAAATATGAACTTTATTTATCAGAAGGTGACAGAGTGTGTTTGGAAACATTTCATCCAACTGCATTGACAAGTTAAAGAGCCTCGATTCTTCAGTGCTTAAACACTCAATTGATAACTGGAAGTTCAGACATTCAAATCCGCTAGTCTCCTCAGGAGAAAGATTTAGTAGTCTGCTTCTATACAAATTTACAGCCTTAAAAAAAAACACCCCAAAACAAATTTACAGCCTTGGAAACCCTGTGGGACGGTTTTGCCTTGTCTTATTGGGTCACAGTGAGTTGGAACTGACTCGATATTGATGGGGCATTAGCAAGCAAAAGGAACAAAGTGGGCCAACCCTGCACAAGAGAAGGCAAGGTCAAACACCCTGCTTTTCCTGCCTCCCCATGTGGGCAAATTAAAATGAAAAAGAAACATTTTTCAAAGGGAGGACAGAAAGGAGGGAGGAGGAGACCAGGTCTGGAGCTCTGTTGTCATTTTTTCCACTTACTCACACAAGCTGTGTGAAGCTTCAGCTTCCACATCTGTGAAATGGGATAATACCTACCTCTTGGGTTTGTTTTGATGATCAAACAACAGAGTGTATATGAAAAAGCTTGGTAACCTATAAAGCGCCGTGTGAGTATTACTAACTAGATCACTGTCACACTATGGATGTATTCAACCACATCAATCTCCAAAGTGTAATTTTGGTTATAATTGCATCATATTGTTTCCTGCTTTTCAACAGTGCTACATTGTCATTAACAATTCCTGTATGTCAGCTGTCTTGACTGAGTTTGAGAGTTGCCAGGGGTGGGGGTCGGGGGTAAGGGTGCGGGTGGATTATCTAAGGAAGATGTAGGCCAGATTTCTGTTCTTTTTTTTTTTCCTGTTCTTCTTTCTGTACACCATAAACATTTTAAACCAGCTTAAGAGGGGGCTCAGGAGAACAAGATGGAGAAATGGGGATGGGGGAAAAAAGTAACGACAGAGATTTTTTTCTGAACCCCAAAAGATGGTTCTATGGGTTGATCTCCAACAGGATCAGACCCCGCTTATGGCCCTTTAATGCCTTCCTTCTGCCTAGAGGGCAAGCTCACACTTCTTCCCTACTTACCTCTCCAGGTTCCCTTTACTTCCCTCTCCTCATATGCCTCTCCCTGGTGGACTGCGTTCTGTTCTCACCCAATTCTCCTTGCCCATGCTGTCCCTTTGCCTGGCCTGCCCCTTTGCGTGACCTACATCCACCTCTTTGAGCTCAGGTGCTGCCTCCAATGTGAAGTCGACTTTGACTGTCCTGGGAAGTCAGACATCATTGACCCCATAGCACCTTGGGCCTTTTCCTTGTACACGGGAGTGCACGCAACGCCTCAATACCACGTTGCAAGCTAGAGTGCTGGGTTTCCTGCCACACTCTGGTTTTTATGCCCAGATCTGCCACTTGCTTCTTTAGGCATAAGAGAAAGCATTTGAGTGGATTAGGAGGAGCACAGATTCGAGGGGCATAAGGCCTGGGAAAGTTATCTAAATGCTTACAACCCTCAGAATCCACAGATGCAAAATCCACACTTCATAGGGCAGCAGCGAGGATGACATATATTTTTTAAAAAGCACTGAAGGGAGATAGCGGTTGATGTAAGACATGAAAAAAATAATAATCTATAAATTATCAAGGGTTCATGAGGGAGGGAGGGGAGAGGGGAAAATGAGCTGATACCAAGAGCTCAAGTAGAAAAAAATGTTTTGAAAAGGATGATGGCAACATATACACAAATGTACTTGACACAATGGATGGATGGATTATGATCAGAGCTATGAGAGCCCCCAATAAAACGATTTTTAAAAAAGCACCGAGAAAAGCACCCGAGCCATAGTTACTTTGGTTGTTAGGTGCCATGGAGCTGGTTCCGATGCATGGTGACCCTACGTACAATCCAATGAAACACTGCCTGGTCCGGCACCATCCTCACAATGGTTATTGTGAGCCCACTGTTGCAGCCACCGTGTCAGTCCGTCTCATTGAGAGCTCTTGTTGCTAATGTCATCGCTTTCTTTGTTGGGTGACAAGAATTAGGCCATTCCTCCCTCAAAGAAAGGAGCTCCTCGGATGACGCAATGGTAAAGCGCTCGACGACGAACCCACTCGCTGATCTGTGGGAGAACGATGTGGCAGTCTGTCTGTCTACAGGTTACAGCCTTGGAGACTGTCCTAACCCTGTCATATAGGGTCACCGGGAACCAGAATTGACTTGATGGCAATGGGGTGTTGGCTATTGGTGCTGGGGGAGGTCCCCCCCCCCATTAAAAAAAGGACACGGCTTACATGAAACAAATGTACTTAGCGTATGAAAACAAGAACAGAAAACCTAGTGGCCATTGAGTCAACTCAGATTCAAGGTGACGCCATGCGCGCTGGCCAGCACAGCACGGTGCTCTATGTTTTCCATCCCAGGATCTTTCGGATTGTGATGACCGGGGTGGCTTCTAAGGTACCTCTGGGTGTATGGAGGACCTTTTGATCAGTGGTCCAGCGCTTAACTATTCGTGCCACCAAAGGCCCGCGATGAATCCGTTTCTTGCTCTTTTACCTCTTGTCCTTTGTATTAAAAGTCTTTATTTATAGTTTTTTCCGCTGCTGAAAACTCTTAGCTCTTAGGAAGAGACAGAGGTTGCTCCATCTTCGCATCCTCGGAGATCCGCAAGGAATGCTAGCTGAATTGATGACTAAAAATACACTAGTGGGAAACCTCAAGAGCCAAAAAAAATCTCAGCAATATCTTTAAAGGCCACAAAATTAGACTGTCAATCTTAATGATCTGTTTGGATTGATCTCTTCATGGTCATGGCTTATTATTGTTGTTTTTTAATTATTAAACATTTTATTAGGGGCTCATAAAACTCTTATCACAATCCATACATATACATACATCAATTGTATAAAGCACATCCGCACATTCCCTGCCCCAATCATTCTCAAAGCATTTGCTCTCCACTTAAGCCCTTTGCATCAGGTCCTTTTTTTTCCCCCTCCCTCCCCACTCCCCCCTCCCTCATGTGCCCTTGGTAATTTATACATTGTTATTTTGTCATATCTTGCCCTATTCGGAGTCTCCCTTCACCCCCCTTCTCTGCCGTCCCTCTCCCAGGGAGGAGGTCACATGTGGATCCTTGTAATCAGTTCCTCCTTTCCAACCCACTCACCCTCCACTCTCCCAGCATCGCCACTCACACCCTTGGTCCTGAAGGTATCATCCACCCTGGATTCCCTGTACCTCCAGCCCCCTATTATTGGGATTTTTTATAATCTGACATTGTGCGTGGTTTTGTTTTTTCTTCTCTCTAGTCTACTCTCGTTTATGTTTATTTAGGACAGGGTCTCACAACTATTGATGTTTTGGGTAAGATAGTGTCCTGTTGTGGGGCCAGTCCTGCGTACTGCAACAGCTTGACTTCTACCCATTAGATGCCAATACCGCCCCCCCCCATGTGCAGCTTTGACAGCCTGAACTGTCTCCCGACATTCCCGCCCCAGACGGAATGGATTCCTGTGTTTGAGAAGGAAGCATTTCTTTTTCCCTGGCTGCAGTATTCACCTTCACCTTCGCTCCTAGAAGTGAGGCACACCAAATCCAGCGCTGCTGAATCGATTTCAACTCCAAGTGACCCCAAAGGACAGACAGAGCTGCACTGCCCCAGCGGGTTTCCAGGCCTGTCCATCTTTACAGAAGCCGACTCACATCTTTCTCTCCCAAAGTGCCTGGTGGGTTCAAACCAATGAACTATGGTTAGCAGCTGCACTCTCTCACCACCGTGCCACCAGGTGGGCTGGGAGCGTGTTTTATTTAGCTGGACCTATGCCCCCAAACAGCAATCACATGTTGCTTTTATTGTATTTTGTGGGGACAATGAAATACACACACACACACACACACACACATATCTGTTCCAAATATATCCATGAATGTGGTAGAGTGTACATAGAGCAAAGTTATGAAAACTTTTTAGGCCTAACCAAACACCTTGAGGGAATGAGTCATGCCCTTGAGGGCTCATATAGTCTCAGGAAACACCAAGGTCAAATGGCATGGCACAGTTCACAAGAAAATATTTGGCATTTTACTTCAGTGAGTAGCCACAGGGATCTTAAAAGCAATGAATGGCCATTGAATGTGCAACTATTGATGGCTTCCTTTTTGGAGCAAAGATGAGCAAAGAAAATTCAAGACACACGGACATAGCTAATCCATGAACCACACAAACATCAGTCTCTGAGACCCTGAGGTCAGAAGAACTAGATGGTGCCCAACTGCCACTTCCAACTGCTCTGCAAGGGATCAAAATAGAAGGCCCTGGATAGAGTGACAGGAAAAATGAACAAAACTCAAAAGCATAAAAAGAGACCAGGTTCACGGGTGGGATTGAAGCTAGTGGAACCCACAAGGCTGTGACCTTTAGTCACCTTTCAAGTATGGAAATGAACTCAGTCCCCTGGCTCAGTTTTCAGCCAAGTAATAGATAATTCAATAAAGGGAACAATAACACTAGGGAGGTCTGCTCACCTTTGAAAAATGTACCGTTTCAGATAAAAACGGTGGCACTTACCCAATAGAAATGAAAACAGAAAACCTAGTGAGGAAATGTGACCAGTGATGCTGCATTGTGGGGATTACGGGTAATCGTATGAAGCAAACTATGTATAAACTGATCTGCCCAGTAAGCCTTCACCCAATTCACAATGAAAAGTTTTAAAAACAAAATGAAAAAAATAAAGCCGCATCCGACTGTGTGATATTCTGGGAGTGTGAAGTGGGTGAGGGACTTGATCATGGACGAACAGCATAGAAATGTCTCAACATGCAAATATATATAGGAGGATGGAGAAATAGATCTATGTGTCTATATTTATAGGTCAAGTATTAAGGTGGCGGAAGGACCTTGGGCCTCTACTCAAACACTCCCTCAATGCATGAATACCTTCTTTTATTAAATTGGAACTCCATGATGCTCACTCTCCCGACACAACGGCTGGAGCCAAAGTGGGTGAACAAGTAAATGTGGTGAAGAAAGCTGATGGTGCCCGGCTATCAAAAGAGATAGTGACTGGCGTCTTAAAGGCTTGAAGATAAACAAGCGGCCATCTAGCTCAGAAGCAACAAAGTCCACATGGAAGAACACACCAGCCTGTGTGATCGAGTGGTCCCAAAGGGATCAGTTACCAGGCATCAAAGAACAAAAAATCATATCATTGACTGCACACCTCCATGATAGGATCGCTGAAGACAAGTGGGTGCATAAACAAATGTGGTGAAGAAAGCTGATGGTGCCCGGCTATCAAAAGAGATAGTGTCTGGGGTCTTAAAGGCTTGAAGGTGAACAAGCGGCCATCTAGCTCAGAAGCAAATAAGCCCACATGGAAGAAGCACACCGGCCAGTGCGATCACGAGGTGCCCAAGGGACCAGGTATAAGGCATCATGCAAAAAAAAAAAAAGATATAAGTGTGTGTATGTATGTGTATATATGTGTATATGTATATATGTATGTGTATATATGTATATATATATATATCATATTAAATGAAGGGGGAAGTGCAGAGTGGAGACCCAAGGCCCAAGTGTCGGCCAATGGAGATCCCCTCATAGAGGGGTTTAGGAGAGGAGATGGGTTAATTAGGGTGTGAGGTAGTATCGATGAAGAACACAGCTTTCCCCCAGATCCTGGATGCTTCCTCCCCCCAACTACCATGATCCGAATTCTACCTTGCAGGGCTGGATAGGACAGAGGCTGTACACTGGTGCATATGAGGCTTGGAGGTACAGGGAATCCAGGGTGGATGATACCTTCAGGACCAAGGGTGTGAGGGACGATGCTGGGAGAGTGGAGGGTGAGTGGGTTGGAAAGGGGGAACTGATTACAAGGGTCCACATGTGACCTCTTCCCTGGGAGAGGGACAGCAGAGAAGGGGGGAAGGGAGACTCCGGATAGGGCAAGATATGACAAAATAACGATGTATAAATTACCAAGGGGATATGAGGGAGGGGGGAATGGGGAGGGAGGGGGAAAAAAAAGAGGACCTGATGCAAGGGGCTTAAGTGGAGAGCAAATGCCTTGAGAATGATTGGGGCAGGGAATGTATGGATGTGCTTTATACAATTGATGTATGTATATGTATGGATTGTGGTAAGAGTTGTATGAGTCCCTAATAAAATGTAAAAGAAGAAAAGAGAAAAAAATGATTAGGGCAAAGACTGTACAGATGTGCTTTATACAATTGATGTATGTATATGTATGAACTGTGAAAAGAATTGTATGAGCCCCAATAAATTGTTAAAAAAAAAAAAAGAAATGTCTCAACATCAGAAAACCTTTCTGTAACAGGAAAGAAAAATGTACACATTGCAAACACACATGGATGCTAAAAACACATTATAATTGCATAAGTTTTGGACTCTAAGACACAATTCACAATCTTTCTTTACTAATATTGTGATTTTACAGCTATTCAAGCTGGGAAAGTTGCTATCAGATGACTCATGTATGTGGGGAAATCCAGTTCATTTGTGCCAAAGATGAAAGGAGGTGATTATGTATTTAAATGTTGAGATTCCATTCAGACTTACTACTCAACTTCAGTGATCTTGGATGGGGAGAAAAAAAGTGTAACTTGCTGAGTTAAAAAGTGTTAAAGAGCCCTCTGGTTTTAAATGATAAAACCTTATTTTTATAGCACATTTATCTTTCAAATAACAGAATTACTTTAATTTCTGTTTCTATTTCTAAACAATCATGAAGTTAAAAATAACCAAAACACTCCAGTACAGTGCGAAGAACATTTGCTCCTTAACCATTCTGATCGTTGTGATTCTGGTGCCCATCACCCCCAAATACTTGTATGTAGAAGCAAGGGCCTTCCACATAATCACAATGCAGGAAATGACCACTGATACACGACGACTGTCCAACCCTCAGACCTGGTCACATTCTGCCATTTGTCTCAGTGGAATGTTTTCGGGCGCCCGGATCCAGCTCAGAATCATTGTGTTGTCACCTCTCTCTGGTTTTCTTCAACATGGGACCATTCCTTGGTTTTTCCTTCACTTTCAGGATTTTGACACTTTGGGAGATGACAGGTCAGTTATTTTGTAACTTGTAAGTCATTACTCAGTTGAAGTTTGTCTGATGTTTCCTTTTGAAGAGGCTCTGGTAATACATCTCACCCAAGATGTAGGTGCAGCTGCTTTCTGCTGATGGCCTCGCAAGTGGCTCGGGACTTCCTTTTGTCCTATTGCTAACGGTGCTCACTTTGATCCCTTGGTTAAGGTGGTAGCTGCTTGGGTCTCCATTGGAAATGTCTTCTTTCTTCCTTGAAACCTTATAAATATCTCCTTCTTTTTTTTTCTTGGTATTTTGGCTTAATAAATCTTTCTATAATTCTGCAGCAATACTTTTTACTTACCACCAGATACCCACATAATTAGATACTATATTTTAATCTATAAAAGTCCCGTTTGTGATTTTTTAAAGTTTATTATTAGCACTTCATCCACATGTCATATAATTCGGTAATTCACTCATATCAAGAAGATGTGTAAATATCACCATAGTCAATTCTAAAACATTTTCCTCTTCCTCATACTCATTGTTATTCATGTAATTATTTTTTTGCTAACTGTGGTCAAAATATATACGCAAAACATTCTCCAATTCCACAACCTCTACCTGTATAACTCAGGGTCATTGATTGTATTCTTCACGTTGTTCCACCATTATTGATAACCTTTTCCAAATTATTCTACCACCCTTCACACAGACTCAACGCCTCCTAAGCACCAACTCTTTTCCTCTCACCCATGGAAAACATTGGTCAAGTTTGCCTCTTTTTTTTTAAGTAGTTTTATTGATACAGTATTCACATGTCATACACTTCCATGGTTCAGTAGCTTATAAAATTAGTTGTATATATTAATCACAATCAGTTCTGGTGCTCATGCTCACATTCATTGCTCACTCCTCAAATCCCCTCACTCTCCCCAACTTTCACCTCCCCACCCCGATCCATATCCCCGATAAACCATGGCATCAGTTATTATGTCTAGACAGCCACTCCTCTGTGCTTCACATATGGGAAAGCCAACAGAAACAAGAAGAAACCAAAACAAACAAAGAAAAGAATAACAATAACATAAAGACAAAAATACAAATAAAGAGTAAGAAAGAAAAGCTCACCAATGATATTTAAAAAGCCAGGGAAGACATTTTGTCATGGAACAAGCAGGAAATACTTGAGCCTGGAACAAATGCAGGTTGGGTCACGTGGGAAGTCAACTGACCAAGTACCAAATTCCACCACGCTTGATCCACCAATATTAAGTTTACAATGATCTCTGTCTGACAGCCCAGCTGTTGCAGTCCCTCACCTGTGGCCAGAGGGGACCTGCCAGGGGCTGAATCTGACTAGAGACTCTGCAGATGGGTTTTGGGCTCCCACTGTCCTCCAGAGCTTTCTACAAATTGGGTGTTCACAATTTAAGCTGATACTTTTCCCTTCATCATATGTGGATTTTGTTATCATCATCTTTGAATCACACAGGCTGACGTGTTTCTTCCATGTGGACTTAGTTGATGCCTCACTTAGATGGCTGCTTGTTTGAACACAAACCTTTAAGACCTCAGACACTATTCCAATTGACAGCCAGGCACCATCTGCTTTCTTCACCACATGTTGCTGTAGTGCCTTTTTCTTCCGTGATCATTTCATGAAGGTGAGTATTGAGCAGGGCCATGTTATAAGAACTGTTATTGAAATAGCCCATTCTTCATCAAACATTTGAGCTACCTATCTTTGCCTCTACATCTGTTTGGACTCCTTTCCATAAAGAGCCCTGGTTCCTTTAAAGATAAAATGTTACTTAGAGACCAACATTTGGTTATTGGCGGTTGCTCCTGGATATTAGGCAGTCACTATTAGGCGCATGGCCTTGCAATCTGCTTTGATGACCATGAAATGTGAAAGTCCTTTTGCTGTAAGGAGTATAATTGATTTTCAGTTCCAACTGCTGGCCCTGGATATATCATCTTGTTTGTACTAAGACCATGTGATAGGTGGGATTATTGTGCCAACTTGGCTGATAAACGCACATGTGGGGTTAATAAGGTTGCAGTTTAATTGAAGGGCAAAGAGATAAATGGCTCAGCGAAACTCGCCTTTCTGTCTCTTGCTCTCTGATGATCTGACCAATGTGCAGCTCCTCAACCTGTGAGCTACACTACTTGTGGGACACCCAACCTGTGGACTGTGTCGCTATTGTGTGAGGTTCCTTCGAGACTTGCTTCACCACAATGTTGGTATATATGTCACTTGAATTGGGGATTGTCGGACCCTGTCATCTGGCTGACTGTTGGTGACCTGCCCAGCTGCTTGCTGCCTGTGGCCGATTGCCTGTATTGCCCTACAGAAGACTCAGCTGCCTGCTCCTTGACTTGTGCCTGGCAGCCCTTGTGAGTTGAAGGATTGCCAGTGTATTAACTGGCTCACGGATGTGAGTTGAACTGAGCCATTTGTGCTGCCCTGTGGACTAATTAGCTGTTTATTTCTTATGTTGTATCTATCTATCTATCTGTCTATCTATCTATCTATCTATCTATCTATCTATCTATCTATCTACCTATCTATCAAATCATAAGTGTCCTGGTTTGCTTCTCTAGAGAACCCTGTCTAACCAAGACCACATGGCCCATGGACTACTCCTAGTCAGTGGCTGAGCACTGCAGGAGGGTGAAATCAGGCCAATTCTGGCAAGATACAAGGATCCTCTAATGGCCTCTTTGACTTGGGAGCTCCCCAAAGACTTGGCAAATCCATTCTTGGAACTGTGTTGCAGTCTGACATTCTTCTTATGCCAATCCTTTTTCCTTCTTTCCTTCCACGGTGCCAGAACTTCATCTCAGTCTAAAGACGTGTCCCTCTGTGGCTTTCTAACTGTATTCGTTATCTATCAACGGCATTACAAGTACCCGTGCAACAGAGTGGCTTTAAACAATGTACTATCTCCGAGTTTGTGTGGGTCAGGAATTCATCAACAGTTGGACTAGTATGGGGTCACTCATGACAAAACTGTTAAAATGTCAGCCAGGGCACAGTCATCTAATAGCTTGGCTTGGGCGGTAGCGTCTACTTCTAATATGGCTCACTTGGCTGTTTGCAGGAGGTTTTAGCTTCTCAGAGGAACTTCTTCCAAGGGCTGTTTGAGGGTTTTGCCTACAGAATAAGAAGCCACTCTCTCTTGTAGTTAAGTCTTAAAAGTCACATTCTGTTATTGGGGCAACAGACCACGCCCGTTTGAGGTGGAAAGGAGCCCTGGGCACACAGTCCTTGAGTCCTCGGTTGCTAACCGAAATCAGCAGCAGTGCTGGTGGTCTGTGGGCCGCTGGCAGCTCCACAGGCGAATGAGGTGGCAGTCTGCTTCTGTAAAGATAACAAGCCTTGGGAACCGTCTCGGGGTAGCTCCACACGGTTCTGCAGGGTTGGTGTGACAAAGAATTGACTTGAGGCAATGGGCATTTGGAGTGGAAGAGGCCTTCACAGGATGCGACTCCAGGAGGTGAAACTTATGGGGGTCACTTGTGGGCTATCCCACTTCCCCAGCAAGTTTCCTGCCTATCTAATCCTGTCGAACAGACCTCAACTGAGATTTTGGCTTGGTCAGCAGAAATAGAGAATGATATATACATACAGGTAAGCATCATTTGGCATGCAAGATGTTGTCACTGAGTCGGTTTTGACCCATAGTGAGCCTATGCAAAACACTGTCCAGTCCTGTGTCATCCTCACAATGGCTCCTGTGCCTGAGCCATTGTTGCAGCCACCGTGTCCATCCTTCTCATGGAGGGCCTGCCTCTTTTTTGCTGCCCCTGCACTTTACCAAGCATGATGTCCTTCTCCAGGGATTGGTTTCTCCTGACTACATGTCCAAAGTACATGAGACAAAATCTCACCATCCTTGCCTCTAAGCAGCACGCTAGCTATACTTGTTCCAAGACAGATTTCAGATGACTTCCAAGGTAGCCATGATGCAGTCTGTGAAATAAGAGATTTTGTGATTCAGACATTGTGGGAATCTCATATTATATACAGGAGAGAAGCACGCAGGACAGGCAGTGGTCAAGGCCCAGGACACATGATGCTATTTCTGTGCTAAGAAACAGTGGACACTTTAGGTCCACTGTTGGCCCTGCATCATCTCTACTCGTTCCTTCTTTTAAACAGAAAGTTCTATCACACTACGTATGTTATTATGTGTCATGACTCTACATTTCCAAGTGGATACATATAAATCTCATTTTTTGTAACAGTTGCATAATTTTCCATCCACTGCTTACTCAACTATTCCCAAATAGAGGGCGTTCTCATCCTGTCTGTTAGCTTGGCTTATACTGTGTATAAAACTGTCATTTTTGTTGGCTTCTCTCTCTTTCTCTCCATTTTTTAAACCAAATACTATTTTATTGTGTTTCTGCTGCTGGTTTAAACAGCTGTTGAAGTTCTCATTTAAGCAAGTTCTACACAATTGGACATTGGTTACATTCTTCACAATACATGGACATTCTCAGGACATTCTTTCTGGTTGCTCTGTTTCCGTCAATCTAGTGTCTCCGCCAATTCACATTTTCATTGTTGCTTTCAAGGCCTGGTCAACCAGTTGGTATCGTAAAGGTGATTTTTAAAAGGAACACAGTACTCCTGGGTAATATTCATTAGCTTTTCAGCCAGCTCATTATCTAGCTACCAAGTAACCTCGGGAGGCAGTTTGGGGTCAAGTTTTGAAGAGTATGTCAGGGTCTATTCTAGGGAATTCCTCTAGTCTCAAGCAGTCTGACAGGCATGTTTATTTATTTATTTATTTTTTAATTTGGAATTCCACTCTCTATTTTTCTCTTGTCCTATCAGGCCTATCCATTACGGCTTTAATTAGAATGGTTGGTAATGGTAGCCCGCCGCCATCTAGGGTAGATGAGGCAATGGTCTAGGTTCTTTTTGTGTGTGTGACACATTTTCTATTACAGTGCACATCCTTATATACATATCTTTATTTTTAAGCTTTTTTGGTACATATGTTTTATTTTTAGTTTAACCACTATTCCTTTATGAAGAAAACTTGGTTAAACTAAAACTTCTCTTGGGTTACATTTAGTATGTAACAAAGCAAGTATGTTCAATTTTTTAAATCATTTTATTAGGGGCTCATACAACTCTTATCACAATCCATACATACATACATCAATTGTGTCAAGCACATTTGTACATTCATTGCCCTCATCATTCTCAAAACATTTGCTCTCCACTTAAGCCCCTGGCATCAGCTCCTCATTTTTCCCCTCCCTCTCCGCTCCCACCTCCCTTATGAACCCTTGATAATTTATAAATTATTATTTTGTCATATCTTGCCCTGTACAATGTCTCCCTTCACCCACTTTTCTGTTGTCCGTCCCCCAGGGAGGAGGTCACATATAGATCCTTGAAATTGGGTCTCCCTTTCCAACCCACCCTCCCTCTACGTTCCAAGTATTGCCACTCACACCACTGCTCCTGAAGGTATCATCCGCCCTGGATTTCCTGTGTTTCTGGTTCCTATCTGTACCAGTGTCCATCCTCTGGTCTAGCCAGACTTGCAAGGTAGAATTGTGATCATGATAGTGGGGGGGGGGGGGGAGGAAGCATTTAGGAACTAGAGGAAAGTTGTATTTTTCATCGTTGCTACATCACACCCTGTCTGTGCTCGTCTCCTCCCTGAAACCCCTCTACAAGGGGATCTCCAGTGGCTGACAAATGGGCTTTGGGTCTCCACTCTGCACTCCCCCCCTTATTCACTATGGTAAGGTTTTTTGTTCTGATGATGCTTGATCCCTGATCCCTTCAACACTTCGTGATCGCACAGGATGGTGTGCTTCTTCCATGTGGGTTTTGTTGCTTCTGAGCTAGATGGTCGCTTGTTTACCTTCAAGCCTTGAAGATTCCAGACGCTATATCTTTTGATAGCCAGGCACCATCAGCTTTCTTCACCACATTTGTTTATGCACCCGCTTTGCACCCGCTTTGCCTTCAGTGGTTGTGTCGGGAAGGTGAACATCATGGAATGCCAATTTAATAGAAGAAAGTATTCTTGCATTGAGGGAGTACTTGAGTGGAGGCCCAATGTCCTTCTGATACATTAATCCTAAACCTGTAAATATATGCACATAGATCTATTCCCCCATCATCATATATAAATATATTTGCAAATATACATGTCTTTATCTAGACCTCTACAAATGCCCTTTGCCTCCCAGCTCTTTCCTCTATTTCCCTTGACTTTCCTCCTGTCCCACTATCATGCTCAGTCCCCACCTGGGTTTCAGCAATTCCTGTGTTACATTACCCTTGATCATGCCTTACTAGGCCTTCCACACCCTCCTCACCACCAATTTGGATCACTTGTTGTTCCTTTGTCCCTGGGTTTGTTAACACCGCTTCCTTTCCCCCCACCTCCCCCTCTCTCATGTCTCCCAGAATGGTCTGTCCCATTGTTTTCTCCTCCAGATTGTTCATTCAGCCTATCTACACATATCTTTAAAAGTTTCTGTTTCCCTGGATAAACTCCAAGAAGGGAGGGGATCTAGTATAAAGGGTTTATCACATTTTCTATCAAATTGCATTCCTGAAATGTTGCAATAACATATGGTCCTAGCCCTGACTTTTTAGGAAGTTATAAATCACAATGGCCTCTTTTTGGTGCATTGCTTAGCTTAATTCTCCACCCAAACCATTGTAAGTTGATTTTGATTCACAAGGATGCTATAGGGCCTCCTAGAACTGCTCTTGAGGTTTGCTGACATGGTGAATGGGAGCAGGAAGCCACATGTCTCTCCAATGGGGCAGCTGGTGAATTTAAACCAGTTGATCTTCTGGTTAGTAACCCAACACTTAATCCACTGAGCTACTGAAACTTCAGCTTCCACCCAGTATGCTCTATTTGTCATTAATGGCCATCCCTTCTTTTATGACAGTACATTTTAACCAATTTTCCTCCTGCTTTTTGGCTTGGTGATCTCTTTACCCAGCTGCTCCTCTTGTGCTTGGCTCTTGATATTTGTGGAAACCTAATGGTTGTGCCCTGGTCCATTTTTGTTAGTTACAGTAAGTGCTCTCCTTCAGTGAATCCAGCGTTGCAAATATAATTTCCACTCTCCACCCACCATTTGCCCAAATGATGATTTCACCTGAGTAGAAAAATGCACCCCTTCCTTAAAATGTTTTACTGTCATTATTTAGAAGATGGTGATAATATTTGCTCAAGTCTACCACATGTCCCCTGGATTATGCAGTGTACGAGAGGGTAGCCCCAAAACCCGGAAAAAGCTCCACTTGGCGGGGCGTTCCTGGTATGCATTTTTCCCACTAGGCAAGCATTGAGAAACTTGCTCTGAGTTAGTGCACCCCGTGGCATTGCATGGGAAGGTTTTCTCTGTTCGTGGCGATTTTTTTCATGAAAATGGTTTTGCTCAGACCTCGTATTTTTGTGATGGCTGGTTTAAGAGAACAATGTGTGGCTGAGAAATTTTGTTTCCTGTTCAGGAAAAATACCGCAGAAACTGTTGTGATGTTGACAAGGACAGCAATGTGGGAAAAACTAAAGTGTAAGAATGGTTTTCTCATTTCAAAAATGGCGAAATGGTGCTTGATGACAAAGCTCATTCTGGATGTCTGTCAATTTCCTGAGTGAATGAAAATGTCCACTCATAGTGCATTTGGAGTTTGTTCCACAAGGTCAGACTGGTAATCAAGCTTTCAATGCAGAGGTTCTGAAAAGATTGCATAATAGTATGCATAAAAAAAGCCTGATTTGTGGCAGACAGGAGATGGGTTTTGCCACCGTGACAATGCACCAACGTATGCAGCCACCTTGGTGCACCACTTTTTGGCAAAAACAGCATGTCTCTCTTGCCCCACGGACCTGACTCACCTGACCTCACTCCATGCTACTTCTTTCTGTTTCTGTGAATGAAGAAGGGCATAAAAGGGCAGCGATTTGATGATGTAGAAGGGGTGAAGAAAACAAACAAACAAACAAAGGAGGTGCTGTCAGCCATCCAAGCAGGTATGTTTGAAAAATATTTCCAAGAATGGAATAGCAGATTTGACCAATGTATTAAGTTTAATGTAGAGTACTTTGAAGGTGATATGGTTGTTTTGTAAAAAAAGTTTCAATACATAGCCTTGAAAAAAAAAAAAGGTTTTTGCGGGGGAGATACCCCCTCATACAAGCTGGATAATGATCACTGATGCCTGCGCTTTCCATCCCTCTTCTAAATCCAAACATACAAGAGGGAAAGTTTAAAAAGTTGCTACAACATTGTAGAAACCTTTATTAACAAAAAGATCAAAACCGTGAAGCAATTACTTCATGACAGATCCTTCCTGTGGGTCTATACACCTCTGAAAAGGTGTTTCCACCTCTTGAGCCCGTCCTCCAATCCCACCCTCCTTGATTTACACCATGTCAAGACGGTGGTGTAGGGATTCACAAGGAACTCAAACCATGCTCTCTTTTGGGAAACTTAGGGTGGCTGGGGCAAAGTTTCCTAGAGAAATTCTCTCAGGACAGTCCTTCCACTCTTGAAGTGTGAGGAGGAGCGTCGTGCGAGAGGAAACAAGCTTCCTTGGCCCAACTCTTCTGGTCCTGTCCTCACTGATATAGTTCTCAGTTTTCTTAAAACTTCCTCCTAGCACGTTCCTGTGGCTGCCCTTTGTCCCTTGAAGAAACCCATCTAGATGATCCCTTTGGAGCCCCCTAAAACAGTCACCAGTAACTTTCTGAGCGGACTTCTCTGTCTTGAAATTAACTGACCAGTTTACTGTGACCTTTTTTTGGAAGGCACACTAATGAAAGGAAGACAAGTGTATTATTGTCTTGTCTGCAGCATTCACTGAGTGCTCATGTATGTTTGAACAGGTTTTGTTTGGACTAAACCTGAGCAAGTATGAACTGGAACTCTAGTACCAGTACTTTTTGACTTAACAGCCTACATCGAAACTATCGACTGGACATCTCTATCTGGGTGTTTTTAAGATGCCTCCTATACAACAGACACTAATGTGACTTAAAATGCATCATCTCTTTTTCTGTTGTTTGATTTTCTTTTTAATCATTTTATTGGGGGCTTATACAGCTCTTATCACATACATCCATCGTGTCAAGCACATTTGTACATTTGTTGCCATCATCATTTTCAAAGCATTTTCTTTCCACTTGAGCCCTTGGTATGGGCTCCTCATGTTTTTTCCCTCCCTCCCTTCCCCTATCTGCCTCCCTCATAAACCGTTGCTAATTTATAAATTATTATTTCTTCATGTCTTACACTGAACATCATCTCTTACCTATTTCTTTTCGTAGAAGCTGAGACTTACATTCACTCAGGCGCATGAGTTAAAGAGCTGGAAATTTATACTGGACTTGTTTTGTCTCTGCAAACCTAACAGCCTATCACGTCTTGCTGTTTCGATCTCCTGTTCATCAAAGCCATCCTCGGTCTCCAGGCCCATTGCTATCATCCCCCTCCTGTTGTCGCTGCTGGGGGTGCCTTCGAGTGAGTTCTGAGTCACAGTGACCCTCCACACCACAGAAGGAAGCACTCTTTGGGTCGGTGTCATCTTCGCAATGATTGTTCTATTTGAGTCTATTGCTGTTGTAGCTACTGTGTCAGTCCATTTCTTACGGTCTCCCTTTTGTTCGCTGGCCCTTACTTTACCAAGGGTGATGTCCTTTTCCGTCCTTGGGATAACTCACTGTCATCAGAGAAGAGCTGCTCCTGTGGGCATTCAAGACTGGGACTCTTCACAGTAGTGGAAAGCCTCATCTTTCTCCCTCAGAGCAGCCGCTGGTTTTGAACTGTTGATCTTGCGGTTAGCAGCTCAGCATGTGTGTAACCATTTCCTTGCCGGTCTTCCTACCTTTTACTTTGCTTCCTTCCTTACTCTTACCTGTCATGCAACCCACAAAGTTATTTAGCATGCAAATCAAGTCTTGACCGTATGCAAAATTATTACACGTGTACATTGTGAACAAGACTGAGATCTAAATGTCTTTACTTGGCTTAAAGGCCTTTTGTTATCCAATGCCATTTGATGGCTCTGCTGCAGTTCCTGACATTCTTTAAGAGCAGTCCATGCTTCATCTGGATTGAGCCACTTGCGAATCCCCAACAAACTAAACCCTCGAATAATTCAATATTGTTGCACCTTCTGTCCGCTTAGCCTTAGTCAGTTTGTTGGCTTGGCAAGTGTATTATATCCTGAGTCTCAGCTATTCAGGGATTTCCCTTCGTTGAATTGTCCAGGCTGACCGAAGTGCTCTGCATTTGTTTTCCTTGTTGATAGTGTACAAATCTCCCACGCTAGCATTTTTATCATTTTAATTACTATTATTTTATTAATTATTATTTCTAAGTCCAGTTGTAAGTTCCCTGGGGGGAAGGGAGGGGTTGTGATTTTCTTATCGTTGCAACCCCAGTTCCTACTGAACGCACAGTGATGTGAAACAAACAACACATAAGTTATTAAAGGCAATTTAAAAACAAAATAATAAAGCTCACTAGACTAGTGCTAGTTGCGGTGCACTTGAAATGCGTGGTATGGCGCTTTCTAGCCAGGTCCGTGTCACTCCCACTGGATGTCTGGCTCAGAGCTTGCAAATAGGGTACACGGTACTCGAATGAGGTGACTGCTCAGTTTTGCCATCTCACCAGGTATGAAATGAGCCACCGCAGGAGTAGGAGCAGGGGATGCTTTTGAGCTTGAAGAAAGAAGAGCTAGGCATGAAGCTCACCATTTGGACCCTGAGATCCTTATACCGAACCTCGTTCAGCCAGAAGTCAGACTGGTGATGTCAGAGGAGTGGAGGAGGGTGGCACTGGAGCAGCAGAATTGAAAGCCATAGAAGGAGATAATGATGGCCTTCCAGGGCCACCAAACAAGTCCAGCCGAGTGCCCTGCACAGCACTAAAGGAGCTTTAGGAGACCTGGTGGCCTCGTGCTTATGAGTTGGGCTGTTAACTGTTCAAAATCGCCAGTTGCTCCCAGGGAGAAAGATGAGGCAAGGCTTCCTACTCTGGCAAATAATTACATTCTCAGAAACTCACAGGGCTGGTTCTACCCTGTTTCATAGGGTCACTATGAGTCGGCATTGACTCGATGGCAGTGAGAAAGGAACTCTGGAACACTTGCAGGACAGAAGCCACAAGGCTGAGATGCCGAGAACCTGAGAGGTATGCTAGCTGAGAAGAGGTCCCATGGACAAGAGAACTGCAGCCTTAACATTTTGGACCTCAAATTGTAACATGTTCATTTCCCTGAGAAACCTCATAATCGTGAGTATTGTCTGCGAACTCTCTGTGGCCACTACACTGAATGATCAAACCCAGCAGCGAAGCAGAGCGCCCTGGGAGGAGCGCTTGGTGTCAGAATAGGCAGAGAGAAGGCTGGAGGGTGGAGGCTTGTCTGACCTCTGCCTGGGGCTGGTGAGGAGCTGGATTCGCCTTCCCCCTTTTGTAGTTGGAGAAGGTCAGCTAGGCTTCCACACCATTCCCGACCCAGTTTTTGTGTATTTGCTTTACTTTTGATCTTTTCCCAAATATGTGTATATACGAACACACACACACAACATAGCGAGATATACAATATCCATGCACTTTTGCACTTTATTGAAAGCTTAACGAATTGTGAATATGTACCAACACTGTTGCAAAGTCATACTAATTACAATTTGGGGGTTGCATGATATCTTACCTGTCTACTGTTGGGGTCTTAGGTTGTACTCAGTTTTCTGCTGTAAGTAGGAACAAATTTAGGCTTGGTGGGACTTGAAGTTTACATAATTTTAAGGGCCATGTAAAGAGAAAGAATACAAGATTATGTTGCTTTTGCAAATAGGACCATGAACACATTTCCAGGGTCCCTTCTTGGGCACGAGAAGGCCCGTACTACAGTCAAGGTGCCTGAAGATCTGAAGATTAATTTTCATGAGCTTCATAGTTTTCTATTTCTAAGTATGAATAATCCAATAACTCAGAAATACCACATAATCCAGCAATCCCACCACTTGCTATATCTCCTACAGAAAAAAAGTCCCAACATAGATATATGCACACCCAGGTTCTTTGCGCAATAATTGTCAAAAGATGGAAGCAACCTAAATGCCCATCAATGTAAGACTGGATAAACAGACTACCCACACCATGGGGTATTATGCAATATTACAGAATAATGGTGAATTTGTAAAATGCTTCATAACATGGATGAGCCTGGAGGACAATATGCTGAGTAAAATAAGTCAGTCACAAAAGAACAGATATTGTTCTTTTTATCAGATAATTGTTCATTATCAAGAAAAGATTTTCACACTAAAAGAAATATTGGTTGTCATGGCTAAAGGGAAAAAAGGAGTATAATTGTCTAACGAGAGGGCAGACACATATTAACTTGCGTACAGGAAAAGGCAATATATATACAGTAGATGGATGGATAGAAATCCAGAAACAAGAGTGGGATTATACCCCAAAATAAATGTAGGCTTGACAGAGGATACTTCTATGTTAATATTTACCTTTGCTTCAACTATATCCATGGACATGGCGTAACATACAGGGTAAACACTTATGAAAAGTTATTAGAAATAACCAAGCAACCAAAAAAAAGAAATAACCAAACACTTTGAGGAAATGACTCATGGGAACTAAGGGGGATACTAAGTTTAATTGGCATAACATTGTTCACAAAGACAACTTTCTACATCTTACTTTGGTGAGTAGCAACTGGGGTCTTCCAAGCTAGTGGATGATCATGTAAGGTGTCAGGAGGAAAGAAGAGTGAAGAAAATCAAAGATGTGTGGAAACAATTAGTCCAATTGGTTAATGGACCACATGAACTTCAGTCTCCATGACCCTGAGATCAGAAGAACTAGATGGTGCCCAGCTACCACTGTAGATGGCTCTGGAAGGGCTCAAAATAGAGTAGTGGTTTTCAATCTGTGTGTTGTGACCCCTTTGGAAGAGTTGAATGAACCCTTCACAGGGGTCTCCCAATTCATAACAGTAGTAAAATTACAGTGATGAAGTAGCAATGAAAATAATTTTATGGTTGGGGGGGGTCACCACAATATAGGAACTGTATTAAAGGGTCACGGCATTAAGAAGGTTGAGAATCACTGTAATAGAGGATTCAGGATAGAGTGGGAGAAAAATATGGAACAATGGTCAAAATTATAGATGAGACCAGCCTTACTGGTTGGATAAATACTGGTAGTAACCCTGTAGTAGTCACCAAATCTGGTGTTGATTTGAGGATTAAGAGTGGAGGGGTGGAGTCTAGCCTGTCAATCTGGAGATAGCCAATGAGACCTCTGTGTGGGCCTGGCCTTTTCCTGAGAATTGTGGGAAATCTGGTACTTGCTCCTTGGACACTTCTCTCTCTCTGCCACTCCTGGGAGACATTGCAGAAGACAAGCCACATGGACGCAACCAGACCTCGGAAGCCAGAGAAGCCACAGAGAACCCCCTGCCAGCACTGAGATGCTTACAACGCCACTGGACCCAAAGACTTTCTACCCACTGCCTTGTGATTGTCCTGCAGTTGGCTTCATTGCATGTGTTTCGTGAGTCCAAAGAGGACTTTAGAGATTGGCATTGGACATATGGGCTAATATCGGACTTATGGACCTGATCTGGACTGGGCTGGGTTGTTTTCTCAATGCTTGATTGTTCTTGTATATAAATCTCTTTCTTATACACATATGTGTGTCAATGGATTTGTTTCTCTAGTCTACCCGGACTAACACAAACCCCATATCTCAATTTTCATCCAAACAGTAGACAGCTATATAAGGAACAGTAACACTTAGAATAACCAGACATTGTAGAATATAAGACATGCATAGCATGTTACATAAAGAATAAGAGGGCAGCAAGTATCCAAGGAGAAAATTTAGCAGGGTTAAGAAAGTGGAAGAATGAGAGCAGGAAACACGGGGAGGACGTGGAATAAGTGATGTGACATTGTAATTCAATGAGGGAAACTGTAATCAATGAGTGAAACAACATGGGTATGAATTGTTGAATGGAACATCGATTTTTCTCTGTAAACCCTCACCCCCAAAATAACAAAGCATGGCAATTTCATAAATATTTGGGGGCATGTCATTTTTTTCTTGTCTGTTATTCTCATGGGTTGCAAGTTTCTTTGACCTCATTCACCCTGAAGGAGCCGAGAAAGAAAAGAACTGATCATTTTTTGGGTCTTTTTTCCTCTGGATCCGTGGTGAACCTGGCTAAGGAGCCCTGGTGTAGGAGTGGGCTCTGCACTGAACTGCTGGTCACAAGGTCAGCTGCTCTGTAGGAGCAAAATGAAGCTATCCACGCCCACAAAGATGTAAATCTCAGAATTGACTTGATGGCAGTGAGTTTGTTTGAGTTTCATCGAGCAGTGTACATATTATCCCCTTTAATCCATGCCAATTTTGTGAGTCAGGGCTGCATCCTTTCACCACAGTTACTCAATCAGTGTCATGAGCAAATAATTTGAGAAGCTGGACAATATGAAGAAAAGCATGTCCTCAGGATTGGAGGAAGACTCACTGCAGCCTGTACGGTGCAGATGATACAAGCTTGCTTGCTGACTCAAAGCACTGACCGATGGCAGTCAAACCTTCAGCGTGCATTACATATTACAAAAAGAAAACCCAAATTCTCACAATTGGACCAATAAGCAACTTCAAGATAAATGAAGAAAATATTTCAGTTGTCAAGGATTTTATTTTACTTAGATTCACAATCGCTAGCTATAGAAGTAACAGTCAAGAAGCCAACCAACAGATTGCATAGGGTCAATCTACTGCCGGAGATGTCTGTGGCAAACAGCAAAGATATCACTTTGAGGACCAACCAGTGTTCTCAGTCACTTCACATACAGGCTAAAGCTGGATATTGAATACAAAAGACCAAAGAAGAATGGCTGTATTTGAATTATGGTGTGGAAGATTATTGAATATACCATGGACTACCAGGAGATTGAATACCTTTGTGTTGGAAGAAGCAGGAAGAAGAAGGGACCAGTCCTGGGAAAAGGACATCATGCTTGATAAAATATAAGGGCGGCAGTAAGAGGAAGTCCAAGTGGCTGCAACAATGGGCTCAAACATACCAGAATTGAGGGTGGTGCAGGACTGTCCATATTTCATTTTGTTATAGCACAGTCTAGCCATAAGTCAGAACTGGTTTGATGATACCTGACAACACTTGCTAAAAGTGAGGAGGACTTGAAGCACTTGATCAAGATCAAGCATGGCAGCCTTCATTGTGGATTATAATCGATGTAAGCAGAATCAAAATAACATAATGCTAAATGGAGAAAGGGAGGAAGTTGTCAAGCATTTTTGTCCTGCTTCAAAGCAAAATTAATGCTCGTGGAAAATGCAGTCAAGAGATCAAAAGATGCATTGCAGTGGGGAAATCCGCTGCGTAAGACCTTTCTGAGTATTGAAAAGCAAGGATGTTACTTTGAGGACTAAGGTGCACCTGGTCCACACCATGGTGTTTTCCATTGCCCCATATGCATGTGAAAGTTGGACATCGAATAAAGCAGACCAAAGAGGAAATCAATGCATATGAATTGTGGTGCTGGAGAAGAATATTGGAAGTACCAGGGACTGCTACAAAGGACAAATCAATCTGACTTGGAAGAAGTATGGCCAAAGTGCTCCCTAGAGCCAAAGATGGCAAGACTTCCTCTTACATACGTTGGAGATGTTGTCAGGAGAGACCAGTCCCCGAAAAAGGACATCATGTTTGGTAGAGTGGAGGGGCAGCGAAAGAGAGGAGGGCCCTCCAGGAGTTGGACTGACTCTGTGGCTGCAGCCATGGGCTCAGACATAGGAAAAGGTGAGAGGGTTGTGCGATACTGGGCAGTGTTTTTTATGCTGTTCATCAAGTTGCTATGGGTCGGAACCCACTTCAAAGCCTTTAACAACAGTGACGACGACAACAACAACAAGCCTGGGGAGGATCGTGTCCATTTTACAAATGAGAACACTATGGTGTAATATGTTTCCATTTCAAACCAGAGTTTATCCAATCCTAACCCACAATTGGTTCCAAAGCTCCTGCCATTCCGATCTACCTTATGGTGGTGTTCTTACAGTCTCACTAGTTTACAGTAATCCCAGTCCTGGCTTTGGATAAAAAAAACCCCTGTCTGTTAATGATCTGTTTTGAGGCGTCCAGAACACAAAACCTGCACAGCCCTGATAAAGTTCTTGGAAGAAAGCAATTTAAGTCACCAGCAGCCAGACTTCCTCAGGTGAGTTTAAGAGAAACTGATTTGGCTGTCTCGGTCCTTCTTCCAGCTCACAGAAGTGTACTGCTTCCAAAAAGGGGGAGAGTCTGAAGTCAGAAGACCTGGGCTGTGTGCAGGTTTGTCTACTATTGGAATGGTCTTAGGTGAGTTGTTCAACTCAGAGGGTCTTGCTTTCCTTCTCTGGGCATTGATGACAATCGTAAGAAAACCGGCCCTTCCCCAGGGTTAGTTGTGAACGTCCAATCTGATACGGTGTGCAAGCACTCGGTGAACTCCAGCGACGCGGAGATATTAGTAACACTTTGGAGTAACTCCATTTCCCCCTCCACCTGCCCTCAGGAAAGGGCGTGTGACAACTAGGCTGCTGCACCTGATGGCTTCATTATGGTTAACTCTTGGCTTGCCTCTGCCAAGACAGACCTGCCGTGTGTGTCTTTACACTTGAGTCTAGTTGTAGCAGAGACTGAATCCTCTCCTCTCTAAACTGGACACTGGCCATGGAAGCATGCCGGCGCATTCATTAGGAAATGCAACTTGTAAAATGCGGAGGATTGTGCCTTTGCTCTGTCTTAGGTGCTGACGCATTGATCTGGGAATTTTATCTGTCAGTTTAGACATTTTCAGTTCACGCTCGTCTTCTAGGGTCAGTCTGTTTTCTAGAAAGTCACGTGGGGGGGGGACCGAACCCTCAGTTTTTGAGTTGTGGCCGAAACATCCTTGAAACAGATCCGCGCATAAAGTTGGTTTAACCGGCATTGCATGTTTTATTTTCCAGAGGGGGAAGGATGCTTAAACCGTTTCCAGTCTCCACGATTGGAGCTCCTCCCGCGTGACGGGATCCGCCTCCGCTCGTGGAGCGCGGACGCGCGGCTCCGTCGCCGGCAGCCCCCAAGCCCTCAGCCTGAAGAGCCGGCCGCCTTCGCTCGGGAGCGGCACCCGGCTGGGCCGGCGGCCGCCGCACAAAGAGCCGAGCAGGCGGCGGCCCAGCGGAGCCGCAGAAAGTAGTCCCGTGCACGCCGGCTCCAATGTTGCTCGACGTCGCTTCACGCCCTCCGCGGGGAGGGGACCAAGCAGCCGACCCGGGAAAGAATCCCATCGGAATGCGCCGCCACACCGTCTCCCCTCGTCCGCGTGAGTCCTCCCGCGCTCTCCCGGGAACCCTCCCGGGATCTCCAAGCGGCGTCTGTGCGCGCGGCGCCCGCCCCACTTCGTATGACTTCACTGGGGGGCGCTCGCCCGCGCGCAGGGAGACGGTCACGGCGGTACGTGGCGGCGGCGCCGACCGTATCCCTGCGCCGCTGCGCGCACGGCCGAGGCTGAATGAGGAGCTGCGCGGGGAAAGCCGGGCGCCGGGGAGGAGGCGGCGGGATGGAAGCAGGCAGTGGCGTCGCGCGAGCCCGCGGCCGGGCGGCGCGGTAGGGCGGGCGGCGGCGGCGTGCGCGGAGCCTTGGCGTGCCCCTTTCTTCTTTCTCTGGGAAGCTGGGAAGCATGAGCGTGCAGACCTGCCGCTGCGGCGGCCGCCCGGGCTCGTCGCCTCCCCGCCTTCTGGCCGCCCCTCGCCGGTGAGAGAGGAGAAGGCGAGAAAGGAAGATGGGGGCCTTCCTGAGGAGCCTCCTGGCCTGCAGTTTCTGCGTGCTCCTGAGAGGTGGGAGAGGAGGGCACGGGGAAGTTGTGGGGTTTGCGGGGCGGCCTGCTTGCGCGGGCTTGGGAGGGGAGCGGGAGGAGGACCGCCGAGAGGCCTGGTCGTGGGGAAGGAAGAAGGGGCCTGGGGGAAGGGGCCGAGGCACCGCCTGGCCGGAGACCCGACCCCGAGCGCTGGCAGCGCGGGCTGCCCGCCGCGGGGACCCCCGGCCCCGGGCCTCGCAGAATGACTGCGTGCGCGCTCTGCCCGCCGGCAGGCAGCCGAGCCGGGGGGCTTTGTACGCCTTTCGGTTTGTAAAACGCCCGAGCCCAAGGGGCTTCCAAGCTGGGTTTGCTCCCTCGAAGCCCCCCACCTTCTCCGGGTCTCGTGGACGAACTTTGCGGGCGCTCAGGGATGGTTTTCCCCAGGCCTTGTTCAAACTCATCCTGGGCTTCGGTTCGGGACGTCAGGGTCCTGGGTGAGAGCGCAGTTGGAAAGGGACGCCGGGGCTTAGAGGGCGAACGTTTCAGCGTCGGGAGGCTTCGGAGCGCCGGTCCATTATAAGATAGAAACGTTACCCTGTAAACCCTGGCATCCAGGGCAGGCCCCTATTTTCGGAGCCTGCAAGCGTACAGTTGGCACCTAGAGGCGTAGACCTGCGAGAGTGATTCTGGGGTGAAGGGGCCTGCCCGGCCTGGGACCCAAGTTATCTTTGGCTGATTCCCCCCCCCCCCCCGGGAGGTGCTTGGCACTTGGGTGGGCACCGCTTGCTCTTCTGGATACTTTGTTCCGACCGACCGACCGACCGACCGACAGCGTGAATTCGGCGGTCCCGGGCTAGTTTGAGTTGGCCTGCGAAGCTGACACTTGGCACTGCGGCTTTTATTTTGGGACAGTCGACAGAGTTTATTAAGTGGCCTCACCAGCTTTTCGACAGTTTCCCAAACTTCCTGGTGTTGGGAAGTGGTGGTGTATCTGCTGCTGTGGAGCCTTTACCCCAGAGGAATTTCGAGAGGACTGATAAAGGCTTGTAGCTTGGGCGGTGGTAGTGCTGTCACTTGGGTTTGTGGTCAGTTCTTTTCAGGTGTGAGACCTCTTGGATCTAGGGAGATAGTAAACTCCCATTGAGCAAGCTGGACTTGTTCAGTCTCCCCGACCTACCAAACGTCACAGCACGGAGGCAGAGTTTTTTCTTTAGCTACTCTTGTATTATTATTACTTGTACATACGACATCTACTTAGCCTTAATAATTATGACTCACTGTAGACTTAGTCCCAACTCTTTCCACATGTAAACAAACTCCAGAGGGATAGTAGTCATTGAGTTTTCAGAGAACTTGATACAATGTATGCGACTGAGAGGCTTCGTAATATGTCCGAGTATGTATTTTATTATAGCATACCCCCTGTTAAGAGGATTTTGCTGTAATTGTAAAAAATTATTTAACACAACAGATGTATTTTTTTAAATAAAAAAGAAAGGAGGTGAATAGCATTGACAAATATGAGTCAATTGTTTGATTAGAATCTTGGGGAAATCTAAATCTGTAATCTGGGATGCTTCTGCATGCCCCATTGTATTTCTTGGAGGGGAAGGGTGTGATATAGATGGCATTTGTTTATTTTAACACCAGCTTTGAGCCACTGTTGGATTTGTTCATCACTGGAGTTTAGATAAGTTGCACTTGAAGTAATATGCTTTGAACCATGGTGCCATGTAACAAGACCTAGAAGCTGTAATAAATTGCTTCATTTCTACTAGCAAAAATAATTTTCCAAAAGTGGATATCTCGTTTTACATGTAGCATAATAATGGGATAAGATGATTTTAAATTTAATTGTATTTAACTGTGAGTTCACATTTGAATTAAAAATTGAAAGATTATATTGTTCGTAATTTAGATTCATTTCAGTCTTTGGTAATGTCATCCTATGTTATAATAGTGACACTTAGCCAACCTTGGACTCAGCGCAACAAAGTGCAATTTATTGCTTTAAGTACTTGTTTTTTTCATGAAATAGTTGGGGTTTTAACATTGAGGAGATGAAATATTCTGGGAGTTCTTTATCCTTGTAGTTCTGTTAAATCAGTAGTTGAAAGTCAGGACATAATGCTGCAATCATTCTGGCTGTCTTCCTGTCCCTAGCTTGCAGTGAGTGACAAAGGTAATGGAAAGGTTTGCGGATTTCAGTCCTAAAATTGTGAGCTTTAACCCCAGGCATCACCAAGTAACTCTGATTCTGGATTATTCATTCAGCTTCTGTGGGACTCAGTTTCTTTGCCCTTACTGAGTTAGGGGTAATAATAAATATCTGACTGTCTTGCAGAATTATTGGGAATATTAAATAATGATTTTAAAGTGCTTTGGAAATTCTAGGAAGCCCTGGTGGCTTTGTGGTTTTGAGTTAAGCTGCTAACTGCAAAGTCAGCAGTTCAAAACCCCCAGCTGCTCTGCAGGGAAAAGATGGGGTTCACGGTTGCTACGAGTTGGCTTGGACTCAATGGCAGTGAGTTTTGTTTTTAAATGCTATTTTTGGTTAGTTTTTGTGTTTATAGCTCCCGATTCTGGAGATTGGAGATTCAATTTGTGTCAAAAATATACCACACTAAACCTATTGCTGTCCAAGTTGATTTCAGTTCGCTTGACCACCGTGCAACACAGAATCGCCCCTAGGTTTTCTAAGATTGTACCATAATGTTTATGGGAGCCGATTGCCACACCTTTTTCCTGGAGAAAGACTGTCCCACCTTTCGGTTAGCAGCTGAGGGTTTAATCATTGCTCAACTGGGGCTCCTTCTTATTTGTATGAGATTGACTAGTAGAGATAGTATGGTGATCGATCCCGCTAGTCTGACTGCTTCATTTATAAGGTGAGAAGCTCTGACTCAGAACAGTTATAAACTGATCAAGATTTAACAGCTAATCAATGATAGAACCAAATGCAAACCAAGCTCTTTGCCATTGAGTTGATTCTAACTCACGGCAGCCCCACATATTACTGGGTAGTACTCCTCCATTGGATTTTTGGGGTGTCATTTTAATGGCAGTAGCTGGCCAGACATTTCTTTTGTAGTAGTGTTGAGGGAGTCTGATCCACCAACCTTCAGGCTAGTCATGTACTGAAGGTAGACGAGGATCTGTTGCTCCTTCTTTCTGCAAATGAGAAGTGAATTTTTACCTTCTGTTAGGCTCTCAGAATATATGCGTGCGTGAAATAGATACGGTCCCTGCTCTGCAGAACTCACAGCCCAGGGTGCTATCATGATCATTTTCTTATTTCCATCCATGGACCTGTTTACCCTAACTGGAAAAGATTATACCTCTGGTTTTCTAGAGGAAATATTTTTGATAATATTTAAAAGTTTTTGAATACCAGTAATGTAGAATCAACCATACAACAACTAACAACAAAGTTTACTTCAAGACGACTTTAAGAAAAATCATTTTATTGGGGGCTCATACAACTCTTACCACAATCCATACATACATCAATTGTGTAAGGCACATTTGTACATTCGCTGCCCTCAAACACTCAAAACATTTGCTCTTCACTTAAGCCCTTGGCATCAGCTCCTCATTTTTTCCCCTTCCCTCTCTGCTCCCCACTCCCTCCTGAACCCTTGATAATTTATAAATTATTATTTTGTCATATCTTACACTGTCCGATGTCTCCCTTCACCCACTTTCCTGTTGTCTGTCCCCCAGAGAGGAGGTTATATGTAGATCCCTGTAATTGGTTCCCCCTTTCCACTCCACCCTCAAGAAGACTTTTATAGTTAAATTAAAAGGCTTTGTTAATTTTTTTTTGTATCATGATAATTGGATAAGTAGATTCTGGTTCTGAGTTTGCCATTAACTAGCTGTATGACTTTGATAAGTCACTTAATTTCTGTATTCTTTATTTTCTTCATTAGGCCAATGAATCCTTTTGGAGAATGACAGTTCTTATTGCCACATTAAAAAAATACTGAGGTAAAGAGATCAGTTTTAACTTCAATTCAGTAGATCCTAAATTTGTCAGCGAACTTTTAAATAACATTCCATTGAACCACTATTTCCAGCAACCCACTTGGGGAGGACCTGAACCAGGTAATCCCCAGAGTATTAGGTTGAAACATGTGAATTACAGATCTAGGATACATAGTTCTGTGTGCTTTTTTCTCATCCCTATTTAATTACCTGGCCTTGGTTTTGCTCTTTTGGCAAGGGAATAATTTGGTTATGAAACATTAAGGTTTCAACTCATTGTTAATCAGCAGGACTAACAGTAATTTCCCATGGGCCAGTTTTTCAGAGAATAGTTTTCTTGGCTTTAATTGGAGGGTTTTCCATTGGTCTTAACTGAAATACTGTTTTCTCATAGCTGCACCTTGTTAAACTATCAGACATCACTTCTTTTTAGAATATCTGTTGAGGCTCTGTGAAAGAATATATAAATGGAAAATATGTGAATGTTTTTATCTGAAGAATTTGACCACATTGGAAAAAGAAGTACTTTGGGCTATAGCATTGTTTGTGCTATGGGTAAATTAACTCTGAAGATCCCAAACTCAAACCATATTTGTCCCCATTCCAAAAAAAACCCTGACAATATTATAATCATGGAACAATATTTTCACTATCACAAACAAGTAAAATTTTGCTGAAGCAATTAAAAATTGCTTTAACAGCACATTGTTGGGGAACTGCAAGAAATTCAAGTAGAATTCAGAAGAGGACATGCAATGAAGGATATTATTGCTAATGTCAGGCTGAAAGTAGGGAATATCGAATGATGGTTACTCATATTTATTGATTATAACAAGTTATGGGTAACGTGTAGAATGGGAATTCCAGAACACTTAGCTGTGCTCACGTGAAATCTGTGTAGACCAGCAGGTAGTTTGAAGTGAGCAAGGGCACGCTGCATGGTTTAAAATCAGAACAGGTGTGCTTCAGGGCTGTGTCCTCAGACCATCCTTGTTCAGTCGGTATGCTGAGCAGGTCATCAGAAGCTGGGCTGTGTGAAGAGGAGCACAGTGTCAAGAGTGGAGGAAGGTTCATTGACACGCTTCGATACACAAAAGTTAGGACTTTTTTGCTTGAAGTGCATATTGATGAAGATGGAAGACTAGCCTTCAGTATGTAATATACATTAACATCAAAGAAACCCAAATCCTCACAATTGGGTTAATAAGAGACATCAAGATAAATAGATAAAAGGTTGAAACTGTGATCGAGTTCATTTTACTTGGATCTGCAATCAGTGCTGATGGAAGCAGCAAATGATGCATCACATTGGGCAGATCTGCTACACAAGACCTCTTTAAAGTGCTGAAGAGCAGGGCGTCTCAGCCTCCATCTGTCAGGTAAGGAAGATAGCAGTACATATTGCATAGAGGAAAGAGTTCTGGTGGTGTAGTGGGTTACATGTTGGGCTGCTAATGACAGGGTCATGAGTTCGAACCCATCAACCACTCTATAGGAGAACGTTGAGACTTTCTGCTCCCGTATGGATTTATAGCCTGGAAACCCTCAGGGCCAGTTCTACCCTATCCTATAGCATTGCTTTGAGTTGGAATTTACTCGATTGCAGTGAGTTTAGCTTTTTGGTTTATTGCATTGGACAAATCTGCAGCAAAAAACCTCTTTGAAGCGTTAACAAAAACGTCACTGAACTTATATATCATGTTTTACTTACCCATTTACCTGTTGAAGGAGATTTAAGTTGTTTCTACCTCTTGACTATTGTGAATAGTGCTGCAATGAACATTGCTGTCTTCATATCTGGTTTTTCTTTTTGTTTTTGGGGTTGTTTTTTTTTTGTATTTAGAAGTGAAATTGTGAAAGCACAGCTTTTTGAAGTTACAAAAATAAATATTTAAGTGCCTGTTCTGTTTTTAGTTGACAAAAGTTTAGTGACACATTGGTTCACTAACCTCTCATATTTCTGTAGCCTTAGGAATAACCCTTGTCTTTAAACCCTACATTTAGTGCTATCTCAGTACATTTAGTTGTACTTGAAACTTTTGGTTTTGAAAATGGCATTGATCACTTTTGATAGATTACTGTAATTTTGGAGCTTGACAGATAAGTGCTTTTGTATGGGTGGTTAAATAAAAGTAAATCTGTACCTAGGTAAAGAGAGACTTTACTCAAAAAGATGGCTGCAATAGAAAGAATGCTCAACCAGAAGATCTAAGTACCTCAAAATCAAACAGAATGAGGCTTTTCTTGTACAGGAGGGCAGGAACCTCCGATGTTTAAGAAAGATTGTTTATCTCTAAACAACATTTTTGAGTGTTGTGAAGTTGGCCTTCAACTCATGGGCGGGGAGGGGGGACTCCATGCCATGCCCAGTGAAGGGAAATGCTGCCGAGTCCCGCGCCAGCTTCATGGTTGGTTATGGATCCTGATGCTATGAGCCATAGGGGTTCATTGGTTGATTTGGAAGCAGATTTTCCTAATCTATCTTGGTTTGGAAGCTCAGGAACTTACTCAGCATTATAGCACCACGTAGCCGCTGATAGAGATAAGTGGTGACTGTTGGCTGGGAATTGAACTTTGGTCTTTCGTATGGAAGGTGATAATTCTATGCACCACCCATGCCTCCAAACATACAGAGTCATTATGAAGTCCATCTCAGTTTTGGTCTGGTCATTTACACAGGAATGGCGAAAAATGGCAATTTACCTTTTATGTGTGAGAGTTTTTGTAAGGAATCTTAGATTGAACTTTTGAAAGCTCTCTGAGTCTAGGAGAACGTACTATTAGATTTTACCTGCAATACCTATTGATTTAGGTGAATTCCTCTCATCTTGAGATACTCAAAAATAAATGTTGACCCTTTTGTCCTGCTAGGAATAGCATTCATTACTTCACTCGTGAAACTTGAAACCCTGTAAGTCAGGTACCAGGCCAGGTTTCCCAACTACTATCCCCTTAAAAGTGTCTTGCCACTGGTGGGATTGTAAACACTGGAAATGATAGGACACTTTCTCAAACAACAAATAGATACTTCAAATGAGTCAGCAATCACTTTGCTAGCCACACACCCTAAAGAAGTAAGAGCCAAAGCACGAGCAGGTAAGTGTTTATCACAGCACTCTTCCCAATAGCAGGAAGAAGGAAACAACCTAAATGCTCATTGTAAAGACTAATGATGAAACTGAAGCCCCTCATTACTGAAACCCAAATGAAGGCTGAGCATGCTAGTGGGACAAGAGGAAAGTAAAGGGAAATAGAGGAAAGAGCTAGGAGGCAAAGGACATTCATAGAGGTCTAATGCAGGCATGCATTTATGTCGATGGGGAAATATAGATTTAGTATTTAGTACTAAGGTAGCAGATGGACATTGGGCCTCCACTCAAGTACTTCCTCAATGCAGGAACACTTTGTCCTATTAAACTGGCATTCCATGATACTCATCTTCTGACACAATAGCTGAAAACAAAGTGGGTGCATAAGCAAATTGGTGAAGAAAGCTGATGGTGCCTGGCTGTCGAAAGATATAGCAAGTGGGGTCTTAAAGGCTTGAAGATAAACAAGTGGCCATCTATCTGAGAAGCAACAAAGCCCACATGGAAGAAGCACACCAGCCTGTTTGATCACAAGGTGTCCATGGGATCAGGCATCAAAGAACAATCATATTATTGTGAATGAGGGGGAGTGCAGAACGGGATCCAAAGCCCATCTGTAGGCAACTGGACATCCCCTTAGAGAAGGGTTGGGGGGAGGAGATGAGCCAGTTAGGGTGCAGTATAGCACCTACAGACATACAACTTTCCTCTAGTTCTTTAATGCTTCCTTTCCCCCCCACCCCCCACTATCATGATCCCAATTCACCTTACAAATCTGGCTAGACCAGAGGATGTACTCTGGTACAGATAGGAACTGGAATCACAGGGGATCCAGGACTGATGTACCCCTCAGGACCAATAATGAGAGTAGCTGTACCAGGAGGGTAAGGGTAAGGTAGGGTAGAAAGGGGGAACCGATACAAGAATCTACATATAACCCCCTCCCTAGGGGACGGACAGCAGAAAACTGGGTGAAGGGAGACATTGGATAGTTTAAGACATGACAAAATACCGTTTTCCCGAAAATAAGACAGTGTCTTATATTAATTTTCGCTCCCAAAGATGTGCTAGGTCTTATTTTCAGGGGATGTCTTATTTTTCCATGAAGAAGAATACGGTACACATTTATTGTTTTATGAAAAGAGACCTCACACTTGTGTCTGCTCTGGCCGTGCTGCAGTGCAGTGAGCTGTGCGGTGGTGCCTGGCACTACGGTCCAGAGGCCAGAGTTACAGTAGCTTCTGGAGGTTTTATTTTCGGGGGAAGCTTTGTATTTCGGTGAGAGGCAAAACCGTACGTAGGTCTTACTTTTGGGGGATGTCTTACTTTTGGGGAAACAGGGTAATAATGATATACATTATCATGGGTTCATGAGGGAGAGGGGGTAGGAGCGGGGAAAATAAGCTGCGACCAAGGGCTCAAGTAGAAAGCCAATGTTTTGGGAATGATGAAGGCAACACATATACAAATGTGCTTGACACAATGGATGGATGTATGGATTGTGATAAGAGTTGTTTGAGCCCCCAATAAAATGATTTAAAGAAAAGAAACTGAAGCCCCTCATGGCATGGATGGACTTAGGGAACATTATGTTGAGTGAAATTAGTCAATGACAAAAGACAAATATTGTATGAGATTACTGTTAGAAAAGAAAAACCAACACAAACCTTTTCATACCCCAAACCCCTAATTTTGATGATTGGATGGGGGAAGTGAGGGACAGGGAAGCAGCAGGCTAGAGGATAGACAGGTGCTGACTTGGTTGAAGGGAAGGTATTTTACAAGAGGCAGAAGAGGAGTCACGGGGGAGGATGGGGGAGGTGTTAGGGGTTTGACAAGTAGTTTAAGTTGTTGGATATAAATTTGATTATCTGAAATGTAAACCCCCACCTAGTGTCTGGCCATAGCTAACTAAATGAGCATCATTTTCAAATAGGACAGTCCGGTCATATCTTTGGTTGTGTAACTAGTATTTTCAATTATGTGCTTTTAATGAGGGCAGTCTATTGCAAAGGAATATATTGCTATGAAAGAAGACTATACAGTATAATATCCAATTCTGGTATGGGATTAGGCAAGAGGGAAAATGTCTTTTGTCTGACTTTGTTGTGAGTTATAGATCACTTAAGAGAAAGGAAAAGGGGTCTTCTCTCCAAAGCATAGTCAGGGGTCCTCAAACTTTTTAAAACAGGGGGCCAGTTCACTGTCTCTCAGACCTTTTGGAGGGCCGGACTATAGTTTTTTAAAAAAGTATGAACAAATTCCGATGCACACTGCCCATATCTTATTTTGAAGTAAAAAAACAAATGGGGTAAAACACCTGGCGGCCTGGATAAATGTCCTCGGCGGGCCGCAGTTTGAGGACCCCTGGGCCATAGATCATTCAAGCATCAGCGATGTTTTAAACAAAGTTCATAATTATTTAAAAAAAATTAGTTTAGTTTTGACAGCTTCACCAACATACAATTTACATGTCACTATTAAACATCACCACTATCAATTCCAGGATATTTCTTCTTCCTTGTACTTGTTAGCTGTCCTTTTTCTTACTGCTTCTCCTTCCATGCCCTTTTAAAATGATTAATCCAGTTATTTCTGTAGGATTACCTACCGAATTTTCATATACTGAAAAACATACAAAATCAAAACACAAACAGCCCAACAGGAGTGACCGAATGAAACACAGAAAAACCTCATTTGCAAACAAAGTAAAAAATATTAAAAACAGGAGCAATGATAACATTGATCAAGAGAACACTGACCAGGTGTTTCACATTTTGACCTAACTCCAACTTCATAACCGTCCCTACAGTGTACTGTGTCTGACAACAAGGCCTTTCCCATTCTTGGCCCAGAGTCGGGATTCACCTGAAGCTTAATGGACATGGGGGATCCTGTGAAGGGGTTTTGGGTTTTCACTGTTATCCATAGCCTTCTGCAAAATGAGTGTTTCTTTTTAGGCTCTGTTACCATTCTTTCCTCCAGGCTTGATTTTTATTACTTAGAATTTTTATGTAGAATATATATATATGTGTGTGTGTGTGTGTATGTTTTTCCCCTTCAAATCACCAGTCTTGGATGACATACGCTGGTATGCTTCTTTGTGGACGTAGCTGATGTCTCTCACTTAAATGGCTACTTGTTTTAAAACAAGCCATAAGACCCCTGGTAGCTGGCACCATCAACTTTCTTCACCACACTTTGCTATAGCAGCCATATTTTCAGTGATCACTTCATGGGGCCAGGCATTGACTAGGGCCATGTCATAAGAGCGAATTGCTCTTAAATTGGAATAGTGTTTGGGGTCTTAAAAGCTTGTATTCAAACAAGCAGCCATCTAAATGAAACATCAACTAGGCTCACATTATAGAAGCGCGCCAGCCTGTGTGATCCAAAGATGACAGTAACAAAATCCAAATATGAAGGGAAAAGTATCAGCTTAAATTGTGAACACCCAATTTGTAGAAGGCTATGGAGGAAATGGGAGCCCCAAACCCACCTGCAGACTCTCTAGTCAGATGAAGCCTCTGGCAGATCCCCTCTGGCCACAGGTGAGGGGCTCAACAGCTTTACTGTCAGACAGAGAATATTGTAAATGTGATTATGGTGGATTGAACCATGGTATAATGTGGTACTTGGTCAGTTGACCTCCCTCTTGACCCAACCTGAATTTGCTCGGGGCTCAAATCTTTCTCGCTTGTTCCATAACAGACATTTCTTCTCTGGCCTTCTAAATATTGTTGGTGATCTTTTCCTTTTTATCTTTACATTAGTGTTATTTCTTCTTTCTGTTTCATTTTGTTTTTATTGGCTCTGTTAGGTTTCCCAGAAGTGTATGATATATGCATATTTTATTAAGAAAACTACTAACAAAAAAAGGGGTGGGAGGCCAAAGTTGACCAGTGGTTACTATGGGTGAAGGAGGAAGAATTTTTGTTTAAGGGATATTGAATTAATGATGGTGAAATAATTTGGAAAAGGATATCAATATATAACATGAAGAGTATAATCAATGGCACTGAATTATACATGTAGAAGTTATTGAATTGGAGAATGTTTTGTTTTATGCCATAATTAAAAATATAATAATGAGTACAAGAAAGAAGAAAAGGTTCTAAAATTGGTTGTGGTAATGATTGTACAACTCTTCTTGTTATAATTGAACTGTTGAATTGTATGACATATGAATCGCCAATAAAACTTTTAAAAAAAGAACTAATTGCTCTTAGACTAGGGTTACAATTAAGTACAAGTTGAAAATCCATTCATATATTTAAAGTTTATATATGTGTCTGGTTCACTTAAAAAACATTATTTTGTGGAAGGACATTATAAATTATCCCCTGGGGCATATGGTAGTTCTTTTGATATTACTATTAATTTAGCCACAGACTTTAAAACACTCTCAAGAAAAAGAAGATATACATAAAATACATAGCTTGCTGATTTGTACAGATTACCATTTTGGATGACTGGACAGTATTTACACAAAGAATGAGGGCTTGAGATAAGACAAACCTTTGACTAATGTTCCTTCATAAAGGTAGAGCTATATACTAAGCTTGTCATAGAGAAGGCAAAGAGAGTCTGGGAATTGCATGTATATGGTAGGCTTGAATTGCCATTCATTTGGCACCCTCAAGTCAAGAATTTTGAAGGACAGAGTCCAGTGACTTCCTCATCTAAAGGCTTGGGTAGTAGTTGTCTGCTTCTTCTCACACTAGGGCATTCAGCCTTCGTCCCATGGGAGTATTTCAGTTCCTTTAATCTGCTGTCAGTAAGGTAAAGTCCAGCCTTTAAGGTAAAGTCTAGTTTGCTTAGTGGGAGTTTCCAGTTGGATCCTGCTGTGTGGCTTGTGAAGGAAGTTTAGCCCCTCGAAAGGACAGAGTCTGAAGTCCTGATGTCTATAGTACACAGCCTGGGCCACCAATGGCTGAATAAAAACTAGGTTATCAGTGGCAAGTCTGGGACATGATACTGAACTTAATCTCATTGGTGGTTTATAGACTTAATTTTGAGTTTTCCGCAGTGGCAGGCCCACTAGGATTGTCCACAGACCAAAGCAGAGTCATTTACCTTCTCTGAGACAGACACATGCCCATCAGCTTCACCACTTTCTGAATTGGGTTTTCAGTAAGGTTCACTAACCACTTTTGTAGAATGGTCTGTTCATTTGAGGTGAACATGAAATGATGTTATATAGCAGGAGCTGGTTGGTTTTCGCCCTCTCCTCACATAATGGGGGATTGACCCAAATGAGGTAAGGCCTACCTTTCTCCAAGGTAGTTTTGACCCTAAAGTTAGCAGCCCAATGTGCAATTACTCTGCCACCAAGGCTTCTGTGATGTGCACATAGGGTCATAGTAATTTTTTATCAGTTTATTTAGTCCTTTGTAATTGTCCTGCTCAATCACGGGCTAGCCGCTTTATAAACCCATCCACTTCTTTAGCTAGGCACAATCTTGACTGAGTTTGCAAGAACGTTTCAAAGTTACTTCATTGATCGTTACAAGTCTGTGGCCAGTGCCTGGCATAGTCCTTTTTCATGAGTCTTTGAGGCGGTCCACATTTCTTGAAGTTGGTGCACTTTGGCCTGAAGCTGAATTGCAAGCTCTTTTAGCGAATCGTTAGATTAATGCAAACTAGCTGTAAATGTGAAGGTTAAAATGGAGGTAATTAGTTTATTATTGCTAACTTTTAAAGTGAAACATCTGATCTGAGTTTGTTATGAAAGAATGCAATTGCCAGCACTTTTCCCAGGCCCTTCCCCTGGCTGTGGCGTCGGGACTTGGTAGCTGGTGCTGTGAGAAGACTCCTTGGTTACATTTTTGCCCGGGTGCTGTGCCACTTGTAGCTGTCTTTGAATGTACGGAGAGAGAGAAAACAATAATACAATTGACATGAAACTTAGTTGTTTTTGTTGTATGCAAAAAGTCAATTCAAAATGTTTTAGTCACAATATTGCTATTAAAGCATAGTGATTAACTTTATTTATTTATTTATTTATTTTTTAATTTTCATTTGTATAATAGGAATTTTAATAAGTGACAGCAAGAAATTACTAAGTTGACAATGAACATAATTACAAGAGTTTCTGAGATGACTTGTTTTCCCCAGAGTATAAAATCTCTGCTGCTTTAATAGGCACAGTGTTTTTATTACTGCTTTAGAGGAACAGAAGCTAACTTTTCATTTCCAAAGATTTCTGAACAGTCAACTTCAACCATGGGCTCTTGGAATTGAATAATTGGAAACTGTACTTGTTTTTCAAACCACCTGGCAATTGTAAGAAGCTGCTGGTCACAAAAAGCACGTCCAATAAATTGCAGTCCGATGGGCAACCCTTGGCTTGAGAGTCCCGCAGGCACGCTTATGGCTGGCAATCCTGCCATATTCGCTGCTTGTGTGAAAACATCTTGAGCACTTCGGGTTCTGTTGTCTTCTTTGATGAACTCCAAGGATGGCATCGCCTCACACAAAGTCGTGGGCGTTAGCAAGACATCAACTCCAGAATTAAACACATTCGCAAAATCATTCGCAATGAGTTGTCTCACTTTCTGTGCTTTGATGAAGTAATTTTCATAGTTTTCTTTCAGTAAGAAGAAGGTTCCTGAGAGAATCTTCCCCCTCACCACATCATTGAACCCGTCTCGTCTGGTGGTGGCATACAGTGCTTCAGTAGACAGATCCACGTCACCTCGGTGACCATATTTCTAGACCGTCAAATCTGGCCATATTTGATGCCACTTCTGCTGTGCACAGAACATGGTAGCAAACAATTGAATAGCTGGTGTGAGGCAGGGATACTTCAATGACTTTAGCCCCCGCAGACTCAAAGAGGTCAGCAGCTTTGGTCCAAAGAGATTGCACTTCACCTGATAATTCTGGCACAAGATATTCCTTTGGAATTCCTATACACAGTTTGCTCACATCGTTCACGCTTGGTAGCATCAGTGGTCTCACAGGGTCTTGTATTGTAGTAGAATCTTTGGGATCATGCCCAGCAAGGACACCCAGCACAATCACTGCATCGTCCACACTTCGGGTCAGGATTCCTGGCACATCTATTGAATTCACCAGAGGGATGAGCCCATGTCGGGAGACTAATCCATAGCTTGGCTTTAAACCGATCAGCCCACAGTGGGCAGCTGGATTTCGGGTTGAGCCTCCTCTATCAGAGCCTATAGCCGCAAAGCACGTGAACGCCAACACGGCAGCCGCGCTGCCGCCCGAGCTTCCTCCAGTTATTAGCCAATCAGAATCTTCAGTTTCACCCTGCAGGTTCTGCTTCCTCTTGTCTCTATATTGCTTTGAATAACTCCATGGGTTTTTAACTGGTCCAAATACACTATCTACTTCCCGATCCCATAGCAAACTCATCTAAATTTGTTTTTCCCAGCAGCAGAGCTCCCTGATCCAACAACTTGTGGACGACAGTCGCGCTGTAGGGCGGCACATAACCTCTTAGCATGTTTGATGCACATGTTGTCTCAATGCCAGATGTGCTGAAGTTGTCTTTTACGGCAATGGGAATTCCGTCTAAATCCCCAAGTGATTGACCTTTCGCATATCTCTTGTCAGACTCCTCAACAGAGCTCCGTTGGAGTAATGTGGCCTTGCTTCAGTCCTGCGGAAGCCTCGTCTCAGCATGCACTCCCAGTGTTGCTCATGCCCTCAGCCTCCACCTAGGTCCTCCAAATCTTCTTAAAACTTCATCATTCCAGCCCTTCGACCCATGAGAGTTGTTGTCTTTAATGATCTCAACTACTTCTCGGAGGGTCCTGCCCAGCATGGTCCTCGCGCTACACCCGCATGGCAGGGCCCGGGAGACGGGGAAGAAAAGCGAGGTCAGCTTGGCGCTGATTAACTTTATTTTTAAAGCAGTGTGGATAATAACATCTAACTTATGAAACCTTTGCAGACAAAAATCTTCAGATTTTTGTAATGGTCCTGAGACACAATATAATATAATATGCCATGAATATACAAGTATATAAAAACTGCGTAGTAAAGACTCCATAGAATTTTTAATAGCTGAATATATATATAAAAAATGGCCAGGCATCTCCTAAGGCACCTCTGAGTGGACTGGAACATCAACCTTTTGGTTAACAGTTGAGTGCATTGACCACTTTTATTTTCTGTCGATTCTAACAAGCCTGTTGTTAGCGTTAAGAATACGAGGGAGTGACACAGGGAATCCAGGATAGATAAATCCCTCAGAACAGTAATGGGAATAGTGATACCATGAAGTAGGTAAAAGGTTGGGTTGGGGGGAGAAAGGGGAACCTGATCACAATGATCAACATAATGTGGGTGAAGGGAGACAGTGGACAGTATAAGATATGAAAATAACAATAGTTTATAATTTATCAAGGGTTCATGAGGGTGGGAGGGTTGGGGAAGGAGGGCAAAAAGAGGACCTGATACTGAGGGCTCAAGTAGAAAGAAAATGCTTTGAAAATGATGATGGCAACAAATGTGTTTGATACATGGATGTGTATGTATAGATTGTGATAACAGCTGTATTAACTCCCAATAAAATGATTAAAAATTTTTGAATTGTCTGAAGTCATCCACTGATGACAAAGACTTGTTTAAACATGCTTTATTGGGAATAAACACATGATATATGAATTGGAAAAAAACTGATGGTGGCAACGTATGCACAAATGTGATTGGTACAATTAATGTATGGATTGTTATAAGAGCTATAAAAGCCCCAATAAAATGATTGAAACTCTCCCTCCCCCAGCAAAATAATATGATGGGGTTCCCAAAACTGGGAAAAAGCTCAGTTGTGTGACGTTTTCGTAGCACACATTATCCAGCATTTGATCAACTCACTCTGAGTTTATTGCACCCGGTGGTGTCGCCTGGGAAGTTCTCTCTCTCTGGTCACAGTGAATTTTTTTGTAAAAGCAGTTTAGCTCGAACCTAATTTTTTATAGTGGTTGATTTAAGAGAACACTGTGCAGCTGTGAATTTTGTTTTTTTGCTTGGGAAAAATTTCCACAGAAACTGTTGAGATGTTGAGCACAGCTTACAAGGACAGCACTAGGGGAAAAACTCAAGTGTGCGAGTGGTTTTCTTATTTCTAAAAAGGTGAAATGTCAATTGATGACAAACCTTGTCTGGACATCCGTCAACTTCCTGAAAGGATGAAAATGTCTATTTGTAGGGCATTTGGAGTTTGTTCCACCAGGTCAGACTGTTAATCAAGCTTTCTATCTAGAGGTTCTGAAAAGATTGCATAATAATATGTGTGACTAAAGGCCTGATTTGTGCCACCATGACAATGCATCTTCTCATGCAGCCAGTTTTTGGCAAGAAACAGCATGCTTCTCCTGCCCCATGCACCTGACTCACTTGGTCTTGCTGCATGTGACTTCTTTTTGTTTCCACAAATGAAGAGGGGCATGAAAGGACAGTGATTTGATGCTGTAGAAGTGGCAAATAAAAACATGAGGGAGGTGCTATCAGCTATCCAAACAAATGAGTTTGAAAAATGTTTCTTCCAAGAATGGAATCGCAGTTTTGGCAAATATATTAAGTGTAAAAGAGAGTGCTTTGAAGGTGGTAAGGTTGTTTTGTTAAAAAAATTAAATATATAGCTTTGAAAAAAATTCAGTTTTTTTTGTTACCTCCTCTATATTAAGATTATCAAGTAAAAATAATCAGTGTGTGTAGGTTCTAATCATCTTTTTAAATTTATATTAGAAAAATTTTATAGGTAAGTTGATGTGAATCCTCTTCAGAAAACACTTCTGTGGAATTGATTACAGCTCACACTGACCCTATATAGGACACAATAGAACTGCCTCATAAGGTTTCTAGTCTAGAAACCTTTATGGCTGCAAACTGCTGTGTCTTTTTTTTGTGCGTGGTGGGTTTGAACTACCACATTTAGTAGCTGAGTGCAGTAGCCATATTGCCAGCAGGGCTTTTTGGCCTAGAATAGGGGTTAGCAAACTGTGGCTTGTTTGCCAAATGCGGCTCTTTCAGTACTTACAGTGTGGAAGTAAAATGGAAAATATTTAAAGGTTATTATTCAGATAATGATTTCATTTGTTTGTAAAAATATATTTATGGCTCTTGAATAACTTTTAAATTGTTGTGAGAGACAGGATCGACTTTCCCATCTTAAAAGTTTGCCAATTCCTGGCCTAAAATATGCTGGATTCAAATGAAAGAAATCAAATTGTGACCAAGTTAATATTTTTAAAAAGTTACAAAAAAACCCAAACTGAAATTATGAACTGATAGCACATTGTTGTACTATTGGCATGTAATGTCAATAAGAACATTGATAAATTTCTTGGAACTTGATATAATTTCTGAGATATTTATTAATAACATTTTGCCCATACAAATTTAACCTTTTATTTTACAATACTTACTCAACTCATAGCATTAAGTAACCCACTTTCTTGTTAGCTTAACAGATTCTAATTTTCCAGAATTTCAAAAGGCAAAATATGAATGTTTGATTAAATAAGATCATCAAGAAGTAATACTTGGTTATGTTTAAGCAAAGTAAGAAAAAACTAATTTGAAAGTAAACCTAGGATTTTAATGAGCCTTACCACTTTCAAAAGTGAGATTTTGCTTAAACAAATAAGAAAGCATGATACAAATTGTGTTAGTACTGGTAGACCAGAGAAACAAATCCATTGGCACTCATATGTGTATAAGAAAGAGCTTTATATAAAGAGTAATTGCATATTAAGAAAACATCCCAGTCCAGATTAAGCCCATAAGTCTGATATTAGTCCATATATCCAATACTAGTTTATAAATTCTTCGTTAGACTCACGCAGACATGCAACAATGCCAAATGCAGGAAGATCACAGGCCAGTCGGTGGAAAGTCTTGTGTATCCAGTTGTGGTGGAAGCATTTCAGCGCTGCTGTGGGTCTCCATGTGGCTCCTGCAACTCCAGGGCTCTGGTTGTATCAGGGTAGCTCCATGTGGCTTGTCAGCAGGCACACCAAGCAGAGAGACTGGCCTCCATTGAGCTATTTATCTCTGTGGAGCCTCTGAGATCATTAAGCTGTGACCTGATTGACGAGCTGGACTTCTCCCCTTCACAAGTTGACACCAGATTATGTGACTACCACTGAAAGACAAGATATTCTCATAAAACACAGGGTCTTTGTGTTCATTTTTCCCCTCTGATTCTTTTCTTCCAACAATTTTATTGGCATTTAATTCACATGTCATATAATTCAGTAGTTCAGTCACATCAAAAAGAGTTGTACAATCATCATTACCATCAATTTTAGAATTTTTTTTCAATCTTTTACTTTGTTATTCCCCATTTCCTTCCAACCTTCCCTGCCATCCCCCCCAAGTAACCATTAAATCCATTTACTGTCTCTATAGCTTTACCTGTCTTGGATTTCATATACAGGAAAACATTAAAAGACAAACAACAATAAAGAAATTAACAAGAATAACAAAGAAAATAGGTAAAAACCTCAATAGAAAAGAAAGCAAAGAATATTAAAAGTTAGAATACGGGAGTTGTTTGGAGGTTGGTGGCGAGGGTCTGAAGTCCCTCAGATCGAGCATGTCGCACAAACAAATTTACTATATGGACAAATACGCCGACGATGAGGAATTTGAGTATAGGCATGTCATGTTGCCCGAGGATATAACCAAGCTGGTCCCGAAAATCCATTTGATTTCTGAATCTGAATGGAGGAATCTTGGCATCCAGCAGTATCAGGGATGGGTCCTTTATATGATCCAGCTAGTGAGCCACTTTTCAGCCTCAAGCTGTTCCAGCCTTCCTTTCTTGCTAACATCTTTTTTTTTTTTTTTTAAACATTTTATTAGGGGCTCATACAACACTTATCACAATCCATACATAGACATACATCAATTGTATAAAGCACATCTGTACATATTTTGCCCTAATCATTTTCTTTTTTTTTTTTTTTTCTTCTTTTACATTTTATTAGGGACTCCAACAACTCTTACCACAATCCATACATATACATACATCAATTGTACAAAGCATACCCATACACTCCCTGTCCCAATCACTCTCAAGGCATTTGCTCTTCACCTAAGCCCCTTGCATCAGGTCCTCCTTTTTTTCCCCCCTCCCTCCCTTTTCCCCCCTCCCTCATATGCCCTTGGTAATTTATACCTCGTTATTTTGTCATATCTTGCCCTATTCGGGGTCTCCCTTCCCCCCTTCTCTGCTGTCCCTCTCCCAGGGAAGAGGTCACATGTGGCTCCTTGTAATCAGTTCCCCCTTTCCAACCCACTCACCCTCCACTCTCCCAGCATCGTCCCTCACTCCCTTGGTCCTGGAGGTATCATCCACCCTGGATTCCCTGTATCTCCAACCCTCCTATGCACCAGTGTACAGCCTCTGTCCTATCCAGCCCTGTAAGGTAGAATTCGGATCATGGTAGTTGGGGGGAGGAAGCATCCAGGATCTGGGGGAAAGCTGTGTTCTTCATCGATACTACCTCACACCCTAATTAACCCATCTCCTCTCCTAAGCCCCTCTATGAGGGGATCTCCATTGGCTGACACTTGGGCCTTGGGTCTCCACTCTGCACTTCCCCCCTCATTTAATATAATATATATATACACATACATATATACATGTACACATAAATACACATACATACACACACTTATATCTTTTTTTTTTTTTGCATGATGCCTTATACCTGGTCCCTTGGGCACCTCGTGATCGCACTGGCCGGTGTGCTTCTTCCATGTGGGCTTATTTGTTTCTGAGCGAGATGGCCGCTTGTTCACCTTCAAGCCTTTAAGACCCCAGACACTATCTCTTTTGATAGCCGGGCACCATCAGCTTTCTTCACCACATTTGCTTATGCACCCATTTGTCTTCAGCGATCCTATCATGGAGGTGTGCAGTCAATGATATGATTTTTTGTTCTTTGATGCCTGGTAACTGATCCCTTTGGGACCACTCGATCACACAGGCTGGTGTGTTCTTCCATGTGGACTTTGTTGCTTCTAAGCTAGATGGCCGCTTGTTTATCTTCAAGCCTTTAAGACCCCAGTCACTATCTCTTTTGATAGCCGGGCACCATCAGCTTTCTTCACCACATTTACTTGTTCACCCATGTTGGCTCCAGCTGTTGTGTCGGGAGAGTGAGCATCATAGAGTTCCAATTTAATAAAAGAAGGTATTCATGCATAGAGGGAGTGTTTGAGTAGAGGCCCAAGGTCCTTCCGCCACCTTAATACTTGACCTATAAATATAGACACAAAGATCTATTTCCCCAACCTCCTATATATATTTGCATGTACATGTCTTTGTCTAGACCTCCATGAATGCCCTTTGACTCCTAGCTCTTTCCTCCATCTCCCTTGACCTTCCTCCTGCCCTACTACCATGCTTCATTGCCACCTGGGCTAGAGTATACCTCTTCTCTAAGCAACCTTACCCTTGATCATTTCCCACCAGGCCTGCCACTCCCCCTTCTCTACCCTTTGGGGTCCCATGTTTTTCCCTTGTCCCTGGGTTTGTTAACACCACTTCCTTACCCCCCCTACCCCCCACCCCAAGTCCCCCCGGAACTGTCGGTCCCGTTGTTTTTCCTCCAGATAGTTCATCCATCCTGTCCTATTCAGACAGACCTGTGGAGTCACTAACATGCACGAAAACTAGACAGAGGAACACAAAGCAACAGTATATAACCGGACAACAAAACTACCAAGACAAACCACTGAAAAAGAACAGAACAAAACAGTTCACAAGAGAAAAGCTTGTAGTTAGTTCAGGGATCTTTGCTGGCCCTTAGGAGCGTTTTCCAGTCCAGTCTGTTGGGGCACCACGCCCTGGCCCCAAAGTCCACTTTCAGCATTCCCTGGGGACCTTGCCACTCCATTCCCTTGCTGTTCCGCTGCACTCCCCCAGTGCATTGCCTCGGTGTGGTGGGATCAGGTCAGGTGCAATTCCCACACTGTGTCTCCGGTGCTGTCCCCTGTATCGCCCTTAGTCACTGAGTGGCATCATGTCTCATAGTAGGGCCAGCCATGTTGTTCTCTCTGTGGACTGGCTGCTCTACTCAGGAACATCATCATCACGGCCTGGTGGGCCAGGCTGTGCTCCACTCTCTCCTCCTGCCCCTACATCTGATCCCGTGTGCTCTGGTCAAATATGACCATCTCCCATAGCTGCAGGGTCAATGTCGTCCTTTGGAACAAGTTCTTTTCGGGGGAGGGGCAGGAATCCACTTAATTTATGGTGCTGGGGCCTGCCTCCCAGACCTCTCCACCGGTTCCGTCCTCCACGCCGGGATAATGCATTCACACCTTGCGACACTGGGTTGAAGTCTGGTCCCACTTTCCCTGTGGAGATATAAACAATACCCTCCCCTTGGGTGGATTAATGCCCCATTTCTGTCATGCTGATTGTACTTACCTCAGGGGACTCATGCTAACATCTTTTTAATAATGTTGCCTTATCTGATGTTTCTGACTCTATTTAAAGGATGTTCCTTATACTGTTTGAATGTGCCGGTGTGTGCTTTGCTGCATGTGCAGAGCCACACCGCCCTGCCCGCTGTGCTCTGTGGGCCCTGGTCTCAGCTGCCCTTGTCCCCAGCAGCCATGGTGGGCTGTGTCCAGCAGAGCACCCCTGGCAGACGGGGAAAGCACCTGAGAAGATAGGACCACAGGCAGGACTCAGTTTACAGGCATTGTTAAACTTGCCGTTGTTGGTGTTTATGTTTCTCTTTTTTTCATTTTCCCTGTTGGGTACTGTGTGTATGGCAGCTGCTGATGTGTGTTTTGATATATTGGAAATTATCCATTTTATTCAAGAGATCTGTTCCATGTTTTTTTAAAAAAAGCCCTTGATTAAAAAGATATTTTTATAATCACCCAAATTAGAATAAATTTAAATGGATCATAAGGGAGATCAAATGAAGGGGCTTTGCTTTCTTGGCAGATTTACCCAGAATGCAAAGACAAAACAAAACAAAAAATATCTCTAACCTACTGTTAGGAGTAGACCAGTAATCTGAGAACATTTGTCCTTTTTGACTAGAAACCAAATTCTGGTTTTGCACAGGGAAAATGTTTTACACTAAAGCACCTTTGGAAATCTTATAAGTAAACTTGTAAAAATTTAGCGATCTATGGCCATTACAGATAAGTTCCTTTTCCATGAATGTTTTATAACTTTTTACATCCATTCAAGTTTTTGTTCTACACTTTCTTCTGTCATCATGGAACAGCAGTCTCTTTACATTAGTACAAAACTTTTTTTCTTTAACAAAACACATCATCACAGGTTGTATACCGTATATACAAAATTCTTCCTTCTGTTGCTGTATCTCCTAGTAGGGTTTCATTTACACATTTACATATGTGAGATTTTAAAGATTTTTTTGGATAAAACTATTGCATATATTATTGTAAGCTGTTGAGTATACCAGCATTTTGTAGTAGGCGTTGGCTAGTGGAGTAGTGGGTTATGCATTGGATTGCTTACTATAAAGTTAGCAGCTCACACTTATCAGCCACTCCACAGAAGAAAGATGTGGTTTTGCCTCTGTTAAAACTGGCAGCCTTGGAAACCCAAGAGCAGTTCTGTTCTACCCTTTAGGATCACTGAGTCAGAATGTAGCCTAAAGGGGCCATGTCTATTAATAGAAGGCTTCAAAAAGTTCCCATAAAAATGAAATTAGAGGACAATGGAATTTTTCTAAAACCTTTTTGAAGTCCCCTCATAGATTTACAGTGTATACAACTCTTCTATACCATTACAAGAAGTATATAAACTCAAATGATGCTCTATCTCAGAGATGGTCCGGATATTTAATAATCATCAATTGACTTAATTTAGGCTAATTCTAAGAATTTGTTACCAAAAGATCTGGGAAACTATTTCAAGTTGAGTTATTACAAATTTATTTACTGCTAAAGTTTGTAATAAATTATTTTAATTACTGTTGAAATAAATTTGTCACGCAAATTTTGTTAAAACACTAATATGAGCTTTTTGTCTCCTATAATTTTGAAGTTCTAGTAGATTTAATGTTAGCTTATTTGCTAAATAAGTATGGATAAGTTTAGAAAAAACATACCCAAGTAGAATAAGAATATTTGCTTGTTTTATAATTATGCTAATAACTTAGAAGATGTAACTTTTTATCAATCCTGTTAACTAGTTTTGTTTGCCAAAGGATTTAACTAAGTTATAGGAGTGTGGATTCATAGAACATTTGGTCTAATTTCTATTATAATACTTAAAAAAATATTAGAAATTCGATTTTCCTAGCTTCTGAAAATTTTAGGATTATTTTATTTACATAAGCATATATTTATAATCAGCTCCTTAAAGAGATTTTATAATCCAATAAGTTGCTAATGCCATTGGACATAGGAAAATATTGTTCAAGAGGACTTTAAAAATCTCATGAATAAATGGAATTGAAAAATAATGCCACAGGAGCCAGGTGGCATAGTGGGTTATGAGTTGGACTACTAATACTAAATTCAAAGTCAGCAATTTGAGCTCACCAGTTACTCCATGGGAGCAAGATGAAACTTTCAGAGAGAGAGAGAGGGAGAGAGACACATTTTTATGAACTTCTTGAAGTCCATTCATAAATATGATAGATATGTATATGTAACAAACATACTGGCACAAATAGAGTTTATAGTTCCAATTTTAAAATTTCAGCTCATGGTTCATATAAAAGAGCTGACTTTTATCCTTTCTCCACCTTTACATTTTTACTGGGGTTGCGTTCTAGTTAATGTGGTAAATTGAGAGGTTACCTGTTCAAGTTGTGAGCTGTTGTTTCCACCAATTTCCTTTATATTATGGAGGCTTTGGACTAAATTTCAGGCGAGAAACTGCAGCGTGATCAAGAGGCTGTTTGGGTATCTCTAAAACGCTCTGACAGAGTAACTGGGTGAAACATTCAGTTTCTCAGCTTCAGATATTTGCTCTGGGCACACCTGAACCTCTTGAATGACTCCATTGTGGGCTAGGGGCTCTGAAACTTGAGTGACTACCTGACGAAGTGCTGAAATGGTAAAGGAAAGGTCTGGCAGGGGTGGATAGAAGGACGAGGAGATAGGAATATTGAAAGGGGGTGGATAGAGCAAAGGCTTCCGGGGAACCAAGGGAAGACTGAGAGAACGGAGGACATGGGAAGGGCTTAGGTGAGCCAGTTTGGGGACATAATAAGTTTCTAAAAGAGAACTTTAAAGTTCTAACTTGGCCTTAATAAAATTTTGTCATTTTTGAAGTTGTGAAACTGGACAAAGTCATAATGGTAAAGCCTCTAGTCAGCAGGAAAAGAGGAAGGAGGGTGCTTGACAGAGTGAAAGTTACCCGGGGGTTAGATAATTAAATCAGATAACAAGGAGCTAAGGAAATTCCCTTGCACAATTACCCTGGCAGATGAGGAAATTACCTCTCACATTCCCATATAGGCAGCTAAGGAAAAAGAAGAGGCCTTACAGAAAAGTTGATTATTTCCATTTGAGTTAGGGAGTGATTCTCAATGTGAAAAACTGAAGAAAAACATCTTTGCTTTAAAGAATCAAACCACGCAACTACTTACTGCACTGCAATAGGTAAGAGCACTGGAGAAGAAATCAAATATTTTGCAAAATGCCCTTCCCTGGGAAGGAATAAACTCAAGGACCAGACTCACTGCTATCTAGTGGGTTCCAGCTTATTGCGACCCTCATCAAGGACAGGGTAGAACTGCCCTTGTTGGCTTTCTGAGACTGTAAATCTTTAAAGCAGGGGTCCTCACACTTTTAAAACAGGGGGCTAGTTCACTGTCCCTCAAACAATTGGAGGGCCGGACTTTAGTTTTTTTTTAAAAAAAAAACTATGAACAAATTCCTATGCACAGTGCACATATCTTATTTTGAAGTAAAAAAACAAAACGGGACAAAAACACCTCGCAGGCCAGATAAATGTCCTCGGCGGGTCACATGTGGCCCGCGGGCCGTAGTTTGAGGACGCCTGCTTTAAAGGAATAGAAAGCCTCATCTTTCTCCCACAGAACGCTTGGTGATTTTCACACTGCTGACCTTGAAGATTATCAGCCCAGTCAATGGGTAACCTGCTATGTCACCAAGGCTCCCTCTTGGGCAAGAATGATGTATGTCTGTAGGTAAAGTCCAGTCTTCATTCAAGTCACATCACACATAGATACCAAAAGAACAGATTTGGGAGACGTTCTCCTCAGAGCCGACGCGGTGTCCTGCTTCAACAGTGCTTGAACGGAACCTGGCGCTCGCCAGCCTCCCCCGCCCACCGGCCGCCCAGCACCTCCTCCCCGCCGCACTCTCGACGCCCCCAGGCCTCCACCGCCGCCATGACCGCGTCTCCCTCGCAGGTGCGCCAGAACTACAACCAGGACTCGGAGGCCGCCATCAACCGCCAGATCAACCTGGAGCTCTGCGCCTCCTACGTCTACCTGTCCATGGCTTACTACTTCGACCGGGATGACGTGGCTCTGAAGAACTTTGCCAAATACTTTCTGCACCAGTCTCACGAGGAGAGAGAGCACGCCGAGAAACTGATGAAGCTGCAGAACCAACGAGGTGGCCGGATCTTCCTCCAGGATATCAAGAAACCAGACCGTGACGACTGGAATAGCGGGCTCAAGGCCATGGAGTGTGCCCTGCACCTGGAAAAGAACGTCAACCAGTCTCTGCTGGATCTGCACCAACTGGCCACGGAAAAGAACGACCCCCATCTCTGTGACTTCATCGAGACACATTACCTGGATGAGCAGGTGAAATCCATCACACAACTGGGCGACTACGTCACCAACCTGCGCAAGATGGGGGCCCCAGATTCCGGCCTGGCCGAGTATCTCTTCGACGAGCATACCCTGGGAGAGATGGAGAGAGCTAAACGGCAGCCCGGCCTTCCCCAAGTCACCAAGGCAGCGCATGCATGTTGGGTAGACCTGTCCCTTTTCTAGAAATTGTACCCAGGCATCCACCTCCATTCTTCATTTGTACCTTTCCTTCAGATAAAATCTAAAGTCATTTGATACCCAGCCGTTGTCTCAGAGATCTTGGCTGGGAGGAGCCAGAGAGCCGCCCGGGGCCCAGGCAGTCAAATTTTTTAAGCTCCCCAGTTCCACTGCAAAATCCTACTTAATAAAATGGAGCTTGTGCAGAAAAACAAAAACAAAAAACAGATTTGGACTTGGGTAGGGAGAGACTTAATTTGAATAGACTATCTGGAGGAAATGCTCTGACTGCAGTATCTCTAACTATATCAAAATAAAACAGAAAGATTAAATTATTGGTGGGGGAGGGGAGATAAGCAGAGCCAGCAGGATTTTTGTGGGAAAATAAGGCAAAAGAATGAAAGTGAATAGATAGCATCATCTGGGTGGTTTAGCAGGAAGTACTGTGCCTCCCCCACCCCCAACCTCCTTGGTCAGCTGATACTTGGAATGAGTCTCTGGGGAGGGTGTCCTGCATCTGCTTACTTAAGCTTCAGGGCAAGCGAACCTTTAGGAGGCTGTGCGAAGCAGAGAAGCCGACTAAAGTTTGATCAAGACATGTCAGTGGGCACATGTGAGCAGTGAGCATTTGTTTGGTAAGTGTAAAGTCCTTTTGGGCTTATGAGAGATACAATATGTCTACAAATTCCTTATAGAAAATTGCTTTTAAATATTAGTAAACATGTTTACTGTATTAGTGTATTAGTGAACTGTGCTGCTAGACATTGGGGATATATTAAGATATGGCTCCGCTTTCCAAGGGTTTGAGGTCTTACTTGAAGTCATAATCATACTTAAAAAATGCCCGTGCCTAATAAGTGATACAGACTAAGGGATTAAGGAAGTAGAGATGAGGTGATAGGGAAGATTCATGGAGTGGAAAAGGTTTGAGTCTGGTTTCGAAGGAATTGGTGTTTAGGGAGAATGGGCAAGGAGGTATGGAGTGGGCAGTAAGATGGACAAACTTTTGGTAATAGAGTGTGCCGCACTCACAATGTACATATAAAACAAGTTTGTGTGATGCAGAGGCTGTAAAACGCTTAGAATGATAGTAGAAGTAACATGGGGAAGGGCTGAGGTATTGAGCCCTTATATTTTAGTCAGCAAGGAATCAAAACACTTGGTAGTATCTATATCAGCGGTTCTCAACCTGTGGGTCGTGACCCTTTGGGGGATCAAACGACTCTTTCACAGGGTTCACCCGATTCATAACAGTAGCAAAATGACAGTTATGAAATAGCAACAAAAATAATATTATGGTGGGGGGTCATCATAACATGAGGAACTTTATTAAAGGGTGGTGGCATTAGGAAGGTTGAGAACCACTGATCTAGATAGTAATAAAAATATTAGAGGTAAGAAAGAGAAGTGAGGGTGTTGAGATCACTAGTAACTGTTAGGATAGCTTAAGTGTAAGGTGAAGATCTCAAACCAAATAAATAAATAAACTTATTGCTATCAAGTCAGTGCTGACTCAATGACCCTGTATAGGACAGGGTAGAACTGCCCACTTGAGTTTTCAAGACTGTGTGACTGTTTATAGAAGTAGAAAGCTCCATCCTTCTCCCGAGGAGCAATTGGTGGTTTTGAACTGTTGACTTGTAGATTGCAGAGATTGGAAATTACCTGTGCTTATTGACCTTGTGAACTTGGATTATTTCTTCTATATCTTCTCTTTTGGGGACTCCTATTTAGGAAGTGAGAGGAAGATTTGAAACTAAAAGATAGGCAAAGCATGGCTATATAAACAAAGAATAGTAGATAGGATAGTAGTGTAGGGAGAATATTTTGCCTAGGAAGGGGATATATAAGCTGTGTTGAGTGATATAGAGAGGTTAAAAAAAAAGTAAGGAAAAAAGGCTGGTGGATTTGGTTATGAAGACTTCAGGAAGCAGTTTCAGTTGTTGAGTGTTGGGTAAGAGATTAGATTAGATGGTAATAGTTAATAGAAATCTGATAGCACTGACATGTTTTCAGAGAATTATAATCTTTAAAGAAAAATTAGTTATTAAGATAAAAATAATTTTGATAATAGGGACTTATGTCTTTAGACAGAAGGTAGAAGTCATTGGAAATACAAGAAATAGGAAGCAAATCATGCTACATTGTAGCTTTAACCTAAGAACAGGTAGTTCTTAAGATATGTCCCTACTTGGTGCTTGCCTTCCTGAAAAGATCACTGAAGATAGAGGTGCTATAGCAAAGTGTGGGCAAAGAAACTAGATGGTGTCTGTTTATCAGAAAGAATAGTGTCTGGGTCTTAAAAGGCTTGTCTTAAAAAAAGCAGTTGTCTAAGTGAGGCATCAAATAAGTTCACATGGAAGAAGTATGCTAGTCTGTGTGATCCAAGAATTGTAAATAATATCCAAATCTAAAGAAAGGATGGTATTAGAGCTTAAATTATGAGCACCAGTTTTTTAAAAATCATTTTATTAGGGGCTCATAAAGCTCTTACCACATTCATATATACATCAATTGTGTAAAGCACATTTGTACATTCATTGTCCTCATCATTTTCAAAACATTTGCTCTCCACTTAAGCCCCTGGCATCAGCTCCTCAATTTTCCCCTCCTTCCCTGCTCCCTTCTCCCTCACAAACCCTTGATAATTTATAAATTATTATTTTGTCATATCTTGCCCTGTCTGATGTCTCCCTTCACCCACTTTTCTGTTGTCTGTCCCCTAGGGAGGAGGTTATATGTAGATCCTTGTAATCAGTTTTCCCTTTCCACCCCACCCTCCCTCCACTCTCCCTGTATCGCTATTCTCACCACTAGTCCTGAAGGGATCATCTGCCCTGGATTCCCTGTGTTTCCAGTTCCTATCTATACCAGTGTACATCCTCTGGTCTAGCCAGATTTGTAAGATAGAATTGGGATCATGATAGTGGTGGGAGGAAGCATTTAGGAACTAGAGGAAAGTTGTATGTTTCATCGGTACTACACCACATCCTGACTGGCTCATCTCCTTCCTGTGACCCACCCTAAGGGGATGTCCAATAGCCTACCAATGGGCTTTGGGTCTCTACTCCGTGCTCCCCCTCATTTACAATAACATAATTTTTTGTTCTGAGGATGCCTGATACCTGATCTCTTCAACACCTCGTGATCGCACAGGCTGGTGTGCTTCTTCCATGTGGGCTTTGTTGCTTCTCAGCTAGATGGCCGCTTGTTTACCTTCAAGCCTTTAAGACCCCAGACGCTATATCTTTTGATAGCGGGCCACAATCAGCTTTCTTCACCACATTTGCCTTTGCACCCATTTGTCTTCAGTGGTCGTGTTGGGGAGGTGAGCACACACTGATATGATTTTTTTGTTCTTTGATGCCTGATAACTGATCCCTTTGGCACCTCGTGATCATGCAGGCTGGTGTGCTTCCTCCATGTGGGCTTTGTTGCTTCTGAGGTAGATGGTCGCTTGTTTACCTTCAAATCTTTAAGACCCCAGACGCTATCTCTTTTGATAGCCGGGCACCATCAGCTTTCTTCACCACATTTGCTTATGCACCTGCTTTGTCTTCAGTGATCATGTGGGGAAGGTGAGCATCATGGAATGCTGGTTTAATAGAACAAAGTATTCTTGCATTGAGGGAGTACTTGAGTAGAGGCCCAATGTCCTTCTGCTGCCTTAATACTAAACCTATACATATATGCACATATATCCATTTCTACATCCTAACGTATAAATATATTTGCATATGTACATACCTTTATTTAGACCTCTATTAATGCCCTTTGCCTCCTAGCTCTTTCTTTTATTTCCTTTTACTTTCTTCTTGTCCCACTATCATGCTCAGCCTTCATTTGGGTTTCAGTAATTTCTCTTGGTTACATTACCCTTGATCACACCCTACCAGGCCTCCTGCACCCCGATTTGGCTCACTTGTTGTTCCCTTGTCCCTGGGTTTGCTAACACCGCTATCTTTTCCCCCATTTCCCTCTTTCCCATGTTGCCCGGAACCGCTGGTCCTATTGTTTTCTCCTCCAGATTGTTTATCTAGCCCATCTTATTTAGACAGACCTGTGGAGATATTAAAATGCACAAAAGCAAGACAGAGCAAAACCAAGCAACAAAAGAGAACAAAACACCAACAACACCAACAAGCCAATGACAAAAACCAAAGCAAAACACAATAAGAAAGAAAAGCTGGAAAAAAAAAGAAAAGCTTGTAGTTAGTTCAAGGACTCTTTGCCTTTAGGAGTGTTTTCCAGTTCAGTCTGATGGGGCATCAAGCCCTGACCCCAAAGTCTATTTTTGGTGTTCCCTGGGGACTTCGTTGCTCTGTTCCCCTTGCTGTTCTGTTCCACGCCCTTAGTGTTTTGCCTCAGTGTGGTGGGATATGGTCTTTTCTGTGGATTGGCTGCTCTGAGCGGGAATCTCTTTGTCAAGGCTGGTGGGCCAGGATGTGCTCCACTGTCTCTTCCTCCTCCTTCATTTGCTTCTGTGTGCTCTGATTAGACATGCCCTTCACCCTGAGCTGCAGCTTCAGTGCTGTCCTGGGAAATAAATTCTTCTGGGGGAGGGGAGGGAGCACCCAGTTTTGAGAAGGCTATGGATGACTGAAAGTCCAAATCCATTTGCAGGCTTCCCAAATGGATTAAGCTTCTGGTGACTACCGTCTGACCACAGTCTAGGGAGGTGAATAGCTTTGTTGTCAGACATAGAACATTTAAAAGAAATAATTTTACTGGGGGCTCTTACAGGTCTTATAATATTCCACACATCAATTTTATCAAACACATTTGTACTTATGTTGCCATCATCATTTCCAAAACATTTTCTGCTTGAATCCTTGGTATAAGCTCTTTTTTTTCTCCCACTCTCCCACCTTCGAGAATACTCGATCAATTGTATAAAGTGCTATTATTATCTCATATCTTAAACTGTCGTCTTTCTTCATCCACATTTCTGTTATTTGTCCTGGGCTATATATATCCACCTTGTAATGGGTTCCCCCTTCTGTTTTCTCCCTCCTCGACTATCCCCCTAACCTCATGATATTGCTACTCCCACTACCGTTTCTGAAGGGTTTGCCTATCCTGAATTCCATGCCTTGAGAGCTCTTATCTGTACCAATGTGTGTTCTTTGGTCTAGCCAGATTTGTAAGGTAGAACTGGGTCATAATTGGGAGGTGGGGGAGAAGCATTAAGGAACTAGCAAATGGTGTGTGTTTCATCAGTGCTGTACTGCACCTTGGTTGAATCATCCCTTCCTAATAACCCTTTTGTGTGGGAGGGGGGTGTGGCGGCGGTGGGGGGGGGGGGAGGATATCCAATTGTCTACAGATGGGCTTTAGGTCTCCACTCCAAATTCCCTTGTTTGCATCGATATAGTTGTTTTTTTTTGATGTTTTGATACCTGATACCTCATTCCGTTGACACCTCATGATCACACAGGCTGGTGTACTGCTTATTATTTGCTTCCTTGCTGGGTGGTTGCTTGTATAACTTCAAGCCTTTACTACCCCAGACGTTACATCTTTTGATAGCCGGGCAACATCCACAATCTTTACCACATTTGCTTTTGCACCTATTTTGTCTTCAGTGATCGTGTCTGGATGGTGAGCATCAAAGAGTGCCAGGATATTAGAACAAAGTGTTCTTGTGTTAAGGGAGGCCTTGAGTAGAGTTTCAAAGTCTGTAAGCTATCTTAATACTTAATATATAAATATATGTACATTGGCCTCTATCCCTTTCATTATAAATAAATAAATATATATATACACACCTATAGCTTTGCCTCTGTAAATAGCTTCTGCCTCCTATTTCTTTCCTCTGTTTCCTTTCACCTTCCTCCTGTCCCACTGTCATGTTCACCCTCCATTCTGCTCTCAGTAATTCCTCTTGGATACATTGATTGCACTTGATTAAACCCTACCAGGCTTTATGCACTCTCCTCCTCATCAATTTTAGATCTTTTGTTCCCTTATCCCTGAGTTTGTTGACTCCCCACTCCCTTTCCCCGCCCCGTTCTCTCCCTTGCTCCTCTGGAACTACCAGTCCCTTGCTTTCTCCTTGGGATTGTTCATCCTGCCTATCTTATATAGATAGCTATAGGGCCAACGAAAAGCAGAAACAAACAAAAATCAAAGCAAAAAAACCCCCCAAAAAGACACCCAATAGATAGTTCCAGGTCCGTCTGCTGACCAAGTCTAATGAGGTGCCAAGCCCTGTCCCCCAAGTCAGAAGTTTATTTTCAGGATTCCTCAGGAACTTGGTTACTTTGCTTCCCTTGCTGCCCAGAGAGAGAACATTTTAATGTTGTTTATGACAGATGTAGTTAGGTTGAAATATAACACCTTATCATTTGATTTCCCTTTTAACCCATTTTAAAGTTGTTTCAGTTTTTAATATTTTCTTTTTTATATTGAGATTTTTCCTCCTGTATTGTTTTTTTTGTTGTTGTTCCTGTGTTTTGTATGATTTTCTGTATATGAAATCCAGGATAGGTAAACCGATAGAGAGAGTAGTTGGATTTATAATTACCTAGAAATTTGGGAGGGGAAGTTAGAGGGAAATAGGGAGCAAACAACAATAACTATGAGAAGAAAATGTTCTGGAATTGATTGAGGTGATGATTGTACAACTCTTCTTAATATGATTGAATGATTAAATTGTATGATATATCAATTAGATGCCAATAAAACTATTTTAAAAAGAAAAAGAAAGGGAGCAATAGGACACAAGTTCCAGAGGGGATCAGGGGCACTGAACCCCAGAAGTTGTTTTACCTATAAAACATTTCTCCTTTTTAAATTAGAAACTGCTTTTTGTTATGGAAATTGGTGTTTACGTGGTCCATTAGTCCACTGGACTAATTGTTTTCCTGTGTCTTTTTTTTGTCACTCTTCTTTTTTCTGGATGGGCAGAGACTAATATTTGTACTTGAGTTGACTGCTCACAAACTTGTAGGACCTTAGCCTCTATTCAGATAAGTAAGATGTAGAGTCGGTCCTTTTGATCCATGGTATGAAAGCTGTACATCTTCTTGGGGAAAATAGCTTCATCTTTCTCACAAGGAATGGCTGGTGGGTTTGAACCACTAACCTATAGTGACTTTTATCTTGATGCTTCTATTTGGCTTATAGTATGAGAGTATCAGAAGCCCTGGTAGTATTGTGGTTAAATCGTTGGGCTTTTAACCAGGTTAGCAGTCTGAAACCACCTGTTGCTCCATGGGAGAAGATGAGGCTTTCTACTTCCAGAGAGTCACAGTCTTGGAAACCCACAAGGGCAGTTCTGTACTCCCTTCTAGGGTTGCCCTGAGTTAGAAGTGACTTGATGGCAGTGAGTTTGGTTTGTTTTTATGAGAGTCAATTTAAGATGGGACTGGTTAAATCAATGTGTGAAGGGCTGATCTTGAATTTTGAATCATAACTCTGGTCTTATTTTTGCTACCTAATATGTGTTCTTTTTCCTAGCCTCAAGAGTTCTCTCTAAAGTACAAGCTATTAGCTACAGTTGTCTATTTAAATCAGTTGTTATTAAATTCAAATTTTAGTTTATTCCTCACAGTAGCCACATTTCAAATGTTCTGTAGCCACAGGGGGTTAGTAGCTATTGTGCTATACAGTGGAGAGAACATTTTCATCATCACTGAAAAGTTCTATTGGCTAATTGTGCTCTAGATCAGGAGCCGGCAAACAGTGGCTCTGTAGCTAGACTCAGCTCTTTCAGTACATACATGTGGCTCTGAAGTAAAATCGAAAAGAGTTGAAGGATATTCATTCAGATAATGGTGATTTCATTTGTCTGTAAAAAGTATACGGCTCTCAAATAACTTGCAATTGTTGTGAGGGACAGGGTTGGCTCTTCCATCTCAAAAGTTTGCCAATGGCCCCTGCTCTAGATCTTTCATTACTTGACACCCTCAAGGCAAATGTGCGAAGTGTATGTATATTATATTTGAAACCATGGAATTTATACTACTTAAAGGCCTAACAGCTTTAACTTAAAATTAAATATTACATTGATTCCTTAAATTATTGACTCATTTGACATCTGCATTTATGCTTGTAGCAAATTACTATTTGATGATTTTGCTTATTAATGACATCTGGCAGTAACAAATGTTCAGAGTAATACTGGCTGTAATGGTTAAGGATATTTATCAACTTAACTGGGTCATTATTCTCAGTGGTTTGGCAGTTGTATAATGATGTGGTTATTTCCATTTTATTTTCAGATGTAGTCATCTTCCATTTTTGTATAATGCTGATTTCTGCAAAATAACCTGGTCTTGGGAACCTAACTGTCAGTGTAGTAGGAGTGGGTGTATTTCTTTAAAAGAAACTTTATATTTTGGGTTATTATTATATCTTATTTAAAGGCGATTTTAATAACATCCAACAGAATAGTTGTATTAAGAACTGTTTTTCTGCCACACTGTCTGTCTTACTAAGATACAATTAGTATACAAAATGAATTATGCTTAGATGAAGAGTTTTGGCATGTATATACCTCTGAATCCATGTACCATCATAATCAAGATAATAGCCATCATCTACAAATGTTTCTTTATGCCCCTTCATGTCCTTCCCTCTTGTTCTTTATTCCCTCTTCCTACCTTCAGGCAACTACTGATCTGCTTTCTGTTAAAATATAGAGTAGTTTGCATTTTCTAAGCTTGCATATTAATGGAATAATGCAATGTACACTCTTTTGAAGGTCTGGCTTTCTCCAACTTTTAATTATTTTGAGATTAATGTTACTTTGTGCATACTAGTTCATTTCCATATGTTGTTAAGTAGCAGCATTCCATTGTATGGCTATATCATACTTCATTCATGTATCCATGAATGACATTTGTTTAATTTCTGTTTTGGTTATTACAAATAAGTCTGCTGTGAACATTATGTACACATTTTTGTATTGGGATATGGTTTTAGTTCTTGAATATACATCCTTGGTGTGGAATGGCTGGAACATTTGGCAGACATATAATCTTTTAAGAAAATAGCCAATCTTCTTTCCAAAATGGATACCTCATTTTACATCCCACCAGTTTTACAGTGGCTCCATATCCTTATCAATATTTAACAAGATTCTGTATGGCTAACCATTTTATCTGACAGACATTTTTAACAAGACAAAACTGCCCTGGTGGAGTTAATTCTTCCTTGTTACTTTGATTTCAAAATGCTCTAAAAATTCTCTTTTTGGTGTGAGAAGATTTAAATTGGTTGTTTGTAGATTTATTTATTCTTTAAAATTTTTTTATTGTGTTTGCTGACTAAGCTGATTGAAACCTAATGTATAAAAATACCCAATACAGTTTGTTCCATTTTACTTACATATTTTTCCTTTTTTCCCCCATTTTTAGCGGCCCCTTTGTTGCTTTATGCAAACAGACGGGACTTGCGATTGGTTGATGCTACTACCAATAGCAGAGAGAATGCTACGATTGTCGTTGGAGGCTTGGAGGATGCAGCTGCGGTGGACTTTGTGTTTGGTCATGGCTGGTTATACTGGAGTGATGTAAGCGAAGAAGCCATTAAACGAACAGAGTTTAACAAAACTGAGAGTGTACAAAATGTTGTTGTCTCTGGATTATTATCCCCTGATGGGATAGCATGTGATTGGCTTGGAGAAAAATTGTACTGGACAGATTCTGAAAGTAATCGGATTGAAGTTTCTAATTTAGATGGATCTTTGCGAAAAGTATTATTCTGGCAAGAGTTGGATCAACCCAGAGCTATTGCCTTAGATCCTTCAAGTGGGTAAGTTTTGTGTCATGTGTAAAGGTTGTTGCATTTCTTTTCCTAGCTGCTCACCATGGAATTATCCTTCCCCCACAAGACATGAAAGACGAAAAAGAGGAATTTTAGACTCTTAGTACTCGTTTGCCAAGTAGACTTGAACAAGGGAAGTTATATTATGTTCTTAGAGTAAGGTAAATAGTTTGGTATTTCTAATAGTATTTGTGGAATAATCATACCTATCGTTCTTTGTATTCCTTCACTTTTTGTTATCATTAAGGGATAATTGCAAGGCAAAGAGGAAGAAATGAAGGTTTATAAGAATAGTATTTGATAGGTCGAAAGATCCAAAAAAGAAATCTGTTCTTAAAACTCATTTATACATAATATTTTTGTTGTCACATGTAGTTTTTTAATAGACGTATTTTTTAGAGTAGTTTAGAAAAGTTACAGAAAATTATCAAGAAAGTACAGAGTTCCTGCTTAACCTTTCCCACATTGTTGCTCCTTTTAGCATTTCACATTTCTATGGTACGTTTGTTACAATTGAACCAGTGTTGATAATAGTAATATTAAGTTCATAGTTCACATTAGGGTTTACTGTTTGTGTTGTACATTCCTACTGGTTTTGACAAATATGTAATAATATGCATTCACCATTACAGTATCAAACAGAATAGATTCCCTGTCCTAAAACTTACCTATGTTTTATATTGAGCACTGAAGTGTTATTTAGTGTCAGTGTGGATTGTTGACAAAAAATTAAGTTGTTAGTGCCTTCTTTCTTGTTAAGCATGTTTTATAATATCAGTGTACTTTCTAATGGGAAGGGAAAGTTACAGTTTTGAGTAAATCTCATTATAATATGTGAATTTTGTGTTCCTACATGGCTTCTCTGTTACTGTGTCTTAGTCTTACTATATACCATTCTACCTATTTTGGTGTTGAATAAATTGTCATTACAGAGATTGCCATGGCTAAGTATATGTAACTATCTAAACATGAGCCTGAAGTGAGCTAGCTATTAGTAGTTGGTTAAATCTAGAGATAACTAACCTATAACTTTTTAAATATTTTGTTTGCATTTATAACTCAGTTTATAGAAGACAATATCTTATATAATAAAGCATTAGTTGACCAAAATGAAAAAAAAAAGATTTATGCTTGTTTAGTTTGATAATCAGGCCTCATATAGGGACAAAGGTTGGAGAATGTATTTGAGGAACATGAATAACATCACCGACTATAATGTTGTGGCATTTGAGGGGGAGACATCCTGAAAAACAGAAATACATTTTTTCTAGATGAGGCTTAAAAGGTATGTGGTATGCTAAGGGGTTCTCTTATGTATCACAGAATAGTTTACTGGTGGTAGCAAAATGATTGGGTGTGCTGAGGCGGAAGACTCAGGTGTCTGATGTATAATAAACTCCATTGATGAAGAGTTTGATTGTTGAGAACTTACAAGATATTTTTGAAAAATGGAGTTCATATCTTGCCAACAGAGTTAAGTCTCCAAGGGTTCGTGTTGGAACATTGTCGAGGTTACAGTAGCTCTGTGGCATTTTTGGTGCTTTCACTTGTCATTAGGGAATACTCTATTGGGAAGATAAGTTTTTAAAAAATAATAAATGTAGGTGATAGTTGAAAGTATACTAAAACTCAAAAACAAAACAAAACAAAAAAAACCCCAAACATGCAAAACAGCTAAACTTACTGCTATTGAGCTGATTCTGACTCATAGTGACCCTGCAGGCCTGGATAGAAGTACCCCAGTGGATGTCTGAGACTGTAAGTAACTCTTTTTGGGAGTAGTAGAATGCTTCATCTTTCTCTGCCATCCTTGAGGTTTGTAGTACAAAGTGTAGCTCCTTTACCCACATACCATTAGTCATTACAGTCAAATTCTGTATTTTGTCCTCTTCTTGTTGGGGAGGGAATAGAAATCTCTAAGGATTTACTATTTAAGGATAGTAAACAGGAGAAACAACAGTTTCGTCTTCAAAACATGTTAATCTGCTTCACGGACTGTATACATGCACACACATACACAGTCTATATTTATACATAGAGTATATATACACGAGAGGGTACTGCCCCCAAACTGATGCTCATTTGTTATTTAGCTGTGAGGGGCATAGTGCATTTGGGAGTTTGTTCCTCTAGGTCAGACTGTTAATCAAGCTTTCTATTTAGAGCAGTGGTTCTCAACCTTCCTAATGCTCAGACCCACTAATACAGTTCCTTATGTTGTGGTGACCCCCCAACCATAAAATTATTTTTGTTGCTATTTCATAACTGTAATTTTTCTACTGTTATGAATTGGGCGACCCCTGTAAAAGGGTGTGCCACCCCTAGGTTGAGAACCGCTGATTTAGAGGTTCTGAAAAGAGTGTAACAGTGTGCAACAAAATAGGCCTGATTGTGGCACACGGAACTGGTTTTGCCACCATGACAATGCACCCACTCACACAGCTATCTCAGTGTGCCAGTTTTGGGTAAAAAACAGCATGCCTTTTTTACCCCAAGCACCTTACTCACCTGACCTTGCTCCATGTTTCTGTCAATGCCTTGGGACATGAAAGGACAGTGATTTGAGGATATAGAAGAGGTGAAGAAAAAAATGAGGGAGGTGCTGCTGTCAGCCATTCAAACATAAAGTTGTAAAATGTTTCCAAGAATGGAATCGCAGATTTGACACATGCATTAAGTGTAACGGAGAGTACTCTGAAGGTGATAAGGTTGTTTGGTAAAAGTGAAATACATCGCTTTGTGAAGGGGGGGTGTATTCTGGTTTTTTGGGGGGGCACCTCATATATATATATATATATATATATATATATATATATATATATATATATATATATATATATAAATTCAGGGATATACTCAGTATCATACTTTGACTCCCTAGGACTCATTTTAATTTCCTTCAGCTTCATCTTGAATTTGCATGTGAGCTCTTGATGGTCTGTTCTGCGATCGGCGCTTACCTTTATTTTGTACTGGACTGGGCAGTGCTGTTTTGTTGTACATATGGTTCCTGTAGGTTGTCACCAACTTGACGGCAGTGTATGTGTGGACAGGGCAAGGCATGTGAAAGGAATTAGGTCCACAAGTCTTTAAGGACTGTAGATGGACATATCCATTTTTATATGGGATAATGATTCTGCTGCCATTACATATAGTACATATTCAGAGGAACTGAGTTTATATGTAACTCTTGACTACTTAGGATCTAGTAATTTTATGAGTAGATTAATAATTCTTAATTATCTTCTCCAACTGATGAGCTTTATTTCTGGTTGTCTACCATATGATTAAAAAATACATTAGCAGAACCCTCATTCAGAGGTGGTGCAATTGTAAGTGGTTCGTCTGCTATGAAAAACAGTTGGGTGGTTTCTCAAAAAGTTGACTGTAGACTTACCATATAACCTTGCAGTCTCACTTCCCGGTATACATAACCAAACGACTTGAAAGCAGACTCACGCAGATAAGCATACACTAATTTTTATTGCAGCATTTTCCCCAGTAGACAAAAGGTAGTAATGGCCAGGTGTTCATCACCAATGAATGGATAAGCAAACTGCCTTAGGTATATCCAATGGAATATTTTCCAGTCATAAAGAGAACTGAACTTTTCATATATGCTACATGATGAACCTTAAAAACATGCTGAATGAAATAGTTCAGGCACGAAAGGGCAAATATATGATTTTGCTTACATGAAATACCTAGATTACACATATGCATAGAGACAAAGTTTATTAGTGGTTGCCAGGGACTGGGTAGAAGAAGGAATGAGGAGTTGTTGCTTAAAAGGTGTTGAGTTTCTGTTTGGAAAGAGGAACACTTTTGGGGAATAGGTAGTGGTGATATACAATGTGGTGAATAGAATTCATGTTACGGAATTGTACTCTTAAACATACCTAGAATGGTAAATTTAGTGTTACTTATATTTTACTCCTATGTGAGTGTGTGTGTGTATGTGTGTGTGTGTAGTCTGTTATATACAAGGATCCCTGGTGGCCTAGTGGGTTACAGATTGAGCTGCTAACTGGAAGGCCTGCAATTCTAACCCACCAGAAGTCTCAGAAACTGAAAGGGGCAGTTCTCTTCGGTCTTACAGGGTCTCTGTGAGTCAGCGTTGACTTGATAGCAGTGGTTATTTTAATATTATCTACTATGTATACATTTTATATTGTTCAATGGAATATTATTCATCCACAAAAATGAATGAATTCTGATCTGTGCTGTAACATGTTAACTTTGTAAAAGTGCCAAATAAAATAAACCAGAAACAACAAATATATGATTCTACTTATATGAAAATATTTAGGATAGGTAGATGCATCGAATTGGAGCCCTGGCGATGTTTGAATCAACAGTTTGAAACCACCAGCTGCTCTGCAGAAAAAAGACTAGGTTTTCTACTCTTGTAAAGATTTACAGTCTCAGAAACTCATAGAGACAGCTCCACTCTGCTACAGAGTCGCTGTGAGTCGACATCAACTCAATGGCAGTGAGTTTGAGTTTTTGAGATGCTTAGAGACTGAATTTTATTACTGCTTTCCAGGGGTAAGTGGAATGGGGAATGGAAATTACTTCTTAAGGCTTTCTGTTACTGGTGATGTAAAATTTGGAAATATATAGTGGTGATAGTTATACAATGGTGAACATAATTGATGTCAGTGAATTATATATGTAAAAATGGTTGAAGTAGCAAATACTGTGCTTACATAGTTGATAAAAGTATCGGTGGCTGCCAGGGCTCTGGGAGAAGGGAAGAGATAATAGGTAGAAAGAACATAGGGCTCTTTTTGTTCTTTATGTGTACTTTTTTTTCCTTTTAATCATTTTATTGAGTATTGGGGGCTCTTACAGCTCTTATCATAATCCATCTATCCATCCATTGTGTCAAGCACCTGTGTACATATGTTGCCATCACAGTTTCTAAACACTTTCTTTCCTCTTGAGCCCTTGGTATCAGCTCATTCCCCCTCCACCCTCCCTCCCTCATGAACCCTTGATAATTTACAAATTATTTTTTTTCATGTTTTATATAACCCCTGTCTCCCTGCACCTACTTTTCTATTGTCCGTCCTCCTGGGAGGGGGTTATATGTTGATAATTATGATAAGTTCCCCCTTTCTCCCCCCCCCCCACACCTACCCCTTACCCTCCGTAGGACATGCTTTGGATAGTGACACTATGTATGATTCTTTATTGGTGGACACCTGACATGGATGACATGTACAACATAGCAATATGAAGAGTGAATCCTGATATAAAGTATGAACTTCAGTGATAGTAAAGAATCAACATTGCTTTATCAGTTAAAATAAATATTTTACTAGAATGCAAGGGGTGGATAAAGGGAGAAACTTCAGGGGAGAAAATGGTATATGTGGGAACTCTGAAGTTCCTGCATGGTTTTTCTATAAACCTAAAACTACTAAAAGAAAATAAAAAAGTATTTTAACAAGTACATTAGTGTTTTGGTGGATTATGTATCTATGTTACTTCCCAATATTGAAGGTCAGATTATGTCACAGACAGACTCAAGTGATGAAAGATATTACTCAAAGTGTTGTTGTTAGGTATAGTCCAATTAGTTCCAACCCATCGCTACCCTATGCACAGAGAATGAACACTACATGGTCTTGGGCCATCCTTAAAATTGCTCCTCTTCCTGAGCCCATTGCAGCTGTGGTATCAGTCCATCTCATTGTGAGCCTTCTTGTTTTGTCTGCTGCTCCACTTTACCAAGCACTGTGTCCTTCTCCAGGTATATGTCCTCACCTGACACTATGTCCAAAGTCTGTAAGATGAAATGTTGCTATTCTAGCCTCTAAGGAACACTCTGACCATATTTCCTCCAAGTCAGATCAGTTTTTCCTTTTAATATCTCATTATTCTCCAACACCACACAATTCAAATACATCAATTCTTCAGTCTTATTCAGTGTCCAGCTTGCACATGCATATGAGGCAGTTGAAAATATCATGGCTTGGATCAGGTGCACCTTAGTCATCAAAGTAACATATTTGCTTTTCAGTACTCTAAAGAGGTGTCCTGTGCAGTAGACTTACCTAAGGCAACATGTCTTTCTGTCTCTTAATTGCTGCTTCCACAGGCATTGGTTGTTTATCCAAGCATCAAAAAATTCCTGACAACTCCAACCATTTCTCCATTTATCATGATGTTACCTATTGGTCCAGTTGTGAGGATTTTGGTTTTTTTTGTATTGAGCCCAATCCACACTAAAGGCTGTACTCCTTGATCTTCATAGCAGGTGCTTCCAGTCCTCACTTTCAGCAAAGCAAGCAATACGGTATCAATTGTGTGCTTTGAAGATACAAGGTTGTGATACTTAGTTTCTATGGGTGCTCTAAATGAAGAATAATTGTATTTTCCCTCAAGCCTAAGAGTTTGATCAAGCATACAATGAAATATCTTTAATTATTTTTGAAATCTGTGGTTATTTTTTCCCAAAACTATTTTATTGGGGGCTAATGCAGATAGAGCATTACTTACTACATTACTCAGATAATCATATCAAGCAGTATTGTACAATTGCTACCATAGTTTCAAAACATTCTCCATCCCCTTGAACTCTTGACATCAGCTCTCCGGTCCCCTTCCCCTTCCCCACTGTACCCCCCAGGGACTCTTATTCTATCTACTGTCTCCATAGGGTCACCAATCCTGGGTTTCATGTGTGGAAAAACAGAAACACATATAACTTAAATTCATGAGGGTTGCCCCCAATGACAAAATACATCAGAGCTAAACCCCAATATGAACCCCCCCCCAAATATTGAACCACAGTTAAGGCCCAACATGTACCAGAGGAGGAATCAACTGGCTAGGCTTTAACCATTCGAGTCAGGTTTATCATTTTCATCTATAGTCCTCTCTCCAATGCACTATGTTTGGTAACCGGTTTCCTCCATCCCCCTATTATGGATAGAGGGAAATCACTGGAGGCATATATACTGTGTAGATTTCACAAATGTATTTTGGGTTCCCACTGTCATCCATAACCCTCTGCAAACCAGATTGCACAATTTAGGCTCTGATACTATTCCCACCTTCAACTTCGGATCAACAGTCCTTTGGTCACTGATGTTTGCATGCTTCTTCTATGTGGACTTGGTTGACATCTCACTTAGATGGTTGCTTGTTTGGAAACAAGCTTTTAAGATCCTAGGTAGTATTTTATCTGATAGTTGAGCACCATCTTTTTTCTTCACCATATTTTGCTATAGCATGCATGTCTTCGGTGTTTCCTCCCTAAGGGTGAGCATGGAGCAGGGCCATGATGTAAGAACTAATTGTTCTTAAATTGGAACTAGAATTTAGTGTGAGCCCCAAACCCACTGGATCTGTTTGTTAATCTGCTTTTTACTCCCGTTAGAGATCTCTTCTTATGGTAGAGAGTCTTATCAATCATCTTCATGGAGCTTGAAGATCTTTGGTTAATATTGCCATTGATTGACTCCTGGTACTAACTTTTTAAAAACATTGTTGAGAGAGGAATATTGTGCCAATGTAGGCTAAATCCATATCACTGTGATTATTGTGTTGCTTGAGTTCCCTATGTATAATTATTCCCACCCCCCCCTTTTAGTTCTTCTCTTTAAGTTTCTTTTAACTTTTGGAATGTTATTTTGTGTTATATGGTTATTTAAGGACATTTAGTTCTAATAAAACTAAATGGTATATATTTGGTTATATTGAAATTTATTTAAAATTGTATTTTATTTTTCTTTTAAAAATCATTTTACTGGGGGCTCATTCATCTCTTATCACAATCCATACATAAGATCCATGGTGTCAAGCACATTTGTACATTTGTTGCCATCATCAATCTCAAAACATTTTCTTTCTACTTGAGCCCTTGATCTCAGCTCCTCATTTCCCGCCTCCCTCCCCGCCCACCTCCCTCACGAACCCTTGATAATTTATAAATTATTATTATTTTTTCATGTCTTTAAATTTTATTTTAAACTCATTTAAAAATATTTTCCATTAAGTAATCATAACAGTGCTGTTGATCCTTAATTTGTATCATGGTTTACAGAAAAGTAGTTTAGTGCTTCATTCAGTACTTATCAAACAGAAGAGATTTTCAGGTTCTCTTAAGTTAATAAGTTTGCTTTTCCAGAGAAGATACATGAAAAAAATGCTGAGGAAAAATGTAGACTTCGTCAGAATTGCAGACTCATCTTAGGTTATGAGGTTGAAAAGCGCTGACAGAGTACCCTCACATCAGCTTATGTAAAGGGAAAGCTGTTGAATAACTGGCATTGTTTGAGCCCTGGGAACTAGCACAGACCTCTGTGTGCTTTTGGATGGATGGAGTTCTTTGTGTAACCAGTCTATTTAGCCTAGACTGAAGGAAGATTTTTATTCCTCTCTTTAAATTTTACTTCTATTCGCTTGGAAAAAATATTTTTAATAGTGACTGGCAGTATAGAATACAGAATAAGGAACAGGAAAGTGTGTGTATAAAACTTTTTCCAGAAATGAACCATAGTTAGAGATAGCAGCTCTTAATAGTAAATTGAGGCAATTTCTAATTATGTAGTTGCTTATAATAGAGTTCCTTATCTGTTCTGTAATGACTTTAGTAGTTTTAGTAATATTGAGGACAAGCAGTTTCAGATATAAATATAAGGCGGTCCAAAGGTTTGTGTTTGCTAAAAATCAATCATATACATATAATTAATATATCTTAAAAACATTTTAGGCAGTGGTATATCCCAGTAGGCTCATTGAGTAGTGTGTGCCATTAGGTATTAAATAAATATTTTTTGAGTGAATGAATGAATGAATGACTGCCTTTAGAGTAATTTCTCCAACAGTTCTATTAGTTTTCCTTGTAAGGGAAAAACGGATTTTAAGCAAATTTAAACCTTGCCATGGTCTTTTGTGAATTTTAAATCAATATGAAATGATTAACATTATTTAAAATGAAATTAGTATTTGTAGTCTCTTGTTTTCAATAACATTTATCAAGATATATGTAATGGAGCTAGTTTTGCTTCACTTACTTGAACCTCAATTTCCTCTAAAATTATGAGATCTTCAAGTTTGACATTGCTTAACTTAAAAGGGGGAGGTATCAACTAAATCACTTTATAGAGTTAGCTCAGTTTTTTTAATAACTTAATTTTATTCTATTAAACAAATTCCTTCCTTTTGGACTGGCATATCCTTTCCTTAGAAGAAAGAACAGGACTGATTTGCTTGCATGTAGGGATCTTGTCAACCCTTGTATATATTCCATTGTGATTGGGTCTTCAGAAATTATAGGAAATTATGTAGGTCTCATCTGATTTCTTGTAACATTTTGTATAGGATTTGTATAGGTCTTTCATTAGATTTATTTCTAAGTATTTCATCTTTTGGGTGGTTACTATAAATATTAGTGTTTTCCAGATTTCCATCTTCATAGCTCTTTGTTAGCATAAAATAATCTGACTGGTCTTTGCTTGATCTTGTATACTGCCACTTTGCCGAATCTTTCAATTAAATCCAATAATTTTCTTGATAAGCTTTGGTGTTTTGTTTGTGTAGTAGGCTCATATACTCTGAACAGTTGTAATTCTAGTTTGCCAAACTCCCAATACAGTATTGGATAGGAAAGATGAGACGGGGACCCTAGTCTGGGCCCACTCTCAAGGGAAACGATCTTAGTTTCCCTGTCAGAACTATTGTATGTTGGCTTTGTGTATAAACTCCTAAGTATGTTGAAGAATTTCCTTTGTATTCCTATTTTGTTGAGGATTTTTATCAAGAGTGAGTAGTAGAGTTTGTCAAATGCCTTTTTAAAAAAAATCATTTTATTGGGGGCTCATGCAACTCTTATCACAATCCATACATACATCAATTGTGCAAAGCACATTTGTACATTTGTTACCCTCATCGTTCTCAAAACATTTGCTCTCCACATAAGCCCCTGCAAATGCTTTTTCTGTATTGATTGACAAGACTACGTGCTTCTTTTCTTTTGTGTTACTTATATGGAGAATTATGTTGATTGTTTTCTAATACTAATGAACTCTTGAATGCCTAGTATGAACTTCACTTGGTCATAATGTATTATTTGTTTGATATATTGCTGTATTCTATTAGGATTATGTTGAGATTTTGTTTATGGGGGGTTATTGTTTAGATATATATTTTTAATGGATATCTTTACTTGGTTTTGGTATCCAGGTTTTAAAAATAAAATTTGGAGTATTTCCAAATTTCCTTTTCTATACTTTGGAATAGTATGAATGATATTGGTATCAGCTCTTCCCTGAATCTTTGGTAGAGGATCTTGGTGATTGGTTATTTCTAAGAACTATCTGTTTAAGTGATCCTTAGTTGTTTTAGTACATGTATATTCATACATGTGCATCACACATAATTTGGTTGTTGTGGAAAAATTAAATATAATAGCATTGACCAAAAGCTATTTACCCTTTTTGTGTTTATTTGTGTGTAGCCTAATAGCATCAGTTATCTTGATTGAGCCGTGCACATTTCCCCACATTCCATATTCAGTGTGCAACCTTTCCCATCACCATAAATAAAAATTGATTACTCTCTAGCAGTTCCAAATTTTGCAGGTCTTCCTGTATATGGATATTGTTGTGTATATGTGTATATCAAGTAAAAGGGTTAATTGTTGGATCTATATATTTTGTAAAAACTCTTTTCTGACTATTTTGTCACCAAATGACCAGGAATACAAGTTCTAGTTTTAACACTGAAATAATATCTTTTCACATTGGTTTTACTTATTTATGATTGTTGTGCATGGTGATGTTGGGTACCATTCATTCAATTTCAACTCATAGCAACCCCATGTGACATGGTAGAACTCCCCTTTAGGATTTTATTTTATTGGCTATAATCTTTATGTGGTCTTTCTCTAGCAGAGTGCTTGTGCGGATAGATTCGCACCTTTCAACCTTTTGGTTAGCAGTCTAGAGCCTTACTGTTGCATCACTCGGGCATGATAAAATATCAAGCTCACTGCCATCGAGTCAGTGCTGGCTCATATCGACCCTGCACTGCAGAGTAGAACTGCCCCTGTGAGTTTCTGGAGCTGTTAACACTTTATGGTAGTAGAAAGCCCTTTCTCCTGTCGCATGAAAGTGATGTTGAACTGCTGACCCAGCAGTATATGCCACTAGGGCTTTTTAGGGCATGATAGTTGTGTATTATTAATTTTAATGGAGTAGGGTACACCCAGTTAACAACACTCACCTACTAACTGAAAGGTTGTAGGTTCAGCTAGCCACAGAAGTGTCTTGGGAAAAAGGCTTGGTAATATGCCGACAAATCAGCCCTTGGAAGTCCTTTGGAGCATAGTTCTACTCTGGTATACACTGAGTTGCCCGTAGCTGGAATCAATTCTATGACATTAGGAGGAAAAAGTATATTAATGATTTCTTTTCATTAGAAATAGGACTAAGTAACTTGAAGCATCATGAAATGATTTATGTTCTAGGTCTGATTCACTTAGTTTTTATGACTCAATTGTAAATGTTGTAATTAGTAACCTTTGTATGTAATTATATCTTGCAGAGTGAACATTATCCCATCAGTCTAGATTTATTGAAACTAAAATTTCTGCATTTCTTTGGTATAGGACATTGGGTTCAGATTGAGTTGTTCATTTCAGATAAACTTTTAAAGATTTTTTTGGGAAAAAGAAAGATTTTGAGAAATTTATTATTTCTTTACTTAAACAGATATTACATGTTTTGGAGTGTAATACCATAAGATGACAAGTGTCTATTCTCACTGTTTATAAAGTACTTTTCTCCTTTACTAGCTTACGAATTTTTGACATTTCAAAACTGAATATATTTCTTTGCATTTAATTCCACTAATTAAAAGGAATCCTATTTTTTTTGCCCTTCACTCCATTCAAAACTTATATTCCAGAAAACATAATTCATACTAACACTGATTTTAAACATGATGCTGATAAAAGCCCATGTGAAATATATTACACAGCTAGTTGAATTTAGCAGCTTTATTGTTTAATCCTTTAGGTGACTATAGATTTTTAAGGTAAATTAGCTACAAAAGCCAAAAGGTAACAGGCTACTCCTTAACATGTGCACACCTTTTTGGGAGGTGGGTGGTCCCAAAATAAAATAATGAAGTAGCCGAAGAATTTTCCACATGGTTTAATTTTCAGTGTCATGTAATCTCTACTCTCCTTTTAAAATTGTGAAAATACCGTATATACTTGAGTATAAGCCGACCTGAATGTCAACCGAGGCATCTAATTTTACCACAAAAACTGCATTTAAAATGTGCTGAAAAACTTGGTTTATACACGAGTACATACACCAAAGCAGTCACCAATACAGTTGAGTTGCCACATTGACAACTCCATGACTTTGATTACAATTTCTTTTTATGTCACCATTGTTGCTAGTCTCATCCTACTACCAATTTTGGTTATGTGTTTGATGCCAGAAATGGCCTTCTCTCACCTCTCTTGATGACCTTAGTTGACAGCCATTGATCACGTGATGCTTCTCCTTACTATCTACCTAGCTATGTAAAGCTTCTGAACAATTTAAAGTCACAGAAATACTTTGAAAAATGAGGGGAAAAATTAAGATTTATTTTGTTTTAAACTTATGTTTATAATAGCTTGATGTAAAAATTGGAAACGTTTACTGAAAAATTTTCAGCTTTTGTATAAAATTTTTTATAAAACTTTTTTTTTTTTTTAGGCCAAGGTATCATTATTTTCTCTCTCTTTCCTCCGTCTCGTTCCTGTTCTTATTAATTGGATGAATGTTTACAGATAAATTTTCCACTGAACACTTTATACACACTTTACTTCCTCCTTGTGTTTCTTGTTTCCATTCCTCCCCCTTTCTTAACACATTTAAACTATCTTTGCATGAATGCTTCCTTATTTATCTAAGTGGTTTATTTTTCTAAGATGTGTGTACCCCACTAGTGTTACTGTTCCCCGATAGACCTTTCTATTGTCTGGCTGAAAATTGAGGCACAAGAGTGAAGGGCCATAGTCTGAGGGGTGCTACCAGTCTCTATCTAGTAGGCCTTATCGCCTCCATGAATATCACAGTAAAACAAGCCACACGCCATTTTGCTTTCCTAGTACATATAAAAGCTATGCTTATATTATTCTGTAGTTTATCTAGTGTATCTAGTCTTATGAAAAAAGTTTGAAACATTGTAAGAATTTGCCCGAGTGACACAGATACTTGGAGTGAGCACATACTGTTGGAAAAATCACCATTAGACTTGTTCGACATGAGGTAGACATAAGCCTTCAATTTTTAAAATATACCACACAGTCTGCAAAGTGAATTATGCCAGTACACGTGCTTGAGGACAGAGCCTGCTACTCTTGTTTTTCAGTTGTACCAAGGGATTCAAATAGTACTCATTTAACAATGAATAAAATATGGTAACTCAGCCTTGTTCCCTCGCTTGACATGAAGAAAGCTCTAAGATAATCCTAATCAAGCTACAGAGTAGATCTTTGGAAGATAAATTCATTTTTCTCCACAGAGGCCCAGTGGATTATCTCTTCCCTCTCTCCAGGGCTCTTTTCCTTTGTTCCTGCTGAGTGATGGGTTTGGGTTTGCCATATGGAATCTCAGGCAGTTGCTGTAATCCGTGAACACCATGTCTCTGTACAGTATCCTCTTTGCAATGCTAATAGCTTCCACTCCCTGAATATCAACTTCGGTCCTGTGTCACTGAATGCCCTGTGTCTTTCTTTCCTTGCAGCTTTTGGGTCTTTCTAGAGGAGGGCCAAGTCTCATAGGGCAGACTCAGAGACTGCCCCCTTGGAGGGAAATGTTGCATGACTGCTGCGGGGATGACCCAACCACAGAGCCCCGCAGTGCTGCCAGGTCATCACGTAGACAGGAGACACCCACTTGTTATATTTTAGACATAACATTTATCTCTGTCAGACCCCTTTTCTTAATCCTTTCTTTGGATATGTAATTTAACTACCCCAGGAAAAATATGCCAAATAGGATTGGGTTACCAATTTCACTGACCACTAAAAATGAGTTCCAATCTTTATAGAACAGCAAACTGAAGCAAAGAGGGCTTTGCTTTTTTACACACCAATTCTGAATTCGTGATGAATAAATAGTCTTTAGGGACTAGAAGAACCTTGCCTAGTGTAGTCTGGAATCTTGATTCCGATGAATGAATTCCAGGCATATTCAGAGATACTTTATTTGGATTGAGGCAGGCCTCCAGGGACTAGAATTTATATGCTCTTCTATCTTATTTATAATCCTCTACTTTAGCTTAGTTCTCTAAATATTAGTATCAAATACTGTTTCTTATTATAGTAAACTGCACCATGACTGATTACAGATACTATTTGGGAGTCCAGATTGAGTTGGCTTAATTATCCTTTCAATAAGACTGAGCTGAGTAAGTAACTTCACATCTTCTCAGTTTTTATATATATTCATACTCACTGCCATCGAATTGGTTTGGACTCATAGTGACCCTATAGGACATAGACAGACTACCTTTCTTGTTTTTGGGGGACTTAAATCTTTATAGGAACTGACTACTTCATCTGTCTAACTTGGAGTGACTGATGGGTTTGAACTATTGACCTTGTAGTTAGCAGCTTGGTGTATAACCCACGATACTAACGTATTTTTAAAATTTTTTAAATCGTTACTGGATTTTAATCCACATATCACACAATTCAGTAGTTCAATCATAGCAAGAAGAGTTGTACAATCATTAATATAAGGAAACTTAAAAGTGAAAGCAGTACAATGTAATTATTTGACCCCTTCATTAATTTCTCAATGACAGATACTTATGAGGGGGTGCCCCCAAACTGGAAAAAAGCTCCACTGGGGCAGAGCTTTCATAGTACACTAGGTGAGCATCGAACAACTTGCTCTGAGTCAGTGCACCCAGAGACATTGCCTGGGAAGGTTCTCTGTGGTTACAGTGAACTTTTTTTGGTGAAAGTAGTTTTGCTCCAGCAGTTTTTTTGTGATGACCAATTTAAGAGAACAGGGTGCAGCTGTGAAATTTTGTTTCCTGCTTTGGAAAAATGCCACAGAAACTGTTGAGTTGTTGAGATGTTGAACACAGCTTGTAAGGACAGCGTATGAGTGTATGAGTGGTTTTCCCATTTCAAAATAGGTGAAATGTTGATTGATGATGAGATAGTTTATTGTGCCAGCCTGGCCGATAAACACATGTGAGATTAATTGAAGGGCGGAGAGATAAATGTCTCAGTGAGCCTCGCCTTTCTTGTCTCTCGCTCTTTGATCAACAGACCAGTGTGCAGCTGCCTTGCTTGTTCTGTGCCTCAATTTGCCAGCTACACTACCTGTGGGACACCTAACCTATGGACTGTGTCACTGTAATTTGAGGTCCCTTTAAGACCTTCCTTGCCAGAGAATTGGGATGTACATCTCTGGAGTTGGGGACTAGACTGACAGTTGGTAACCTGGCTGACGATTGATGACCTGCCTTGTTGTTTGCTGCCTGTGCCAGGATAACATAAATTGCTCTACAGAGGACTACCCGGCGGCCCTCAAGACTTGAAGGACTGCCAGTGTCTCACAACTGTCTCACAGGAGTGAGTTGCACTGAGCCATCTGTACTGCTATATAATTTAACTGTTCATTTCTTATATTATATATCGATCTATCTATCTATCTATCTATCTATCTATCTATCTATCTATCTATCTATCTATATATATATATAAAATTATCTGCAATCCGGTTTTGTCTCTCTAGAGAACCCTGTCTAACGCAGATACAAACCTCGTTTGGGTATTCATTAACTTCCCAAACGGACAAAAATGTTAACTTGTAGTGCATTTGGAGTTCATTCCACCAGGTCAGACTGCTAATCTTTCTATTTAGAGGTTCTGAAAAGATAGCATAACAGTGTGTAGCAAAAAAGGCCTCATTTGTGGCAGGCAAGGGACTGGTTTTGCCACCATGACAGTGCACCTGCTCATGCAGCCACCTTAGTGCACCAATTTTTGGCAAAAACCAGCAAGCCTCTCTTGCCCCACGCACCTTACTCCCCTGACCGCTCTCCGTATAACTTCTTTTTGTTTCCACAAATGATGAGGGACATGACAGCACAGCTATTTGACAATTTAGAAGAGGTGAAGAAAACAATGAGGTAGGTGGTGTGTTAGCTATCCAAATAGATATGTTTGTAAAATGTTTCCAAGGATGTGATTGCAGATTTGACAAATGTATTAAGTGTAATAAAAATTACTTTGAAGGTGATAAGATTGTTTTTTAAAGAAAATTTAAATACATAGCTTTGAAAAAAATTCCAGGTTTTTTTTTTTCCGGGGGGTGGGAGGAGGAGTAACACCTCGTAGGTCACACTGTCAAAACTTAAGTTAGAACATAAAACTTTGAAATCTGTTTCTTAAATAACCTTAACATTTTTCTTTTGAAGTCTAATTGTGAGCAGGCAACTGTTAGCAATCTGAATGTTCTGTTTTCTCTGAAAGGAGTCTTCTCGGATTGTGGGGTAAGTATGTACATGGAGATAAACCTGTAATCATTTAGACTCTGTATCTTTTTTTTTTTTTTAGCAGAATTAAGGCAGAGTTTGGAAATGTATGTATCTGCCTGAAGAATGAATGATTAAATTGTTTCTAAGATATACGTAATGGATGGCAAACATTAAAACTACTGCGTACTTCTCAGAACCCATAATACTTCACAACAGAGAGAACCTTATGTGTACAAGCATTCAAAAACAATATTTAAGAATTTGGAGATCCCAGGATGGAACGTAGATTATGACAGAAGAATCTAATTGTATTAAGATGTGTGAGACAACTTCACTGAAAGGGGCTGGGAGAAAAAAGTTCTGACCTGAGTAACTTTGGATGTGAGATGTGCCTGTGACTAGAGGTGATAATAATTGACACAAAAACAAACGCAAAAAAACCAAACTCAGTGCCATGGAGTCGACTTTGACTTGTAGTGACCCCGTGCATAGATAAGGAGCTTCCTATGGGTGCAGGTTATTACTTCTGAAACCACTGTGCATGAGGATGCTGGAATTAAACATTTACGCAAAAGGATAGCAGATAGTGGGAGCTAAGTTTCATTATTGGAGAGGGGAGATTATAGACAAGCAAGGAGAAGAGGCTAGAATGATTCCTAAGGTAATAGAGTTGGAGATTATAGTTGCTTGAACTCATTTAACTTAATGTAAGTATAGTATACATTTTAAATGAATTTAGTAGTTCATTATCCTCTGAAAACAATCAGTAAAATCTGAGATCTTGGATTAATTTATATTGATTCAATTCCAATTCATAATGAAATCCATGTGATGCAGAGTAGTACGCCATATGATTTTTTTGTTAATTGTTGCTGTAACCTTTCCCCCCACAACAGTTTATAGGCATATAATTCATATATAATATAATTAAATAGTTCAGTCACAGCTAGAAGAGTTGTATAAGTAAATGTGGCAAAGAAAGCTGATGGTGCCCGACTATCAAAAGATATAGCTTCTGGGATCTTAAAGGCTTGAAGGTAAACAAGCGGCCATGTAACTCAGAAGCAACAAAACCCACATAGAAGAAGCTGACCAGCCTGTGCAATTACGAGGTGTCAAGGTGTCAGGCATCATCAGAACAAAAAAAATCTTACCATAGTAAATGAGGGGGGGAGTGCGGAGTAGAGACCCAAAGTCCATTTGTAGGCCACTGGACATCCCCTTACAGAAAGGTCTTGGGGAGGACATGAAGACAGGGTGCGATATAGCAACGATGAAAAATACAACTATCCTTTAGTTCCTAAATGCTTCCTCCCTCCCCCCCACTGTCATGATCTGAATCCTACCTTGCCAGTCTGACTAGACCAGAGAATGTACACTGGTATAGATGGGAACTGGACACACAGGGAAGCCAGGGCAGATGATCCCCTCAGGACCAGTGGTGAGAGTGGCGATACTGGGAGGGTGGAGGGAGAGTGGGTTGGAAAGGGGGAACCGATTTCAAGGATCTACATGTGACCTCCTCCGTGGGGGACATACAATAGAAAAAGGGGTGAAGGGAGACGTGGGACAGAGCAAGATATGACAAAATCATAATTTATAAATTATCAAGGGTTCATAGATTCAAGCCTGTGGTAGCAGTGTCCTATGATCATGAACAGGGACGAGAATAGTTTTGCTAAGATGCAGAATGCATTGGAAAGAAAGTGGAGTGGTGCAGAGGCAGTTAGGGCAAAATGTCACATCCTATCATTTGATCTCCCTTATGATCCATTTAAATTTGTTCTAGTTTTTAATCTTTTCTGCTTTCTTTTCCATTGAAGTTTTTAACCTGCTTTACTTTGTTGTTCTCATTAGGTTTTTGGTTTGTTTTATAATATTTTCCTGTACTGACATCCATGATAGGTGAATCTACAGAGACAGTAACTAGAATAATGGCTCCTTGGAAATGTAGCAGGGAGGTTGGGGGAGAGGGAGAGCTAATAAAAGTTGTAGAACATTTCTTTATTCTTGCAAAGCTATTCTCGCCCCTGTTCCATGATCATAGGACACTGTTACCACAGGCTTGAATCTATGTTTATTACCCCTTATGCTGTTTAACTGTAACAGCTTTAAAATGTGTCAAAATCATGAGATCAAATGTTATTACATTTTGACTTAACTATGTCTGCTCTAGTCAGCTTTACAATGTTCTCTGTGTGATAACAGGCCGGTTCACATCTTTTAACTATGATTGGAGGGAATTCACCAGCGGCTTGGGCTTCCACTGTCATCCAGAGCTTTCCACAAACCAGATAGATGTTCGCAGTTTTATGCTCTGATGCCATTCATTCCCTCTAGATTTGGGTTATATTTACAATCCTTGGTTCACACAAGCTGGTGTGCTTCTTCGATGTGGACTTAGTTGACACCTCATTTAAGATGGCTGCATGTTTGAAAACAAACCTTTAAGACCCCCTGATGCTATTCTTTCTGAACACAGCTTGTAAGGACAGCGTATGGGCAATTCATACACATTGTTTTATCTCATTGATTAAACTTCCTTCAAAGTAATGTCACTTACCCTACCTTCTCTCTGTTTACCCTACTTTCTCTCTATTTGTCCACATTCTTCCGTTTCCTTCTGAACTTTTCTCTTGGTAAGTACTACCCTTTTGATCTCAAATGATTGATTACTACTGTTTTTTGTTCCTTTTGTAAGCCTGTCTATTGTTTGACCAAAAATTGAGCCATGGGATGAATTCCATAGTCTCCTGCATTCCACCAGTCTCTATTCAACCAGTAGACTTGGTTGTGTTTATGATTTTAAGTTTTGTTCCACATTTTCCTCCCACGGTATGCAGCATCTTCTATTATGATATCTTTCAGAGCTAGTAGTGGTAGCCAGGCACCATCTAGTTCTTCTGGTTTCAAGATTGTGAAATCATGTTTGCATGGTCCATTTATCCGTTCTTCCATGTGTCTTTTAGTTTTCATCATGCTTATTTCTTCTGGACAGGGAGAACAGTGGCTCCTTAGATGGCTGCTCTCAAGCTTTTAAGATTCCAGCTGCTGCTCACCATAGTAGGATATATGGCCTATTGCCTTTGTGCATTGTTATGCTAGTTGACCTTTATGGTTCTGAGCCCCAAGACCCATTGAAGGAGGGAGAGTTGTCTAGATACAACAGATACAAGTCTCTTGATAGAGTAATGGTTGTATTTTGGATTGTCATTTTATTTCATTATTTTTAAATATATAAGATTTGCTCTTCCCCTTTTCCACATTTTCAAGGGGGAAAAAACCCAGCGTTCTTATATAGTTAATTCTAGTTGCCATCAGTCCATCCCAAGAGACTTAAATAAAAAACAACAACAACACCCTTTTAATTATGATTTGGGTAGGAGTTTACAGAAAAAATTGGTTTCTTTGAAGAAAGCTGATGGTGCCTGGCTATCAAAAGAGATAGCGTCTGGGGGTCTTAAAGGCTTGAAGATAAATAAGCGGCCATCTAGCTCAGAAGCAACAAAGCCCACATGGAAGAACACACCAGCCAGTGTGATCACGTGGTTCCGAAGGGATCAGTTATCAGGCATCAAAGAACAAAAAAATCATATCATTGGGTGCACACCTCCATCATAAGATAGCTGAGGACAAACGGGTGCATAAGCAAATGTGGCGAAGAAAGCTGATAGTGCCTGGCTATCGAAAGAGATAGTGTCTGGGGTCTTAAAGGCTTGAAGGTGAACAAGCGGCCATCTAGCTAAGAAGCAACAAAGCCCACATGGAAGAAGCACACCATCCTGTGCAATCACGAGGTGCCAAAGGGACCAGGTATAAGGCATCATCAGAACAAAAATCTTACCATAGTGAATGAGTGGGGGAGTGCGGAGTGGAGACTCAAAGCCCATTTGTAGGCCATTGGACATCCCCTTACAGAAGGGTCTTGGGGAGGAGATGAGACAGTCAGGGTGCAATGTAGCAACGATCAAAAATACAACTTTTCTCTAGTTCCTAACTGCTTCCTTCCCCCCCTCCTCACGCCACCCCCCTACTGTCATGATCTGAATCCTACCTTGCAAGTCTGACTAGACTAGAGGATGCACACTGGTGCAGATAGGGGCTGGAGGCACAGGGAATCCAGGGTGGATGATACCTTAAGGACCAGGGGTGTGAGGGGCGATACTGGGAGAGTAGAGGGTGAGTGGGTTGGAAAGAGGCAACCGATGACAAGGATCTACATGTGGCCTCCTCCCTGGGGGGCGGACGTGGGTGAAGGGAGACGTCAGACAGGGAAAGGTATGACAAAATAATAATTTATAAATTATCAAGGGCTCATGAAGGAGGGGGGAGTTGTGAGGGAGGGGGAAAAAAAAGAGAACCTGATGCCAGGGGCTTAAGTGGAGAGCAAATGCTTTGAAAATGATGAGGGCAGTGAATGTATTGATGTGATTTACACAATTGATGTATGTATGGATTGTGATAAGACTGGTATGAGCCCTTAATAAAATGGTTAAAAAATTATAAATAAATAAATGCCCCCCAAAATTGGTTTCTCATTCAGCAATTCACACACATTTTGTTTGATGACATTGATTTTAATCACTACAATATAATAGTCCTTTTCCCACTTCCTTGTGCTTGCTATTTCTATTTGTCTCTCTTTCCTATCCTTTGCTGCCTTCTTAGCTTTCTTCCTGGATATAGGTTGTCTTTCTAGTTTCATAGAATTGATTGTTCTAAGAAGTATGTACTTCGCTGGTAGTATTTACCATATACAGATAACTGTCTATGCTTTGGATGAAAGTTGACCCACAGGGTGAGTTCAATTTCATATAAACTTGAGGATTTGGGTTTCCATTTCTGTACAGAAAGCTATTAGAATTTTGATAGGAATTGCATTGAGCTCATTGGCTAAGATATTAAAAATATAGGATGCAGAATATCCTTCCATTAATTTAGGTCTTTAATATCTTTCAGTGATATTTTAGAATTTTCAGTGTGTACTTTTTATATTGCTTCATTTGTTGTCTGCTTTAGACAAGTATTGTAAAACTATTTTATACCTACAATAAGAAATGAAGAATAACATGATAAACATGGCTATATGCACTTGTTAGTCTAATTAACTACAATTTTCCCCCTTGTAGAATTGAGATTTTCAGATGATATTCAAAATAGTTTTCTTTCATACCTGCTGCCCAACTCTAATAGGTAGATTGCTGTTAGTGGGAATCAACTTGATAGCATGCAACAACTCCAACATACTGTTAAGCATTTTAAATATTATTTATATGGATCTTAGAGACAATTAGTATCTCATACATTTATTTTAATTTTGTACAAATTATTGACATTATTTATAGTAATTATCCTTTCCTGACTAGGGAACATATTTTCATTTAACTAAATATATGTTTTTGAAATTATGGCTCTTTTTTTTCCCTTTAAAAAGAAACTTTTCTTAAGTTGTTTGATCCTCACATGAAATTATCACTGCCATTGAGTTGATACACAATGACCATATAGGACAGAAACCTTGTGGGTTTCTGAGGCTGTAACTCTCTACAGGAGTAGAAAGCCTAGTCTTTCTCCTGCAGAGCTGCTGGTGGTTTTGAACTACCAATCTTTATTTAGCAATCCATTACGCTTCCAGGATGCCTACCAGATGATTTTGGGAGTAACGTATTCATTCTTGTTCCTTGGTTGTAGATTGTCCAGGGATCTCTAATAGTAATACCACTATCGGGAGACTGGAACTTTTCTTAGTAGTCTCAGAAAGAAATTGTAGCAATAATTTGAATTATTAGTGAATTTTGGTGGGTGGGGTGGGTGGGTTAGTTTTGGGGGTATGTTGGTCTCTGAGTAAGTTTTCAGACTTTTTTGTGGATTCATATGGATTTGAAAAAAAGAGTAGTTAGTGCCCACTTTTATTTTCAGAGTTACCATAAAACTGGGAAACATTTAGACATACTAATTTGCATGGTGAGAACACAGAATTGTCTATTACTATTTTTGTAATGAAGTTTTGTTTAAGGTATTTTGAAATACTGAACTCGTACTTATTTGTACCTACCTTAAGGAGAAAGGATTATTTTTTATAGTTATTTAAAAAGAATTAATTGTACAACACTTTATTTTATTTACCTTACTAAGAGTTTATTCACTTGATCTGTGTCAGACTAGCACAATGTTAATCTATCTATATGACAATAGAAATGCCCTACAAGATTTTCTAGGCGAGTAAATAACGGCTTTGTGGCCTTTTCCCCCACTTGGTAATTCCAGATTATGCACTTCATTTAGATGTCATACTTCTCATTTTTCTATAATCTAGAAAAACCCTTCACCCTTTCTTCAGCTTTCATGACTGTTATTTTCAATGGTCATTTTAATAGAGTATCCTTCAATTTTGTTATGTTTGTTTCCCCATCATTTGATTCAGGTTATGCAGTTTTTGTAGGGATGTAACATAGAGACGTGGTGCTCCTCTCAGTGTATCACAGTAAGAAATAAGAGTATGAAGGGGTGTCAAAAAGTGCATGGGAACATGGAATGAAAAAGATAATGGACCTCTTCCATGAACTTTTTGCAGCCCCCTTATACATGGTACCCATTAATTTACTTCTTGACAGTAGTTTTAACATGATTCAAACTGGTGCCCACCATGTTTAATGTCTCTAAAATGATTGTTTTATTCTCTGCCATTAATAAATAATCTATGGGGAAGTACATTGCGGCAGTCTAATTAGCTTGTTACCCAATCAGCTTTGATCCAGTGGTTTTTGCATCAGAGGATTTTCATCTAAATTAGTTATTAGATGAAATACTTGCTGGCTGAAAAGAAGCAGATATTAAGATTATGATATAATAACAACATAACATCTTGGGTTTCAATTTTAGTGTTCTTAATCGAGCTCCTCCTTGATTTAATGGTGATAATTGCAAAGACTTGCCTGTTACCTGCTTACATCATAATCTTTTTTTTCTTCTTTAGGTTCATGTACTGGACAGACTGGGGTGAAGTGCCAAAGATAGAGCGCGGTGGAATGGATGGTTCCGCTCGCTTCATTATAGTAAACACTAACATTTACTGGCCAAATGGATTGACTTTAGATTATGAGGAACAGAAGCTTTATTGGGCAGATGCAAAACTTAATTTCATTCATAAAGCAAATGTGGATGGAACAAATCGGTAAGATTGCCTTATGTGTTCATTGTTTCATTTTTTTAATTTAATAAGACTTCACGATGGCTTTAATACAGTAATCAAATTATGAAGCCTAATTTTACTAAGAAGTTAAGTGTATTTTCAGGTTATGTGTCAAAGAGGTTTAACTTTACTTTTATTGTTTTTCTTTAAAAAAGAAACTTCATTGCATATCTTCTGTTGAGAACTTAAATGGACTATATTTGCACCTTTCTTATTTCAGCTAATATAGCTTTTCAGTGGTTCTCAACTAAATTCTCTCAGGGTATTCAGAAAAATGTGAGGGATTTTCGGTAACACAGGATTGGGAGTGCTACTGGCATTTTAATTTCTGTGGGGTCATGTATACTAAATGTTTTTATACTAAATAAATATCTTTCAGTGCATTGTCTCTCTCAAAATTAACATTGAAGTCCCCAAATGCTACTTGAGGAAGCTATTTTGTTATAGTACCCAAACTAGAACAGGAATTAACCAATCTTTTCTCTAAAGGACTAGATAGTATTTTAGTCTTACGTGTATGGTATCTGTTGCTGAAACACGTATGGATTGTTTTACTAGTACAAAAACGTTATGTGCTGTTGAGTTGGTTCCAACTCAGTAGCAACCTTAAGTACAGCAGAACGAACACCACTCAAGTCTTGTGCCATCCTCACAACTATCCCTAGGTCTGGCTCTAAATTATTAGAGCCACATAGCCATAGATGCATATAAGGGAACGAACATGACTATATTCTAGAAAACCTTTATGTACATAAAGAATCAGCCTTATTTGGCCTGTGACCCGCCATTTCCTGACCCTTTGGACAATGGAAGAAGGGAAGAAACAGTTTGTAAGACTTGAATGTGTGATTTCTAACTCAGAGCATGTTCAGATTTTAAAAGACGCTTTGTATTTTAGTGGAATGATTATTTTGATTATATTGATTATTCTTATTTTAAGACTAACAGAAACAGTGAGGCTTAGGTGTTTGAAGGAATTTTCGAAGTGTAAAGATATGTAAACTGAACTGTAAAGACCTGAGCATTTAAAAAGTCTTGTAAAAACCAGTAATGGTTTAAATAATGCATTAAAATAAATTTTTTGCAACCATAGAATTAGAGCATTCTTTGCCCAGTTTCAGAAGAATGACATTACATACAATGTGGCTTAGAAACTATTAAATTAAGTGTAGATGGTAATAAATGTATAATGAATATAAAAACATAGTTGGTTCTGTGTGAGCTTTAAGTTTTAGGGGGTATTTGGGGGAAATGACTATGACTATGTCACAGTTTTGTTTTATTTCTCACACAAAAATTGATTAAAATTGGATAGTAAATCTAAAAATATGGGAATGAAATTGAATCTAACCTCCTGTACCTTAAAGCACAATTAGGTAAGGGAAACCACTAACCAACCGTAATACCTTTATAGTTTCACTATGCAGGAATAAGCACAGAGTCAATAATGTATCGTAGGATTTAAGAAACAGAGAACTCCTCAATATCTTTAGCTATTTACTGGACACTGTAGTTGCTATTTCAAGAGCAACAGCTGAAACGGACGAGTGGGGGTTTGCTTAGTCCAGTATTAGGCAAATGCAGAGTGGCCATGCTAAAGATAGTAGAGGCCAGAGCAGTGTAGCCCAAGCACACTGTAGAAATGTGCCTACCAGGGTTTTTTCCGGGACAGAACACTATGTTGAATGGAAACAATTAAACAGGTAGTAACATTGACATTGAGCAAGTCAGGGACAATAGAGAGGAAGGAAAGGGAAGGAGATTCAGATAGGAGATCTCAGAAAGCAGTTGGGCTTATTTTTGGATTTTACTTGAAAACTATAGATGTAGGAATTCTGTTAAATTTGAAAAATTACTTCAAATGTTCTGTAAGGAATATGAATTGCACATACATATGACCTACAGAGAAGTACCGAGATAAAATTCTATTTGAACTTTCTTTAAAGGGGGAAAAAGAATCAGCAGAACAAGGTTCTTCAGACAGTAGAAGCACCTTGCAAAGACAATGCCATAGAACAGATCAGAGCTCTCTTTTTAAAGGCTCTAAATGGCAGTAAGAACCCAGTGGCACCTGGAAGAACAATATAACTCAAAATGAGAAAACTCAGAAGTGAGATGATGGAGTTCTAGCATTATAAATAAAAGAAAAAATCAATTCAGAAATAAAGTCTGAACTAAAAGGAACACAAGAATGAATAAGAGAAAGGACCATGAAGTACAAGTTGGAATGGGGAGTAAGATTAAAACAGTGAAAAAGGATTTAAGCGCCCATAACCAATATTGACCATTGGCGAAGAAGATGGCAGTTACGGGAAGAGTCTATGAAGAAAACCAAAACAAGGAAACAGAACAAATATGAAAAATTGTAATTCAGGAAGACTTCCCTTAAATAACAGAGGATTTGAAGCTACTGATGCAAAGAGAACAGTCTGTCCCTGCAGCTGTGTAGAACCATGTAACCAGAGCAAATAACACCAAGACGTATTCTTGTAAAATGAAGAAAAAATTCTAGCTTCTATGAAAAAAAGTAATAAAGGGACCATGATAAATTTCCCTAAAAGGGGAAGAAAACAGAACTAGCATTAATATTTTATTAAAGCAAAACTTTGTGCCAGAAAAAAAATACAACAATATATTTAGGATGCCCAGGGGTGAGAAAATGTGACCCATTAATTGTGTATGTAGCAAAATTGATTTTCATGTATAAAACCATATGCAAACTGTTACCTACATGAAGAAATTAGAATATTCTTTCCCTGTGTCATTCCTGAGGAAGAATCTAAAACTGTTCCCACAGTGGGTGATACCCCTCATTGAGGGTGCTGGAACAATCTGGGAGGCTGCAGAAGCATATATCTTGGATTTTGAGCTGTAGAACAAAATGTTTAATTGCCAAGGGAGCGCTGAATAGCTGTTTTATTTTTTTGGTCTTCTGAAAAGGGGGAAATAGACCAAATAAGTTTGGGACCCTATGGTATAGAGAATGAGGAGGATACCACGCCCCAAACCAATCTCACTACATTGAGTCGATTCCAACTCATAATGATCCTATAGAACAGGGTAGGATTGATCTGGTGGGTTTCCAAGATGGTAACTCTTTGGGAGTAGAAAATCAATTCTTTCTCCCGCCTATGGGCTGGTGGTTTCAAACCGTTGACCTTGTGGTTAGCAACCCCCATTGCATAACCACCTTCTGTGGCACCAGTGCCAAAATAAGTCTTTGTGTTAACCATTAAGCATAGAATTTACTTGTACTGTTCGAGAAAGATTAAAACTGAGAGGGTATAGTATGGAATAGCTGTCACTTCGTTGGTGCCCTAGTGTTGTAGTGTGTTCCTCATGGGCTGCTAACCCACAGGCTGATAGCTTAAAAACCCCAGCTGCTCTGTGGGAGAACGAGTTACAGTCCCAGAAACTCACAGGGTCAGTTCTACTCTGTGTGTATGTCCAGGGAATGGTTGAACTCTATTATATATTCTTAGATAATTTTCCTTTAAAAAGCAATTCTCTAATTTTTGCTTTTAATAATACTTTATAGAAAAGCAGTTTGAATTAGATTCTTAATATCTGTGTTGATCATTCATGGTGGAGTGAAAAGCTGGCAGGCTGCACATTAGAAAGCTACTCAGTGTGGAAGGAGATCTTATCTGTGAATTAAGGTGATACATGTTCACTCTTTTTCTTATGACTTGCTGAGTGTAGAGATATTTCCAATCACCTTGTGCCACCTTCCACAGTGGCAAGATGTTTGCTTTCCTCGGGGATGGTTATTGACTTAAGTCAATCCAACAAATCACAGGGTGACTGCTACTGAAGGACTGCTGGAAGGTTTTAAGTTTTCTGTGACAGGAACCCTAGTGAGTTAGGTTTTGGGCTGCTAACTTCAAGGTCAGTAGTTCCAAACCACCAACTGCTCCATCAGAAAAAGGTGAAACTATATTTCTGTGAAGATTGTCTTCTCAGAAATCCGTAGGAACAGTTCTACCTTGCCTATCGGGTTGTTATGAGTCACAGTTGGCATCATGTTTGTGAGTTTACTTTTTTGGTTAAAAAAAATACCTTTTGCTTTACACATGTACTGTGAAGACAAGCATTAGGATAAAACCGCAATGGGCTAAGGGTATTAGAGATAAAAGATCTGTATATGTCTTTTTTATTGTCATTTTAATTAGGAGCTCATGCAACTCTTATCACATTCCATACATACATCAATTGTGTAAATTTCACGTGTACATTCATTGCTGTCTGTATATATCTTTGAGACCAACTTTGGCCTTTTTGAAGTTTAAAATTGCTAGGTAAAAAAAAAACAATTTATGATACTAGTTAGTGTCCTTGAGTTTTCCCTTAGCAGCTGCTAAAAGTATTCCTTAAAAATATGTCTGAATGCTTGTTTGCTTTTCTATTTAGCGCCAATTTAATCACAAACATCGGAAGCTCCTACACAACCCTCCTAGCTCTTGCCTGCCTTTTTTCTTTCTTTTCCTCCTGCTACCACATTATATTAATAACATACTGTGTTTTTCCATAATATGAACTTGAAAACTTGACTTTTGTTATTAACCCCAAACCCGCCTCCAATTGAATCAGTTCTGACTCATGCAGACCCTCTGTAGGGGTTCTGGGGCGGAAATGGTTGAGGGAGCAGACAGCCTGGCTGACTTTCTCACGGAGCAAGCTGGTGGGTGTGCACTGCCAACACTGTTGATTGATGACACAGCCAGCCTTTTAGGTAGCAGCCCAGTGCTTTCTCCACAGCACCACCAGGACTCTTGAAAAATTTCCACAAAGAGAACGCCTCCTTGTGTTTACTATTGTTATTTAGTGTCAACACGGCAAGTTAAAGGAATGCACTTATACCTTTCTGTTTTTTTCTGGACTACTTGACATTACTAATATAACCTTTTAAGAAAGTATAAAGAAAGAGGTAAAGATGTAGCAGAAATGGTAAAGATCCTCGCTCAGGTGCAGTTATAACTCTGTAGCAGAGCAGAAGATGATTCTTATTTTAGATAGGATAAACTGATTTCTCTACCGACCAACTGCCCATAAGTTGATTCTGCCCATACGGGGTTTCTGAGGCTGTGTAAAGGACCTTTGGTTATTCCTGTTATTTTTTTTAATATTCCGACTTTGATGTATCACTTTGAAAAACTGTTTAAGCAAATCAGTTTTTGTTCAATAATTCATACATATTTTGTCATTTCTTATAATTCCCACAAAGTAGCATCGCTCACTCTACTTCTACCCTATGCCCATTCCTCCTCCTTTGCTAACCTTTATGCCTTCTGGACTTTGTGGGCAACTGTTACTGCCTTTTTTATTTTGGATGGTTGGTTGTTGTAAGGAGTGCTACCACCCTCTTGTTATTGTTCACTTTATACCACTCTGAGTAGCACTGTTAAAGATACTCACCAGGAATTCACAGTTTAAACTGTCAAATGAAAACAAGTGCAGAGTGATGGGGAGACAGATGGACAGACTGACAACTGCAGTAGGGAGAATAATCTGACTGTAAGATCTGTAAGCCTCTCAAAAGATGTAGGGGAATAAAGCATATTCTTTTGTTGAGCCTGACAGTGTACTATATAGGGAAGAGGGTTGAAGAACCTTGTACTCTTTAGTCAGTCTGTTCTCCAGGAGAGGCCCTCAGAGAGGGTTTGTTTGTATGTTAGCTCAGGCTGAAGGTAGGCTAAAATTAGGGACTTGGGAAGGAGAGAGGCTTAACCACTGCTTGGTTAACAAGCACTTTGAGTCTGATTGATCTGTGAAGACACATGATTTAATTACCGTATACACTTGAATATAAGCCGACCCGAGTATAAGCCGAGGTACCTGGGAAACCAGAACTGACTGACTCAAGTATAAGCCTAGGATGGAAAATGCAGAAGCTATTGGTGAGTTTCAATAATCAAAACAAATGAAAATAAAATTACTAAAAATTGAGACATCGGTGGGGTAATGTATTTAAATACTTATTTTAAATAAAAACATAAATAAAAGGACAAGTCATTTAACATTAGTAAACCAGGACAGTAAATGGAAAATAGGTTCAACAAAAACAATAAGGTATCAACAATGATACCTTAAGAGTACTATTCCCTGAGCTCAATCAGCAACCAAGCTAAATGTAGAGTTAAAATCCTTCAAAACTGGATTCCTCATCATCATCTGTATCCCACTGCAGAGCTTCAGCTGGTGTGAGGTCATCATAGACACTGTCCTCACTGAGATCGCCGTCATCACCATCACTGCTGTCATTTTCATACAAAGCGCAGTCTTCACTGCCATCCATAGCATTACTAATACTACATTTCTGGAAGGCACGTTGCACCATGTCTTCTGGAATGTCTTCCCATGCATCTCGAACCCGCTTTGCTATTAACTCTATGTCAGGCTTCATGACATTTCCTCCTTTTGTTAGTTGGGCTTGACCATATGACATCCATTCATGCCACATCCTTCACACACAGTCTTTAAAAGATTTATTCAAAGATACACATCATAGGACGGCTCTGACTGGTTGGATGTGAGTAAACAAACATTCAAAGCCCTGCAGTATCAGCAGAGCTTTGAATGAACAGCGGAGAATGGCAGTCACCCGTGAGATAACGGGTGCTCGTCAGTTACCCGGGCGCTTGTCAGTTACCCAGGGGTGGGGAGTGGGTGGGCCAGTGAGGTGTTACACCTCGCTGGGGTACCACTGACCTGGGTATAAACCGAACCCCAGTTTTTAAGCACATTTTTTGTTGAAAAACTTGGCTTATACACGAGAGTATATACGGTACTCACATTTCAGGCAAGGAATGGCGGAGGATCTATTTTGCAAATTTCTTGGAATAGGCAAATCATTTTACCCATTTATTGAAACATCTCAATTTGCATTTTATCAATTCCTGGAGTTTTTTTGAAGGATGTCAGTGCCTTCAGTGCAGCTTCACCTTATGCCTCTTAATCATCTCGATCATATCTCATGAAGTGGTGGAATGTAGACGTCTTTTTGGAACACACTATGCTCCCTCTGTCTTCTTGTTCCTCTTTCATGTATTCTAAAATTTTGGTTGAGAACGTCTATTTCAGTGGCATTAGCTGCATTCTTTAAATTGTGTAACCATTCACGTCCTCTTTTCCCAAGATGCTCCCCTCCATTAACATTAACCTACTGCCCCCTGATCTTTTAAGTTGCTCTCGTCAACATGGTCCCATAAAGATAGATCTTCAAGAGAGCACAGTGCTCTAGGCAGACATTTTTTACTGGAGAACTATTGTTTGGTTGAAAGACGATTCCAGGGATTGGTTTGGGTGTAAGGTTTCAAGGTTGTCTTGGGGCATAGATTTAGGGTTTCCAGACTCCAGAAAATCTATATTCCATGAGAACTTGGAATACTAGACTTGACCTCTTTCAATCAGGATTGTGCTATCATGTTTTTGTTAAATGTTCAGTGATGGAAACTGGGCACCCTCTAGGTCAGGGGTCCTCAAACTTTGTAAACGGGGGGGGACGGTTCACTGTCCCTGTCCCTCAGACCCATTTGAGGGTCAGACTATAGTTAACAAAAAAAACCAACTATGAACAAATTCCTATGCACACTGCACATAAATTATTTTGAGGTAAAAAAATAAACGGGGCAAAAACACCTGGCAGGCTGGATAAATGTCCTAAGCATGTGGCCCAGGGGCCTTAGTTTGAGGACACCTGCTCTAGATCAATGGTTCTCAACCTTCCCAACGCTGCAGCCTTTAATACAGTTCCTCATGCTGTGGTGACCCCTAACCATAAAATTATTTCATTTTACTTCATGACTAATTTTGCTACTGTTATGAATCGTAATGTAAATATCTGACATGCAGGATGTATTAGGCGACCCTGTGAAAGGGTCATTCAACCCCCCAAGGGGTCCGGAGGCATTGAATAATGAGGCAGTTATTCATGGAGGCATTGAGCCACACATTCCATTTTGTCCTGTTCCTGACTTTGTCTTCCTGTGTTGCTCCAGGAAAAGAGAGCAATTATTGTGCTTTGGATGGCTGTATGCGAGCTGTTATTCCCCAGGCACTACAAACTGAAGACATAGAACATGAGCATTACACTCATTATTAGACCAATTTTCTGGGGGGACGTCCTATCAGACTGTGACCCTAAACCAAGGAACCAAATTCTATGACATTGTACATTAGCAGCCTCAGCAGCTACTCTTTGATGTTTCAATCATTTTATTGGGGGAGCTTGCAGCGCTTATAACAATCCAGTGTGTTAAGCACATTTGTACATACCTTGCCATCATCCTTTTCAAAACTTTTTTTTTCTTTTTAAATCATTTTATTGGGGCTCATACAACTCTTATCACAATCCATACATACATCCATTGTATAAAGCACATTTGTACATTCATAGCCCTCATCATCTCTAAACATTTGCTCTCCACTTAAACCTCCTTTCCCCCCTCCCTCACTGCTCCTCCCTCCCTCATGAACCCTTGATAATTTATAAATTATTATTTTGTCATATCTTACACTGTCCGACGTCTCCCTTCACCCACTTTTCTGTCCTCCATCTCCCAGGTAGGAGGTTTTATGTAGATCCTTGTAATCGGTTCCCTCTTTCCAGTTTAATAGAACCAAGTATTCTTGCATTGAGGGAGTACCTGAGTGGAGGCCCAATGTCCATCTGCTACCTTAATACTAAACCTATAAATAATTTCCACATAAATCTGTTTCCTCATCCTCATATATAAATATATTTACATATGTACATGCCTTTATTTAGACCTCTATAAATGCCCTTTGCCTCCTAGTTCTTTCCTCTATTTCCTTTTACTTTCTTCTTGTCCCATTTTATGCTCAGCCTTCATTTGGGTTACAGTAATTCCTCTCTGTTACATTACCCGTGATCTCGCCCTACCAGGCCTCCTACACCCTCTTCACTACTAATTTCGATCACTTGTTGTTCCCTTGTCCCTGGGTTTGTTAATACTACTTCCTTTCCCCCCACCTCTCCCTGTCCCATGTCCCCCCAGAACCGTTGGTCCCGTTGGTTTCTCCTCCAGATTGTTCATCCAGCCTATCTTAGACAGACCTGTGGAGATAATAACATGCAAAAAAACGAGGGAAAAAACAAGAGAGAGTAAAACCAGGCAACAAAAGAAAACAAAACAACAAAAAGCCAACGACAAAACACAACACAACAACAACAAAAAGGAAAAGCTTGTAGTTAGCTCCAGGGCTGTTTGTTGACCTTTAGGAGTGTTTTCCAGTTGAGTCGGATGGGTTGCCAAGCCCTGGCCCCAAAGTCTATTTTTGGTATTTCCTGGGGACTTTGTTGCTCTGTTCCCCTTGCTGTTCTGTTGCACATCCTTAGTGTTTTGCCTCGGTGTGGTGGGATCAGATTAGGTGCAATTCCAACACTGTTTCTCCAGTGTTGTCCACTGTAGGGCTATGGGTCAGTGAGAGATGTCGTGTCTCATAGTGGGGCTGGAAATACGGTCTTTTCTGTGGACTGGCTGCGTTCAGTGGGAATATCATCGTGGGCCAGGATGTGCTACACTCTCTCTTCCTACCACTTCATTTGCTCCCATGTGCTCTGATCAGACATTTCCCTCTCCCTGAGCTGTAGCTTCAGTGCTGTCCTCTGAAATAAATTCTTTGGGGGGGGGGCAATTGTCCACGTAGTTGGGATTGGGCCTGGCCCCTCAGATCTCTCCACTGGTTCCCTACTCCATGCCCGCATGTTGCATTCACATCTTGAAGCACTGGGTTGAAGTCTGGTCCCTCTTTCTCTGTGGAGATATAAACAATACCCTCCCCTTGGGTGGGTTAGTGCTCTGTTGCCCTGCTACTCATTTCCTTTTTTCCCCCTACACCGCCCCCTTTTTTTAGTTGGCTACCATATATATCCCTGGATTTCGTCTGGCCCCTACCATACTACCTGGTCCTCACCTCAGGAATGTTTGTATACAATAGCTCTATGCCTCTTTTGCATTTTTTTTAGACTTACCTCAGCAGACTCATGTTGTACTTGTCCTTTTGTGCTTGGCTTACTTCACTTTGCATGATTTCCTCCAGTTCTTCCCATGCCACTATGTGCTTCATATGTTCATCACTGCTTTTTAGCGAGGCATAGTGCTCCATTGTATGTACCACCATTTTTAATCCACTCATCGGTTGATGGAAATTTGGGTTGCTTCCAAATTCTTACAATTGTGATCTGTGCCATGATGAACATTGGAGAATAGATGTGTGGCCTTGGTTTGTTTCTTGCCTCTTCTGGGCATATGTCCAGTAGGGGGATTGCTGGGTCATATGGTAACTTGATTTCCATCTGTTTTAGATATCGTTAGATCCATTTCCATAGTGGCTGTACATACCTACAGGGCCACCAGCAGTGGATGAGAGTTCCTGTCTTCCCCCAGCCCCTCCAACACTTGTTGCTTTCTGAATTTTTCAATTGGGCTCTTTGAGGGTGTTAGGTGGTATTTCATTTTTGTTTTAATTTACATTTTTCTTATGGTTAAAGATCGGGAACATTTTCTCATATGTTTATTGACCATTCGGATTTCTGCCCCTGTGAAACTTCTGGTCCTTTGCCCACCTCCTCAGTGGGCAATAAGTTTTTTCCTTTTTGGAAGCTAGCAGAGTATTGTAGATTTTAGTAATAAGGCCTTTGTGTGATGTGTCATTGCTAAAGATGTTTTCCCAGTCTGTGGACTCTCTTATTACTCTCTGGATGAAATCTTTTGATGTACACAGGTGTTTTATTTTCAGTATATCCCACTTGCCAGTTTGTGCCTCCTCTGTGTTTGTGTCATTCCCTATTTCTGATAGTCTGTGTTTCTGATAGTCTATGTATTCCATGTGCTAAAGTTCTCAGGTTGGTCCCAATTCCCTCATTGATGGCCTTAATAGTTTGGGGTTTTACTTCAAGGTCTGTGATCCAGCTTGAGCTTATTCTTGTGCATGGAGTGAGATAAGGGTCTTATTTCATATTTCTGCAGGTAGATTTCCATTTTTTCCAGCACTACTTTTTGAAGAGGGCATCTGTTTCCCATTGGATGTTTTTTGGGCCCTTATCAAAGATCAGTTGTGTGTATGCTGATGCTTTTATTTCTGGGTTTTCAGTTCTTTCCCATTGGTCCGAGTATCTGTCATTATTACCAGTACCATGCAGTTTTGACAACCGTGGCTGTGTAGTATGAGGTAGAGTCAGGTAGAGCAACCCCTCCCACTGTGTCCTTCTTGATGAGTTCTCTGCTAAATCTGGCGTCTTCCCTCTCCATGTCAAGTTGGTCATCATTCAAAACATTTTCTTTCTACTTGAGCCCTCCTCAGCTTTTCCTTACCTCTTCTACCTTCCCTCCCCATGAACCTTACACCAACCACTGTTTCCCTTCACCCATGTTTTTGTTGTTTGTCCCCCTTGGGGGGTGGGTTGGTGGTTATGGGTCCATCATTAGGATCGGTTCCCTCTTTCTCCTCCTGCCTTCCCCTACCCTCATTGTTATCGCTACTCCCATTATTGTTCCTGAGGAATTTATCTTTCCTGAATTCCCTGTGTTGAGAGCTCTTACCTGCACCATTGTATATGCTCTGGTCTAGCCAGATTTTAAGGTAGAATTGGGGTCATAATTGTTAGGGGGAGGAAGCATTAAAGAACTAGAGGAATGTTGTATGTTTTGTTGGTGCTATATTGTACCTTGGCTGGCTCGTCCCTTCTTTGTGACCATTCTGTCGGCTTTGGGTCTCCATTCCGCACGCGCCCCCTCACCCCCCCAGTTCGCATCGATGTGATTGTTTGCTCTGGGTCTTCTGATAGCAGCTGCTCTTTTGGAGCTGCTAACCATAAGGTGGGCAGTTTGGGACCACCAGCCAATTCTGAGTGAGAGAGAGTATACTTTCTATTTCTGTGAAGTTACTTTTGGGAAATTCACCAAGGGAGTTCTGCCTTGTCCTCTAGGGCTGCTGAGTCAGCATCAACTCTAAGGCAGCGCGTTTGGTTTGGGTTTGGTGTAAATACACCTTGGCAACACTTTTGTTACTTCAGGTTTTCTTTTCTTTTTTTAACTGCGCAGGGACATTTATTGTTTCAGCCTGGAAAACATCCCTTTTGTGAATTTCACACAGCAAAGCAAGTTAAAAACTGCACTCGTCAAATAAATGATAATTTAAACAAAATCTTGCTAAAGGAACCTCATGAAAACAACGTTTAAGGGCCTGGTCATTTAAGTCCATGGGGCCATCAGTGGATCTCAACCAAGTGTCTCTTCTGCAATAGGCAAGTCGTTTTCCTACAAGACGGTGTAAATGTTACTTCAGGTTTTTATAGGTTTACAACTTAGTGAAAGCAGTTATCTTAATGGACTATGCAAGCATACCCTTAATCAATGAGAGATTTCTGTCATTATAAACTAAAACTAGTATGCCATAAGCAGTAATCATCCCTTCCTCATTTATAAACTCTGGTCTCATTTGCCTGTTCTTGCCTTTTACATAAGGGAAGGCTATACAATAGTGATTTATTTCATTAAGCATAAAATTTCAAGTTCTAGTCATAGAGTAGCATATCCATTTTATGTATATAAATTTTGTTTAGCCCATCCATTGGTGGGCATTATGGTTGTTACTATCTTTTTGCTGTTATGAGTAATACTAGAATGAACATTGATGCACAAATTTCTGCTTGAGTCTCTTTCAAGTCTTTGAGGTACAATCACTGGATCACATGGTAGATTAATTTCTAGTATTTTAGGAATGCTGCCCTGTGTTTTTCACAAAGGCTGTGCAATTTTGTCTTCTTACCAGCAATGGCTGGGGATTCCAGTTGCCCCACATCCCTGCCAACGTTTTCTTTTCGTTTTCTTCTTTTAAAACCTTAGCCTTCTTAAAAATAAACCAAGTCCACACTATCGAAGCACGTTTGATGCCTAGTTGCCTTGTATGGGGTTTCTAAGATTTTAAATCTTTGTGGGAGCAACTAGCCCTGTTTTTCTCCTGTGGAGCAGGTGGGTTTAAACGCCCCACTTTGTGGAGCGGCCCGAAGCCTGACCCATCGCACCACCCAGGCTCCTTGAGCCATCTTTGTGAGATTGAAGTGATTCCTCTTAGTGGTTTTGATTTATACCTACTTGATGACTAATGGATGTGAGGGCCTTTTTATGTTTGGTGACCATATTTGAGCATCTTTCATGTCCTTTTTGGTGAAATAGCCATTCAAATAAAAAAATTCTTTTTTATTGGATTATGTATCTTTATTATGTTATCAAAGTTCTTATATATCTTGGTTATTAGAGTTTTATTGTATATATGATTTTTGGAGATACTCTTTTAGTTGGTAGCTTTTGGGGGGGAGTAAGATCTTTAAACTTATATGAGATTAATTTACCTTTTGCTGTTGTGATTTGTTATTACATAACTCATTGATGAAAGCTAGGCCTGGCAGCATTGCTCCTACATTTTTTTTTTAAAAGTTTTATGGTTTTAATGTTCACATTTAGCTCCTTGATTCCTTTTTAATCTGTTTTTGTGTGTGGTAGGAGGTGTGGATCCTGTTTCTTTCTGCATTTTCCATTCTATTTCATTGGTCTATTTGTTTATTTTTATATCTCAGACTGTTTTGATTGTCTTCTCTATATAACGTGTTTTAAAATCAAGAAGTGTGAGCGTATTTTGTTTTTTTCTTTCAACATTGCTTTAGCTATTTGGGGCCTATTGCCAGTCCCTATAAAATTAAGGATTTGGCTTTCCATTTCTTTAAAGGCTTATTGGAATTTTGATCCATATTGTATTGGATCCATACAGTTATATGGGTAAAGTTGAGATCTTAGCATCAGATTTCTAATCCATGAATATCAAACATCTTTCTATTTATTTAAGAGTTCATCTCTTTAAACAGTGCTGTTTTTTTAATTAAAATTTTATTTTTTCAATGTTTTAAATAGAGTAAAAAGAACTGTGCAATTATCACCACAATTAACTTTAGATCATTTTCTTCATTCTTGTGCCCATTATTATTAGCACTCCATTGCTTCCCAGCCTCCCCTCCCATAACCCAAAGGGGCTATTAATCTAGTTACTATCTCTCTAGAAAGAAAATCACACCAAAAGTCCCAACTACCACAACAAAATCAAATAGAAAAACCCCAATTAAAGAGAAAACAGAAGACATTAGAAAATAGGATAAATTAAAAATGGGTCAAAAGGGAAAACAACGCTGCTAAAATTTAACCTAACTATCTGCAGCAATCTACTTTCCAGTGCACGCTGCCTACTCACCTTCTTGGTCAGTGGTCTGAGGAAATTCCATGGATTGCTTTACAGAGTTTTTTATAATTTTGATTGTGTAAGTCTTTCATAGCCATGGTTATATGTATTCCTAGATATTTTATTCTCTTAGATACTATTGTGAGTGGAATTGCTTTTTTCTAATTTCCCTTATGGATTTCTCATAATTGGTATATAGAAAACCAGCCGATTCCTGTTTAATACCTTTATTAAATTTGTCTATTAGTACTAGAAACTTAAAAAAAATAATTTTATTGGGGGCTCATACAACTCTTAACACAATCTATACATACAGCAGTTGTTTCAAGCACATTTGTACATTTGTTGCCATCATCCTCAACACATTTGCTTTCTACTTGAGCCCTTGGTGTCAGCTCCTCATTTCCCCCCTCTTTCCTCCATTCTTTGTCTCACCCTTGACAATTTATCAATTATTATTATTATTATTTTGTTATGTCTTACACTGTCTGACGTCTCCACCCACTTTTCTGTTGTCCATCCCCCAGGGAGGGGGTTATATGCAGATCATTGTGATAGGTTCCCCCTTTCTGCCCCACCTTGCCTTTACCCTCCTGTATCGCTCCTCTCATTGTTGGGCCTATGGGGTTTATCTGTCTTGAATTCCCTGTGTCCAGCTCTTATCTATACCTGTGTACCTGCTCTGCTTTAGCCAGATTTGTAAGGTAGAATTGGGAACATGATAGGGTTAGGGGGAGGAAGCATTAAAGAACTAGAAAAGGAAAGTTGTATGTTTCATCATTGCTATACTGCACCCTGACTGGCTTGTTTCCTCCCCATGATCCTTCCATAAGGGAATGTCCAGTTGCCTACAGATGGGCTTTGGGTCTCCACTCCACACCCCCCCTCATTCACAATGATAGGATATTTTGTTCTTTGATGCCTGATACCTGATCCCATCGATACCTTGTGACCACACAGGCTGGTGTGCTTCTTCCATTGGGCTTTGTTGCTTCTGAGCTAGATGGCCGCTTGTTTATTTTCAAGCCTTTAAGACCCCAGATGCTATATCTTTTGATAGCCGGCACCATCAGCTTTCTTCACCACATTTGCTTATGCACCCGCGTTGTCATGTCGGGAAGGTGAGCATCATGGAATGCCAGTTCAGTAGAACAGTGTTCTTGCATTGAGGGAGTACTTGAGTAAAGGCCCAATGTCCATATACTGCCTTAATACTAAACCTGCAAATCTGTGTACATAGATTTATTTCCCCATTGTCATATATAAACATATTTACATATGTACTGGCCTTTGGTTAGACCTTTATAAATGCCCTTTGCCTCCTAGTTCCTTCCCCTAGTTCCTTTTACTTTCTTCTTGTCACACTATCATGTTTAACCTTCATTGGGTTTTAGACCATATCTCCATCCATGTCTATATACTTTTGAAATGTTCTATCCATCTTGCTGACCCTTCCAGAAGAGGACCATCAACCGCTCTTCTGAAGAAAAAAGGGGCTTTCTGCTCCTGTATAGACTTGCAGTCTGGGAAACGCACAGGGGCAGCTCTGCCTCGTTCTATGGGGTCACTGAGTCAGCATCACTTGGATAGCACTGAGTTTCGTGTGGCTTTTGAACCCTTCCATGAAGGATTCTCTGTTTTTATTTAACTCCATGTCAAAACGGCTATTTTGGCATCTTGTAGGGATTCATCAGGTCCCTTTTAAATGATTGTTGAGTTTTGGGAATAGAATGAAGTATAAAGGGGCAAGATCAAGGCTGTCAAGTGTATGCGTTAAGGTTTCCCAATAAAATTGCCGTAGAATAGCCCTCGATACCCTTGAAGAATGATCAGGTGCATTGTAGTAATGGGGTGGGGAGTGGAGGTGGGAAATTCCTCTGTGCAACTTTTCTGGCTTTTTTCTCACCAGTGAAGTTTTAAAATTAAAACTTCATCGTATAAAGCCCCTGTGATTTTCCTGTGTCATTTGAGAAAATCTTACCAAGAATACCCTTTTGTAGTCCCTAAACAATTACCATAAGCTTCGTATTGACCTGTCGGCCTTAAATTTAACTCCCTGATAAATCCCCTCAGAAACTGCTCTTTTGATTATACCTGTTATTTGAAGGCACACTAGTAAGACGAAGTATATTACTCAAAGAACTTGTCTGCATCTGCCCTCTGGTTACACAGGCATGTTTATAAACACATTTTGTCTGGAATAAATCCATGCGTGTATTAACTGGATGGAACTCTTGTAGCAGTGCTTTTTTATTTACCCTGATATTATGTTGATTTTCTAATGTTGACTTATCTCGTGATTCTTTTAGTAAATCCCACTTGGTCTTGGTGTATGTCTCTTACTGCTAGATTCTGTTCAGTTGTTACTTCCTTGAGGATTTTTGCATCTATATCTGGAAGAGATAAGTACTAGGCTAGAGTTTTCTTCTGGTTTCTTTGTCTTCGGAGCAAGGTTATATTGTTTGTTGAATGAGTTAGGAAGTATTCTATCTTTGTCATTTGGAAAAGTTTAAAATCTATTGGTGTGAATTCTTCCAATAGTGATAAAATTGCCCTGTGAAGGATTTGTTTTTAACAGATTTTTTTCATCGCTGATTCAATCTTCACTTGTTAAGGGTTTTTGAGATTTTGTTTCCTCATGATCAATTTGGGTGGGTTTTACGTTTCTAAGAATTTCCATGTTTCATGTGGGTTATCCAGTTTGTTTTGTACAGTTGTTCTGGTACTCTTTCATAATACTCTTCATTTCTATCTTTTCAGTTGTAATGTCTCCACTTTGTTTTCTTATTTGCGTCTCTGTCCCCACCCCACACCTCTGTCCCCATCCCCCAAACCCCCACCCATTGCCAGTCTAGTTAAGCGAATCTCAGAGTTACAGATCTTCTCAAAGTACCAACTTTTGGCTTTGCTCTGTATAGTTCTTGATTTTAATTTTAGTAATTTTTGTTCTGAGCTTTGTTATCCACCCCACCTCCACCCACACCCTACTTAGGTTTGGTTCAGTTTGTTCTTCTCTTTCTATTTCTTCAAGTTGTATACTTAGGTTGTTGATGTGAGAGCTTCTTTTTTTCATATAGGCATGTAAGTTTCCCTCTGAGTACTGCCTTAAGTACATCCACGTGTTCCTTTTCATTCGATCGTAAGAAATGTGTGATTTCATGTTTTCTTTCTTTCTTGACCCATTGGTAGTTTAGTAGTTTGTTGTTTCGTATGTTTATATCCCCCTCACCTCTTTACTTGTTACCCCCTCTTATCATCCTCTCCTTTTTGTCTGCTGTTGATTTCTAGCATTACTCCATTGTGGTTAGGAAAAATACTTTGTAGTTTTCTTTTCCTTCTTTAGCTTTGTGTGAGATTTTTTTCGAAGTGCTTAGCAGGCCCAAAGTTATTGGTTTTCAAAAGCTGATTGTAGTCAGTTACCTTATCCTTTCTATGATCAGATTGTATACTTAAACTGCTTGCACGACTATTTAGATACATCAGTATTCATCGCACCGAGAGCTGGAGAATTAGCAAGTAGAGATTTAGTAAAAATATTACAGCTTATGGTTTGCGGATGGTATCTCAAAAGAGACATTCTAATTTTCTTGAAATCACTCTTATTCTTGAGTAAACAGTAATATTGATTACACTATTAAATATGTCCCATCACCTGCTAAGTGTTAGGTACTGTGCCAGAAGGATAAGACCTAGTTTTTCCCTTCAGGGATATTAATATAAATGAGGGCAAACTGAGATAGAGGATGGATTCCCTTACTACCCATTTATAAAGAAAGACTTTTCATATAGAAAGAATCTGCTTCCAAAAGAATGAAGTTGATGAGATTTCCTAAAATAGTAATGACCACAACCCAGGGATAATGGGTCAAGATGAAGGTAGGTGATGGGGAGGGGAGTTAAGGTGGAAGGTGGATTCTGTTAGCACCGGTAGGAAATATATAAGGCTCTTAAGGGCATACACATGATAACCATACCTGACACGGTTGAGCATGTTATACAGAGATAAAGTTAAAGCAGGCTTTGAATGATCACAATGGTCTTAGTGCTATCAAAAATTACCAAAAGGAACACATGAATATGCTATTGTTGTAAGATTGGACTCAAACAAGGCATCAGTCATGAAGATGTCATATAACCAGGCCACATTTCATGCTGTTATACATAAGTTTGCCATGAGTTGGAGTTGATACTGTAGTAGTAACAACAGCACTGCTAGATCCAAATTCCACTCTCTTATCACTTGTTTTCCAAATTATAGTGAAGATATAATTTAAAATTTACTTGCCTTCTCTTTTTATCGTGTTGTATCATGTACCAGAATTTTATTTCTCTTTATGGCTGAACAGTAGTCCATTGTATGTGTTCACCACATTTTGTCTATTTGTCTAATGATGAACATTTGGGTTGTTTCCAATTTGTAGCTAACTATTGGGATAGTGCTGCAGTGAACATTAGCAAGTAAATTTTTTTTTTCATGCTCTCAAGTCTTTTGGATGTATACCTGGTAATAAAATTGCTAGGTAGTATGGTAATTCTATGTTTACCTTCTGAGAAACTGCCAACCAGTTTTCCATAGCAGCTGTATTATTTTATAACCCTACCAGCAATGGATAGAGTTCTATAATTTCTCCACATTTTTACCAACAATTGTTGTTTTCCGTTTCCCTGGTAGCATCCATCTTAGTGGTAAGACATGGTATGGGACTGTTTTGGGTTTGCATTTCACTAATGACGATTGTCCTCTGGACAGTGGTCTGCTAACCATCAGGTCAGCTCCTCTGGGGGAGAAAATGAAACTGTTTGTGCCTATAAAGATTTGCAGTCTCAAAAGCCATAAGGAACAATTCTGCCCTACTCTATCCTGTAAGATTGGTAGGAGTCAGAATAGACTCAGTCAGCGGTTCTGTTTTGTTGATTAGATCAGGTGGGACCAGTCCCTGGAAGAGGGCGTCATGCGTAGACCCAACTTCATTCTTCTTCCCGTGGAGTGCCAGTTGTCCCAGCATGTTTATTTCTAAATATTAACGAAGCTTTAAGACTTTTGTTTTACATGAAAATGCATAGGGGGGAAACACAGGGAATCCAGGACAGATTAACCCCTCAAGACCAGTAATGAGAGTAGCGATACGAGGAAGGTGACCTACATATAACCCCACAATACCACCAGGTGCCTTTGGGTGTTCTTGTAGTTTCTCTAACTCTGAAGAAGCTTTAAATTGAATATCATTTTTTTGTTCTACAGTTTTCTCCTGCTCTGTTCAGGGATCACTGTTAATGATCCCAGTCAGAGTGGTTGGTAGTGGTAACTGGCCACCATCTAGTTCTTCTGGTCTCCAGGTCCTATCGACTGTGGTTGGTTTGTGTGGCCCATTAGACTTTGTAAAATTGCTGCCTTGAATCTTTGGTTTTGTTTACTGGTTCTTTGCTCCTGACAGAGACCAAGACGGTCTCTGTGAACTGGGTCAAGGTTTACAGGACCAATCAGTTTTCAATTCAGCAGTTAATATAGGTTTCCTTGCAGTCTCCATAATGTAATATCACTTATCTACTTCTTTCTGTGTTATGCTTTTCTATTTTACCTTAAAAACTTTTGGACATGTTATCATTGCTAAAACCAATGGACTGTAAATGTTTGTATTTATTTCTGAACTCTCAATTATATCTCACTGGTCTATATGTCTATCATTATACTCATACCAGACTATTTTGGTTATGTAGCTTTGTAGTATGTTATGATATTGGTAATGTATGTCCTCTTATGTTGCTCTTTGTTTTCCAGATTACTTTGACTACTTGGGCTCCTTTCAGTTGCTTATAAATTTGAGGTTCAACATTTCTATTTCTGTAAAGTAAGTTGTTAGAACCTTTACACTGATTGTATTGAATCTATAGATTTCTTGGGTATTGACAGCTCAACAAAATTAAATCCTCCAACCTCTGAACCATCAGGTTTATTTTTTATTTATTTAGGTCTTCTTTAACTTCATTCAGCATGGTTTTATACTATTTTTTTAATTAAAAGATCATTTTATTGGGGACTCTTAAAACTCTTATCGCAATTCATACATCCATCCATTGTGTCAAGCACATTTTAGACATTTTTTTATTGAGCACTTGATATCAGTTCCTATTCCACCATCATAACCCCTTGATAGGGTGTATATTGTTATTATTTTCATACCTTACACCCACCGCTGTCTCCATTCCCCCATGTTTTCTGTTCTTCCCCCTGGAGAGGGGTGTATGGTTATGTGTCGATCATTGTGATCAGTTTTATACTTTTCTATGTTATACATCTTTTACCTCTTGTTTAGATTTATTTTCTGATATGGTGCGCTATAGATGTTATTGTAAATGGTCCAGATTTCTCACTGCTGGTGAATAGAAATCTAACTTATGTTTGTGTCATGATCTTGTACCAGGCAGTTAGTGGATTCACTTTAAATCTCTGATAGCTTTCTAGTGGATTCTTTCTGATTCCCCATACAAAGGACCGTATCATCTGTAAATAGGAACCATTTTACTTTATCTGTTCCGATTTGGATCTCTTTATTTTTATTTCCTAATGACTTATGCTAGGACTTTCAGTACAGTATTTGTGAGAGTAACCATCTGTCTTGTTTGAGATCATAAGGGCAATGTTGCAACTTTCCTCGATTGAGTATGGTATCAGTTGTGTGTGTGTGTACATGTATGTGCTAATGTAAATGCCCTTTATCATATTAGGAATTTCCCTTTTGTTTATAGTTTATTGAATTTTTTTTAATCATGAAAATATGTTGGCTTTTGTCAAATACCTTTTCTGCATTTGATTGAGATGATGATGGAGGTCTTTTTCTATTAAAGTGATATGTTACACTGACTGATTCTTCCATTGTCAAATTGCCTTTGCAGTCTCTGCCTAAGCCCTATTTGCTTCTCGTATAATATTTTTAATATGATGTAAGATTCAGTTTTGTTCTTGTTCTACTGAGAATTTTAGCAGTCTTCTGTATTCATAAGTGATAACTGGCTTGTGGTTTTTGTGTGGTATCTAAGAAGTGTTCTTACTTTATATTTTGGGGAGAGAGCTTAAGAAGGATTTGTGTCAATTATACTTTAAATGTTTAATAGAATTCCTCAGTGAAGCCATCTGATCAAAGACTTGTGTTTGTTGGAAGGTTTTTGATTACTACATTGATCTTTTTCCTTGCTAGGAGTGTGTGATTTTGTTCATTTGTTCTTAGGAATAGTCTGTGCGTTTTTATGAATTTGGCCATTTCATGCAAAACCACTTAATCTGGTGGCATGCAATTGTTCATAGTTTTATAATCCTTTTTATTTCTGTCGAATCAGTTGTAATGTTCCAAATTTTATTTTTGAGTTTTATCATTTGCATCATCTGTTTTCTTTCTCATTCTAGGGAAAGGGTTGATCTTCCCAGAGGACCAATGTTTGATTTCAGTGATCCTTAGTTTAGTTTTGTTTTTAATTCTCTAGTTCAATTATAGGTAGCCCTCACTTTTGACACGGTTCCATTCTGATGACTCTGTTCTAGTCTGTTCTGGTTTAATATCTTTCAGTTTGGTTTTCATTACTGCCTGCTATACAGAACTGTTTTGAATAGTAAACCAACATTAAACATCTGTGAGTGAATAACTAAGAATGATAATATCAGCAAATTTGTGCTGAAACATTATATTTAGTGTAAACGACTAGCAATAAAATGTACACAAGGAAGAAAACAACAGCTGGCTAGTGCTAAATATGTCATAAATTGGAGAATTCCTGTATTTTAATCCAGTCTTTGTTACTTCCTTCTCTGTAGTAGCTTTGGGCTTAGTTTTTGCTTTTTTCAGTCCCTCAGTTATTTGAGATCTGTTTTAAGGCAGGGGTTATGCCTTATTACTGTTTTTCACTGCATTCCATAAGTTTTAGTTTGTTGGACTTTCGTTATCTTTTGGTTCGTAAGTATATTCTGATTTTTCTATTTTTTATCAAATACTTTTATTGGGGGCTGTTACAGCTCTCATTGCAATCAATACATTTGTCTGTTGTATCTAGCCCATTTGTACATATGTTGCCATCATTTTCAAAGCATTTTCTTTCTACTTGAGCCCTTGATATCAGCTTCTCATTTTTTCCTTCCCTCATGAACCCTTGATAATTTATAAATTATTATTTTCAAATTTTATATCGTCTGCTATCTCCCTTCACCCACTTTTCTGTTGTTCGTCCCCCTGGGAGGGAGTTATATGTGAATCCTTCTGATTGATTCCTGCTTTCTACCCCCACCTTCCCCTTCCCCGCCTGGTATCTCTAGTCTCATTATTGGTCCTGTGTTGCGAGCTGTTACCTGTGGACATGTTCTGGTCTTGTAAGATTTGTAAGGTAGAATCGAGGCCGTGATAGTGGGGGTAGGGAAGCATTAAAGAACTAGAGGGCTTTTCCGTCGGGCGGCGGCCATCAGGTGAGCCGAGATGGGTGCCTACAAGTACATCCAGGAGCTGTGGAGGAAGAAGCAGTCGGACGTGATGCGCTTCCTCCTGCGGGTCCGCTGTTGGCAGTACCACCAGCTCTTGGCGCTGCACCGGGCGCCGCGCCCCACCCGGCCGGACAAGGCACGCAGACTGGGCTACAAGGCCAAGCAAGGTTATGTCATCTATCGGATTCGAGTCCGTCGTGGTGGCCACAAACGCCCAGTTCCCAAGGGTGCAACCTATGGCAAACCTGTCCATCACGGTGTTAACCAGCTGAAGTTTGCTCGAAGCCTTCAATCTGTCGCTGAGGAGCGAGCTGGACGCCGCTGTGGAGCCCTGAGGGTTCTGAATTCTTACTGGGTTGGTGAAGATTCCACATACAAATTTTTCGAAGTTATCCTCATTGATCCATTCCATAAAGCTATCAGAAGGAATCCTGACACTCCGTGGATCACTAAGCCAGTCCAAAGCACAGAGAGATGCGGGGTCTTACGTCTGCGGGCCGCAAGAGCCGGGGCCTAGGAAAGGGCCACAAGTTCCACCACACAATCGGTGGTTCCCGCCGCGCTGCTTGGAGAAGGCTTAACACCCTGCAGCTCCACCGTTACCGCTGATCTATGTCATGTTTGTAAAGCTCATGTCTAATAAACCATTCAGGACAGTCAAAAAAAAAAAAAAAAAAAGAACTAGAGGAAAGTTAAATGTTTCTTTGGTGCTATACTGCACCCTGACTGGCTTGTTTCTTCAAATGTCCTTTGCCTCTTAGTTCTTTCCTCTATTTCCATTTACATTCCTCTTATCCCACTGTCATGTTCAGCCTTCATTCGGGTTTCAGTAATTCCTCACTGTTACATTGCCCTTGATTGAGCCCCACTAGGCATCCTACGCCCTTCTCTCTGTAGATTTTAGTTCACTGTTGTTCCCCGGTCCCTGGGTTGGTTGACCCTCCTCTCTTTCACCTCCCTTTCACCCATGTGCCCCTGGAACTGTCAGTCCTGTTGTTTTCTTCTCTGAATTGTTTATCATGCCTACCTTATCTAGATAGATGTGTAAAGACATTAATAGGCATAAATAAATAAGGCAAAGCTAAATAAAACAAAGGAAGACAAAACCAACACAAAAAGCCAATGACAAAAAAGGAAAAGCTTATAAATAGTTACAAGTCTGTTTTTGACATTTAGGAGTGATTTCCAGTTGAGTCTGATGGGGTGCCACACTCTGTCCCCAAAGTCTGTTTTTGGAATTTCCCAGGGACTTCATTGCTTTGTTCCCCTTGCTGCTGTGTTGCATGCCTTTAGTGTTAAGCCCCAGTGTGATGGGGTCAGATTGGGCACAATTCCCCCACTGTGCCCCCAGTGTTGTCCCCTATAGCACTATGGTTCAGTGATGGGGCCAGTGAGAATGATAATATCAGCAAATTTTTCCTGAAACATTATATTTAGTGCAAACGACTAGCAATAAGACGTACACAAGGAAGAAAACAACAGATGTTTGTTAGTGTTAAATATGTCATAAATTGGAGAATGCCTCTATTTCAGCCCAGACTTTGTTACTTCCTTTTCTGCAGTAGCTTTGGGCTGTTTTTGCTTTTTTCAGTCCCTCAATTGTTATTTGAGATCTGTTTTAAGGTGGGGAGTTACGCCTTATTATTATTTTTCACTGCATTCCATAAGTTTTAGTTTGTTGGATTTTCGTTATCTTTTGGTTCTTAAGTATATTCTGATTTTTCTTACAAAATTTTTTTTCTGGACAAAGACCCTCAAATCTATTTCATCATGTGAGTCTGACTCATTGCAACCCTGTATAGGGTTTCCAGGGCTATAAATTTTTATGGGAACAGCTGTTAGATTTGAACTGCCAACCTTGTGGTTAAGACTTTAATACTTGCTTGACAGTGTGTTTCATTTTTACATATATGTTTGTTTGTTTCTTTTAGGAGAGGGAGGTGACACCAAAATGATTGTATAATTTTTGTGTAGTGTTTTAGCACAGCAGTGATTTATTGTGTTTGTAATAATATCCTGGGAGTAGGTTATAACAACAAAAACATTTTTAAATAAGCGAAGTTTACATGTATCAATATACCTACAAAGCTAAGTCTGCCAATTTACTTATTTGAACCTTTTAATGTGCTAAGGTCAGAGCTGTCGTTATTGCCCAGTTAAACATGGTGCTTGAAACTGCATGGCTTATGTCCATGTGCTACAAGTACACACTTATTTTTATTGATGTTTTTGTAATTTCTGATTTGTCACTATTTCTTGTGGTAATTAGCATTTGTGAACCTATATCAATAACTTTTGGGGGAGTGAAGTACCAATTAAAGGACAAGAAGGAAAAAGGCTTCCATTCAGTTATTAATAATGTGGCTTCTAATCCAATGTAGGAAGGTTTTATAAAGCATTTTTGTTGATAGTATTGATAGAATTTAAGACATCTGATACTGAAGCAGTTTATATTATATACTGTTCTATGATCTACCACTTGTCTGTGAGTTGCCATACTGTGGTGGCTTGTGTGTTGCTGTAATGCTAGCAGTTAGGTCACTGCTATCAGCTGCCAGCAGGGTCCCCCACAGTGAGTAAGGTTTAGCAGAGCTTCCACACTAGGAACAGCCTATAGAAGAATCAGCTGTCCGTTTTGGACGAACTGTTGAAGTCCTTAAGCATAGCATTGGACCATTCATTATCAGATACTGAAAGAATAAAGAATAGAAGCAGAACGTTGTCAGAGAGAGTGCCAGGGGATGAGCCCTGCAGTTCAGAAGGCACTCAAATATGTCTGAGGAGAAAACTGCCTTCTCAAAATGAAGTTGATCATTACGATGTGATTGGAAAAAGCCTGTGTGGGATTAACACCTTCAAGACCTTCATTTACCGATGAGCATTAACTCAAAGCGAGAAGACATAGCTGCAAACCGATTAATAATCGGAACTTGGAACATACATGAAGTATTCAAAATTGAAATAGAGTGCATAGAGATGAATATCTCAGTTAGTTATTTGAAATGGATTGCTAGTGGCCATTTTGAAGCTGAAAATCATAAGGTTTACTGTGCTGGGAATTATACCGTCCAGAGGAATGGCATTTCATTCATTGTCAAAAAGGACTTTAAAAAAATCATTTTATTGGGAGCTCGTACAATTCTTATCACAATCCATACATCCATCCATTGTGTCAAGAACATATGTACATTTGTTGCCATCATCATTCTCAAAACATTTTGCCTTCTACTTGAGCCCTTAATATCTCCTGCTCATTCCCCCCCCCCCCATGAACCCTTCACCATTCATAAATTATTATTATTTGGTCATGTATTACACTGTCTGATGTCTCCTCCCGCCTTCTTCTCTGCTGTCCCTCCCTCAGGGAGGAGGCTATACATAGATTCTTGTAATCAGTTCCCCCTTTCTACCCCACATTCTCTCCACCCTCCAGGCATCGCCACTCTCACCACTGGTCCTGAAGGAGTCATCTGTCGTGGATTCCCTGTGTTTCCAGGTGCTATCTGTGCCTATGTACATCCTCTGGTCTGGCCAGATTTGTAAGATAGAATTGGGATCATGATAGTGGGGGGGAGGAAGCATCCAAGAACCAGAGGAAAGCTATATGTTTCATCATTGCTACCCTGCACCCTGCCTGGTTCATCTTCTCCCCACAACCCTTCAGTAAGGGGTGTCTGGTTGGCTACCATTGGGCTTTGAGTCTCCACTCTGCACTCACCCACATTTTTAATGATATGATTTTTTGTTCCTTGATGCTTGATACCTGATCCCTTCGACAGCTCATGGTCACACAGGCTGGTGTGTTTCTTCCATGTGGACTTTGTTGCTTCTGAGCTAGATGGCCACTTGTTTATCTTAAAAAGGACTTTTCAAGATCTGTGTTTTGAAGTATAATACTGGCTGTTATAGGAATATATCTGTCCAAATTCAAGGAAATCAATAAACCTGTTCAAATGTATGTACCACTCACAATGACTATTGGTGAAGAAATCTGTCTTCAGTCCAAACCATGCAGTCAAGATGCATTGATAATTATTGGTGATTGGAATGCAAAAGTTGGGGGAAAAAGAAAGAACAGTAGTTGGAAAATATGGTCTTGGAGATAGAAACAAAGCTGGAGATCAAATGATAGACTTTAGTAAGACCCGTAATTTGTTCATAACAAATACCAATTTTCAGCAACACAGTGACTATACACGTGGACTGCCACAGATGGAATTCACAGAAATCAAATTGGCATGTGAAAGTTGTACACTGAATGAGGAAGACGGCAAGACTTCATTTCACACATGTAGCACGTGTTTTCAAGAGATGCCAGCCCCTGGAGAAGGACACCATACGCTCGATAAAGAAGTAGTAGTAGTAGTCGTAGTCGTGGTGGTAATGGTACCATAATATCAATTTTGCTTATCTTCCTTTACTATCCCCGCTGTTTTGTTTTACTTCCCAGACTCAAGTCATTTCTGTTGCCTTATCTTTAGTTTTTTGATAATTTCCTCTGCTAGTTCATGTTTGTTTTTCCCCATTGACTTCATTTGTGCTACTGTTAGTTTTCACTTCCAGTAATTCCATTTGTTTCTTTTCTCTAGTGTCTGTTGTAGTTTCCCATGGCTGCCGTAATAAAAAATACCATTAGTGTTTAGCTTTAAAGGACAGACAGTCATTTCCCAGTTAGGGTGGTTAAAAGTCCTAATCAGGGTTTGGGCTATGTTCATCCCTTTCGAGGCCTTGGGTGTCGTTTCTAGGGCTTACTTGCAGTCCTGCTGGTAGATGCGTTTTCACGTGGCACTGGCCTCCCTCCCTATAGGGATCCCTGACTATTCTGTCCCTTCTGTAAGCACCACTTAAATTTTGAATCACACTGTACTTTGGCATGACCTGATTATCATAACAAAAGAAAGCCGGTGGGGGGTGGTGGCATGTACAAGTACAAGGGTTGAAACTTCCACATTTTCTCTTTTTGGGGAAACAATCCAATCCATAACTTTGTCTTGATAGTCTGATTTTGTTCCTGTACTGTTTCTCCCAGTTTGAATTCCTTGAGCATGTCGAGTGCTTTAAAGTCTTCTGATAAGCTGAATGGGTGTGAGTGGGAAAGTGGGAGTATACTCCCAATATAGGTTCCATAGGACATTTATGTAAGGATATTTGTCTTTGTGAATGTGATAGAGCAGGTCTAATCATAGTTATGAATACTAATTAGACAAACACCTGGAAGGCTTCAGTCATTGTACCTGACTGCCATCTATGGTCTCATCTTGTCCAGAGGAAATAAAAGTGATGAAAATCAAAGAGATGGAAACAGCTAGTCCAGTGGATTAATGGACCCTATGAACATCAGTCTTCGTAACCCGGAGACCAAAAGAACTAAATGGTGCCCACATTTTAGAAGGTCCTTAATAGAGTAGGGAGAAAAATAGGGAGTAAAACTCAAAATTCTAGAATGGATCGGGTTTGCTGGTCTATAGTTAGATACTGTAGGAATCCTAAGGACTATGGCCCTTATTCACCCTTCAGGTGTAGAACTGGACTCATCCCCATGCCTTATTTTTAAACCAAATCCATAGACAGGTGTATAAGAGGAATAGTACTACTAGTGAGGTGCACAGACCTTAGAATAATAAACTAGTGGAGGCCAGAGTGGCAGCATTTAACCAAAGACAAATTTGGGGAGAAAAGGAGAATTGGAAACAGGGAGAAAGTGTGATAAGTGGTGCTCATTGTGTGGATTGCAATGAGTGAGGTGAAACTATATATCTATGATTGTTTAATTTCAAACTGAAGGTGATGATCTACTCTGTAAATCCACCCAAATACAATAACATTTTTTTCCAAAGGAAAAAAAGTATTTCAGTTTGTCAGAAGACATATTACATTGGGCAAATTTGCAAAAGACCTTTTAAAAGTGTTTAAAAATGTCACTTTGAAGACTAAATTGTGCCTGATTCAAGCCATGATATTTTTCAATTGCCTCATATGCATAGGAAAACTGGATCATGAAGAAAGAAAACCAAAGAAGAATTTATACTTTTGATTTATGGTGTTGGCGAAGAATAGTGAACATACTAATCTGTTTTTGAAAAAGTATAGCCAGAATGCTCCTTAGAAGTAAGGATGGCAGGATTTTTATGTTTCATGTACTTTGGACATGTTGTCCATTGTCACTGAAAAAGGACATCATAGTTGGTAGATGGTAATGTGGCAAAGTAAGACAGAGAAAGGCCCTGTACCAGGTGAATTGACACAGTGACTGTAACAGTGGACCCAAACATGGTAATGGTTATGAGATGGAAGCCAGATCAGGCATTACTTCATTCTGTTGTACACATAGGTTTCTCTGTGAGTCAGAACCCCTTCGGCATCACTTAACAATGGTCTGTCTCTCACTCAGGCTTCTAGAGGCAGTTTCCTCCTTCATTATATTATGTGGAGTCATACTAGTCAGAGGATTTTGCTTTGTTGTGCTGTTTTAGGACTTCAGGGGTTCTAGTGATGTAGTGGGTTACAAGTTGAGATGCTAACCACAAGGCCAGCAGTTCAAACCTAACAGCCACTCTGTGGAAGAAAGATGAGAATTTATTTTCCGGTAATAATTTTAAGTCTTGGGAAACCTACAGGGACAATTCTGCTTTGTCCTGTAGGGTTGCCATGAATTGGGACCGACTCAATGGGAGTGAGGTTGTTTTCTATATTTTTTGATTGTATGATTTCATAAGTTTTTGTTGTTGAATATGAGACCTTAGTATATCACAGTGCATATTACATGATGTTTTTGAAAGTGCTATCGGATGCTCGTGGCTTTTGTCTGCCATTCACTTCCTATTCCTTTGAAAGCATCAACTTTACAGCCTTGGAAACCGTATACAGGGTCAGTATAAGTCAGAATTGACTGTAGCAGTGGGTCAGGATTTTTGGTTTATTATAACAGCTGTACAGAACTACAAAGTCTATCTTGATCATTTCGGGGCCCTAGATAGGGCCTCCTTTATGAGTACACAAATCCACGATATCCTGCTAATGGGGTTTTCTTGCCAGAAGGGTAGAATAAGAGACAGTGGAAGAAAGAGGTTTTCCTTTACGTCAGCCCTTACTTGATTCAGGAGCCCTGGTGGTGTAGTGGTTAGGCACTGGCCGTGAGCCACACTGTGAGCAGTTGAAAACCATCCACAGCTCTGTGAGAGGGACTGGGGTTGCTACTCTCATAAACAGTCACCGTCTTGGAAACCCCCAGGGGTTCTCTGTGAGTTAGCATTAACTCGATTGACAGTGAGTTTGGAGTTTGGTTTACTTGTTTCAGCATAGAGTGAGTTCCTATAATCCATTTTTAAAATTCTTAGAGAATATGTTTACAAGTTTCTAGTTGCTTTCCTTAATGCTCATGTGGGACAGTTAGTATCTTAAACCGGCCCATGGCACCTTCTTGGCTGGTTTATTATTCTAATTCTCACCAGTATTATTTTTTTCAAATTTGAGATTTTAAATTCTTGTTGACCAGCATATTATTTAGAAGTTTTTGAAGTAAGTTTTAATTTTGATTTGTTCTTTGAATTCATCTTTCTGGAATGGTTTTCCATACCATTTTATATTTTGGGGCTTGTGAGAGTCCACTACTTTGTTTTGAATGTTGTTCATGGGGTTTTGTTTTTGTTTATATATATATATATATACTGCTTGTTTTTATATGAAGGATCTGTGGGCATTCTTTTAAAATACTGTTTTCTATGTAGATATTTTAACTTCTGAAATGTGATGTGGGGATGCTCCCTTCCAGGGTTAGGTTCTGATTTTGAAAACAAGGCAGTAGTCATTTTCTCTGATCAGAGAGAATGGTATTACTCTCCTAAGTGAGGAGCTCTGAGATCAGGGGTGAAGGATGATTTTCTGGGAGATGGCCCCAAATCGGAATAAGTAAGTGTAGGTATGTAGGTGCTTCATGTTCACAGCTGTTGCAGAATTTGAAAGAGATAGCAGTAAGGCTTATTCGTTTCTGAGGAGATGGAGCATCAGTTTTGTCTGTAGTCAGCTACAGAAAGTTACAGGCACGGGAAGGAACTGATGGATGCTCAGAGGCTGCTAGCACTAAATCAGAATGTCAATGAGGGACTATCAGTTTCTTTCCTTTGGTTTCCATAGTAAGAACTCATTTTTTAGATTCTGTTAGTGCTGTGGCATATTATTGAAGAACTGGGTTTTGTGTTTTGCCTGCTGCTGTGCTCTCAGAAGCCATATTTCCAGTATTCTTTCAAACAACTCAGGCTTTCCAGGAGATAGGTCTACTTGATAATCTCCATAAGGTTAAAAAGAAGACTGTTGGCTTAGCTCCACTCTTAGGAGCAAGTTACCAGTTGACTGGGAGAGTAAATAGCTGACCAAAGACATGGCAGCATTGAGTAACAGTTGTCCACTTATCTCTGCTAGTTATGTGCAGCTCTGTTAATTACTTATTTCTCATTTAAATCATTTAATCTTATTACTCACTCTCAGTGTTTAATTACTGTGCCTAATTTGTACATAGAACACTTAAGTAGGATCTTGAGAATGTGCAGTGTCTTAAAGTTTATGGAAAAATAGAATTAAAGGTAATGGAATTTTCCCATAAAGTTTGTGAAGCTTCTCATACAAATAAGTCAAATTGCCTATTCTCAAAGAGGTGATCAGTTATAGAGTTGTGGAATAAGTAAGTAACAAGTATAAACAATTCAGTTTGGGAAACAAAGGGGAAGAAACACATGTCTTACAGGGGCGTAAATTAAGAGATTTTGAAAATAAAACAACATTTAAATTGTTAGTATAATATTTGTTTCTGAAAAGCTGCTGATTTTAAGAATCTATTGATTTAAAAGCGGCTTTGTGTAAGGAATGCTCACTTCAGGTGTAAAATGTACCCCAGATCATAACTATTAATAATGTGTTTCATAAAATTGGAGAATAATTTATAATGTTTTGATATAATATCTCATTTAATCTTCACAATAACTCAGTGGGGGTAAATTATCACAGTTTGCAGAAAAGATTTAAGTACTCGTGGAGTCTTGCGTTCAGCTTTAATTTCTAGTCCTGTCTTCAGTCAGTCAATACATAAAATGATTATAACTTTTAGGGAGAGAATTTGTTTTCCCCATGTGTTTATTCTCCTAATTTATTGGAGTCAATTTTAACTTTTTATTTGATGAAATACAATGGTTGTTTTTCTTTTATAAAACTAGTCATGTTAAATTTGTACTTCATTTTGACAAATCCTGACATGAGTTGATAAACACTTTAGGGTCATTTCATGTACAAAGAGGCTATCAAAAGTTCATGGAAAAATTCAATTAAAAAAATTCTATTCTATAAACTTTTTGAAGTCCCTTCATATAATACATGGGTAAGCATTGGACTGCTAACTACGAACTTACCAACTGCTCAGTGGGAAAAAGATGAGGCTTTCTGCTCCTCCAAATATTTGCAACCGTGGGAACCCCGTATAGGGTCACTATGAGTTGAAATCTACTCAGTGGCATTGGGTTTTGGTTTAATCCTGTGGTTCTCAACCTTGCTAATGCCTCGGCCCTTTAATACAGTCCCTCAGGTTGTGGTGACCCTCCAACCAGAAAATTATTTTCATTGCTACTTCATCACTGTCATTTTGCTACTATTGTGAATCGGGTGACCCCTGTGAAAGGAGCATTCAACCCCCAGATTGAGAACTGCTGGTTTAATCCTACTTAGGTAAACATAATCTCATTGCTTTTGAATTTCATTTAATATATTGGTGTAATCTTTAAGAAGAGCTTAATTGGTGGTTCAGTGATAGAATTCTAGTCTTCAAAATGGGAGACTTCTAGCTATCACCCGGTGTTGCTATTTTGCTGAACAAGAACCTTTGGTTGACATTTTGAATCCACCCGACTGCTCCATGGGACAAAGTCCTGATGATCTGCTTCTATAAAGAGTACAACCAAGAAAACTGTGGGTCAGTTTTACTCTCACACATACGGGGCACTATGAATCAGAATCAGCTCCATGGTACCTGTCAACATCAGCAACATGATACTGATTAGGTTTCAACTAGAGCTTCCAAGGCTCTGAGGAACTAGGAAGAAAGACCTGACAATCTATGCCCCCCAAATAAACTGAACACAAACCTCAAACTCACTGCCAGTGAGTCATTTACGACTCAGTGACCTCATAGGACAAGGTAGAACTGCCCCAGTGATTTTCTGAGTGTATAACTCTTTATGGGAATAGAAAACCCCATCTTTTTCACACAGAGTGGCTGGTGGTTTTGACTTGCTAACTTTGGGGATTGTGCAGCCAGGGTACAGCCACAGTACCACAGAGGTGCTCCTGTTGTATAAGGGGTCACAAAAATTGAGGGTCAACTTGATGGCACCTAACAATAGACATTTTCTCAAGATACTAGGGTTCATCAAATCATTTTGAAAACTTGGATCATCTTTTCTAAAACACTGCATGCTATTTCTCTTTAGGAACACTAGTGGCAGTAGTAGTTAAGTGTTCGACTGCTAACCAAAAGGCCTGTGGCTTGAGCTTATCAGCCACTCAGTCCACGGGAGAAAGACGTGACAGTCCGCCTGGATAAAGATGATAGTTTTGGAAACCTCAGGGACAGTTACACTCTGCCCTGGAGGGTCACTGTGAGTCAGAATTTACTCAAAGGTCATGGCTTTGGTTATGTCTCTTTAGTTGCTCATGTGTTTGTTTTTCTTGGTGTGTGTGTGTGTGTGTGTGTGTGTGTGTGTTTGCGTTTCTTAACAATTAAAATGTTCCTCACCTAGACTAGGTGGTTTGGGTTTGTGAAATATAATTCGAATTTATGAAAATACAAAAGCATTTATTTAATACAGAAATTCAAAATACAATTTATTCATTAATAATTCATCAACACATTTGGTACTTATCCAAGAGTGCTAAGCTCTGCTACTGCCTTAGTGCTCACAGTGATTCTGCCGGACAGCCTAGAACTGCTCCAGAGGGTTTTGGAGGCTGTAAGTCTTTGCTAGAGCAGACAGCCCCATATTTCTCCCGATTCAAGAGCGGTTAGCAATTATGCATTTGTAGGATGCTCTCCTAAATTCTTTCTGTACTTTGATACTAAAAATCAGGCCCTCTTGTTTCCCTTTATATCTTATGTATTGCTTGACTGGGTCTGTTTTTTCTCATGAGCACATCATTTAGTGGGATAACTTAACTTTTTGACTGCCTGGCTTGAGAAGGTTAAGAGAAAGTACGTTTAAAAAGCCAACTGAGCTGAGCTGATCTTTTGGCTAGATTAGGTCTTGAAGACGATCGCTACCTAATTGCTTTTTAAATCCCATGTGTATGTTTTTAGACTCAGTTTTCAAAACTGGAGAAAATGATGGTAGAAACAGTTTCAGATGATTTCCCCTCCTACCACCTTTGCAAGGGAAAACTTGTAAATTTAAATATACTTCTCACTGGCAATTGCACTTCTGGGAATTTTATTGTTCACCCTTTCTTTCTGAGAGAATGAATTATGTGGCAGGATGGAAGATGTGAATACAGAGGGAGGGGGTCATTGAGGATCGGGAACTGAGAGCAGTGCTTACACTGGGGCCTTCTTTCTGGTTGCTCTGCTGTAGTGATTCTAGACCTGCTGCCAAGTTAAGGACCACTTTGGAGTGCTTGGTTTGAGTTTTTGTTTCTTTAGCAAGAGACCTGATATCATGAAAACATTTGAATTTACTGTGTGAATCATTTCTCATAAGTGTATTTGACTTTAATATGTAAGTATTTGACTGTGTTAATGTGGACCACGAGAAGATTTTAATGGGAAAGATGAAGTAATGGTGAAAGGATATTAGAAAAAAGTTTTGCATTTTTCTCTTTGTGTTAACAGGCAAGCAGTGGTTAAAGGTTCCCTTCCCCATCCTTTTGCCTTGACGTTGTTTGAGGACACGCTGTACTGGACTGACTGGAATACACATTCCATTTTGGCTTGCAACAAATATACTGGTGAGAGTCTGCGTGAAATACACTCTAACATCTTCTCTCCCATGGATATACATGCCTTCAGCCAGCAGAGGCAGCCAAATGGTAAGTGATCTTGATTTTTAAATTGTATGTTGGAAGAGCTGTGTAGCACTCTGGTGTCTGGCTTTTAAGAGGGACAGGAGGAGGGAGGACAGATTGAAAATATAAATCCATTTAAACAACATTCTAAATCATTTACAGCTTGAGAACTAGCATAACCGGCACTGCAGACCCGTCTACCTTAGTTTGCGGTGTGCAGTCTGTAGGTACAGACGAAAGACATGGCGTTTTAAATTGAGGCAGCACAAATGCAATGTGAAGCTTATACACGTATGCATTTCCTCTTTTTGTTTAAGTCTGTGTTTTATGAACGTGTTTAAAGAAATAACAAATATTTTTCTAGAGACCTCTATTAATGCAGTTGGTGTATCCAAGCACTTTAGCATGCTAAATAAACAATTTCCTTACACTTTGTGCACTCTTGAGCCTTTTTGCTTGATCAGACATTAGTTATTTATATTGACGTGGGCGGTGACTGCTGACAACATCAAACTAAGAGAGGGCTGGAATTGGATTTAAAAGGAGAATGTTAAGTGTTTGGCATTTATGTTTAAATAAATGTCTTGCATATGTCTGAATAGATTTCAAATTGTGTTCCACAGCCAAAAATGAAGGGCTTTTGGATTATGTATTCCTTTAACTCTTTCCATTTATGGAGAGGTAGTCAAATATTTAATGTGTTACATTGTAATCTGGTGATCACGACCCTCTTAAAAATGTTTGAAAACATGTCTGTTACTCTTGTATTATAGAAGAAAGTTTGGTTACTTGTATGAATTTTTTGTTCTCCATTATTAGCCCTCAGATAAAGTGAGAAGAATGTTCATGTTTTTGTTTGTTGTGGGAATGGCAGCACTGTCGAGCCATTACGTTATGCTAGTTTGAGATTTTTAAGATATCTTTGACATTGCTTGCTTATTTTTTCCATATTTCAGTCATCTTCATCTTACGTTGATTTTTTTCCTATGGATATTGTTTTAATCCTACCTGTTCTCTCAGTTTCTACCATTCTGTAAGTTTGTAAATTCAAACTTTCTCTGCTTCTCAGTTTTTCTACTTTTAATTTATTTTGCTTGTCTCAATATTAGCCTTTCCAAGACACGATTCTCTAATAAGTTCACTTAACACTCGGTGCCCTCTATTACTTTCTGTTCCCATTCTCTGTACTCATTGAACACAGTTCCTTTAGTTGGCAAAACTCGTAACTTGTAGTTGGATTATTCACCTAAATATCTCACCCAGTATGTAGCTTTTAGTTTTTTTATTCATATGGTTCTAGCACATTGGAAATATCCTTGTATCTAGCTCCTTTCTATCCTTCAAGACTCCTGTCATTTCCTTCTCCATCCTCCATGATGCTTTCCATTTTATAATATATAGCGGGGGTTTTCCCATTGAACTTTATGTTCATTAAGCGTTTGTAATGAACAAAACATGGAGTCCAGGTGGAACAGGGGTTTGGCATTGGACTGCTAACCACAAGGTTGGTTTAGACCTTTCGGCTGCTCTGTGAGTAAAAGATGCAGTTGTCTGCTACTTGTAAAGGTTTACCTTTCTCTGGCACCCTGTTGCTAGCAGCCCAGTCCTCCCTTGGCATGGATGATGGAAACTGACTAGATGAAAGGGGAAGGGGAAGGCTTTGCTTTGGGTGATCAAGCAAGGAGCAGGAGAGTACTAGAGTCACTAAGGCAAGCTCCCGAGAAAAGGGGATTTGCAGTTTTATACATGTACACCAGGAAGTACATTGTAAGGAGATTATGATTATGTAACAGATTTCCAAAGAATGGTCATGAATGCACATGATGCTTGACAGGAACTGGCTTATCAGACTTGTTTTCAAATTTGGTTCTAATTGGTCTGGTGATGTCTTTCGAGGGACTTTTGGTTCGTTAACCAGTATTCTTTTGTTCTGGGGTGATTGCCTGATCATAACCTATACTCATTTCCTGTGGTGAGCTAATTTCCCTGGAGGAAAGGACTCAAAAGAGACAGGTTATCAGGAAGGAAAGTATAGGTTGGTTTTGAGTGACATATGAAGTGTATGTATTTCAGCACTGTTGGGCATCACCTCGTATCCTAAGGGTAGGTTCTTAAGCAAGCGGTGAAGTGCAGTGAAAGTAGGGCTCAGCAGGTTTGGCGCGCCAGCGAGTGGGGGGTGGTTGGGGGAGTGTTTCTGTATATAGGGTCTCCGTGAGTCAAAATTGACTCTATGGCAGCGGGTTTGGTTTAATGTACAAAATAGCATTGTTTTTTCGTTTTAGTCTGTGCTAATACTGACTTACTGACCAGATTTGGAAACTATTTTAGGACAGCATCCCTTTCCCCCACCCCCTGATGTATTTATTCTTTTGGCTTCAAAATGTTAAGAACGTTGTCATTGATTTTAATTCCCTTCCTTGCTAATGGTGTGGTAGTCAAGCATTTGGGTAACATTTTGCAATAATTTTGTTTTTTTACGCTGCGTATGCTATGGTTGTATATCTAGTGTGAGGGCGGTCATTTGTAACCATTGATGTATTAATCCGTGTGGTTTATATTTGACAGCTACAAATCCATGTGGAATTGATAATGGTGGTTGTTCCCACTTGTGTTTGATGTCTCCAGTCAAGCCTTTTTATCAGTGTGCTTGCCCAACTGGGGTCAAACTCCTTGAGAATGGAAAAACCTGCAGAAATGGTAAGAAGATGGTAGCCAAGAAGGAAAATTGACAATAGAAATTCTAATTTTAATGCTAGCACTTGAATGCTATGTGCACAAACTTTTTAGTGTTTTAACTAACACGCTATATTTTAACACCATTTCTTTCTTTCCTACTAAACCACATGCCATTGATTTCACAGTTAATTCTTATAAAAGTAAATATCACTTCTCATAAAGAATACTTTTGTAATAATAGCTCTTATAAAGTACAAGGAAAATGTTCATTCAACTTTGGGCTATAAGAAATCATGAGACACATGGATCTATTTTCTAAAAATATTTGAGTGATATTTATGAATTATCCTTTTAACAAAAGAGACATCAAAACACAAAACCTGCGTTGTACTGCTTAAAGCAGAGCTTTCTTATATGTAAACAACCACACCTTACTTAGTTTCTGTATTCTAGTAGGTTTTTTTAGAAGAGGGCATATTGGGGAAATGTGGACACTTCAAGGGACAGGCGTGGGAGAACACCAGTTCTTGTCTGCCCTTTTTATTCGTAATGTGAATGTTCTTCTTTATTCTTATCCTTATGCGCCACCATCTGGCTCGCTAATACCAGCAAGACCTGGTAAGAAAATTGTTGTAATATTTAGCAGAATCTTCTATCTCTCAATCTGAAAAGCAGAAAGGACACTATTTAGAAGTGTGCTAGAGAATTCCTTTCAGGAGGGTTAGGGAGTCAGAGATGGAATTGAGTCTGTGTATATGATGTTTGTCATGACTTGGCATTGGTAAGTTAGCCTCATCGTCAAAGGTGAAATTGGCTGACTTGTCAGACTGTTTCCATGGCAGACAATCATTTGGTTTCAATTTAAAACAAAAAGTTTTTTGTAATGTTGTGTTTTTGTTTTAAAATGTAGCCTGGCTTTTAAACAGAGGATTTATTTTACTCCCATATAGCCTTGCAGATTCTTGTGTTAAATCAGTGTTTTGAGTTTCAGATAAACATTTGGCATCTAGCAGCATCGAGTTGGCTATTTTGTGTTGATCACCTTGCTTAAATGAACAATTCCACTTTCTCTGACTTCTTTGTAAAATTTTAAACTGGCTCCCTTTGAAGATTAGCAGGGACAGTGGGTTGTACAAAATTAATCCTTCTTGAAGCCTACCATGGCCTTTTGGGCTGTGTTTCTCCAAGTTGGAGTTCCTTTTGTAGCTAATGGTAGTGTCAGAAAGCCATTGTTGAGAGGCTTCGCTCCTCGGTTTTGTTCACAGGAATTCCAGATTGCTGCTTGAAGTGCATTTGGCAAAGATACCGTTTCCTTTTGAATTCATTTCTTTGGCTAGAAACCTTTTCTTGTTCTTCGTGTTGTCATTTGGCTTACTAGCTTTTATTAGCCCATTAGATGATTATTATGCTCATGATTTACTAGAACATTAAAAATAGAAACTTCCTCCCCCCAACTACCATGATCTGAATTGTACCTTGCAGGACTGGGTAGGTCAGAGGTTGTATACTGGTGCATATGGGAGCTGGAGGCACAGGGAATCCAGGGTGGACAATACCTTCAGGACCAGGGGTGTGAGGGGCGATACTGGGAGAGTGGAGGGTGAGTGGGTTGGAAAGGGGGAACCGATTCCAAGGATCCACATGTGATCTCCTCCCTGGGAGACGGACGGCAGAGAAGGGGGTGGGGGAGGGAGACTCCGGATAGGGCAAGATATGACAAAATAACAATCTATAAATTATCAAGGGCTCACGAGGGAGGGGAAAAAAAAGAGGACCTGATGCAAAGGGCTTAAGTGGAGAGCAAATGCTTTGAAAATGATTAGGGCAAAGAATGTACTGATGTACTTTATACAATTGATGTATGGATTGTGATAAGAGTTGTATGAGTCCCTAATAAAATATAAAAAAAGGAAAAAGAAAATATACACATTGATATAAACCATATAAAAACACAGAAATGCATAAATCGATTATGAAATCATAGTTTTATGTCATATTATGTCCAAATATAAAAGTTACTAGCAAACAATTATTCCTTTGTAATTTATTAAAACTCTTAGAAATTTTATGATAAATAAAATATTTTGATGCAAAAAACAATAGAAACTATAGAGCTTGTGTTAGTCTGGGTAAACTAGTGAAAGAAATTCACATGTATGAGAGAGTTTCATATAAAGGGCAAGTGTACATTAAGAAAGCATCACAACCCAGTGCTGTCCAAGCCCACAAGTCCAACATTAGCCCATATATCCAACACCAATCTACAAAGTCTTCCTCAGTCTCACAAAACACATGCAGTGTTGTCGACTGCAGGAGGAAAGCCAAATCAGTGAGTGTGTAAGCATCTCAGCACTTACAGGGGTCTCCACACAACTGCTCTAGCACCCAGGGCTGCATCAGGGAAGGTCCATGTGGCTCCTCCTCAGGGATGTCTTGCAGGAAATGAGCCTTGCCAGCTGAAGCAGAGACCTGGCTAAGGCAGCTTCACCCTGGTCCAACCATCAGAGAGCAAGAGACCAGAGAACTAAAAAAGCAAGGCTTACCAAGCCATTTATCTCTCTGCCCTTCAATTAATCCAACATGTTTATTGGCCAGGTTGGCACAATAAATCATAACTATCTCAGAGCTTAATATCCTTAATATTAGCTATATTTTGCTTAATATTAATTTGGTTTGAACCAATTTATAAATATTTAGATTTTAAAGCTCAGTGGAATGAAAAGTTGAAAGCCTTTTATTATAATAATAATAATAATAATCATACATTAGTTATAACTTAAACCAGGAGCCCTGGTAGTATAGTGGGCTGTGCAGTGAGCTGCTAACCATGAGGGCAGTGGTTCAAACTTAGCAGCTGCTCCATAGGGGCAAAATGATGCTATCCATTCCTGTAAAGATTTAATCTCAGAAACCTGGGGCAGTCCTAACCTGCTTTATAAGATTGCTATTAGTCAGAATCAACTCAATAACAGTGAGTTTAGTTTTGGTTCATTACTTAAACCTGTTATTGAATGGATTCTGATTCATGGGGACCATGAATCAGAATAGAACTCTGCTCCACAGGGCTGTCAATGACTGGTTAGATTCTCAGGCCTTTTCCCTGGGGTGTCTGGGTAGATTTGAACCTGGAACCTTTCATTTAGCTCCAGGGACTCCAAGCAATATTTGTTAAGCACTTATTTTATGGAGCCTTGATGGTCTACCAAAAGGTTGGCATCTTGAACTGTGCCAATGATTGTGCAGGTGAAAACCCTACGGGCTAGTTTGACTCTGTTCCATAGGTTTGCTATGAGTGGACATCAACTCAGTGATACTTACCAATTTGATGGGTACCTTCCACAAGTTTTATGTTTATTGTCTGTAGTTCTCATTGTAATTCTTTTAGGTATAAATGATCGACAAGATTTAGAGAGATTAAATGTTTGAATCCAATTCTGTCAGATCCCCAACTTACTCTCCTTTTATGTTTATTTTGTCCTTCTCTCCACTAATGCCGTTTTCTTTTCCATTCTTAATTTTGTCACATAATGTCTTAGACTTATTTTTTTAAATAATAACTTACCATAAATTTTACCTACTTAAGTGTGTACAATTCAATGATTTTTGTGAACTTGGTTAGAACTATTCAATCATTGCAATCGGTTTAGAACATTCTCAACATTTAAAAAATATCCTTAGCCTATATTTCTTTACCTCTGTGAACATTTTTAACAAATAAAAATATCTTCTGTCTCCTTCCTCTTATAATACTTAGCTGGTTAGCTTCATAGTTATTACTTAGCTGTTATTCATTGCACCTTTAAATAGCTGTTTAATTCTAGGGGCTGTGCAGTTAATGAAACCTGAAAGTAGATCAACACATGAATTGAAGTGCTCTGCCATTATGAATCTTGATCTTGTAGTTGACTCTTCCTATTTAACTGCTTTACTTTACCACCTTAAGTTGGCCTAGTCTCCTCTTATACTTACCTATGTTCCAATTCGTAAAGAAGTTTTGCAATTTTTATTTAGAGTGGCTACATTTTGCTTGTTGGTTTCAGATGATTTCTTCTTCATTTCACCCAATTGCTCTAGGTGCCACTGAATTATTGCTTTTAGCTCGAAGGACAGACTTGAGACGTATTTCTTTGGATACACCAGATTTTACAGACATCGTTCTGCAGTTAGAAGACATCCGTCATGCCATTGCCATAGATTATGATCCTGTGGAAGGCTATATCTATTGGACCGATGATGAAGTGAGAGCCATACGCCGCACATTCTTAGATGGATCAGGCAGTCAGTTTGTGGTCACTGCCCAGATTGCACATCCTGATGGTATTGCTGTTGACTGGGTTGCCCGAAATCTTTATTGGACAGACACTGGCACTGATCGGATAGAAGTGACAAGGCTCAATGGAACCATGAGGAAGATCTTGATTTCAGAAGACCTAGAGGAACCTCGGGCTATTGTATTAGATCCTGTGATTGGGTAAGAAACTCTTCTGCGGTGTAATGTTTCTGTTTTCTATGGGTCCCTAAAAATCATTCACAGAGACCACTTGAAGTATGTGTAGCTTACTACTAAGCTGTCCTTTAATGGCTATGAGTGGTTACAATAAAACGTCAAGCTAAAGAATTGCTAGCATAGTGCCTTGAGTGTTTTGAATTACCCACCCCCACACCTCTAAATTAAATCCTTAGATGCTGATTTTTGTGTTGGCTGCAAACTATTGAGGTTGCCTCATGACCTAGAAAACGTTAAATTATTTTCAGAACTCTGTTACTCCCCCTAAAAGATTCATTTTATCCTATTTGCAGTACCTCTAAATGATATAGTAAAGAATACATTTTGCTTTACATTTCCTCAAATACAAGAATAACTCTTTTCCCTTAGAGGTAAAGTCAGTTGAAGATACCTAATATCTAGAAGGACTAGAGAAAATGCATTCACAGATGGCTTAGACGAATATGATGGAGTTATTACTTAGTGCGGAGATGATTTCTAAAACTTGACTCCTAAAGAGCTCTGCTTCTTTACTTAGGGTCTTTTGGTGCATACCATCCTTATCACAGCCCAAGGAAATGCTGCTTTCTACATTCTCCCCAACGCTACTCATTATTCAGAGATGTAGTCAGGGGACCAATAGGGTGACAACTTGTTACACTTTGACATATACCAATGCCTTGGAACAACTTAAATACCTGGGGCCCACAAACATTTCTTAGCACTGCTGGAAGAATTATTTGGGAATTCACTTGGTGCTCTGAATATTACTAAAACCACTACCTTCGAGCCTGTTCCTCCTCATTGGGACCCTATGTAGGGTTTCTGTGAGAGCAGACAGCCTTGTCTTTCTCCTGTAGCACAGTATGACACAAGGTGTGTATCTCTCCTTTAAGATATTTCAAACTTTAATCGGTTTTTAGTTCATTTTCTGTATACTTCTGTAGGTATATGTATTGGACTGACTGGGGAGAAATCCCGAAAATTGAACGAGCAGCCATGGATGGTTCTGACCGAGTTGTGTTGGTCAACACCTCTCTTGGTTGGCCAAATGGTTTAGCCTTGGATTATGATGAACGCAAGATATACTGGGGAGATGCCAAAACAGATAAAATTGAGGTTTGTTTTTTAACTTTTTATTTGTAAACCAGTTTTATGGGGACTCTTGAGTTGATAGTTATTTTTACAGAAGTGTCGGTCGAGCCTCAGGACTCTAGGGATAGTGTATCCTCCTCACCTAGCCTCCTGAATTTTAAGTTATGTTGGCCTGAGAAGGGGATGCTGATCTCTTTCTGGTCTTGAAAGCTTATGTGAATGATTGCCTGCATTATTGGTTCCCAACCAAATAGTAGATCTGTGTTAGAATAGCTGGCAGTTTTAACAGGAACAGAAAATTCGTACACATATATAACTGTGCTGTTGTTATTGGTTGTGGGATATTATTTAATACTAAGATGATTACATGAAAATAACTTTTAAATTGATTTGAGGGCTGTTCTCAAGAAAGATTTAAATGTTTCCCAAATTAAAGAATGATGCTTTTGACATACTCTATCACAATGGTTTCTACCTAGAATGAGAATATACAGTCCACCACTCTGAATGAGGCCTGTTCTAGAAGCCCCAGGGATCGCATACTTGAAAGAGTTTGGGTTGCAGTTTTCCTTTGGGAGATGAATGCCTTCTAGTGTAAGGAACGGCTTTGAGTAGCTCTTCAAAGAGTAACAACCCCTCTAATGGACAAGTAATCTGGACTCGAGCAGTTATTTTAGAAAGGTAATTCAGAGGAGTGCCCTGAATGCTGAGGGAATAATGAATTAAATGGCTGTCCTTCCAGAGTGGAAAGTTGGAATAGAAGAAACCCATTAGTATTCCACCAGGCACAAACTCAGAAAACTCCATCTCTTTTCTTAAACTCCATTTCTTATTCTTGCAGCTGGTTTCCATTAGTAGAAATTTTGTGTCGACCTGACTATATAAATTTTCTCCTTGTTAGTGCTTCACTGCCTTAAAAAAAAGAAAGAAAGAAATCCAAGTTAGTATGTGAATCTGTAACAGCTGGAGTACAGTGCTAATGAGACAAAGGTTAAAGGTTCACATTTCAGCCAGGCTGTTAGCTTCACTTGGGTCTGCTTGGACATAACTGTGTATTGTTGATGGGCCAGAGACCATCCACTGGTCTAGTGTGAAGAAGGCATTACTACTTTTAGAGAAAGTTTCAAGTTTACGTGTCTTGATAAAATAAAACAATGCCTCTGGCAAAGTAATTTAAATAAGAGTTTTTATTATTATGTAGGGATTTAAAAAATTCTATATTTGGATTTGTCTTTTAGTTTACTATGGTTGATTAGCCTGAAAATAAAATCCTTTATTTCTTACTGGAAAGTTTTCCAAGTTTTACTTTTCCATATTTCCAGGTTACTTTTTAACACTTCAGGTAGAGAAACTCTTTCCAAAATCACACCATTTCAGGAAGGATACAGATTTTTAAAAATGAGAATTTGTTGAGATTCTGATGGACAGTATAAAACAGAAACAAACACTTAGAATAATATATTATTGATTAAACATGGTTGGGAAAGTAGGGGGCCAGTGAAAAAGGAAGGTCCTCAGTGAGATGGGATGACATTGTGGGTACAATAGTGGGCTCAAGCACAGGAACAATGGTAAGCATGGTACAGGACTGGGCAGTGTTTCATTCTGTTGTACACACGGCTGATGTGGATTGGAACCCATTCGATGACATCTAACAACAACAAACATGATTTAATTTCTTAGTTATCAGTATGAACACAGAAGACCTTAAAAACAATTCCTTCTTGAAGCTATGTATGTGTATCATCTGTTCATATATTTATCCTTCCCTCCCTCCCGCACTCCCTACGTAGAACCCGTATTCTTAAACTAATCTTTCATATCTGTTTCTCTCTGCTTCAGGCTTGCTGGTAACAGTTGCTGCCTGTTCTTGGTTCTCGGTTTGACAGGTTATTTGTTGTTAGTGGTATGAATCAGGGCCAGAGTTCTATTCTAATTAATGCTACATCTATTTCAACCACTTTCACATTCATTATGCTGCTGTTCTTCCACAGTAAGAAAACAGGAGAGAAGGGGGTGTGAATCAGAAGCACCTCAGTATGTTTCAAACTATACAGATTCTGTATGTTTTCCTGGCGGGGATCAGTTTTCTCATTTTCTTTCCACAAGGATCCATCTAGGAAGTAAAGAGAGAAGGTATTGTTATTTATTTTCTTCTCATTGTGATGGTGTATACACTTACCAGGATATCGGAAACAAGTAAAGAGCTTAGTTCTTCATCTAAATTAATCTTGTTTTGTGGGAGAAAGTGATCAGTCTCCCTTTCTGGGGCTGATGGTGAGGACCAGCTGCCATTGCCTCTTCTCCTTACTGTACTTTGATCGTTGCTGGTAGGGCCCGAGTCAGTTCTGAGTCAGCGTGACCTAACACTGCATGAGCCTGCGCTCTCCTCACAGGTGTTGTGTTTGAGCCCCTTATTACAGCCACTGTGTCAGTCCATCTTGTTGAGGATTTTGATAGTAGGTTGATAACATTGAACTTGACAACTTCTGGAAAGAAAGGATTTTTAACTGTTTATATTTCCATGAGAATGATTTGTTAGCCCCGTGTAGCAAGTGGTCACAGCTGATCTGACCCTAGTGTGAGTTATGTGTGCCCTTCTAGTCTCATCCTCGGAGTAAAGTGTCCCTGCTTTTGTCATGTCCATGAGTGAACGTTACTTTTTGTTTTTAGGAATTATAAGGAAGTATTTAGTTACAATAGTTCTGTTCTCTGAAAGGCTTGGCGTTCATTTGATATCAAGTTCTTTCGTATGTTTATAGTAATTTTGGGAAGTGACCTTCTCCTCTTCCCACCACACTTGTGCCATTTAGTTGATTCCAACTCATAACTTCACAGTAGAACAGAGTGAAAAATCTATGAGGTTTCCTAGGCTGTAATCTGTATAGGAGGCTGCTTCATCTTCCTGCTGAAGAGTAGGTTTATTCAAACCGCCAATCTTTGAGTTAGTAGCTGAATGTTTAACCGCTGCACTAACAGGGAAGAAAAGATAGTTATGTGGTAAGTGACTTTGTAACATTACAATTCATAATAAACTCATGTATTTTGAGTGGATCTGATGGGATGATGAGTTTAACTAGTGATTTCTTAGATCAGCTTTCCACTTGCTTTTTCTGTAAGTGGTCAATGATGGACTCAAATTTTGACTATATTGGTGGGCTTCAAGGAGTAGGGAAAATGAATAGGGGGTGCTGTATTTCAAAGTCACTTTTTATTTTATAATGTTACAGAAATATAGGCTTACCTCAGGCTTATAACCTTCTAAAAAGAGTGGGGGTGAGGCATTGCTAATGATACCACCTCTAAGAAAAATGGTGGCAATTATTGTTTTGTCTGCTACTTTAATGTAAAGATGTGTCTGTGAGGGTATGTTTGCTTTCCTTACTGGCCACTTTCTTGTAGGTCTATTAAAAGACTTGCTGGTACTCGTTTGTTTCTTTTTTATACTGAAGTGATTTCACTGACTTTTATGACAAGCTCTCTGGTTTACTCGTTATACATTGTCATACTCCCTGCCTCTTACTACACACACACACACACACACACACACACAGACACACACACATCCCACTTTAGTGTTCTGGGACCTCCTAATAGATACTACTAAAGCAGGAGCAGGAGGAAAATAAGTCTTTTTTGGGGGGGGGTATAGGAATTATTAAAAATCCTTTATTTTTAACTTATATGGTATCCTGCAGTAAGTAGCAACATATTATGTCTTAACATTCTAATTTTTCTTAGCCAGGGTTCATTGCCAAAAATACTGAGGACCTGTTACACTATTTACCAATAATAGAGACATAGCATTGATAAATTATAACTTTCTCCGTACTTTCTTGCCATATTATAAAATTTAAAAATGTACTATTAGTTTATATATTTTTAAAATTTCAGGATGTTTTCTCATCTTAATTGACAAAAGTGTCCTGAGTCACTGGTTTCATGAAAAATAATAGTGTCATAGATACTTTTAAAATACTTTTCTCATAAACTTTTAAATTTCAGTTTTTATATTTTTATCTTGCATTTCTGAGTGACAAATTAACAGTAGCACCTGATAGAAATAAAAAGTTTTCTTGTTTACTTTAAGAATGTGTGGACTTAAAAAAAATCTCTTATTGTAATTTTGCCTACTTTGGAGGAAGTTATGTCCATAACTAATTTTGTCCAAATTTAACCTTATCCGGTACAACTTTGTTGGGGAAACAGTAACAATTTAGTAGAATCTTTAGTATCAAGAAATTTTGAATAAAAAGGACATTATTGTGTATGAGTGCCGAAAACTTGGCACTTGGTTAATGTTCTATTTCACATTCTAAGCCTGAAACTGCAGGGCTGCATTTTCCTCTGATGACAGCTTCCCCTATTTTATCAACACCCTAATAAGGAAATTTGCTTCCCAAGTATTCAGATTTCTTTTTAAAGGAATTTCTTTGTCTGGCATCATTGACTTGTGTATTGTGAAAGTTTGTTAAAACAGAAGAATTTTTCTTACTGTTGGTTTTTCTTAAAGAAATTTTTTCCATACTTTTCCCCCCACGTTTAATTTCTCCTTAAGAAATTATAGTCATCTGTTGTTGAGATAAGGCTTTCTGGTTGTGTGACAGATATCCAAACATGTAGTAATTCCTTTTGAATCTGGAAGGTTGTAAAATTCAGTGTTTCTTAAAATGGATTATATTTTCTTTTTTAAAGAAATATTTAAGAAAATGACCTTATGTGGTCAAATCTTTGCCTATTTCTACTACTTTGTAATTGGCAACTAGCCTGAAGGTTGGTGGCTCAAAGAGAGCCAGCCCTTCTATGAAGAGAATCGACTGGCAAACTGCTTTTGTAAGGACATAGAAAACAGAAAGCCCTTTGCAGTTCTGCTCTGCTATTCACGGGCCTGCCATGAGTCGGGCTGACTTGGTGGAATCATGAACAACTACACGATTGTATGTGTGTGTTTGGGGTGGGGGTGGGGAAAAAGAGATCGAGGCATCAAGATGCTTGTAGAAAAACGGAATTAAAAGATAGTGGGATTTTTCCACATGCTTTTTGAGACCCCCTTGAATACTCTTCTTGTAGGGTGCTATCAAATTTATTCTCACTCTAGGTGGCCCCTGAATTGTCCCGTAGAGTTTTCCTGACTACAGGTTAGGGAGGCTAGTAGCTACGATTTTGCCTAAACATGGGTAAATGTGAACTCCCAACCTTTCGGTTAACAGCTGAGCACTTAATTAGTGCTCTATCAGGGCTCTTTATACATACATACATACACACATACATACATACATATGTACATATAAATATATATATAATATATATAAATCACAAAAGAATGATATTGATAAACTCCCATGTGGTTGGAATGTACCTTAAGATATTTATGAGTTTGTGTTTGAAAGTTGCCTATTGATTACAGTTCTAGCAGCATTGTTTAACTTGCTATCTGTAGCAGTGCACTCTACAAATTATATGCTGTTGTCCTAGCAGTCACTCTACTTTGTCTCTAGAAAATTGTTGTAAATATATTAGAGAAATTGGATAAGTATACTCATGTTATCTTAAATTGTCACAACAAATTCTAGAGACTCACCAAATAAGATACTTTGCCTCATTTAAGAGTTAGATTTATTTATGTAAATTAAGATAATCTATTAGGTGACATAAAAAATTTTTTTAAAGCAAAACAGCCATATCACCTTCAAAGTAGACGTAATACATCTGTCAAATCTGCGATTCCCTTTATGGAAATATCTTTCAAGCTCATTTGTTTGGATTGCTGACAGCACTTCGTTTTTTCCTTTACCTCTTGTACATCATCAACTCGCTGTCATTTAATGTCCCTCTTCATTTGCCGAAAGAAAAAGAAGTCTCATGGAGTGAGGTCAAATGAGTAAGGTGTGTGGGGCAAGAGGGGCATGCTGTTTTTTGCCAGCAACTGGTACACTGAGATGGCTGCATTAGCAGGTGTATTGTCGTGGTGGCAAAACCAGTTTCCCATCTGCCACAATAAATCAGGCCTTTTTTGTCACACACTGTTCCCCAGTCTTTTCAGAACCTCTCAATAGACAACTTGATTAACAGTCTGACTGGTGGCATGCACTCCAAAAGCAGTAGGAGACAACATTTTCATCTGTTGATGAAGTTGACTGTCCAGAGCGAGGTTTGTCACGAATCCACATTTCACCTTTTTTGAAATGAGAAAACCACTGGTACACTGGAGTTGTTCCCATAGCACTGTCCTTGTAAGCCGTGTTCAACATCACAGCAGTTTCTACAGCACTTTTCCCGTGCAGGAGGCAAAATTTCACAGCCACATGCTGTTCTCTTAAATTGGCCATCACAAAAAACGAGGTTCAAGTGAAACTGCTTTTACCAAAAAATCCACTGTGACTAAAGAAACTTTCTAAGCGATGCCACTGGTGCACGAACTCAGAGTGAGTTGCTTGATGTTCTCTGAGTAGGAAAAAATGTGTTATGGGAAAGCTCCGTTCTAGCTCAATTCTGGGTGTTTTTTGTGGGGGGCGGGTACCCCCTCGTAATATATGTTGTTACTTAGCAGAGGCATTTTAGTGACCAAGTCTGAACTTACTGGATTAAAAAAATATATATTCTGATGTTACACTTTCTCCCTCATCATGGTGTATTGTAAACCATGTGTAGTTTCTGTATTTACTCCAGTATAAGCTGACTCACATATCAGCCGAGGCACCTAATTTTACCACAAAAACTGCGTTAAAACTGTGCTGAAAAACTCAGCTTATACACGAGTATATACGGTAGTTGAAAGTGTTTATTCCTTTGTCTTTTGTATTCTGAAGTGAAGAGCACTGATTTTTAATTCCCTACTGTCTTGAGAGATTAGCCTCTTAATAGTTTGTAACAGTATTCAGTTGCTTTGACTGGCAATCACTAGATCTTCACTGAAATGTTTAATAAAATTGGACTCTACCCTTAATTTTTGTTCAGTTTTGCCATTAATTCGAATACCTTAAATAATTCACACTTTTTTCTTTGGGCTTTAGCTAATGAGGCCATTTAGACTAGATGATCTTTCAGACTTTTCCTTTTATTTCTGACATTTTTTGTTTATTGTACAAAGCATACTAGATTGGTAATAGATTCTACTTTTCACCTTGGGAGAGTTGCTTAAAGAAATTCTATTGAAAGTAACATAAAGCCTCCCCTCCCCCGCCCCCTCAATCAAGTTGTATTTATTTGCTATGCAGTTAATCCCTAATTACCTAAAGAAAACCTTCATATTGGTCATTCAGGATCTTTACTTAAACTCAGTTTTTCAGGGGTGGGGTGGGGTGGAGAATCTTCTAGAAAATTATCCATTTAGATTTTATATTGGCCTATAAACAAGCCACTTTGTTTCAGACATGCCTGGTAGATTTAATGTTAAAGCATTTTGAAACTTCCTAAGTGTTTTTGCTAATAGAGATCCATATAAAACATTTGTTTTCAGGTTGGATGATTTTTCTTTAGAGGTAGAGAACTATTGTGCTCTTTTATTTATTTATTTTTTAAATTTTTTTATTGGGGCTCATAAGGCTCTTATCACAATCTGTACATACATCAATTGAGCAAAGCACCCTTATACATTCGTTGCACTCATACTCATAATTCACCTTCTACTTGGGTTCCTGGAATCAGCTCGGTTTCCCTTTTTTCCCTCCATCCCCCTCCCTCCCCGATCCCACCCCTGGTCCCTTGATAGTTTATAAATAATTATTATATCTTATCTTACACTCCCCGGCATCTCCCCTCATCCGCCTCCCCATTGCCCATCTCCCAGAGAGGAAGTTACATATAGATCTCCGAGATCGGTTCTCCCTTTCTGCTTCCCCTTCCCTCCTGGTGTCGCCACTACCACCGCTGGTGTTGAGGGGTTTGTCTGTCTTAGATTCCTTGTGCCTCCAGATCCCCACTGCACTGCTGTACATCCTCGGGTATAACCAGGTCCGCAAGGCAAGGTAGAATTGGGGTCATGATGATTGGGAGGGGAGGAAGCGTTCAGGAACTTGAGGAAGGTTTTGAGTTTCATTGTTGCTACACTGAACCCTGAGTGGCCCATCTCCTCCTCACTACCCCTCTGGAAGGGGTGTCCAGCTGTCTACAGGTGGGCATTGGGTCCCCATCATGCACTCCCCCTCTTTCACGGTGATGTGATTCTCTCCACCACCCCACCTTTGTTGTTGGAGACCTGGTCTCCTCTGTCCTTCACGGTCGCCTATGTTGGTGTGCTGCTTCCGTGTGGGCTCGGTTGCTTCTGGGCTAGATGGACGCTTGTTTGCTTTCAAGCCTTTAAGTCCCCAGACGCTATATCTTCTTCACCACACTTGCTTATGCACACTTTCGTCTTCAGCGATTATGTGAGGAAGGTGATCACACAATGATTGTTTTTGTTCCTTGGTGTCTGCTACATGGTCCATTCAACACCTTGTATTCTCTTAGGCCGTGTGCTTCTTCTCTGTGGGCTTTGTTGCTTCTGAGCTAGATGGCCGCTTATAAGCCTTTAAGACCCCAGATGCTGTATCTTTTTGATAGCCGGGCACCATCAGCTTTCTTCACCACATTTGCTTACACACACGTCTGTCTTCAGTGATCATGTCGGGAAGATGGGTATCCTGCAATGACTGTTTAGCAGGGCGAGGTGCTATTGTATTGGGGGATTTGCATGAGGAGGCCCAATGTCCATCTGCTACCCTACTACTGAACCTATAAATATATGCATATAAATCTATTGCCCCCATAATCATAAATATATTTACATATGTACATGTCTGTATTTAGGCTTCTCTGTATGCACTTTGCCTCCTACTCCTTTCCTCTATTTCCTTTCGCTTTCCTCCTGACCCATGACCATGTTTAGCCTTCATTCTGGATTCAGTAATTCCTCTCAGTTACCTTGCTCTTGGTCACTCCCTTCCAGTCCTGTCCTCCCCTCCCTCCTCTGGTTTTGAACCACTCGCTGTTCCCTTGTCCCTGTGTTGGGCGACACCTCCTCCCTTCCCCTACCTCCCACGCTCTCATGTCCCTCCAGGACCGTTGGCCCTGTTGTTTTCTTCTCTCATTATTTGTCCAGCCTATCTTGTGTAGGTGGACCTGCTGACATAGTAATATGTGCATACAAATGCATATGACTTTGACTGCGCCCAAGTGGCCCATAAGAACATGGCTTTGACAGAAGCAACATCGACACGCTAATAAGCAGAAAAGCCACTAACATACAAAATTTACAAGGTAAAAAACAAAAATTAAAAAAAGACTAAACAAAAAGATAGCAAATATTAAAAGAAAAATTGCTAGTAGTTTAAGGTCAGTTCGTTGGCCTTTAGGAGTGTTTTCTAGGTGTAGCTTGTGAGGCGCCACGTCCTGGCCTGGCAGACCATCCTTTATACTCCCTTGGGATCCCTTTGTTCTGCTTCCTCCACTGCTCCATTGCACGCCCCCAGTGTTTGCCTCCGTGTGGCGGGGTCAGCTCAGTCGCCCATCCCCCATTGTGTCCCAGGTGCTGTCCCGTGTAGGGCCATGTGTTGGTGCAGGATGTCGCATCTCGTAGTGTGGTCAGCTGAATGGTCCTCTCAGTATGATGGGTCCTTCTAGCTGGTCTATCGACCTTGGGCTTGGTGGACCCAGGTTTACTCCACTACGTCCTTTCTCCTTCTTTTGTTTCAGCTTCCTTCTGGATGTGGTGTGGTGGGTCAGTTCCTTTCCCACTCCAGACGATCTATTTTTGTTTTCTGTGTTATTCCCTTCGAGTGTGGGGGTCGGCCTAATTCTGGTTTGGGCCGGCTTGTCGTCCAGCCTCTTTGTGTAGACCTCTGTACTTTGCGTTGCCCTCCTTGTTTGGTGTGTCGTGTTGGGGTCCATACACATGTTCCAGATCTGTGGGAACACAACCGATACTCTCCCCTGGGTGGGTTAGTACCCTGCCCCCCCACCCATACCATCCATTCGGATTCTCCCCCTCCCGGTTCTCCTTCTCGCTACCCCACTACTCCTTTATGCTGGGCTCTCATGTACCTCCCTAGGTGTGGCCTGCCCTCCCTCCAACTATCTATGCTTCCTCCCGTTTATTGTGGGATGGATGTTTATTCTTCTATTTCTGTCATGCTGATTGTACTTACCTCACGGGACTCATGTTGTACCTGTCCCTTTGGATCTGGTGGAGAACTATTGTGCTCTTTTTTAAAAAAAATCATTTTATTGGGGGCTCATACAATTCTTTTTTTTTTTATCTCCTCCTTTTTTAAAAAAAATCATTTTACTAGGGGCTCATACAACTCTTCTCACAATCCATACATATATCAATGTGTAAAGCACATCTGTACATGCTTTGCCCTCATCATTTTCAAAGCATTTGCTCTCTACTTAAGCCCTTTGCATCAAATCCTCTTTTTTCCCCTCCCTCCCTACTTCCCCCTCCCTCATGAGCCCTTGATAATTTATAAATTATTATTTTGTCACATCTTGCCCTATTCGACATCTCCCTTCACCCCCTTTTATGTTGTCTGTCACCCAGGGAGGAAGTCACATGTAGATTCTTGTAATTGGTTCCCTTTCCAACCCACTCACCCTCTACTCTCCCAGTATCTCCCCTCACACCCCCGGTCCTCAAGGTATCATCCACCCTGGATTCCCTGTGCCTGCAGCTCCTATCTGCACCAGTGTACATCCTCTGCTCTATCCAGACTTGCAAGGTAGAATTCAGATCATGATAGTTGGTGGGGTGGGGGGAAGCATTTAGGAACTGGGGGAAAGCTGTATTCTTCATCAGTGCTACATCACACCCTGACTGACTCATCTCCTCCCCATGACCCCTCTGCAAGGGGATCTCCAGTTATCACAATCCATACATCCATCCATTATGTCAAGAACATATGTACATTTGTTACCTTCATCATTCTCAAGACATTTGCCTTCTGCTTGAGCCCTTAATGTCTGCTGCACATTTTTCCCCTCCCTCCCCACTCTCTCCTACCTCATGAACCCTTCATCATTCATATATTATTATTATTATTTTTTAACTAGTGTGCTCTTACAGGAGTCATGGAAATACTATTTGTGTGTTTGTGTGTGTATTAATTGAGACAGGTAAGCAAATACAGTGGCAATGAATAGTTTTGGTACTTCTGGGGATGGATGGGTTTTGCAAAACATGGAACACTTAACAGTGGTGCAGGTACTTTCAGTGTCTTGTTCCACTTTGAAGTCATCCCCCATACTCAAAACAAAACCTAATGGCACAAAGTCAATTCCCATTTTTACCGAACAGCTCTATTTAAAGCAGGATTTTGAATCAGCTCTTCCCAGTTGAGTAATAACCAATAAGCTCTAATTGGAACAGACCTGAATTTGTAAAAATGTGGAGGAACTGAAAAGATAACTAGAATGGGAAAAATTATAGGTTGACATCCTGCTAGAAATTTAATTTCCTTCTTTCTTATAAAACAAGGGCAGAGTGTTGCATAGCAATCAAATCTCTTGAACAGCAGAGTTAGAAAGAGTAGTACCCAAAGATGAAGGCTAACTACACCGCTTTGAATGTATACTGTTTCCACAGTCCTCGTAATCAGCCCAGCGTCAGACTAGTGAAAAGGTTCACCATGTCCCTTCTGAGCCTCCCATTCCAGTGTTTCAGTGAATGCTGATCTCTTTTCTGGCTATTGCCCCACTCCACCCCCATTTTACGAATTTGAGTCTGTTCTGATTTTGTTTCATTGACAATAGTTAAGCTGGTTTGAAATGATTCAAAAGCCTAATTTAAAGTTTCTGTTTAATAGTTTTCTGAAAAGTTTTCATAACTGATGATTGATTTCCCCTTCAAATGTTTTCTTCTTTAAGGTTGTCTACAATATAAACATTTAGATCTGTTCAGAATGTTCCTCTTTCATTCAGTGACACTGCCCAACATAATGGAGACTAGATTTTGCCTTCCACCAATTACCGAAGCATAAAAAGGCTAATTAGTTGATGACTAGCCAAAATAAATAACAAATGTCCACTAATTTTTAAATTGTATATGTACTGTGTGATCCAAAAATCCTGTCTTTTAATACATACTCTACAAGAATTTCAAACGTACATTATAAGAACTTGCGTGTTTTTCAAAGCATTGAATGTTATTGCAAAGTGTGAAAAGAATTTAAATTTCCATTGTTTTGTAAAGGTCGACATAAAGACTGTGATGTGCCCTTGCCCCCTAAGAAAAGAATGTTGTAATTCAGATCTTGTAATTTTTTATTGTTGAACTTTAATAGGTTTCCCAAACTCTCCATTCTGTATGCTATAATTGTTTTTGTTAGATTTATTATGAAATAACCTCTGAGAAGAATTGGAATGCCTTTTATTCCATTGAGATTTTTCAGTAGAATGGTGTTAAATATTTCAGTTGTGATTTCAGTGTCAGAAATTTGCCATACTTCCAGAATTTGTAAGTAGTAATGAAATTAGGGGCCTTGGGTAATTAACATAGCACCTTTTCATGTGGGTTTTGTGTGTGTTTTGCTTTTTATTGTTCATCTACTTTTTTTATTCTTTTTTTGGTTTATCTACTTTTAATTTGGGGTTGACTTTAATGACTTGTGTACTTGGTGAGGAATTTATATTGCTTCCGTATTTTAGTTCTTTTTAAAATACAAAAGAAATAATTTCATTAGTCTGTAGGTAAGTAAACAAATTTAAGGGGTTTTCAAAGTATTATCTTAAAATGAAAGGAAGCTCTTTCCAGATATTTATAGAATTAAACATTGCTCACATAGAGCCATATACTCACGTAAATATCTTGCAGCACTTCTTCCTAGCCTAGATTTTTTTTTTTTTGCCAAAAGTTGAGTGTTTGGGGATTTTTTTTGCTTAATATGGTTCTTCTGTTTACCCTACGTTCGTTATACAGCTTTTCATTTGGAAGGAAAAGACAAGAACTTGAGTTCCCTGATTCCTATCTTCTGCTGCTTCTATTTTAAATTTGAAATTATTTCAGATTTAAAAATTTTTCAAGAATAACATATCTTTAATCTAGGTTCATTTTACGTAATTATAAGCTCACCAGGAAATTATCATTGATACCCTGTTCTCCATTTCTTTCTGTAGTTGCTATTTGAAATTTTATTGTAAAGAAGAGCAATACTTTCCCTCTGTTTTTGTTGGAAATTTTTGTTTGTTATGGTATATTGTTTGTAATAGCAATTATCTTCCCTCTGTTTTTGTTGGAAATGTGTTGTTTTTGTCGTATGTTGATTGCAATAGCAATTCTTAACTCTGTGCAAAATAATGTAGTAATTTCAAAATGTCTAATATTGTAAGTATGACTCTGTAAAAATATTTGTAAGACTGCCTAATATGACTGTAGGAAGTCCAGATGGTGCAGTGGATTAATGTTGGGGGCAGTTAACTGAAACATTGGTGGGTCAAACCCACCAGCTGCTCTTGTTGAGAAAGACGAGGCTATCTGTGCCTGTGAAATATTTGCATTCCTGAGCAATAGGATTTGCTGTGGGTTGGAATCCATGCAATGGCACTAAGTTTGCGTTGGTCCAGGATATTTTCTCTTTCCCAATTAAATTCACTTGTATTAAACTGTAATATGTCTTTAAAAGTAGTTTTAAATGCAGACCTGGAAAATATTTGCTCCCTTTTATTTCTCCTGTGGAGTCCACAGCATTTTTCTGCCATCTTAGCTAGGATCTGCATGATTAAAATGTTCACTTCCATGGTTATATATTCTATTTTGTAGATGTCAACATCCTTGATGATACTATGTTGTCATGTGGATACTCTGTCAGAGAAAGAGTAGCACAGCCCACCCTCACCATGTCTGTTTCCTTCTTTTGCTCGGTTTGGATATTGACTGGGGCATTAGAAGAAGATTGGTTCATTGTGAACGTAATTTGAGCGTCTCTGTGGTGCTTTATAGCATTCTCACGATTGCCCTACTGTCATCTATTCCTTGAACATGTCCAGTCAAGTGAAGTTGCAGCGCAGCAATTTTGGTAGTAGACTGGCTACATTCCAAGATTTCATGGGTAATCCCATCCCGACACTTAATGAGCTAATGTGAAGTTGCTGAAGAAACCGGATATGATGTCTACAGAAGGTTTGCCATTACCTCCTGTCTGTGGAGGTAATGTTTTGGTTAACCTGCATCTGCTTCCTGTTGTAGCCTGTATTCTCACTGTGGTTTGTAATACTTGGTAATGCCTCAGAATGTTAAATCCATACCACAATGTGGTTGAAACAGCTGAAACCACCAGAGACACTGGTTCAGATTTGGAGAAAGATTTTAGAAGTGACAGAAGCCTAATTTCAATTTAACTAATTAAATCACTCTGAAGTAATACAGTGGAACACACCCTCAAGAGTTGCCAGAGGTTTAATTAATGTTGGCTCAACTTTTAAAGCATGAGGGTCATCTTTCGGAATGACCTAACATGGTTCATTTGTTCTGGTTTCAGAATATATAAGCAATTTTTTTTAAAACCAGGATTTGTGTTGTTATTTTGAACTCCAGGGATTGAAAACTATATTTACAAATACAATAGTTTGTCTCAAACTTTTACTCTTTGGACATAAATTCAAAACGTGCTTTTCTCTGAGACAAAAGCAGCATGTTATTGTTTCACTGTGTTGCCTCTTCAGGAGAAAGATGAGACTTTCTTCTTCTGTAAGATTTATAGCCTCAGAAACCCACAGGAACGGTTTGAGTTCTGCTGTATCCTAAAGGGTTGCCAGGAGTCAGAATTGACTGGATGGATGGTAGTGAGTGAATGATGCTTCCTTTGCTCAGTAGAAAGAGGCTGTAAGTGAGAAGCTGTTTTTCTGATAGCAATACTAACTGTACAAAAATAAGTAAAGGGAACACATTTCAGAAAGTTACCCTAGAACTCTGTGTAAGGGGGAAGTGAAGTGCATGCTTCTTTAGATGCAAAGGCCCAGAATTAAACTATTGTGTAAGCTATGGATCCTTCCAGAAGAGTCTTATAATTGCTTTCACATCATAGCCACAGTAAAAAATACTGGAGCATTTATTAATAACACCAGTTACCATGTACATTATCATTAATACTCACTTCTCCATAGACTTGCTGCTCATAATATTCCCTCCCCTTTTTGCTGGGGGCGTGGCAGTAATATGGTGAATTTAGATACACTGAAAAACAGAGTACATATTTCAGATGTATAGAAAAAGATTATCATTGTTAATACAGAGCTAATCTATATTAGTTTAAGGAAGGGTCAAGGAAATGACAACATGGATTATTTTATTTTAAAAGTTACAGTGGTTATACTCTAATGTTGAGATAGCCTAAAATAAGTAAATCAAAGAAAGAAATATCTTTGCTGCTGTACAAATCTCAGACAGTACTTTGAAATAATAAATTTGCAAATGTACTATAAGAAGAAAAGACATATTTTTAAATTATTTAAATCAGAGACTGCTCTTCCTCAAGTAATTTGATCTACGTTTAGAATGACTAAGGAATGGCTGGGGAGAAAGGAAAGAGTAAATGAAGATCACTTAGTATTTTATGACTTTACTGAGCAAAATGAGTATGGGGCAAGTGTGATTTTGTGTAGTTCATTACACAGGCCACATGTGGTTTTTGAGTTCCTTAAATGTGGCTACTCTGAGATTAGCTTGAACGTGTGTCTGTGTTTTAAGTATAAAATGCATGCTGAAAAAACAGTGTAGGGGAAAAAAGTAAAATCTAATTACTGTATATACTCGTGTATAAGCCAAGGTTTTCAGTACATTTTTAATGCAGTTTTTGTGGTAAAATTAGGTCCCTCGGCTGATATTTGGGTTGGCTTATACTCCAGTATATACAGCATTAAAATTTTTCCTGATTATATGTTGAGATAAAGTTATTTTGGATAAAGTAGATTAAAGTATATTAAGATTAATTTTACCTGTTTTATTTTTGTGCTTTAAATTTAAAATTACACGTTGCTTATGTTTATGTTTCTATTGAACAGCACTATTCCAGATTCAGTCTGTGGTGAAAATGGTAACAGATGAGGAGAAAGGAGATTAAGGGAAGAAATAGATGTGAATTTTGTTATGTCTTTCTGTAGTGTATACTTTATTTAAAAGGAAAAAAATGTTTTGCTTTAAAAAGTGAGAGAACATGTATATGTATGAACTGTGATAAGAATTGTATGAGCCCCTAATAAATTGTTAAAATTTAAAAAAAAAGTGAGAGAACAAGAAATATCTGGAAGGGACTAGCTGTCGTCGTTCCCCCCCCCCCCCAGGTGGTTAAGTTATCAGACCTTTAATTATTGCCTTGAAAGAAATAAATATTTGAGTTCCTGGCCACTGTGCTGTTCGAAAGACCTTCCAAAGACTTTCATTGCTCTACCAGATGTTGCTGAAGTTTTTCTTTCTGTCTCTTGCTTTCTTTTCTTCTCAAGGCCCTTATCTAAGAGCAGAATTGACACTGATACAAATTCAAGTTTTGTCAAGGGATTGGAGTGAAAACAGTAAAGTATTTCTGAGCCACAATCCTTCATCAACAATTTTAAAATCTGAAAGCTCTGAAAACTAGTAGTTGGTTTTGTTCATTCACGTGGTTAAAAAAAAAGAGAGAGAAAGGTGACCTGAAGTGATGTGAGGGAAGTTAATGCTTGTCTTTATTCCACTTTGTGGGGATAGTTCTGTGTTTTGCTATAATCATGCTAGTGTGCTTGGAAATACAGCGCAGCAGTAGGCCCAGGTGAAGGCAATAAGCTGTCTACAGTGTATTAACCTTTCTAAACATTGTTTTAAGTGAATTTTGAAATACAGTTGACTCAAAGGGTTTCAGATAGGATTTGGGGCCTCTCCTATCCTACAGAAATTGGAAGTATTTGGATAACCATAAGTTCTATTTTGAAAGAAGATTTTGTCTTTAGCACTACACCATCTGAACACAGGGACATGAGTGAACAAGTCGTCCTGAAACGCAGCTTCACTGTGCCCTCTCCCAGGAAGTGCTTTCAGAAGACGCATCTTGTTCTCTGTAGGTCTTTGTCCTGGGATTTAATACCCACCAGAGTGCTGTCTCCTGATGTTCTCTCTAGAGTCCTTCCCATGGTCCTCACTCAAGTAAGAAACTTTGTCTGCATCGTTGGTCTGTGTCTTAATGAGGGCTATTCTTTCATTATGAAAATCTTTTGTCAACGCAGCTGATGCTCCAAGATGGATTGAGACCGTACAACATCCTGAATTTTCCCCCAATTATCTATAGGACAGAATGGCTATATCTGCGTGGTTTAAATGTCACATTACCTCCCCAACTGGATTGTAATCTAGTAAACAAGCAAATGGGATTGTCCTCTACTTTTCTGCATCTTTCAGTGCAAAAGATTAATGCCAGTTATTGTCATGTAAGAGGAAAAAAAACTTTTATGGAAATTACCACTTTCACAGAAATTGTTAGGGTGTGTAATGAGGTTTTGTTTATAGGGTTGGTACATTCTACTTTCTTGAGACTTAGTTGAAGAAAAAGTACCATAACCTCCAGATATTTTAGTGATTATAACCTAAGAAGAATGAGAGCTTTTACTGAGAACCCCTTTAAAATTTTTATTTAAACAAAAGCAGCAAAAACAAACCCAAAAAACAAAACTATTCCAAGGTTAGAGAGTCCTGAAAAAGACATTAACTCTGTTTACAATCTCTGTGGCCTAATGTAAATCTCAGGGGGGGTGGTTATATTAAAAAAGAAAAATTCTCAGGAAAAAGAAACATATTCATAATGTATGAGTTGTGAAGGTATGTTATAATTTGAAAATATGCAAAAATTATGAGACTGTATATGACTCAAGCATTCTTATTAAACCCAAATTGCCAACATATTTAGAAGGACAACAAAAGATTAGATAAATAAAGGTCAATTATTGAATGTTTGAAATGATTTTCACTGAGTCAGCATGTTTTAATTTTGTGAAAGCATTGAAAATAGGAATAGCTAAGATGACTCTTGAAGTTTCATACAAGTGTTGGGGTGAGGGGGTCCCCAACACTCGAATAGGTCCTCAGGAGCATCCTTGTGATTGTGGAAAATATGAAAGACAAAGTGGGGCACAGGTGCTCCTCGTCCCATGTCAGGACTGAGAGAGAATGTATTTTCCAATGGGTCCATATAATGGAGATTACAGATCTTTCATAAGGCAAGCATGTCATACAGCATAATTATAAAGTTGATAGGGGATATCATAAATGAATAACATAATAGACAAGTAGTGAAGTGAGTCATCATCTTGACCTAGTGCTAGTTGACCTTGAAAATCCCCCTGAGACCTCCCCAGAGTGCTACTACATTAAGGTCAGTTGGCTATATAGAACATGATTGCTTTTATCTACAGATAACCTTTAGGCATTGTAAAATAGCCAGACACAGAAATGATTAATCTTATATGGTAACTAATTTATGACAGTTCCTTTATGGTGGGTTATTGGAGGGACTGTGTCCGGTCCTGAGAATGTATATTAAAATTTATATCTCATAACGGTGAGAGTCTTGCCCCACCAGAGTCAGCTTATCAGACCCGTAATTATGAGCCTGGATGAGTTAGCTGCGGCCATTCTCATCGAGTCCCTCAGTTTACCACAAACAAGCAATTAGATTTGTCTTTGTTTACATAGATTATGAAGCTATACACTTTTCTTCTTTTCTTTAAATTTAAACCTAAAGGTTATGAATACTGACGGTTCTGGGAGAAGAGTGCTTGTGGAAGACAAAATCCCTCACATATTTGGGTTTACTTTATTGGGTGACTATGTGTACTGGACTGACTGGCAGAGGCGGAGCATTGAAAGAGTTCACAAACGGAGTGCAGAGAGGGAAATCATCATAGATCAGCTGCCTGACCTCATGGGCCTAAAGGCCACAAACGTTCATCGAATCGTTGGTAAGTAATTCTAGATCTCCCTTCGAGATGGAAGCCAAGAATGAGAAAAGACAGCAGTTTAGAAAATCAGTGTTACAAATTGTTAAATAATGAGTATTTTCAGGAACTTTCTGAAACTCCCATAAGGGTAGAGCCTCATTTCCCCACCCCCCACCCCCCAAAAATCGGGTCAGCATGGAGATGATTTGTTAATCTTTTTAAAGGCTCGGTCTTTTAAACATTAGCTGAGTATTCAGGGTACACGGTTTCAATTGAAGGGTTGAATAAGCACATACATGCATTTAACTTTTTTTCTTTCACGATAGACAATTTATTCATTGTTTTTCATACTGCATGGGCCACTTCATTTTTACCCTCGACACCTTTTTAAAAAAAATAATTTTATTGGGATCTCTTAAAGATATAACATTCCATAGTTTAATCACATCAAGCAGTATTGTACAGTTGCTACCAGTTAATTTCAAAACATTTTCTTTCCTCTTGAACTCCTTGATATCTGCTCCCTTTTATCCCTTCACCCCATCCCCAGAAACCCTGATTTTTTTTGCTATATCTTACGCTATACAATATATTCATTTACATGCAATTCTGTTGTTCGCTCTCATTACTCTTTATCAAAATAATTAAAATCTAATCATGAGTAATAATTTATTTAAAGCTTATGAGTGTAAAAGGAAAGTATTTTGCCATTGTTTTATATCCTGCTGTGAAATTAGAACTGAGATCTAGTTTTCGGAACAGACAGGCATGATCATACATCTCTGTGAACCAAATGCTTAGATGTTTTAAAGTGAAAATGTATCGATTGTATCAGTGTTTATGTCTTCTTATGCCCATTTATAATTAATCCGTCTTTTAGGTTCCAACCCCTGTGCTGAGGAAAATGGGGGATGTAGCCATCTTTGCCTCTATAGGCCTCAGGGCCTGCGCTGTGCCTGCCCTATTGGCTTTGAACTCATCAGTGACATGAAGACCTGTATTGTCCCAGAGGCTTTCCTTTTGTTTTCTCGGAGAGCAGATATCAGGCGCATTTCTTTGGAAACTAACAACAATAATGTGGCCATACCACTCACTGGTGTCAAAGAAGCATCCGCTTTGGATTTTGATGTGACAGACAACCGAATTTACTGGACTGATATATCACTTAAGGTTAGAAAAGGAATTGGAGCATTGAAACTGGGGCCTTAAGTTTCTAAAGGCATAGCCTTCGTTTACCTTTTTCAATTAAACTTAGCATTTTTTTGTCATTAGCTGAGTAAGCTATTGTGTGCTCGACTTACATAACTTACAGAGACTCATTCTTTAATCAATTTTCCATGAAAATTTGAGCCTGATTTGAGATAGGAAATTGCTATAAATGATAAAAGCATCTGCTTTTGAGTCAATTCAGATTCATAGTGATATCATAGGACAGAGTAGACCCAAGGGTCACTAAAGCTGTAAACTTTTCTGGAAGCATACTACCAAATCTTTCTCCTTAGGAGAGACTGGTAGATTTGAACCATCTACCTTTAGGTTAGCAGCTGAATTTTTAATGTACCCTGCCTCCAGGGCTCTATAACATACCCCCATTTTCTTTTCTTAATATAAATGTTGAAAATCACAGTGAAGTTCTATAGTGGAGAGGAAAACTCCTAGCCAGAAAATGTGGAGAATTAACTGCTTCTTTCAGAATGTTCTAGGTTTACTTAAATAACCTTTATAGTCTAGTATCTAATGTAATGTATTAGAACATGAGACTTTAAAGTCAACTTTGAACTCTAATGATATTCAGTAACATTTATTAAATAAACAAATGAAATATTTTGCTGTATAACCTTCAGAATTTCTTTATCTTAAAAACAGCAATGCCTATTTTGTAGGGTTGTACCAATGATTTGGCTTTACTTTTACCTTCAGAAAGCCCATGAAACAGTTAAGAGTCTCTAACCGTCTGGTCACACCTTTTTTACTTGATTGCTAATTTTGATCGCTTCTGTCATTAGAATAAATGTAGGTCCTTAAGGGATTTCCTATTTGTCTTCCTGAATTGCCAATAAAATTGAGGCTATAGTTGCATTTATCAGAGCTAGATAACAGTTACATCTCTCTGCATGCATTTTGGTAGGAAGCATGATTCTTTCACCATTTTCTCCAAACCCAAACTACTTTGTGGATAGCCATTTTATGTTTTAATTATGTAAGTTAGTAGCTGATCGTTTGTTGTTCGTTTTTTCTTTTTTTACAGACCATCAGCAGAGCCTTTATGAATGGCAGTGCACTGGAACATGTGGTAGAATTCGGCTTAGATTATCCAGAAGGCATGGCAGTAGACTGGCTTGGGAAGAATTTGTACTGGGCAGACACAGGAACAAATCGAATTGAAGTGTCAAAGTTGGATGGACAGCACCGGCAAGTGTTGGTGTGGAAAGACCTAGATAGCCCCAGAGCTCTTGCGTTGGACCCTGCTGAAGGGTAAACACTTTCATGTTTTCATTTTTTTGAAATGCATTGTATATTTGGGGAACATGACCTCGTTAAAAAAATATCTTCTTGTGCCTTAAATAGTGCTTAGGGTTCTGACATCTAAACCATAGGCTTTATTGAAACCATTAATTTAAAATTTCACTGATTTTAGAACTATCATTCGCTGTTTTACTTTGCCATTCACATTGGGGTAAAGGCTTCCCGACACAATCGCTGAAGACATAATGGGTACATATGCAAATACGAAGAAAACTGATGGTGTCCGGTTATCAAAAGATAGAGCGTTTGGGGTCTTAAAGGCTTGAAGATAAATAAGCAGCCATCTAACAGAAGCAACAAAGCCCACCTAGAAGAAGCCCACCAGCCTGTGTGATCACATGGTGTAGACGGGATGAGGTATCAGGCATCTAAGACCCAGAACAAAATCATACCCAATGTGAATTGTGGGGGTGGGGGGGATGCACATGGAGTGGAGACCCAATGCACATCTGAAGACAATTGGACATCTCCTCACAGAAGGGTCACCAGGAAGAGATGACCCAGTCAGGGTGCAGTGTAGCACCAATGAAACACAATTTTCCTCTAGTCCCTTAATGCTTCCTTTCCCCCACTAAAATGACTTCAATTCTACCTTACAAATCGGATTAGACCAGAGCATGCACACTGCTACAGATAAGAGCCCGCAACATGGAATCCAGGATAGATAAACCCTTCAGGGTCAACAATGAGAGCAGAGATACAAGGCGAATGGGGGGAAGGAAGGGGAGAGAGAGGGAATCGATCACAAAGATCTACATATAGCTCCCTCCCAGGCGGCTGAACAACAGAAAAGTGGGTGAAGGGTGACAGAGGATGATATAAAATATAAAAATAAATAATAATCTATAACTTACCAATGGTTCATGACGGAGGGAGGGGGACAATGAGGAGCTGAGATCAAGGGCTCAAGTAGAAAGAAGATGCTTTGAAAATGGTGATGACAGCATTTGTACAAATGTGCTTGACACAATGGATGATTGTGTGGGTTGTAATAAGAGATGTAAAAGCCCCCAATAAAAGTTTTTATTTTAAAAAAATCAAAAAATATTGGGGTAAAGATGAGCAAAGTGGATAATTAAAGATTACTAATAAAATACTAAGTAAAAATCCTTTTTAAAAAGCCATTATCAAGTAGAAATTTACATGCACTCCCTCTCCAGTTAAACAAATTCCAAACCTTTTCAACTCATTGCCATCAGGTTGATTCACTGTTGTGGGTTTCTGAGACTAACACTTTACAGGAGTAGCAGACCTCATCTTTCTCCTGAGGAGTGGCTGGTGGCTTCAAACCCCTGACCTTGCAGTTAGCAGACTGTATGCTAGGGCAGTAAGACTTTGTCTTACATACTTTGTATATGTTGTCAAGAGAGACCAATCCCTGGAAAAGGACAGCATGCTTGGTAAAATAGAGGGGCAGCAAAAATGTGGAAAACCCTGGACAAGATGGACTGACACAATGGCTCTGACAGTAGACTCGAACCTAAGAACAATTGTGAGGATGATGCAGGACTGGGCGGTGTTTGGTTGTGTTGTACACAGGTTGGTTATCACTCAGAATTGACTCAATGTTACTTAATGAAAACAGCATTTTAGTAAACCACAACAACAGTGTTGTGTGCTAAGAAATAATTGCATGAAAGTTCAGTTTTATAATATGAGTTCAAAGTGGGCAGTTATTGTCAGATTATTATTTATAAACTTGGACAAAGTGATAATATAAGATAAAATATTAGCAAATACACATTTTTAAAGGATAGATGAAGATTCTTACAGGGTTCAACAAATTTTTAAAAGCTAGCATCTCAAATTTGAAGAAAATACTCATTTAAAAGCAAAAGCTTACAGCATGAATATATAAACATTCATCATATCTATAATTTAAACATTTACCTGAAATCACATTTGTTCCATGAACAGCTCGTTACTCATCTTGTTAAAATGCTGCATTGAAGTCACCTTTCCTGAACTAACTTGCTGAGGTGGCATGAAGGCCATCTTGACTGTAAGCAATAGTTTTTGGAGAGATACATTTAATAGTTAGAACTAAGAATCTAGTATAGTCACTGCTGGCGATTGTCATTTCTTTCACAAGTGTTTCTCAGTAGCCTTTGTGCTATACACACGGCTGTCAACTGACAAGTATAAATGCAAACAAAGCTTGAGATGTTAAAGGATGTTCACGAATTGTTACCAAGTATCTGTCCTTAGGTGTTTGCTGCAGGCTGGAATGTGGAGGAGCTTTCCCAAACCTAGCATGCAGTGTCTCTAAACTAGTGGCTTACACGTTTTGTGGAAAGGCCATCTGGCTGTGGATTTGGTTCTAGAACTAAGACATCCAACAAGCGACATTTCTTTTAGTGCTTTGAGCTCATCTGTAAAAATCCTGTGCTATGAGGGTGCTCTAAGGTTAGAGTCAAGAACTTGAACTAGTGAAATACGTAAAGGCTAAAGAACAGTCTATAACTTCAGGATTGTGCTACTCGTATGTGCTGCCCGGTTGACATACTCTGATGATTAACTGCTCTTAATCAGAGAGCATGCTTCATTGGACCGGGGAACCAAATATTTTGGTAACAGAAACTACTTTTGACTTCCGTTAAAGGCGCACTGTATATTTTACCTTTGATGTACTCCTGCACCTTGTTTATGGAGAGAGCTTGTTTACATAAATCGAAAAATAAATTCCGTTTAAAAGCTCAAATTATTTGTATTGAGAATGAAGTTATGTTTTTCAGAAGTAAACCGGTTTCTGAGGTCCAAGCTTCAATCCATTGCTTGTTTGCTGAAATATTAGTTGTGTACATGTAAGTGGTGCAGCATGGAAATCACTGGTTTGTTCCCAGCTCCTAGGGTTTAGAAGGAGTGAATTCACTGGAAAGACGAAGGAAAGCTGACTCACTTCCTTTTTGGGTTATAAGAAAAAAATTTTGTTCAGGGTGCCCAAATAATTGGAGACATGTAGGCAAGTATTTCTTTCACCCATTTCCGTGACTTAGAAAATATTTTCTTTGAATATACTTTGTTATTATACATGATAATTACCTTTCCCCCCAACTTATCAAAAGTGAAATGTTACTTATTTTTTGTTTAAATTTAGCTTTATGTATTGGACTGAATGGGGCGGAAAACCTAAGATAGACAGAGCTTCTATGGATGGAAGTGAACGCACTACATTAGTTCCAAATGTGGGACGAGCAAATGGCCTAACAATTGATTATACTAAAAGAAGGCTCTATTGGACAGACCTGGATACCAACTTAATAGAATCTTCAAATATGCTTGGTAAGCTATATAGTTCTTTTTATTGAAACACATGGTTTTTCTTTTTATGTAAAATGTAGTGACTCTTATTTTTACCATTGCTTAGATACTATTAATAAAAACTTCATATGACAATCTCAGATTCTTCCCTTGTCAGGGAATTATATCCTGTGTTGTTGATGTTCTTATTTATACTGGGCCTGCTACTTGGATTCACATCTCTTCATTACTTGGTGATTTCGTTTGTTGGTAGGACATTTATAACTCTCGAGTTGATTCATGGAGTGACTTTATACTAATTAAAATATATATAGCTCTGTCTTTTGATAGAAGGAAAAAGAAAAGTTGAAACTGTAGGCCCCTATGTAGAGACTAAAACATAATCAGAATAGGTTATTTGCAGGAATTTAAATGACCTCAGTGATTTAAAAATCAGACAGCAGAAGGATTGATTTCAGAAGACAGGTCTGGTTTTCGAATTACTTTTAAATAAATTGTTGTCTTTTGCAAAGTTGCTTGCATACATAATGCTGTGCATGCTTCAACCTGTGTTCTTGTGGGGTTTTTTTGCCAGTAAGACACTTGAGTTCTCACCATATTTCATCCCTTTTGTTTCTCCCCGTTTATTGCTTTTCCAAAAATAGGACTCAACCGTGAAGTTATAGCAGATGATTTGCCTCATCCATTTGGCTTAACTCAGTACCAGGATTACATCTACTGGACAGACTGGAGCCGACGCAGCATTGAGCGTGCCAACAAAACTAGTGGCCAAAACCGCACCATCATCCAGGGCCATTTGGATTATGTGATGGACATCCTTGTCTTTCACTCCTCTCGGCAGGCAGGATGGAATGAGTGTGCCTCCAGCAATGGGCACTGCTCCCACCTCTGCTTGGCGGTCCCAGTTGGAGGTTTTGTTTGTGGATGTCCAGCTCACTACTCTCTTAATACTGACAACAGAACTTGCAGCGGTAAGTTGCATGTCCAACAAAGCAAACCAGTTAAAAGAGAAAGCAGTATTTTATACACCATGTAGTTAGTTATCTTTCTAGATTAAAAATTAGAAGAAATTCAGAATTTTTTTGATTAGCAAAAGGAGAGGGATAAGTAAAAGGAGAGAAATGTACATTTTTGCGACTTACTAATTGCTTTGTTAAGAAAAATGTTTACTCGACGACTAAACAGTTCAATAAAATTTGCATAGCTTCATTGAGGGAGACAGTATGCAGGTGTGTTTTGTGCATGGTAATTTATATTTATAATTTTACAAAAGGGAAGAACAGTAAAGGGAATCCCCAAGTGATTCCATTGGGCTAAGGAGCCCGACCTTCTTATCTTTTACAGTGCATAGAATAAGGCAGAAGTCAAAAATGTAAATGTTTAATAGTCTAGACTGAAAATGCATAGGAGAAAAATTAGTCTGATGTAAAATAGTAGTTAATAGAGAGAAGAACTAGAGAGCATATGCTCTGAACATAGTATCCGGCTGCTGCTTAGTTCTAGCTAATGTCAACAGAGCTGTCCAACCCATCATGAATCCAGAAATTTTTTGTTTTGGCTTCAAAACCTGCTGGTTTTTAAGTGCTGGCAAATAATTCACGTTAAAAATAATAAAAATCACTATGCTAGCACCATTAAAAATAAAAAATACATTTTGGACTCGGGGAAGCCTAATATCCTACTTTTAAGAGTAAATTGATAAATGTGTAAATATCTAAATATAGGTAGATATGATATATATATAAATATTTACATATAGATAGATGTTAGACATTAGATCCAGAAGAGTAAGTTCATGGCAAGAAGTATGGTGTGGTGCAGTAATTGATAAATTTAACAAAAAATAGAGATGAAATCAGAAAGAATAGATCCTGGCAGAGAAATACAGTGTGCTGCGGTAGGGCAGAAGTAAAAGTGCATCTTGAAGTCAGTGCAGAAGATTTAGTGACAATGTAAAATGATTTCTTAAGAGAATTCGAGACAACGAATATTAGCATATAGTCTAATACTTAACACATATTAGGAATTAATTCACTAAATAGTAGTTATTTCCAATTCTTATAATTTTTTTCCTTTTCCACCTACCCATGATTATGTGTACCCAAACCAAACTCACTGCCACCAAGTCAATTCTAACTGACAACAACACTAGGACAGGGTAGGACTGCCCTCGCCACCTCCCATAGAAAAAACTAAGTCTTTCTCAAAACTGCTACAGCACCAGGGCTCCCACTAATTCTAATAGACATTAGTAATTTTACTTTTTATAATGCCTTATAGTGTTTATAGAAACAGCAATTTAGGGAAGGGACAAGGTAGATAAAACCTTTATTTAGCGGTTGGTTAAAATTTGACTTGGTTAAGATAAAATGACTGTGTAGAGAACTAAAACCTATCTCGAAGTTTGTTTTGACCCTTGAAACCAGTCTTCCTTTCACCTAACATAGATGAACAGTTGAAGAGAGCACTGGGTATCCGTTTGGTAGATTAAAGAGAATTCTATGTAGCTTCATCTATTGCCTCACTACTTTGGTTACTTAGTACTGTTGTAGCATAAATACCATCGTGGATATTTTAAAAGATAGATATTAATTTTTCTTAAATACTGAAGCCTGAAAGCCAAACCAAATTTCAGCTGTGTTGATTTCTCCCTTGTTAATAGCCCTTGGTATTATCTGTCTTTGGAATTCTTGACTTGCTCTCTATGTTTTTGTTTGTTCTAGTCTTTTTATGACTGAAGTGATTAGGTTTAGGATCCACCCTATACTTATTAACATAACCAAACCCCAATTTTAAGCAGGGTTAAGTCAACACACTCACTGAAATTAAGTCCCAATCTCTGTAGAGCGAAATGGAAGGAAAATAGGTTGCGAGTTATAAATTCATAACATGCTTGATTATTAGAGTGCTGATTAGTTTATTCCAGCGTTTTGAGTGGCTTCTGTTATCAGCCTTACCTGTTTTCACATCTGTTTCATGTGAGGGAACACTTGACTAGTCAGGTCGGTGGGAGATACAAGACTTGGGGAAGTATTTCAGTTCCTGTGTTTTTGTTTTATTCCTTTAAGCTCCTACCACTTTCCTGCTCTTCAGTCAAAAGAGTGCCATCAACCGAATGGTGATTGATGAACAACAGAGTCCTGACATCATCCTTCCTATCCATAGCCTTCGAAATGTCCGGGCCATTGACTATGACCCACTGGATAAGCAACTCTATTGGATTGACTCACGACAAAACATGATCAGAAAAGCCCAAGAAGATGGCAGCCAGGTAATTCAGAGCTCATTTCAAAATATACTTCTTTTTTTGTGTGTGTGTGTGTGTGTGTTATTGTTTGAAGTGAACTTGTTTGTCCCAAGACTCCAAGTCCACTTCAGTGTCACTTTCCTCCTTTTTTCTTTAAGCCCCTCAGACCTCTGTTTAGGTTTGAGGGCTAAGGAATCTGGAGGGCAAAATATACTTCTTATAACTGAACTAACCAACTGCTTGATTTCACTTGACTCTTCTTATGTGTGTTTTTGTGTTCAAACTGAAATAATATTTGACATGGTAATTTTTTCCTGCTAATGATTTTTTGAGAAATACTTATTAATTATATAAAAATAAAAATTATATTAACAAAGCTGATGCTCATACTATTGCTAATGGTTTTTTCATCATCACCTTCTTCTATTTATAAAGTAATTTTTCATAGTGCCACTATTTATGTAGGTTGTTGGAAGCACTAAAACCAAATAATTGTTTTTAATCCCAGAGCAATAGAATTCTTTTTCTTAAAATAGAATTCTTATGAATACTTCATCTGAAATGAATATAAAGCACATAGACCAATAACTATTAAATAGACAGGGCAACAAGTAATATTACTCCTTAATTATTATTTTGAAGATTCAGAAAAATAGAAACAAAATCCCAGTAAAATTAGAAACGCTTAAAATATGTTACCATTAATTCAGTAAATTAAAAAAATAAAACTATTTGATAATTACGGAAAGAACCATATGATTAATTTTATCTATGCTTAAAATACCAGTCATGGCTCTGCATTCCATTCTTTTTTGCTTTATGTGGTCAAGCAGTGTTGACTGGGATTACTATAAATAATTATTTGTGTCTTCTTTATAACAATGATGTTAAGTAGGATTCTGAACATAGTAAGCTCTAAGGAAATTGGGTTAGTATATATTTTCTTTCTTTTCTGTTTTTTATTTCACAGGATAGAGCAAGAAATTAAAGTGTTGAAGCTTTTAAAGATATGTGGGGTAGTCACAGAGGTATCTTGTGAATGCACCGCACAATATATAAACCAGGGTTCTGGGACAAATAACAGGATACAGACAGTAGTTGGAAATTATAGCTACTATTTTATAACCAAGAACATTATAAACCAATTAAGTAACTTCAGTAGGAATATGTGGCCTCAGAGCTGGCAAGTAAATGACATGTATTATTATTCAGATAGAACAGATGAACAAAGCCTCTTTTTCATTTGGTTTTATAAGCCTTCCACCCCTTTTAAAAATGATTTTGAGCACCAGAGAAAAAGGCAATTGATACATGTGGTTTTTGTATCCTTAACTAATTGTTAACGTGTCTAGATCAGGGTTTCTTAATCTTGACGTTTTGACCTGGATAATTTTTGCAATAGGGCGCTATAGTGTATGTGGTAGGATGTTTAACAGCACCCCTGACCTCTGACCACTAGATATACGTGACAGCTCCCCAGAAACTTGGCAATAAAAATGTCTGCAAGCATGACCAAATATTCCCTGGGGATTAGAATCTCCTCCAGATGAGAATCTTCGTTTAGAGGTATCACTAGTTTGTCTGCAGTTCACAGGAGACAGCTGCCACTGTCGCCATCCCATTTGTGATTAAGGCACTATCAGATTCTTAAAACAACTAAGATGGCCCCAATGTTTTCACTCAGTGTTGTAATAACCAAAGGGAATTTTTTTATGTGCATGCTAACAAAGAACACATTATCTTTAAAATGTGCAATAAGACATGTCTGTTGTTCAGTGCTTGACTACAGATGTATGACTACGTAAGTATAAGCAGTGTGAGTAATTGTCTCAAGACTATCTGACTTGGAGTCTAATTGTGTGTGTGTGTGTTTCTTTCAACAGGGCTTTACTGTGGTTGTAAGCTCAGTTCCCAATCAAAACCTAGAAATACAGCCGTATGATCTCAGCATTGATATTTATAGCCGCTACATCTACTGGACATGTGAGGCCACCAACGTCATTAATGTAACAAGATTAGATGGCAGATCAATTGGAGTGGTTTTAAAAGGAGACCAGGACAGACCTCGAGCCATTGTGGTAAACCCAGAGAAAGGGTATGTAACAAAAGTGTGATCAGGTGTCTTGACATCTAAGAGCCTCCTTAACCTTTCTTTTCCACTCATTATTGATTGATTGTTAAGCACCCTGTACACCAGTATTTTATATCTAATTACTCTTACATTTCTCTATATACTTCCCTGTACTTTTTCTGATATCACTGCCAAAAATTTCCTTTCGTGGTCACTATAGCTGTGGTTCTAAATTCTACTGAGGCAGCTAGACTTCTTCAGTTGCCACCCTCCATGACAGTTTGCTTGATCTACCCCACCCGGAGGCAGATAGGACTTCCCCTCCTCTTGAATAGCTAGTATTCGGTATCTTTAGTTATACTTAGTCCTTTCCAAATTACCTTTAACTATTATTAGTCTTAAACTCCTTATTAATCTTCAGGTTCCTATATCTCAAGAACTAATTTGTCATTTAATACGCATGCTTGCATTTAATAAATATTCGGTGCTTAATTATATCCAAGTGATCCTGAATTCAAGGAAAATAGCATACTTCTAAAGTAGAGGGATAAAATCTTGAATTAAATATAAGAAAAATTCACATGTGACTTATTTTTAAGTACTAAAAAGCTCATTATAACAGGTTCAGGTTTCTCTGGTTATTGCTCCTTAATATTATTCCTAAAACATAGGTGTATCTGTATGTAGTACTTTCTTAGTCTATTAAAGTTAGCTCCCTAAGAACCTCTATCTGTTGTATCCCTTTGTCTCCCTTGGCTTTCATTAACAAGTATATCCTCATTGAATGCCATTTCTTGCTCTGGTAACATGCTATCTATGTTTTTTTTCTTCAGCTATATGTATTTTACCAATCTTCAGGAAAGGTCTCCTAAAATTGAGCGGGCTGCTTTGGATGGAACAGAACGAGAGGTCCTCTTTTTCAGTGGCTTAAGTAAACCAATCGCTTTAGCCCTTGATAGCAGATTGGGCAAGCTCTTTTGGGCTGACTCAGATCTCCGGCGAATTGAAAGCAGTGATCTCTCAGGTACTTAAGAAAAGTTGTTTCCTTCTTCTGATTTTTTTTTTTTTTTTCGGAAACCTGGAAAAACACATAATAAAGATTCCAGAAGGCGACCCACAATTACAAATAACAACAGAGAAATCCCAGTAAGGAAGGAGGGGGGTTGAGGGGGAAAGAGAAAATATTAAAAACCAGATCAAGCCTAAAGTTTCAGAGAGGAGAATCACGTGACAAGGTTTTAACCGTTTGTGCCAGTTTTTTTTTTCATTTTAATCTATTGTGGTCACCTCTCCAATACTTTTATAACCAGGTTATTCCCATGCCTCAATTATGGTTAAAGGGAAAATCACAGAAGGTTCAATCCCAGTATAGATCCTGCAGATGTATTTTGGACTTCCACTGTCATCCATAGCCTTCTGCACACCAAAATCTCACAATTTGTTCTCTGATACTATTCCTCCTTCAGATTTGGATTATATAATTAATTTACCATCATTGGATCGCATACTTCTTCTGTACTTAGTTGATGTATCACTTAGATGGCTGCTTGTCAGAAAACAAGCTGTATTAGTCTGAGTACTTCAGAGAAAAATCCACAGCAACTCATGTATAAGAGAGAGTTTTATATACAGGGTAAGTGCACATCAAGAAAGCATCCCAACCCAGCGCTGCCCAAGCCCACAAGTCCAACATTAACCCATATGTCCAACACCAATCCACAAAGTCCTCCTCCATCTCATAAAACAGAGGCAATGATGCCGACTGCAGGAAGAAAGCTGAGTCAGTGAGTGTGTAAGCATCTCAGCGCTGGCAGGGGTCTTCACACAGCTGCCCCAGCACCCAGGGCTTCATCAGGGTAGGTCCACACGGCTTTTCCGTGGGGATGTCTTGGAGGAAGTCAGCCTTGCAAGCTGAAGCAGGGAATGTCTAAGGCAGCTGCACCCTGGTCTGACCATCACAAAGCAAGAGACCCAAGAACTAGAAAGGCGAGGCTCACGGAGCCATTTATCCCTCTGCCCTTCAATTAACCTCACCTGTGTTTATTGGCCAGGTTGGCACTAACTAATTAAACTTAACAAGCCTTGAAGACTCCAGGTGCTATTTTATCTGATAGCCAGGAGAGTATACATTTGTTCGTGATCTTTCTCATTTCTTTGGAGTGTGGTATTGCTGGAAAACGTGGTATTTCTGTTGCCAGCTGTTTGGGGGACTCGCCATATTGTTTTCCACAGTGGGTATACATATTTACAAGTGTATAAGAATATACAAGTATCTATACAGTGAATAAGAATTTAATCTCTCCACACCCTCTCCAGCATTTGTTCTCCTTTTAAATTGAACTATAGTTATGGGTGTTAGATAGTTTTTTCACATGTGACCTTTTGTGCTAAGAATTTTCCCTTCTCTTCCAATTTTACAGAGTGCTTTCCTTAGGAATGAGTGTTGGATATTGTCAAATGCTCTTTCTGCGTCAATTGATTGGAACATTTGATTCTTATCCTTTATCTTGTTTATGTGGTGCATTACTTTAATTGTTTTTCCATTGTTAAACCATCTTTGTATCCCTTGTATGAATCTCACTTATTCATGTATTATTATTTTGATATGTTGTTGGGTTCTTTTGGCCAGGATTTTGTTGAGAATTTTTCATCTCTGCTCATGAGCGATATCAGTCTGTAATTTTCTATCTTTCAGGGGATGTCTGTCTTTGGGTGGGGTCTTTGCTTGTTTTTGGTATCAGGGTTATGCTGGCTTTGTAGAATGATTTTGGGAGCTTGCTGTCTCTTTCAGTATTCTGGAATAGTTTGTATAGAACTGGTTACAGCTCTTCTCTCATTACTTGGTAGAATTCTATGAAGTCATGTGGTCCTGGGCTTTTTTGGTTGGGAATTTCTTGATGACCTTGTTTCTTGTTTTGCTATGAGTCTGCTTGAGTTTTTAATGCCCATCTATGTTAATTTGGAAATAGGGTGCATCTCTAGATATTTGTCCATGTTGTCTAGATGATCAAATTCGTTGCACTGTAGTAGTCTTTCATAATACTGTGCTGTTATTCTTACTTCACTTGGATTTGTTGGATGCTACCTGTTTTGTCTCTAATTCTGGATATTTGCATCTGTTCTTTCTTTTCCCTAGTTAAGTTTGTTAGTAGTTTGTCAATTTGTTGATCCTTTGGAAGAATCACCTTGTTATTTTGTCAATCACCTTGTTATTTTGTCTAGCTCATTTATTTCTGCTCTAATTTTTATGACTTCTTTTTTTTCTGTTGTTGGAGGGTTTATGCTGTTGATTGTGATATAATTGTTGGAGGTGTTGTGTTAACATATTAAATTATTTTCTTCTCTTTTTTTGATGCATGCATTAATTGCTATGAACCGACCCCTGATAACTGCTTTTGCTGTGCCCCGCAGGCTTTGGTATGTCGTGTTATCATTCTCATTTGTTTCGAGCGACCTCTTAATTTCATCTTGTATTTGAGCTTACACCCAGTCTGTTTGAGTAGGGTGTTGTTGAGTCTTTATGTTTTTATTCTTTCTATTATTCATTGCCAGTTTTATGGTCAGAGAATGTGGTTTGAATTATCTCTTTGTGTTTGAATTTGTTTAACCTTGCTTTATGGCCGAGCATGTGGTCTACTTTAGAATATGAGCCAAGTGCTATGGAGAAGAATGTGTATTTCTTTGCTGTTAGTTGGAGAACTCTGTAAATCTCTAGGAGGTCAAGTTATTTGACTGTGTTGTTCAGCTCTTCAGTTTTTTTTGTTGAGTTTCTGTCCTGTTAATCTATCTATCCTTGAGAGTGGCATATTGAAGTCTCCTACTACTATTGTCAATCTGGTGATTTTTTTTTTCTTTCAACTCTGAGGATTTGGTTGATGTATTTTCAAGGGTCTTTGGTTGGGTACATATACAAGGAAAATCCCCCCCCCCCAAAAAAAATGTAAAAGGCCCTGCTGGATGAAGCTTTCGTAGTACATATTTTTCCTGCTAGACAAGCATTGAGCAACTCCCTCTGAGTTAGTGCACTCAGTGGCATTGCCTGGGAAGGTTCTCTCTGGTCACAGTGAATTATTTTGTAAAAACAGTTTCTCTCAAACCTTGTTAGTGATGGCTGATTTAAGAGAACAGTGTGCGGCTGTGAAATGTTGTTTACTGCTTGGGAAAAATGCCGAAGAAACTGTTGTGATATTGAATCTAGCTTACAATACACCACTAAGGGAAACACTCAAGTATATGAGTGGTTTCCTCATTTCAAAAAAGACGAAATGTTGATTGATGACAAACCTCATTCTGGACGTCCATCAACTCCCCAAATGGACAAAAATATAGACAAAATGTGTGCACTTGTGCTCAGAGACCAACGATGAACCATTGAAGAAATAAGGAAGTTTTCTGAACTATCTTGGAACTTGATTCAGCAAATTTTAATAGAAGATTTGGGAATGAGAAGGGTCACTGTGAGATTTGTGCCTCTGGTTCTGACTCACCAGTAAAGAGCTTCGTCTAGAAACATGGGCTTTGAAAGAACAGCTCCAAAGTGACCCAGACTTTATCCCCCAAGGTCATTACTGGTGACGAGCCATGGTGCCATTCTTAAGACCCTGAAAGCAAACATGAATCAAGCCAGTGGAAGCTGCCATTGTCACCTCACCCCAAAAAAGTGCATCAAGTGAACTCAAAGATCAAGACATGATTCTTGTTTTTTTGCATGAGGGTGATCGTGCATTTGGCATTTGTTCCACCAGGTCAGACTGTTAGTCAGGCTTTCTATTTAGAGGTTCTGAAAGGATTGTATGTGTGATGAAAAAGGCCTGATTCAGACATACAAGGAATTTCACTGAATATTATTTGTAGTAGCCTTTATCACAGAGAAATATTTTCCAATTTATCTACTGTTTAGAAGATCTTAGTGATCCAAAGAATGAGGTAGATATGTGTACACTTACATAGAAGGATCAATGAAAAATTAAGTTGCACTACAATGTTTATTAAGATCTAGTTTTATTTAAAATTTAAAATGATACATATATAGGTATTTGGATAGTGTCCTGCATGGTGGGAAATGTTAATGAATGGTAATGAATTCAGCTACTAATTGAAAGGATGGATGTTGAAGTTCATCCAGAGGCACCTTGGAAGAACAGCCTGGCAACATCTGAAAACCCACTGGAGCCCAGTTCTATTCTGACACACAGAGGGTGCTGTGAAGCACAAGCAAATCAACAGCAACTGGGTTTCTGTTTGTCATGTACATATACTGTTAAGAAACATACATACCTACATATATATTATGTAGGTATTTGGATGTGTTCCTTGGGAAATATATAAACCTACACTTTATGATGCCAGATCAGGAAGGTGAATATACTAATGTTGTTGTTAGTGGAATTCATTTTTGAATCACAGCAAGTACATGTAACATAATACAACTCCCCCAAAGGTTTCTAGGCTGTAATCTTTACCAGCTTGTTATCACCAGGTCTGTCTCTTGAGGAGCACCTAGGTGAGGTCAAATGCCCTCACCTGAACAGTTGTGCCCGAGTCCTCGCTCTGTCTTACTTGAATTTTTCTGTTTGCAGTATTTATAATTTTTTTAAAGTCTTCTGTTTCAAATAATCCCTTCTCATTTTTCTGTTATGCATGTGTAGGCTTATACCTGGGATTATGTTTTCCCCCTGTGTAATCACCTATATCTCATATATTCTAATTTTTACAGTAGTTATTTATGTTTCATATATGTTTTAGCGCTCTTATTTTGGAATTACTTTTACTTTTTTCACTTTCTCTTAAAATTTGTTTTTTGATGTTGTCAAAACAAGATACACATTAAGAATATAAAAATAAAAATCACACAGACCACTGTCATTATTAACATTTTAATGAATTAGCTTCCATTTTTGCCTATATATCTTTTCACTTTTAATTATGGGGTGATTTAGACATGTACAGAGTACCTACCAGCCTAATTTATCATATCTTAGAGTTTGGTTATATTTGGTTTGGACCTACTTTTGTTCTTTGAAATAAAACTTTAGAGAGATTTGTAAAGTTGTGTGTACTCCTCCTTAATTCTATTCTTGTTGTAAATACATCCCAAAGGTAATTTTATAACTTTCCCATTGCCATGTTTGTTTTACTGTGTATTTGTTTTAACATGTATACATACATATACAAATATTTGTTTCATATATTTAAACTTAATATAGTCTCACACTGGGTGTATTATTCTACAGCTTGCTTATTTCAGGAATAATAATTTTGAAATAATTCATATTACTCAATAACTTCTCATTTATTTTCTTTCTATGGCCATTCTATAATTTCTCGATTCTTCTTTGTAGCTAAACAATTTGTTTCTTTACCCTCAGGAGCTATTCGTACATGTGAACATTTCTCTGTGACCTAAAGCTCATCATTCTGCACAGTTCCTGGGCCTTTCCTTCTTCATACTGTTGGCATTTTAAAAGAATAAGAGTTGGTTACTTTATGAAATGGCTCTAAATTTCAGTTTTTCCATGAGTATGTGTTTAGGATTTATTTATACTTATATATTAATAAGTGTTTAGCTTGATGAACCAACGCAGAATGAAAACTTCTAGATCACGAAATAGAATTTTTAACAGCTTTATTGACATATATTTTATATATCATACAATTCAGTGATTTAAACATTTAAAAGAGTTATGCCATCATCACCACAATCAATTTTAGAACATTTTCTAAAATTATACTTTATTGTACTTATTATTAGCTCCCTATTGCCTCCTAATCTCACCCACCTGCCATTATCCTAAGAAACTATTCATCCAATCACTGACTCTAGATTTACCTATCCTAGGTTTCATGTAAAAAAATATAAAAACAAAATTCAACTGAAGAGATCTTCAATAAGAAAATAATAAAAATTGGAACAAATTTAAAATAGGCCCAAAGGGAAAACAAATAATGTTAAATTTTAACCCACCTGCACCTGCATTAATCCTCTTCCCAGTGTTCCCTGTCTGCCAAGGCTGTTTGTATCCCCTGTCCAGTGGTGAGAGGAGGCTCACCAGAGGCTCATTACCAATTCATGTGCAGAAAGTCAGCAGCAGCATGCTAATGTTCGCTCCCCTTTTCAAAGGCAACTATTATCTTGACTGTAGCACCATAGATCAGGCCATAACTATAGTAGGATTATGTTGTGAGGGACCGTGACGTTCCAATTCATAGGGACCCTGGGTGCAACACAAATGCCACCTGGTCCTATGCCATCCTCACAATTGTTCGTATGTTTGAGCCCATTGTTCTAGCTGCTGTGGTCATCCACTTTTCTTGTTGGAGGCCTTCTTTTGTTTATCTGCCCCACTACTTTACACCACGCATTGCGCCCTCCAGGGACTACTGATCTCTCTTGAAGACGTGTCGAAAGTAGGAGAGAAAATGTTTAACTTTTCTTGCCTCTTAAGGTGCATTCTGGCTGTACTTTTGAGACAGAATTGTTTGTTATTTTGGCAGCCAATGGCACTTTCAATATTCTTTGCTAGCACCTCTATGCAAATGCATCGATTCTTTTTCAGTCTTCTTTAGTCAATGTCTAATGTTCACATGCATACGAGACCATTGAAAACAACATGGCTTGGGGTAGGAGCATCTTGGTCCTCAAAGTAACGTCTTTGCTTTTTAATACTTTAAGGAGATCTTGTGCAGCAGATTTACCTAGTGCAACTCATCCTTTGATCTCTTGACTGCTACTTTCATGAGCATTGATTATGGAGTCATGCCAGACAAAATCCTTGACAATTTCAACCTTCTTTCTTTGTATCCTGTTGTTACTTATTGTTCCATTTGTGAGGATATTGGTCTTGACATTGAGTTGTAATGCATCCTGAAGGCTGTAATCGTTTCATTGGGTCAACTTATCACTTGGGAACTACGAAAACTCTCTGTAGATACTTGAATGACAACAGAAAGAAGGAAGGAGATTTTTTGTTTGCTGTTTGTTTTCTGAGTGAGGGAGAGGCTGTGAAGGGAGAAGGACAAACTTTGTTCCGAGAAGTCAGTAGGGAGGTGGAGGTAGTGATGGTCTATTTCTAAGCTGCCCCTAGTATACTGGGGAGATTAAAGCACAGCCCTGAGCTTGCCTGCCCACACTACTTCATCCAGAGACACTCCATTTTAACTCGTTTGGGAGCCATCGGGCAGTGTAAGACATGACAGCGTAATAATTTATATATTATCAATGGTCCAGGAGGGACGGAGGGGAGGAGAGAAAGGGGAAAAGTGGAGCAGATAGATAACAAGTGCTCAAGCAGAAAGAAAATGTTTTGAGAATGATGATGGCAACAAATGTACAAATGTGCTTGACACACAATGGATGTGTGTATGGATTGTGATAAGAGTTGTATGAGCCCCCAATAAAATGATTACAAAGAAAAAGATTTAACCTGAAATGTGAATCCAGTTAAAACAATATTTGAAAACTTATATTTTAAGGGTTTATATTTCTGTATACTAGAGTATTGTATATTGACTGTTATTTTCAGTGTTATATAATATCTAGTTTGTTACCCAGTTTATGGTATGTGTATATCTTTTCAGCATGAGCTTTAAGTTAATTGGTAGTGTGCTTATATTTTCCTTTGCAGTATGTTTTTAGAGTCTAACTAGTGTTCAGTAAATTGTTGAACATGTGGCCTGATTCACATGACTCGTTTCTATTGAACATCTTCTTTCCTAGGTGCCAACCGCATAGTTTTAGAAGACTCCAATATCTTGCAGCCTGTGGGACTGACTGTGTTTGAAAATTGGTTATATTGGATTGATAAGCAACAACAGATGATTGAAAAAATTGACATGACAGGTCGAGAGGGTAGAACCAAAGTCCAGGCTCGAATTGCCCAGCTTAGTGACATTCATGCAGTCAAGGAGCTGAACCTGCAAGAATATAGTAAGTGAATGCCCTAACACTGCTAGTTGGAGCTTACGTTTACTGCAGGAAATCAAGATGATTTTGTTATTTTGTGTGTTTATCAACAAGATTTTCATGTACCTTTAGTTTTGCCATTTCTTATTTTAATATGAAAATCATCCGAGTCTTGTTTTTCTAAATCATTTTATTAGAGGCTCACACAACTCTTTATCACAATCCATACATACATTAATTGAGTAAAGAACCCTTATACATGCGTTGCCCTCGTCATTCTCAAAATTCGCCTTCCGCTTGGGTTCCTAGAATCAGCTCGGTTTCCTTTTTTCCACGCCCTCCCTCCCTGTTCCCCCCTCCCTCACGAACCCTTAATAACTTATGAATTATTACTCTATCCTATCTTACACTGGCCGGCATCTCCCCTCACCTACTTTTCTGTTGCCCATCCCCCAAAGAGGAGGTTACATGGAGATCCCCGAGATCGGTTCCCCCTTTCTATGCCCCCTTCCCTCCCGGTATCGCCACTCTCACCGTTGGTCCTGAGGGGTTCATCCATCCTAGATTCCCTGTGTTTCCAGTTCCCTACTGCACCACTGTGCATCCTCTGGTCTAACCAGGTCTGCAAGGTAGAATTTGGATCATGATAACTGGGTGGGAGGTAGCGTTGAAGAACTAGAGGAAGGTTGTGAGTTTTGCTACATTGAACCCTGAGTGACTCATCTCCTCCCCACTACCCCTCTGCAAGGGATGTCCAGCTGTCTAGAGATGGGCATTGGGTCCCAATCACACACTCCCCTCGTTCATGATGATGTGATTTTTTTCCCCCACCTTTGTTGCTTGAAACCTGGTCCCCTCGGCCCTTCGTGATCACATGTGCTGGTGTGCTGCTTCCATGTGGGCTTGGTTGCCTCTGGGCCATCCGAGTCTTTTTTCACATTAGATGTGTTTTCCAAAAAGTTATGTAATGATGAATATAGTTATCATGAATTATCCTTAGTCTTAAAACCAAGTACATCTTAGTGTGTAAACTTGGAGAAGATGATTTAACCCATAAGGGCTTATTGTGCTCCCTCTTGGATAAAATTTTCCATTCTAAGCTTAGAAAATTAGCCATTTCTAGTTTTATTGAAAATTTCACTAATCTTGACATAGTTTCATATTGATATATATACTTGAGTATAAACTGACCCGAATATCAGCCGAGGCACCTAATTTTACCACAAAAACTGCATTGAAAATGTGCTGAAAAACTCAACTTATACACGAGCATGTACTGTCTCATCAAAAATACCTTCAGTCTAATACAGGTATTGCATGATGATATCACAATGCTTATGTTAAATGGAGTACTAGAGAAAGAGCTATTTAAACTCTTTAAATTCTCAGCATGATGCTTTCAAGTCGAATTGAAGTATGACTTTCTTAGTAAGTTCATTAAAAAAATTGATGGAACGACTTTATGGGGTTTCCCCTCCCCTTTTCCCCCCTAATTTTCAGGACAACATCCTTGTACTCAAGATAATGGTGGCTGTTCACATATTTGCCTTGTAAAAGGGGATGGTACTACAAGATGCTCATGTCCCATGCACCTGGTTCTGCTTCAAGATGAGCTCTCATGTGGAGGTAAGCATGCTACAACTTTCTCCTGCAAACCTCTATTTCACTCTAGCTTTCTGTGGTTTGATAGTATAGTTGTGCTCTCCCCTAACTTGATTTGTCACTTGTATTCTACTCATTTTAACGGACCAAAATCTTGAGTTCTTCTATAAGTGATAGTGTTATCTAATCCTAGGACTACGAAGAACATGTTCTTATTGGGTGAAACTTAGACTATGAATGAGTACTTTATTTATTTATTATAATTTTTATGAATGAGTATTTTAAACAAACAAACAAACAGCATTGCCATCGAGTCAATTCTGACTCATGGCACCTGTAGAACAGGGTAGACCTGCCCCTGTGATTTCTCTGACTGACTATGGGAATAGAGGGCCTCATCTCTTTCCTAAGGAGTCGTGGGTGGTTCAAACTGCTGACCTTGTAGTCACCAGCTCTACCTGTAACCACTACGCCACTAGGGCTCCTGGAATGAATATATTGAATGAATGTATTGCCTAATAACTAAGTAAATTTCCACCCTATTGCCAAGAAGGTAAAATTAATTCATTGTACTTCGTATGTATGGGCTCCATTCACTAGAATCGTAACTCTATCTTGCTTATGTATCATTGTTGGGAGTGTTTTCAGTGAAAAAAAAGTGCTTTCTCTTTTAATCCTGACATAACCCATATCAATTTGAGCTTCCAAGAAGCTCAGATCAATTAAAGTTTTGGCCGCCTTTTCAAATTTAGGGACTGTTGTTTAGAATTATCTTCATTCAAAAGAATAAATAAATTTCCCTCTCCTTAAGCAGGTAGTTAATTATAGGTAAACATGTCAGATCGTAAGATGGGAGAGAGATGATCCTAAAAAATGTCACAAATACATGTCTAGGCTGTGTTCTCTGCACCTCTGCTCCATAAATATAGGCATTCTCTGAGACACATGCATGCCTTGGTCCTCTGTTCTTGCTCTCACCTGATTTCTTTCCTGTTCTTTCGCACTGTGTCAACTGTTGTCATGCTGATGCCTAATATATTTTATATTTTGATACTCGATCCTATCTTTTTTTAGTTTTTAGTCATGAATATATGTGATATATATATATATTTTAATTCCAAAAATAATACCATGATTATGGTTTTATATTATAAAATAAATAAAAGATAAAGGGGGAGAGAGGGACAGGAAATGAATGCAAGCATTTTCTTGGCTTCCCCTCTGTGCTCTCTCCTTCCTAGAGAGGAGAGGTGTGGTTGTGTGTGTGTGTGTGTGTGTGTGTGTGTGTGTGTGTGTTTGTGGTTCAACCATAAATGAAGTCATGTTGTACTTACTGTTTGCAACCACTCCCCCCTACTCAATTATATAAACCAATTCATATCTCCCTCCAAACTTCCCTTGACTCTACAGTATCTGTCCCTCAGGCCTGAAACCAGAAAGTCTCATTGATCACTATCTTTTCTTTCTCTTTTCATTGTTATTAGCAGCCTGGTAGCCAACTTTGTTGTTAACTCCTGGCCTCAGGAAGTCTAGATTTTTTTCTTTCTTGTATCCATCCTATGAATCATTGATAAATTCATTTTTCTTAAGGGTCATTTTTATTGTGTATTCTTTTGTTCAAGCCCATCCACAATTCTTTGTCATTTCTTAAATTGGAATGTTTCTCACCCTATCTTGGTGGGGGGAGGGGTGCAATCAATGTCTCTAATGATGTATTATGCAGGTTTACTCTGCTATCTGAAGTATTCTTATGAAAGCTTTCGTAGACAAAAATGGCATAAAGGAAAGAAACTATCTTCATTAATCTATATGGGAATTTTTTTTGTGTTCTCGGACCCAAGAAATAACCCACCAAGGCCTACCAAATAATACACAAAACCAAAAATAATGCTAACATAATATGGTGCTCACGTGCAGTTCAAAGCAATATCAGCTTGATGCTACCATGCTGAGTGTACGTGCCAGGGAAAGAGCTGGGCGGTGGTCTGACTGCCTAGGTTGCACGTTGCTTCTTTACGGGGGTGGGGCAAAACAAATGCACAAGTGAAGATGCTCCCTGTGTTTCTTTGGAGTTTGTGAAAACAGCTACCAAGTACTAATAGTGGTTTTTCATAAGCAAAGTAGTATAAACTTTTGAAAAGCCAAGGATACCTGTCGTGAAATTGGTTTAATCAGTCACAGTGACTTTTAACAGATTGATTTTTTGCTGTCATTAAAATACTACAGCAGTATCAAATGTCAAAATAATGCTCATATTCTTACTTCAGAAATCTTGGGGAAAATTCCAAGTTAATTCAGCTGAAGGAAATAATTGTATAGTGCTCCTGTCTATAATGGCAGAAATTTTCAAACAATTTCTAATGATAGGTAAATTATTAAGTAAAATAACTGAGCTTACATAATTATTAAATTCATAAAGTTGACATAAATGTGGAGCTAATGTGTTGGCTAAGTGAAGAGAAAGGTTACTAAAATAGTGTTTTCTGCTATGATGACAACAATATGAAATAGGTATTTCTGTGAACAAAGAAAAGGATATATAATGAAGATAAAAATTATTGGTAACAGAATTGCAAGTAAATTTTATTCTTACCTTTTTAAACAGAATAAACAGCATGTGGGTTGAGCTTGAGCAGCTCTCAGGTACTCTGCTAGGACTCTAAGGATTTGAAAATGTCTAAAGTGAATCAGACAGTTTTATTGGGAAGATCAGATGTAGGCATCATAAAATTAAAGCTCTGGTACTTGAAGTGTCATAAATAAATAACATGGGTTTCTATATCAAGGTGCTGTTGCTTTGATAGACAGGCTAAGGTTACTTATTAAAACAGACAAATTTCCCTTTATGTAAGGATAACAGGTAAAACTGGATGAAGGTTATCACTGTTCATTTAGGAAATGTTCGTAAAAAGAACATTGGTTGTTTTTTGCTTGTATGTTAGTTAATTTTTTTAAATGTGGGTGTTAAATGGGTCAGCAGTGAGTTTGGCACATGTATATATGCCAAGACCCAATTCATAATGCAGAACATTATGGTTCTTCACCATTGGTTTCTCCTGCCCCTATAACTTCGTTACCTAGTGCTGCTGTAGGAGATATGCCACAATATTGTTGGCTTTATAAACAAAAACAATCACAATTTAAACTCAAAACGAGACCCACTGCCATTCAGTTGATTCCGACTGAACATGACCCTATGTAGATTTCCAAGGCTGTAAATCGTTATAGGAGCGGCCACCTGAGGATGGGCTGCTGAGTTTGAACTGTTAGCCTTGCAGTTAGTCAGCAATAGAGTGTGTATCTAGCACAACGCTTCTCAACCTGTAGGTCATGACCCTTTGGGGGTGAATGACACTGTCACAGGGGTCACCCGATTCATAACAGTAGCAAAATGACAGTGATGAAGTAGTAACGAAAATAATTTGATGGTTGGGAGTCTCCACAACATGAGGAACTGGATGAAAGGGTGGTGGCCTTAGGAAGGTGGAGAACCACTGCTCTAGAGGCACCACCAGGGTTTTGTTTCTCACTGTTTGGGAGACTGGAAGTCCATATTCGTGCCTCTAGCGGAAGGTGTTTTCCTATGCTGGGGGGAAGTTCTTCTAGCTCCAGCTTCTGATTACTGGTTCCTTGTGATCTTTCTATAGCTTGGCATCATTTTCCCCCCTTTTTGCTCTGATGTTTTGTTAATCTGTTTATATCTCAAAAGAGATTGACTCAAGATATGCCCTGTCTCATTAACATAACCAAGAACTCATTCCCAAATAGGGTTTTAAACTACAGGTGTATACAGGTTAGGATGACAATACATATTTTGGATGAATATAATTCAATTCATAATACCCAGAGATTAGTTTTGTGTGGTTTTGAACCTTATATAAATAGAATCTTGATGTATATATACTCTTTTTGAATTTGGATTTTTTTACTTAGTATATTATTTGTTGAGATTCAGCTCTGTAGTTGTGAGAAAATAAGTTTTTGTTTACTAAAGCCACCCAAATGGTTGCGTTTCTACTATAGCAGTACTAGATACTCTGATAAACAAACAAAAACGTTGACTCACTGCTATTTGACTTAATTCCAACTGATGGCAACCCTGTAGGACAGGTTTCTGAAACTGCAACTCTTACAGGAGTAGAAAGCCTGATGTATTTCCTAAGGAGTGGGTGGTGATTTTAAACTGCCAACCTTAAGGTTAGAAGCTTAGTGCATAACTATTTTATCACCAGGGCTACTTGGTCTAATTAATTTTTGCAAGGTACAGCTAGCCTCCTCACGATCTATGGAGTTTTTATTAGTTACTCGTCTCCTGTTCTGAGTTGTTGCATTTTTCCCATGAAGTTTGCTTGGGGTACAGTTCAGAGCAATGTAGGCATTTGTTTTATATTCATCAGTCCTTTCTCCAACCAAATAAGCAGCTATTTAGTGACAAGGATCATGCCTTGCCTATTTTTTATTCCCCACACAATTGGTTCTAGTGTCGGATACAAAATAGGCTCTCTGTAAAGAACTCCTCTTATTTATGTACTATTTCATATCTTCCTTTTATAAAAAGTTTGCTTGCATTCTGTTTTAAATATAGTGGGTATTCTGATCCATAGTTTATAGTAAAGTTATAATATTCTCTAAAGAATTTACTAACATAATATTTTCAAAGTCGTCCATATGCCTGCAGTAAAGGAGTATAAGCTGTGTGCTACGTGGGAGAGGGCTACTTTCCTAGCTCTGTCTATCTCTGTGTCTGAAACACTCATTCCTAACCTCAGTATCTCTATCTGTAAAAAAGGGAAATTGAACTCAAGTAGCAGTTATAAAACTTTTTAGTCTCCAGATATTTTATGTTAAAAATAATTTCTCTGAGGACCACAAAAGTTTTTGTTTCTGAAGTTGATAGTTACGTTTGCTGATATTTACTTTATTTGAATTTGAAACCAGGAACTTTAAAATGCATATACCAGAAATATAATTATGAGATCTTTTAATGTTCTCATAAATGAAGCAAATTAGGAAAAATAATTATACTTTTTAAAACAAGCAGTTGGGTAGGATAGTGGCACACTGCTTTTTAATCTTCATAAATCTTACATTGGGTTGATTTCTAATACTTGCTTGTGCACTTAGTCTGTTGTAATCAATAGTTTTGGTTGAAATATATGAGGAAAATTTGGCCTCACACAGATGTGGAGTTTGAAAACAAGAGACTATAATAATAGCCTTTTCAAATAATTGTAGATACTCATCTTTAATACTACATCAGATCTTGACAAGTGGTAATTTCCTAAAAGTTTAGTTACAGTGTGAAATTTGAAACCATATCAATTAATTTCCATTCCCCTCTTGTATGGAAATCCATTAAACTACTTTAAGCTCTGAGTGAATCTTTTACGCGTGCATGAGATTGTGACCTCCATGCCGTGGTCATTTGAAGGACAGTGAAATCTGTAGGAACCTGAGCTGATGGGTCTGCCTTGTTTTCAGGTTCTTGTGGAGCTTTCCACCTCATTGACAGGGTGCACTTTTCTGTCCCTCTGTTTAGTGGAGAGTCGTTACACTTTCCACCTCAGGAAGGTTTCTGCCTTAGAGAGGCTCCAGCTTTTGCAGGCTTAATGTAGAGATTCCCCAGATCTTCCGATGTTGATTCATTTCACTATTCACTGTTATGTATAGAATGCACATGCCTATAGGATCTCAATCCCATCAGAAAGATCGTTAAGGACTAAGAATTTGTTATGGTCATTGTGGTCTGTAAATGTTTTTCTACATTCTGATTTCTGTTTCAAAGCTCAAATATTAGCTTCTGCAAATACACACTCTCCCTTGTTTTTCTTGAAGTAACAAGCTCGCTTGGTTCATTTTTAAGAAAATGACTGCCAAACACTAAGGTACATATAATTATAGTTTAACTGGGTGGTGGTGGGGGAACGCAATAGTTTGAGCAGACAACTAAAACAAATGCTTTTTCTTGCAAAACCGTGATGAAAAGGCATGCCTAGTTGTATTGCACTTCGCTCTTAAGCTTCCCAGATTACCTCGTTACAAGGTGAAGTTTTGTGGCAGCCAGGCGTTGAATGAGCCTAATGGTGCTATTTTTCCAACAGCATGGGATAACTTCACGTCTCTAGGTCCACATTTTGTTTGGTAATTCTCACAATATTGCAAACTTTTTCATAATTCTATTACACACTGAATAGACTAGAATACAGTATAAGCATAACTTTTATATGCCATAGGAAGCCATAATGATACAATATTTGCTCTTATTTGCAGTTTTCTGAAACTAAACGTACAATAGCTCTAAGGTATGCTGTATTTAGTTATGCAGCAATAACATTCTTGGTTAAAACTGCTTTTTGTTTTTAAATTACATGTCTGTGAGGAATACAAAGACAATTACAAAGTGCATTTTGGTGGCACTACCTTGAATTTTATAAGCCATTCCTTTTATAGAATCAGTGCATGTACAGTAATAAAAGTTGGTGACAGCTGACCTACATAATCCAAAGAGTTTTGACCCATTGATTCTTTGAAAGAGATCTCAGGGATCCTGAGGATTCCATGGATCACACTTGAGAACCCAGCCGGTAGCAGAACCTCTAAGTTAACTTTAAAATATTTGAAACTGTCCAGTACAATGGATCATAAATTTAGTAATCCTATTTGAATAACAAGACGGTCTTATAGTTTTTTTAGGTTACTGAATTTTAAAACTTTAAAAAATGTAACTGTTTCTTCTTTGACTAGGTGAGCTCATTTATGAATTATATTTATTATAAAGTATTTCGTATGTAAATTCCTAACTGTTTGTAGCTCTTTATGACCAGTGTTGTATTTTGGTCATTTCCCTCTCCATCCTGTGTTCATTTGAAGAACCTCCAACGTGCTCTCCTCAGCAGTTTACTTGTTTCACGGGGGAAATTGACTGTATCCCTGTGGCTTGGCGGTGCGATGGCTTTACTGAATGTGAAGACCACAGTGATGAGCTCAATTGTCCTGTGTGCTCAGAGTCTCAGTTCCAGTGTGCCAGTGGACAGTGTATTGAAGGTGCCCTCCGATGCAACGGAGATGCAAACTGCCAGGATAAATCAGATGAGAAGAACTGTGAAGGTATCCAACATTCCCCAGTGACTTGTTACGTGGGCCTCTTTTCATTCGTTGTTTTAGGTTGAGAATGCTGCTGGGGCTCAGCCGTAAATGTGAGCTTTTCAAGACTTTGGGCCATATTACCTCTGAACATAGTAGCATGCCCTACATGGTTTCAGTTAACTTCACAGATTGAAGATTTATAAAGATAAATGGTATTTGAAAAAGGAGACCCAAAGATTAGTCCTTTAATATGGAAAAATAATTTCTATTTACAATATACTCTGAATTAATGGATTTATTATTACAATCTAAAATATTGGACATCTCTCTACTCCATGGGACATAAAAATCATCCACGTCCTCAAAAACTCTTGAAGGTAATCAACAGAATTATTAATGAAAGAGGACATTTAATATACCAATGGAAACTTCCATTTTTTAGTTATCTAAAAGTAGGATTTTTGTCTGCACTCAAAGTACCTTTTGACAACATCTAGCCCACCAACAACTATATTAAGAAATATTCTCCTTCATTAACAATAAGAAAAATCTAAGTTTAAGACAAGGTAGCACCTCACAGTGACACTAGAAAACTCAATAAAACAGGAAATAATAAATGCTTTAGGGGATACAGAGAGATCACATCATTTCCACATTGCTGCCGGGGCTGTAATTTTAAGCAGCCACTTTGGAAGTCAGGTGGTTTCCCTCAATAATTGCAAAGGCAAGTATCTTGATCAAGCAGTCTCTACTGGGTATATACCGTAAAGAAATAAAAAATACAACACAGACAGACATATGCACACATGTTTATTGCACCAATTTCCATAATAGCAAAAACGTGGAAACAACCCAAAACTGATTATCGAGGAATGGGGTACATATACAATGGAATATATATGTATCAATAAAAAACAAGCTCAACTTTCTTAAACACTGTAGGACATGGACAAAACTAGAGAACATGCTAGAATGGTGACGGCAACCAATGTACCAATGTACTTGACACCATGGATGGATGGATGGATGGATTGTGATAAGAGTTGTACGAGCCCCCAATAAAATGATTAAAAAAACTACTAAACATGCTTAGCAAATTTAGTCGTACAAAAATAAATATTTAATAACACCATTATTATAAGGAAAAACAAAACATAATTTGTTTTTTACAACAAAAGATCAGACTGATGCTAGAAGAAAGAGGGGAGGGACAGAATATTGAGGAAGGAGGGAGGGAGGGAGGTAGGAAGGATGGGGGTTGGGGGAAAGAGAGTACCTTTTGGACATTAACCACAGTTTGGCTTTACAGTGTAGTAAAATAAGAAAACTATTTGCATTTTTCCACAGTGCTTTGTTTAATTGATCAGTTTCGCTGCGCCAATGGTCAGTGTATTGGAAAGCACAAGAAATGTGATCATAGTGTGGACTGCGGTGACAAATCAGATGAGCTGGATTGTTGTAAGTGGGACTGGAGCCTTATAAGTTACTTTTAAAGGAACTTTTAAGGAATACTTTTTTATACATGTGAGGTTCACTTATTACTGTATACATAAATATGTATTCATCCTAACCTAGTTACCTGTGCCAAGAAATGTTTATATCTTGTTTTTAATAATTTATGAAACATAGCACTTGTGCATAAAAATCTTTACAGAAACATTTAGAAGACAATATTACTCTGCCTCATCTATAGATAGGAAATTCTCAAAAAAAATTTAGATGCGAATTGGGTTTGTAGAGCAGATCATCGGTTTTACTACATTCAACAGTTCATCAAGCCACATATTTTCCTATTTCCATAATTTTTCCCCATTTCTTTGTTGGCTGTTATTTTCCCCTTTACCCAAGTAACACCTGTCCACCCTCTAGCCTTTGATTTCCGTTTTCTATTCCTTCTCCTCCAGCTCTGGGTAATCATCAGAGAATGTTTATTTCAGTGTGAAAACCTTTTCTTGGTTTAAAATTGTTAGATTTTATTAATACTGGTCTCTTACAACATTTGCCCTTTTGTGATTGAATAATTTCACTCAATATTGTGTCCTCCAGGTACATTCATGTACCTTATTCAGCGTTAGTTTTAAGGTTTTGTAGTAGTCCATTGTGTTCCTATCCTGTGTGTAGTGTGTTTGTCCGTTTGTCCCATTGTTGGCATGTAGATTGTTCCCATCTTTTTGCTGTGGTGAACAGTGCAGCAACAACATGAGTGTGCATATTATCACTGTTTCTTTAGGATATGCACCCAGTAGAGTGATTGCTGGGCCATGGGGCTTTTCCATTCCCATGTCTTTTGAGGAAGTGGATACTGGCCTCCCCAGTGGTTGTACATTCTTTTAAAGCACCAGCAGCAGTGTATGAGGGTTACAGTCTGTATTCCTCCTTTCCAGCAGCTGTTATTTCCAGTTTTTCTGAAGTTTGTTGTCAGTGCTGGGGCTAAGAGACTTTTAAGAACTTCCTTAAAGTGCAGCTGGATGATCCTTGGGCTGTGTTTAGAGACTTAGTTTTTTTTCTAGGTTCATAACTAAAGAGCAGTGTCCTAACATAAGAGAGGACTTCAAAAAGTTTGTTGGAAAATTATATTCTCTTAATTCTGTTGTTCCACAAACATTGTGTAGTCCTTTGTGTAATGGATAAATCCCAAATTAGTAAACTGACTCTGAATTCAACATATACCAGGACCAGTTGAACTGTTGAAACTTAGATATGACTATGCTGATCTGAAGCAAAGTTTTAAGTTGCTTGTTTTGCAAAGCTCAAGTGAGATTCTCAGATTCTGTGAAAGTCTTTTAGTTTATTTAGCAAACGTTTACTGCCAGCTGCTAAATACTCTGCCATGTGCGGAGGATTCTGGGGACTTCTCAAAGACTTCTGTTGCTGCGATAATATTAAGAATAGGGATTTTAGGGCCAGTAAGAACTCAGTTTTAATTCTAACCTCGCCCCTCAATAGAAAATTACTTGTTCTTAAACCTTACTTTCTTGATCTTTAGACTGAAAATAATACTTAACTTTGGCTATTGTGAGCACAGTAAATGACCTAACATATAAAACATAGTCTGCCTCATAGTAGATGATATTGATAATAGTGTGATGATATAAAATGATAAAAGATTTAAAATATTACATCATAAAATGATAGAGCTCTGAAAGAGTAGTAAAGCCCTAGTGGGGTAGTAGTTAAAGCTTTGGGATGCTCACCTGAAAGTCAGTGGTGGGAATGGAAGAGACACTCCATGTGGCAGTCTGCTTCGGTAAAGATTAGTTTTGGAAACCCCGTGGTGTGGTTCTCTGCCATTTTGGGTTACAGTGTGTTGGAATCAACTCAGTAGTGGATTTGTTTTGGGGGTCTGTGTGTGGTGCAAGCAGTGGTACAAGGAAGGGTGTAGTCAAACATTTGAGATTGACGATGGAACCAAGGCTTTTTAGGGCCAGTGGTACTTAAAGACTGAATGTTCATTGTGCAAAGAGCCAGCAAAACCGCATTCCTGGCTGAGGAAATCTAGCCCACTCAAACCCAGAAAGGAATAAAGCTGACATTTTATAGAAACTACGTGAAAATGGGACCACCAGAATTCAGGCTCTGTGATTCAGCAGAATCAGCAGGAGACGGCATAATTAGAGATATGATCATAGAGGACTTTGTTTTGCTTCTAAAGAACTTAAGCAGTATTCTAGAGCGACAGTAATTTAAGATTTCAAGGACAGAACCAGCATGGCTACAGAAGTGTGAAAGCCGGCAGTGATCAGGTTATAGGTGGGAGGTGTGCTGGACTGGTTGCGTTCAGCCTTTCCTGAGGGCATCAAGAGTGCATACACAAATAGTAGTGTCAGACAACATACTTACCCCGATTATATGAATCGTGTGTGTTCTATTTCATATTTTAAAATGTTGGTTGCAACTTACTCAGTTGTTTTCACTTCCACTAATGGCTTCCAGCCTGCAGTTTAAAAATACCTCTGGGGGATTTAAGCAGAAGACTACGTATCTGCATTGAGAGGAACAACTGTGGTGGTAGACAGGAGATTTCTTTCAGAATTAACTTTAAAATGGTTTGAGTAATCACTTAGATTGAGTCTTTAAGTTTCATTTGACTCACAGGTACTTCGTGAGGTGCCTGCAAACATTGCATAGCAGAGACTGGAAACTGAGCAACCTTTCAGTAACCTAGGCATTCATGACTGACAGACCCTACATTTTATGCCAGGTGTAATGAAGTGAAGAATTGCTTTTATTCATTTGGGTTTTTTTTGTTATTTTTTGTCTTTGGATGGCATGTGCTCTCCAGTTTGCATCAGGCCTCACTACTCTTTACTATTATGTTTTCAACTCCATCACTAATAGTGTGACCTGAGAGTCTAGATAGAGTACCTGTTGATCCCGTGGCGATGAGTTCTGTTTGGGATCTGGTAACAGTAGAGATGCCCGTGGAATCCCACTGAAGCCCTGGGAAGTTGTTTACTATGTAGTTTATGACTTAAAAGAGAGAGTTGGGGCTCTTCAGTTTTGGCGATGATTAAAGCTGTGGCCATGGATGAAATCCCCCAGGGTCGGACCACAGAGGAGAAAATAATAGGGTGGATGGAGCTCTGGAAGCACCTGTATTCCAGTGGCAGATCGAAGAGAATGAACTCAACAAACAGGAAAAAGATTAATCAGAGAGCATGAAACCACGAAAGTAGTATCTTGAAGTCATGTTGGTCGGTTTTAGGTGGGTTTGGGTGGTTAGAGGAGGAGCCAGGAATATTGAATACAGTGTAGAAAGAAAAAACAAGATGAGGTCGTTGATTGTGACAAATAAGGGACCTTTTACATTTTGGTAAAAAGACAGAAGCTTGACTTCAGGGAGCTAAGACATGACCCTGAGATTAGAAGTTGTGTAATGGGGTATGCTATTGAGTCGATGGTGACTGGGATACCCTATTTGCCAGAATAAAACTGCATGCCCACCCCGAGTTTGCCTGGGCCACAGTTTTTTAGAGAATAAATCCCCATGTCCTTTTTCCCATGCAGAGAAGCTAGTGAGTTCAGATTGCTGACCTTTCTTTCTCTTAGCCACTGAGCACTCAGCCCTTGAACCACTAGTTTTGGGAATGCAAATCACTCGATTTTGACACTGGTACAGTTTACATTTGTGACTGGCAGCACCTACCTTTTATGTAACGGTCCCCAGATGTTATGCCACTTTTCCTCATAGAGCTCATCCGAGTTGAGCTAAAATTTGTAGATGTAGATTTGAAGTAAGATGCAGAAGGAAGTTTTGTTTGTTTAAGGATCTACAATTGTGAGAGAGAATTTGTTCAGAATGGAAAACTTTTACTTCTGAATAGAAAAGTAGTGCTTTGAAAGCAATGATAAAACATACAACTTTACTCTAGGTCTGAAATGCTACCTCCCCACCCACTATCATGATCCTAATTCTTCCTTACAAATCTGGCTAGACCCGAGGATGTACACTGGAACTGGAAACGCAGGGAATCCAGGACAGATGAACCCCTCAGGACCAGTAATGAGAGTAATGAGACCAGAAGGTTAAGGGGAATGTAGGGTAGAAAGGGGGAACCGATCAAAAGGATCTGCATATAACCCCCTCCCAGGGGGGTAGACAACAGAAAAGTGGGTTAAGGGAGACATCGCACAGTGTAAGACATGACAAAACAATATTAATCTATAATTATCAAGGGTTCATGAGGGAGGGGAAAAATGAGGAGCTGATGCCAGGGGCTTAAGTGGAGAGCAAAGTTTTGAGAATGATGAGACAACGAATGTACAAATGTGCTTGACACATGGATGTATGTATGGATTGTGATAAGAGTTGTATAAGCCCCCAATAAAATGATTTTTAAAAGGAAGGAAAAGTAGAGCTCTGAATTTAATAGACCCCTTCACTCCAGCCATCTCCCTCTGATATTGATGCCCTTTGCTTCAAGAGCTGTGTGTTGCTCAGGCACCCAGGAAAAATAGACGTGCAGGCCCCTCCTCTACTGCACTGCCCTTCCTTTCTGAGTCGTCTGGTACTCAGCCAATGGAAACCTTATATTCTTTGCCCTGAAACAACCAGATTCAGTCTGAAGGCGTATTAGTCCTGAAAACTAAATAACTTCTAATTTCCCTTCACAACCTAAATGCCTCCTTTTAAGTCTGTAATCCAGGATAGGGTCAGAGCTCCTTTTGGCCTCTTCATGTCATATAAAATATTGGATAAATTTCTAGGTCCATACCATTTCACCCTAAAAATTTCCCTCATTCCAACGTAAACTCCATGAATTGTGTGGTGCTACACAAGTTGAGATAGACTAGGTAGTCTATCTAAATTATTGTTTCTGTCTACTTATATGTACTTCTCAATCCATTGTTTTACTTCTGCATTCACTTAAGGGTAGGTCATTTTGATTCCTACTACTGGCATTTAATCCATAGATGTAGAAGCTTCAAAAAGCTTATAGGGAAAACGGAATTAAAATATAACATAATTTCCCACACATTTTTTGAAGCCCTCTCATATATGGGGCATGATATATGTCTTCATAAAAATGAAAAGATGAGGTTTAAAGCTTTGTATTCTGTTAGCAAGCATTCTTTTCCATTGGTATTTTGAGTGTGCAGTTGTTTTCCTTTTACAGAATTCTATATGTATTCTCCCATTTTAGATCCAACGGAGGAGCCAGCACCACAGCCCACCAATACAGTTGGATCAGTTATTGGAGTAATTGTCACCATTTTTGTGTCTGGAACCATATATTTCATCTGCCAGAGGATGTTGTGTCCACGTATGAAAGGAGACGGGGAAACCATGACTAATGACTATGTAGTTCATGGGCCAGCCTCTGTGCCACTTGGTTACGTGCCACACCCAAGCTCTCTGTCTGGTTCTCTTCCAGGTGGGTTAAGGCTGAAGCATTGAGAATCAGTTCTCGACTTCTGTTTATTACTTTTAGCACCTTCTCTTGATACAAAAGACAATTGATGCAATTGTGGTAGACTTGCCAAGGGATATACGTTCGTGCACATGTAAGATACAGCCCAGCTGATGGTGTTTCTGAATGGATTATGGAAGCCAGGGTGAAAAGAGTAACAAACCAGTGCTTCTTTGGGTTTGCTACCAGAGGGACTCCAGTAATGTTAAGCCCCCAAAGAAAAGGAGGCCAAACCCCCGAATACTTAAGATTCCTTTCTGTGAGCAAGCACTTGTAAATGACTGGTTAGAGAAGAAGAGATTGACTGTGGCTGAGGGGTGGTGCTTGCTACTTTAGGTAGGCACAGGCAAGTTAGCCAGTAGCGGTACACTTCAGTAGACTTCATTGCTCTAGGGAATATCTTTCTTTTCCAGTGCTTTCTGGCATCCTTAGTAAAAAAAAGAAGCTATTCCTTTTGTTTTGAAAAATGAATATGAATAAGGTGTCAGCAAAACCCTTTGAAAATGGGAACTCATTCTGAGTATAACTTGAATATATGGACTTGGTTTCTAAACTGGCAATGGTAACAATTCCTTATTGCCATAACAATTTTCATTTAGTGGAATTTAGGAAATCGCTAAGAAAAAAAAGTTTTTCTTCTTTAACACTGATTGTTTTGAATGCGACAGCAGTTTGCTTTAGAGGCGAAGAAAAACCTATACCTGGTGTTTATGCCCTAAAAAGATTGGTGTAGAGAGTTCCCTTTTGAACAGAGATATTGTTCATCTACGTTTCCCAGCCTTCAGTCTTCATAATCCGTTCACAGATCCTCCAGGAGGTTGGAACCCCTACTATTAAAGAGCTCCACGTTTGCCTTGTGGCCGCAACATGCTCACAGTGGCAGGAGTCATTTCTAGAAAGTTGTCTTGTTCCTTCTCCATTGCGTGTATTTAATTATGAGGAAGACAGGATGTACACTGTTTTAAAGTAAGACTGATTATTGGTCATTGTTATCTTAGTGTTGAATAAAATGATTTATTGTGTTTTTATAAAACTTACCTTGTTTTTATCTCCCTTGATTTTAGGAATGTCCCGAGGTAAATCAATGATCAGCTCCCTTAGTATCATGGGTGGAAGCAGTGGACCCCCCTATGACCGAGCTCATGTCACAGGAGCTTCCTCGAGTAGTTCTTCAAGCACCAAAGGCACTTACTTCCCTGCAGTAAGCCATCTTTGCTTTAGTTTGTTTTACTTTGAATGCTAAAAATCACATACCCTTGGATTTGTGACTCATTTAAATGTGGGTGCTCCAATCGCTGAAGACAAAGAGGGTGCATACACAAAAGAAAGCTGATGGTGCCTGGCTATCAAAAGATATAGCATCTGGGGTCTTAAAGGCTTGAAGGTAAACAAGTGGCCATCTAGCTGAGAAGCAACAAAGCCCACATGGAAGAAGTACACCAGCCTGTGATCACAACGTATCGAAGGGATCAGGTATAAGGCATCATCAGAACAAAAAAATCATATTGTGAATGAGGAGGGGAGTGCAGAGTGGAGATCCAAGGCCTATTTGTAGGCCACTGGAGATCCCCTTTCAGGGAGGAGATGAGGAGTGACAGGGAGGAGATGAGCCAGTCAGGGTACAGTGTGTAACAACGATGATACATACAACTTTCCTCTAGTTCCTAAATGCTTCTTCCAACCCTCCCCCACACTATCATGATCCCAATTCTACCTTACAAATCTGGCTAGACCAGAGGATGTACACTGGTACAGATAGGAACTGGAAACAGGGAATCCAGGGCGAATGATCCCTTCAGGACCAGTGGTAAGAATGGCCATACCGGGAGGGTGGGGTGGAAAGGGGGGACCGAATACAAGGATCTACATATAACCTTCTCCCTGGGGGACAGACAACAGAAAAGTGGGTGAATGGAGACCAATATTGGACAGTGTAAGGTAGGACAAAATAATAATTTATAAATTATCAAGGGGTCATGAGGGAGGGGAAGCAAGGAGGAAGGGAAAATGAGCTGATGCCAGGGGCTTAAGTGGAGAGCCAATGTTTTGAGAATGATGAGGGCAATGAATGTACAAATGTACTTTACACAATTGATGTATGCATGAATTGTGATAAGAGTTGTATGAGCCCCTAGTAAAATGATTTAAAAAAAATCAAGATAACCCTGTAAATCATATCTGTATGACGCATAATTAATTTTTTAAGAGCACGTGTTCAATGATGCGAATATAAAAATAGTTGGTTTTTTGTCTTTCAAAATAGAATTTTGGTATATAAGAGTCAAGGAAAGATCTACCACCATCCCTATGCTTATAAAATCTTTATTTAAATGTTGCATACAATAAGCATATTTAAAAGCACTGGGTGTTCATGTCACATTTCACGTAAAAGTAGAACTACTCAATGGTAGCATGGGAGAAACATTAAAATCTCCCACCCTGACCTCCCCACAAGGCGATTGCACATGGCCTTCTTCTGGCATTGGTTTCTCTCTAATTATGTATAGTTGAAGCAATCGAACCGACTTTGATGAACCTAAAACTAGGGGTCTTTGGACCTGAGGTATCCGTATCACCATGTGAAGTATAGGTGAGATGGAAGTGTGTGTTTGAACATGTGTGTGTGTGTGGACTGGAGGGTGAGCCATGATCCTAAAGTACTCCTTGAGAAGAATGCCTTCCTAAAAGACTTTGTTGGTTGTGTTAGTAGTGTAGGGTAATAGAAGGAATGAATACAAATAGACGTGGAAGAAGAGAAGTTGAAAGAAAGTCTGATGGTGTCTCCACGATGGCGTCCCCATGAAAGTCTGATAGTTATACTGTGGTTATTTTCATTTTTAATTATTTTTTCTTTTAGATTTTGAACCCTCCACCATCCCCAGCCACAGAGCGGTCACATTACACAATGGAGTTTGGCTATTCTTCCAACAGCCCTTCCACGCACAGGTCATACAGGTAACACACCTCGTCTTCTCACACAAATCCGAGTGTTCATCTCAGCCAGAGGAGTTCTAGCTATGGGCCTGCTAAAGGAGTGGACGGTGGTCACCAGGGAGAGAAGAGACATCTTGTCTTAGTAATGCTGCCATTTTACCTTCCTTTTAGACATCCTTCCTCCACTGCATTGTACGTGTTTTAGAAGAACTCACAAATGCTAGCTTTTACCATGAAATGTACAATCTCAGATATTTTACTGCTCTGAAAGAAAATAAGTTTTTAAATGACATTTTAGAAAGGAAATTTAGAAATGACATTTAGAAATCTGAACAATCACAAACAAGAGGAAAGATAAAATTTTATTAAACTATTATTTTCCTTAACTCAAGCTGAATAAAAGCTTGATTCAATTAAATTACATCCAAAATAATACTTATTTAACCATTTCCCATTCCTTGTGTTATGCACAGTTCCTGCTGCTTCCGAGTCAAACCTTTCATGAATTGTTAAAATTGTTATCTAACCTAGGACGTAAAATGAATTTTGTTGATTCCAAAGTATTGGACCTTTTAAATGCCAAGCCAAGAAGTCTTACGTGAGGCTTACCACCTGGTTAGACAGAAAGAGGGGACCTAACACACTGTGACACCATGGCAGTACTCCTGGCAAACTCCTGCATTTTGCTCAACAAATCATCTGACTTTGCCGTCGCTGCTCTCTTGAGGCTGGCATCCTTGGACTTCTCCCTCACGAGGCATTTTATGAATTGTTACATCAGTTTTATTCTTATCCTTGTCTCTTTACTTGTAGCCACTTTGATGGGGGAAAAATCCACGTAAACCTGATTGAAGTAAATATAAAGTGTGATCAACTTTGCATAGTTAGATTACAGAAGATGTACCAATAGAAGTAGAAGCAATAAAAAAGCCTGCCTTTCAGATCAGTTTTACTTTCACTGTTTTTTTAAATGCTTTTTTTCTTTAGTTAGCCAGATTATGAATTTAATTAACAGCTGCATTGCAATGTTACTTGTAAAAGTGGGTAAGTCGATATAAAAAATAAATTATGTTTCTGAAATCCGCATCAGGAAATTCACAGCTCCGACATAGATTCTGGAGGCCGTAACGGTTCTTTGGTAGGATTCACTCTTCCATGTAGGAGAGCCAGTCCCCAGCCAGTGCCTGACAGTCAAACCCAACAGCTTTCAGGGGAGTTCCAGATTAAAACAAACTAGTAAATACATCAGTCTCCTTCTGAAAATTAGCCAATCCTGTTGTACACAGGGCCACAGTGAATCAAGAGCACTCTTTACAGCAAAATTGCCAATATGACAATATTAAAGTTGATCATTTTGGCAAACTGTGCTTTGGCCAAATACACGTAACTATGTGGAGAGAATCATACTCCTCCCCACCCCGCCACAGCAATTTCCTTTTGATTGTATATACTAATGGGATTTCTATGCCCCCTTAGGCTGTCTACCAGAATTCAGATTGGGTTGAATGATATTATAGCTTTTAAGTAAGAAAATAAACTTTTCGGACATATTCTTCATGTATATTTTGGAGAAGTAAAATAATGTTGAAGGGACATTCATGTGGTTGAGTCACATCAGATATGCAAAGATCCGTTCTCACAGAGCATGAAACAGCAGAAGTTGGTGAAGGTCCAATGGGTACAGAAGTGCATGTATACGTGATATTTTCCAAAGATGATCATTTTATTTAGTCTTTTTATTTTGTAGTAACTGTCTAACTTGAAGATAAAGAGTGTACAACCAGAGGCTCAATTAAGTTCACCTCTACTTACTCCACCTCTTTTTTTAAATCACATTCCTTTTACAAATAGAAAATTCAGTTGATTCCCGCCATTTGAAGAAGTTATGTTGCAAGCCCTCTGCATGCTGAATTCTCCTGTTGCCACAGAGTCTGTTCTGACTTACAGCAATTTTTTATAGTAAAGGAGGATTGCTTCGTAGTTCTTATGAGGCTGTAAATGTTTACAGTAACTGACCGCTTCACTGTTCACCCTCAGATCGACTGATAGATTCAAACCACTGAGGACCTTGCATTTAGCCCCTTAGCATCCCATCTGTACCACCAGGACTCCTGAATGCTGACTTAATGACTACTTAACAAACAAAGTTGACTTCTAAGAGTTTTTCACCTTTATTGGGAACAAACATGTCTGTGCATAACTGGAAAGCACTGCAGGTGTTTTTCGAAAATAGGTGTGTTTGCAAATATAGAATCTGTAAATGTGAGATTAGATTGACTACTTTATAAGCAGCATGTAAATCTTTACAGAAGAAGGACAGCTTCCTTTTTCTCCCACAGAGCAGCTGGTGAGTTCAAATTGCCTACCTTTTGATGAACAGCTGAATGCCTATCCATTGTACCACCTAGACCCCTTACACTGTGTTAATCGAGCCCAAACTAAATTCACTGCCTTCGAGTTAATTATGATTCCAGCAACAGGGTGGAACTACTCCTTGGAGTGTCCAAGACTGTAGTTCTTTATGGGGCAGATAGCCCACAGAGCACCTGGTCGTTTTGAACCACAGACCTTGGGTTAGCAGGCCAGTGCTTAATCCAGAAGGCCACCAGGGCCCCTTAGACAGTGTCTTAAGATTCCTCCTATCTGCCGTTGAAAATTGCCTCACCAGACGTGTGTTGAAAAAGCTTATTTCCTTGAAAATGCTATTGACATCTAATGCCTCTTTAGTCACCTAGGGAAAACACTTTTCAAACAAACTGACTCTTCTCTTGATTCACTCCTGTTCCCAGCTACAGGCCATACAGTTACCGGCACTTTGCACCTCCCACCACACCTTGCAGCACAGATGTTTGTGACAGTGACTATGCTCCAAGCCGGAGAATGACCTCAGTAGCAACAGCCAAGGGTTACACGAGTGACCTGAACTATGACTCAGAGCCGGTGCCCCCACCTCCCACGCCTCGCAGTCAGTACTTGTCAGCAGAGGAGAACTATGAAAGCTGCCCGCCTTCTCCATATACCGAGAGGAGCTACTCTCATCACCTCTACCCACCGCCACCCTCGCCCTGCACAGACTCCTCCTGAGGAGGGGCCCCTCCTCTGACTGCCTCCAACGCAAAACTGTAAATACAGATGTGGTTGAGATCTGGAGGGGGGGAGGGAGCTATCGTAGAAGGGGGAGGCAGACCGTGTACAGTGAAAAAGTATAAAATGGGGTAGGGAGTACTGGAGATATTTGTACAGAAGAAAAGGATATTTATATATTTTCTTAAAAACAGCAAATTTGCTGCTTGTGCCATAAAAATTTGTATAAAAATAAATTTGTACTAAAAGTTTTATTTTTGCAAGCTAAATACACAAAGCATGCCTTAAACCCAGTGAAGTGACCGAGTACAATGGAAACAGGAATAATAAAGGCATCACTGACTAGGAATGTCTAGGTTTTCTGATACCAAAAAGAAGATGAAGGCCGTGTCAGAGCAACAGACTATTGCAGGTGCTTGGTCGCAGCCCAGTAGCCTTCATGCCATGGAGGCTTTGCCCAGGAAGTTATGGAAGGGCAGGTAGGTGGGGGAGGAAGTAACACTAACCTTGGATAAAGGGCCTGTTTTTCTCTTCCTAGAGAAATAAACCCATTTTAGTCAGGAAAATAGAGAGATATTTATGGAATTCAGTTTGAGTGTTGCCACTGTAGGTGAGATCAGCTGTCTGTCCAGATCCTGTGGAGCTGCTTGTGAGAGGCTGCTGTCTCCACCTTTGAGCCCACCCCCCTGTCCACATTGAATTTCCTCTCACCTAGAGGCCTCCCCCTGCAGCTTTGTAGGCGGTTTAGCCGAGATACTATGATTCATTCAATTTTTTTTAATCTGAGGAATTGACTAAAGGTTTGATTTTCATAATTTTGCACACTCCATTCTCCAATAGGCTTAGCTCTTCAATTTGATTGTTGCTCCATATTGATCCAAAGTTAGACCTACTATTGCTCCTCGATGTCTAAGATTATTTTAATTAATGCTCATTAAAATGACTTTTGACAGCGTATAGGCAGTTTAAGAATTACAAATTTAACTATTATTGTTTTTGTTGTAATCACATATCCTTGCAGTACTTTCAGCATATAAAATCACAATATTAATTTTTTTGTTTTGTTTTGTAGTTTTCCTAGTAAAACATTTAAATATGTTCTGGCTAGAGATCATCTATTTAAAAGGAAAGCTTTGATATATTAACTGTTTGCCATTTGTGTGTTCTTTAGCCAGTTTTGCTCAGAATGATGTCTTCATACATACCTCTTCTAATATGTGACATGAATTTAATATCTTCCTGATACTCACTGTGAATGTTAGATTGTGTTCAAATTATCCACAAATGGATCTTATAATGTGTTGTCCCTCTCTCGTTATGGGTTGAGATGACTTACCACACTAAAAAAGGGGGGTGAAATGAGGAGGCAGACTATTAACGTCTCGATGTCAGAGCTTGAGTGGAGGGAAATAATGGAGAGCGCTGGTGTGGTCTGTCTAGTTCGGTACTGGGGCTGCTCCATCTTCCGCTATCAGGCTGACCCGTGGAATGATAGGTCGCACTGCTCTGCCACCTTGTCACAAGCTCAGTGTCTGCTGCCTTTTAGATGTTTCCAACTAAACATGAATGTGTTTTTGAACTGTGTCTGTCCCCTTGTAGGTATTAGTTGTCATCCAATGACTGCCCCCCCCCACCCTCATTATTTTGTCTTGCTGAGGCCTCACTGAGCTTTAGGGCCCAAGAGAACACAATAATAGAAAGGACTCAGAATTTTGGCAGGGTAAAGAACTTTTGAGCAATTTAATATTATCTACAGCAACTTTTTTAAGGGAAAATGTGGTTTCATTATAATGCCTACATTGTTGGGACAGCTTATCTGAATCAGGTGCACTTGATTGTGCATCTGGACAAAGCGTGGTCCATCGGTGTCTTGCATGTCAGTCAGGCGAGCACAGACTCTTCCTGTTGGAGGAGCAGTGCTCACGCTCTAAGCCGGCGTGGACGTGGTGCCTGCTTTGTGACACCTGGGACAGGTGGTTCTTAAGCGAAGATGGAAAGGTCAGCAGTAACTGGGTCTCAATTAGAATTTGAGAATTCTGTGTTTACATTTTGTAAAATGTGCGTCTGTATGTGGTGGGCTTCCCATGAGGAAACGTGCACTATCATGAACCGAGACGAGCGTTGCCTTGGTGCCTCTCAGTCCAAGTGCTGGCTCTGCGATGGCTGTGGCCTCCGTGCAAAACACTAATCTGTGTGCCAATTTGTCTGAAATTACCTGAGGGCAGTTCAGCTTCACCGGAGTATCCTCTTTGGGGAGTGGTTGAGTTAAATCCTTACTCCTAGAGGGAGTACCTTCTGGGAGCATTGACAAATCAAGGAGAGCGGCGCCCCTCCTGCCGTAAGGACAGCTAAGCCTGAGTAAACCGTGTCTGGTGATTAACTTCAAAAGCTTTCACTCAAAGACCGAGGTGAGAAAATGAGCATTCAAAAGCGCAACTCGAGGGAGAAAAAAAAAATGGCTACTTTTAATTTGGTATGTTGCTAGCTTCCTTATCTAAGGGGGAAATAGGTGACAGTCCACTAGATTCCTAAAATACAGAAGCGTGTGTGTCATCAAGATGCCTCCCTACTGCTGTGGTTAAGATGACCCGAGGATTGAACTGTAGTAGAGCGAGCGTACTTTCCCTTCTGGGCGGAAGAAATGTTTATAACTTCGACTTTCAGAGTTGCTCCTGCATGCACTATCCCAAGGGTTTTGCTGCTTAAATCAGATAGTGGCAAATTCCCAAGAATAAAACAGAGTTAATGGACAGAATTTTCTCGGCATTGTTTTTCTTCCATGAAATTTTATTATACCTTTGGCACTTACTGCCACTCAGCTACACTTAACATATCATGATAAAAATCAGCGAGGCACATTGATCTACTAAAAACTGTAGTTGTTTTCATTTTAATATAAAAATTCTTCAGAAATCAGAACCTTTCATGAGACTTGAGGCCAACTATTTTAGAGAGGCTCTATTTAGAAATGAAGACTTTATAGGTCTTAAAAGTGGTATCTTTGTGGATGGCTCATACACTATTACGATGCAGAAATAGCCACCATTAATTTCAGAATCTAAAAACTAGGGGTCTGTTTTGAGGGAAGGAATTTTTTTGTTTTACCATACAAAGTTTATACAAGGTAGTGTTTCTCGCTACCGCTTACCTACCTAGCCTTTTAAAGAGAGCTTATTGATGAAAAATCCATGCTGTTTTACACATAGAAGTATCAATCGAGTGATTCACTGTACTCAGAAGTGAAATGTAGAGCTAACACAGACTAGCTTTTGGATTTCCCATTCGCTCTTGAACAGTTCACCCTAGGCAAACACCAGAGAGTTACAGGTTTCCTTTTGCTTATTTGACCATTCTTTTATTTTTTAAAACAAATTTAACCAGAGGGGAGGGAGCTATATACATATACACACATGTGTATATGAGGGAAACTCAAAGAATGCGATTTCTCCAACAATCTGTGTGTGTGTGTATACACATACATACATTAAAAAGGAAATCCACTGTCAAGTACCTGGGTTTTTTAAAGAAAATTTAAAAAGAGTAAAGAGGATACTAAGATGCTTAAGCTGGACGAACCTTATATTTGCAAGTGAAGGATTTGGTGCTGCTTTTGGATGTTTATTCTTTGTGTTTTATTATTATTTTTCCTAAGCTTTAATCTTTGTCATTGTCTTAAAGTCAGCTGGTGTTTCTTGTTCATCGACTTTGGTACGATGGTGCTTTGCAAGGATGTATTTATATTATCATGGCCAACATTTGGTCAGCCCTTGTCCACTGTTCACTTCCCTCTTTTTGTAAAATAAGTGCTTTAATTTTAAACTGTATAAAAATACCTTGTATAAATTCCCTTTTGATTATTGCAATAAGCTGAGTTGTAACAAATGAAATGTTGATTTTTATAATAAAACAGTGGAAAAATAAGTGTCATTTCCTTATGGCAGAAATTTGAAACAGTAGCTAGCTGTGCTTTGCTGTGATGCAAATAAGACTGACAATCCAGACAAAACAAAGCCCACCTCACATTTGCATTTCAAATGGAAAAACTACTACTGCCTTTGGAGAAGAGAGGTTTGAGAAGTTCTTCGTTTTGAAAACGTTTTACTTAGTTCTCGTCATTGCTTAGTTGATAATTCTTGTAATTGGGAAGGCGACTAAGGAAACCCATTTTCTGTCAACTGCTGGAGGGAGTCCTGTTGTGTCTGCTAAGCTCCAGGTTGGCTTACAAAATGGACTTCTCTTTTCTGGTTGCTAGGCCCAGTATGATGTGGTGATACTTTTTTCATGAGGATGATGCGGTTAAAATCAATGAGAACTCACTGGACCCCGCTTGAGTCTTGGGTTTATTAGTTAGGTATGGAAGCTGTGTATTTATTTGCCAAACATGTTGAGCTCCAACATTAAGAGGTTCCATGGAAACCAAGTTTTCATACACTGGTCTTTCCATAGCAGGTATTCTCAAATAAGACAAACTTAACATGACTTCTTCGGTGGCTCATCTCATTCTTTCTCTCTGGAGAGAAAACTGAATTGCATAAAGTGTGCGGTTCCTATTTGAGTCACAGGATATGAGACTCTGCAGGGGAGCCAAAGTAGAGACCCAGATCAGAGACAAGAATTGTTCCCTTCTATAATGGAATGGGATGGGAACTCAGAGATCCTGGTACAGTCCGACCTTCTGAATTAAACCATTAAACCTTTTTAAAGAACTGAGATTTACCTTGTGGACTATCCCTCACCCTTGGGACTACACGCCCCAGAACTTACTCCCCGATGTCATCTAGTGGGGACAGAGCATTCTTGGAATGGAGTTCCAAGATGGTCCGTCAGGGGAACTTTGACGCCTGGCTTTTGGGAAAGGAAACTGATATTTTAGCTGTGCCATTTGTGCAGCTACTCCCTTCTAGGAGCTTCTAATATTCGCAAGCATTGCCTCTATGTCTAAACAGAGAAAAAAATTGGTAAAGACAAGAACCTAATTCTGGTAACAGAAGTAAAGGTAGAAGCTTCCAGTGTGAGCGTTGAACTCCAGTTTCTTGAAGTTTCTGCAGGCTCATCAGTCAGCAAGACCCTGCAGTTGATGTTGATTCCGTCTATAGATTTTCAGCTCAGTGTGCGCAGTGCTTTTCATTTTAATCCTTGTTGTGTACAGTGGCGTTGCTTCATTGCTTCGGCAAATTTTAACTCGAAAGACCACTACCCTTAGACCTTGGGTTCTCTCAGCTTGTACCATCATGTAACTAATCACAGTTTTTTGGTTTGTCCACTAGAAAATTTTCCACGTGGAAAATCATCACCTTATAAAACCTCCTTTCCCTCACATTTGCCCTTCATTTATTTTAACCTAGACACCGTGAGAGTGATTATCTTCTCAAAGTGTTAACACTTTAATGACCAAGTCTAACAAGGAAATGTCCAACTTGAGTCTTGAGAAGCCTGTTTTTATCCAGGTTTCTGGGGTCCATGAAATTGAGGGGAGCCACCAAGGTCACTGGCCTGTTGGTGCCCTTTGGACCCTTAGCCTTTAAGAAACTGCTTTTCCAGGGCAAACAAGAGTCTAGGAAGCAGCTTCGTGGAGATGATTCTGCCTTAGTCATTGGGTTCTTTGGGAGAGGTGCAGTCAGGCACTCCAGGGTCTGACTGGAGGCTGTGTTTTAGGATATATGGCGTGGTCTTCGTAATTGAACCTGAAACTTTACATGTGTGCCGAGAAACCAAGAGGAAAAGCTTTACAGTCACCTTCAGGAGACGGCCCTGGCCGGACCCCACTGACAGGATGAGACTCGTCACCTGTGTCCCTCCCCTCTTCTGAAATCCTTCCCCAGTGCCTGCAGCTTGCCAATGTCCCATTCACATCATGCCCATTGGCCATCAGTGTAACAGGATGAGAGGCTGGAAGCTTTAGTGCCGTGGCCATTGGGGCGGTTGGCAGTGGGGAAAGGGAAGGGAAAGGGCACCAGATTGACACCTAGGTTCACCTCCGCTTCTCACCAGTCAACTGTCCAGGCATGTCTGGACTCACATTCTGCCAGAATGTATTTGGTTGGTATAGTTTCTAGTATAGAGTTGCTGAATCTAGATTCTTGAACCTTGATTGTTTTCGTTGAAAAGATATATAACCTTATTGGGGTAAATTGACAATGAAACTGCATCTATTCAAAGTATACAGTGCTGTTTCAGAATGTATATCCATGAGATGATACTATCTCCAACTAAAAATTTTTCAGTCCCTTCTTCCCACCCTCCTCTGCCTGCAGGCAGCCAACAACCTTTGTCGCTGTCGATCATTTGCCTTTTGCATCCAAGTTTAAGTGCCGCAGCACGAGGCTTGTGGAAGCCTGCGGGTCGTGTGGAAGCCCTAACCATTTGGAGTTGTAGCGGACAGTCAGCCTTCCTCAAAGTTCATTCTAACCATAAACCAGCAGTGTGGCAGATTTGCCCTCAGGCAGTGTGGGTTTGAAAGTAGATTACAATTGTCAAAGGCTTTTGCCTGGGGGCGCTCACCCTTAATGTTTGTAGATGGTGCCCTCTGAGGCCGGGCGTGCTGCTGGGTGATTCAGGCAGGCGGTAAAGCCCCAGAATCAATCCGGTAAACCGTTTAATCTGCAGTTGTGTGGACATCCCCAGTCACGGGCCTTTTACCCTTTCTGTCGCCCGAATCATGGGCCGCTCTGCACCGGTCATTTCCATCTCTCGATCGCCTCATCACCGTGAATCCTTTGAACGCCATGATAGCCTGATGCCGGTTCCCCTCCTGTGCATGCTTTGTCTTTGCTTTCTCCTAGGCCCGCTGAAGGCTTCATAAAGGGAGTTCTTTAAAAATGGAGTGTCTGAGGCTGTCCGTCTTTATAGGTATAGGAAGTCCCATCGTTCTCCCATGGAGCAGCTGCTGGGCTTGAACCACCAACCTTGGCAGGTTTGCAGTCCAACAAGACCAGATCTCTGGGGCTTTGTGGCGCTCTATTTGTCCCCTCTGTCTGACCTGCAGATGTTCGCTGCTGCGGGTTTCTTGGACTCCCAGCTCTACCCCTTCCACAGGGAGACAGCAAAGCTCCACGGGTTCCCTGCCTTCACACGATCTCATTCTGTACATGCAGGCCTCAGGCCTCACTCAACTCGTTACCTGAAGTCCGTTGTCCTGAAAACTTGTTACATGTGGCCTTGAATGTTATTTTGAGAGAAAAATGGGACTGAATTTGGAAAGATAGCCTGGAGTTGGTTGCATTTCTGGAAATAGGGTGGGGAAGGGCGTAGAAGGAGCAAGCAGACCAGGAAGAAAGAGCATTCCAAGCCAAGAAGAACGTGTCTGGTTTTTCATGAGGTGAGTAGGGATGAAGTATGGGATCAATTTTCCCTTGAACTTGAAAGTGTATCTAATTGATTGACTTATTCATGTGTTTATGAAAGCTTGATTGTACACACGAGGCCATGTGCTGGGGGTGCAGCAGTTGGTCAGCCTAGTTTGATAGTATTTTTACATGTGTATTTTAAACACTCGGGAGCATAGTCCACCCAATAAAGCACCTCGTTTTGCACCGTACCAATTTCAGTAAAGTGTGTGACAGAGAGAAGGACATTTTCAGCCCGGTTAGGGCAGCACATAGGAGCAGAGAGTAAGGGTCCCCAGGCATCCCTGGTGGTAGACAGGTGACTCTTAGGGGCTGCTTACTGCAGTAGGCAGTTCCAACCCCCCAGCTGCTCGGCTGAAAGACGAGGCCACCTGCTGCTGTCAAGAGCGATAGTGTGAGAAGCCCGCAGGGGCGATTCTACACCATCCCACAGTGTCACTCACTACGAGTCAGCGTGGACTTGATGGCAGCGGGCTAGCTCTTGCGTGGAAACCTCCACGGGTAGGTACTGCTTGTTAATGGCAGTGGTCTTCATTTTTCTGCCCAGCTACTAATCATTACCACAGAGACTAGCAAAGCTAGCCCAGAGACCAGAGAAGTGGAGAGATTGGTCACAGAAAAGAAGGGGGGGCAGAAGTAATCGTTGTATGCCAGATGCAAGTTTTCCAAGCTGCCAAAGGAATTTTCACAGTCACAAAGGCAGACTCGTACCTGCCGCCGCCTCCTCCTCTAGCAAAGAATTGTGGCAGTAAGCATTAAGGGTTTCTTTAAACCACGTCGATTTACGTTCATTCTGCTCATGAATATTAATATCCTAAAGGTAGACTGGTCACCCTGGCTGTATTACGTCATTTCAAGTGGGTTTTAAGAAATAACCAGAACTAGAAACCAGAGCATAGGCCGTGCAGAATTTATCATTTTGCCCTCGCGAGGCCAGCAGGCATCGGCTGCACACTTGCCCTAAAGAAGCCAGTGGAGCTGGGAAGGTGGTCACTCCTGGGACAGTTTGTCAGGAGTGCTGCTTTCCGTGGGGTCTTCTGCCCCGGCGGAACCCCTTCCCCCCCCCCCCCCCAAGTCAAGGAAGAGCCGTGCTGAAATTACATGAGCCGGAGACCTGCGAGGCCTCTCCTGATGCCTCCGCTCCAGTGGTTTCAGAAATGCCAGCGTCCTCTCGGCCTCGGTCTTCTTGTACATCTCTCTGTTGCCCACTGCCAACCGAGAGAAGTACGCGGGGCCAGGGCTGAATCACGAGTACTCCAGATGACGCTCTTCCCAGGATTCAGTCGATTTCCTCACGGGGTACCCCCAGGATTGTTTCCTACAGCGGGGAAAGAGAAATGAATTCTTAAAATTCCAAGTTGGAGCTCCTGTTCAAGTGAAAACATATGTCAGTTAGCTCGGAACTCTTAAACCAGGCAGGCGGGACCTAGGCTGCTAGGGGAGGGTCTGAGGAGGTCACGGCCGCCACTGGCTGGCCTGCAAGGAAAGGATCAGCAAAGAACTGCTGCACAGCCAGGGCTGCCAGGCAGCAGGGCGAGTCTTCATGGCGGGAGAGGCTTTGATGCTGCCAAACGAAGCAGGTCCTGGAAGGCGGGTGGCTGGAGAGTGCAGGCCCCTCCCCTCTCCTCTCTCTCCTCTCAGTGCTGGAGGGTGAGGAAGGCTCTGGGACTGCAGGTGAACCTGCAAACTCTCCCCTGGGGTGAGGAAGGGGGTCAAAGGTGAGTAAATCCCATTTGAGTTTTGGGTTTTAAAAGCTTTGTGGCTCGCATGCTATGGAGATGGAGCCCGCTGCTCACCCATTTGAAAGAGCCGTTCGTTATTCTACATGTAGCAGGGCAGCGCCCATGAGGTCCATAAGGACGATGGGACCTTTAAAAAGGCGTCATACATGCTCAACCCTGGCAAGGTTGCACTTTGGGTGGGCAGATGAGAGGCCCTCATATGAAACCTGCAGCAATGAGACTGGAGGAACCCTGAGCTTCTGGAAATCCTACTCATTAGAATACTTTTTCTTCCTTCCACACCTTACTGAACCTTGCAGTGGGTCTCAACCTTCCTAATGCCACGACCCTTTAATACAGTTCCTCATATTGTGGTGACCCCCAACCAACCATAACATTATTTTCATTGCTACTTCATAACTGTAATTTTGCTACTGTGATTAATCAGGCGACCCCTGTGAAAGGGTCTTTTGACCACCCCCCCCCAAAGGGTCACGACCCACAGGTTGAGAACTGCTGTAGCGGGTCACCAGATGCCTGGGGCCAGTGGGCGTTCCTGGGGACTTGCCACCACAGTTCCTCCCTAGAACCCCATCTCCACAGCCTTCAGACTTACAGATGTGCATCGGTTCATAGTCATTGAACCGTAAGCGGCTTTTTCCCCCCCCAACCTTTTCTGTGTCCGTTTGCAAAAATTAGCCCTTTCTATTGGGCTCTTTTCCCTCCCACTCCTAATTTCCAGTTACATGCTCCAAACTAACCCTAACTACACCCAAGTATTCAAGATCGGGGTTTTGATGATGTGGAGCAATAGAGTAATACATTTTGAATTGAAACTGCGGATGATAAAGAACTAGTATCATCAAATTCTAAAACCTCAGAGGGGAGGGGGAATTCCCTTAATCGGTTTTTATTGGGGGGGGGGAGCCCTCTTTTCTCTAATTGATTCTGCTTTTCTCTCTAGCAGCCAAATAATCATAATTTATACTCATTCTTCTTTTCATTTGGTTACTAAAATTAGTCACTTTTTATAAGAGATTTATTGAAATATAATTGCATGCTCTGAAACACACTTTAGGGGGTTCAATGCTGTATATACTCCCCAGACTTGCTAAGCATCATCTCTGCCTGAGGAAGGATAGATAGAACTGAAATGATATGGAGGGGTCCAGCCTCCTCTTTAAAAAAAAAACACACCTCAATGCCTTCAAATCCACACCAATTCACAGCACCCCTCTATATAGGGGAGGAAGGAACTGCTCCTGTGGGTTTCTGAGACTGTTAACTCTTCACGGACTAGAATGCTCCGCCTTCCTTCCATGGAGCAGCGGGTGGTTTGGAACGGCTAACCATTCCATTCACAGCCCAACAAATAACCATTATAACCCGAGGGCTCCCGTTGGCATGTGTTCAGGAGATTGGATTTAGCATATGTAAGAGCATTCTTTGTTCACATCAGCTTGGTTGTCATTGAGATGCTGTCAGGCAAAAAAAGTGGAAAATAGAAGACTAGGTAGGCTTAGTGGCCATCACTAAAGACCGTGGCAGGCATCTTAGGACCTCAATCAACATTAGCTGGACTTTGCTTCTGGCACCTGAAAGATCAAGGCTGTTTGGAGCCCCAGGGTCACCCTGGCTATCCTGGGGTCCTCTCAGAGCTTCCGCTGATCTCCAGACCAGTCCAGTAGAAAGGATCGTGTGGGGGTGAAGACTTACCACTTACAAGCACCTTGAATGGACAAGGAACATCCTGGCCCTATTGAGGTTTAGAGCGCTGGGGTAGAACATTTTGGGCAGGGAGGCCATGTGTAGCCATTTGAAAAAGACAGCTTTCAGGAGGCCTTCAGGAATGGGACACAGATGAGTGAGTCAGGGGTGACCACGATGTCTGTTTTGCCTGAGACCAGCCATTTAAAGCAGATGGACATTGAACTGCCTGCTTTTCAGTTTGAATCAGATTGTTCTGAGCAAATGATTGTGTCCGAGTGCTAATGAAAAAAAACGCCAGGAACCCTGACTTTCTGCGTGAGGATTACCCTACACACCGTGTCACGTCTGAGAGTATGAGGTAGAACTGTCTGCCTCCCCTGGTCTCGTGGCCAGACCCCCGCAACCTGCAAATTCAGTGCAAACAGGAATGAGCTCTCTCTAAATACTTTCTATCCCAGCATCTCATTTCCTCTTATACCTGACCACCTCCCTACCCCGTACACAGAACCCGGGTACCATTGGGTAGCTCAGTAAATATTTGTTGATGACAAAGCTGATCACTAAAAATATGTCTCCATTAAACGGGATCTCTCTTGCCACTCCAGTTTCCTAAGCCCACGAGAACTCGTACACATACGGTATATAATTGAGTATAAGCCGACCCGAATATCCACCGAGGCGCCTCATTGTGCCACAAAAGTGGCCTTTAAAATGTGCTGGAAAGCTCGGCTTATGCTCCAGTATATCCGGTAGGCGTTCCTCCCAAACCCCACCCATCCCTCTCCCTCCGAGTTCTGGGAAGATTAATTTTTAAACAGAAGGCACTTACCCATCCACCATGCTGTTGGACCCAGGGTGTGAAGTTCTCTTTCAAGTACTTGGTCCCGAAGCCCAGCACCCTGTTCATGGGGTGGTTGTCGACGGCTGTGAGCTTGGCGGCGACGTCTATTGCAAGGGCGGCCTTAAAGCCCTGAGCTTTGACCTCGGATTCTCCTCGGGTGTCCACGGCTTTGAGGAACTGATCTGTGATGGTCCTGAAGACGGAGTAGGTCAGCCCATCCTGGAAAGTGTTCATCAAAACCTTGTCTCTCCTCAACTGTGTATAAGAAGACAGGCACTCAGGAGAGCAGCTGGGTCCAGGGCTGTATATAAAGACCCCTCTCCAGCTCAGCAGTAGACCACCCAATGGAACAGCCTGTATTCTAGTCTCGACCATGGCACCAGTGCTGCATAAACAGACAAACATCTGCTGTTGGGAGACCTCTGCCTCCCACCCAGGTCACTTAATCAGAGATCTTGAGGTTGGAATTCTCTGGTAATGAGACTGAGAACTGGATCTCTCGATCTCTCTCAATCCTATTCTTCTCAGAGCAGCTTTCCTGGCTGTTCATGCATGGGCACCAGATGGCACCAGGTCAAGTGCACGTCTGCCTCTGTGCCCAGGGGGAAGAGCGCAGGCTCTCTCACTGCAGCCCGAGAGGGATGTGCTTGTCCTGCACCGACCCTGAGGAAGCAGCTCACTGGCCCAGGGGGACCAGTGCCCACAACCAAGCTGACCTTGCTCTGTCTCCTCTCTGTGTGATTGTGTCTTTCATGGGGGACCTACACCTTGATAAGATTCTTGCTCTGGATTCATTTCATGAGGACATAAGTGATAACATTTAAAACGTATTAGCTCAACATTCCACTAATGTTATCTGAGCACTTAAAATGGGCAGGCACTCTGTCAAACAGAGGGGATGTCAAGATGGCTGAAACCCAGGTCCTGACTCGGGGTTCAATGGTAAGTAGTTTGCTAAAGGTGGAGTAATGGGCAGGAGCCTGGAATTCAAACCATCTTGGCTTACACCTCTTATTGGCTGTTGGGTGAATTACCTATCCCTTGGTCTTTTCTCATTTCTAAACTAAGACAAGGCCGGAGCTTATAAAACCAAACCCATTTCCATCGAGTCAATTCTAACTCCTGGGAACCCTACAGGACAGAATAGAACTGCTTTATGGAATTTATAAATCTTGGCAAACTGTCAAATCTTATTGGAAACACACTGCCTCATCCTTCTGTGGAGTGCCTGGTGGGTTTGAACTACCAACCCTTTGGTTAGCAGCCCAATGCTATGCCAACAGGACTCCCTTTAGAACTAAATATAAACCAGGAAACTTGAAAGCAGAAATCCAGAGACTTGTACACCAAAGTTCCTTACACTACACCTCTATTCACAATGGTCTCAAATGGTGGAAACCGCCTCAGTGCCCACCGCCAGACACGGATAAACAGAATGCATTTTGTGCACAATGGAAATACTACTCAGCCTGTAGAGGAAATGAAGTCTTTACTCATGAGATGACATGGATGGTGCTTGAAGAGATTATGCCGAATGAAATAAATCACTCACAAGAGGACAAACACTAGTCTGACATCACTCATGTGAAAAGACAAGAAAGGGAAAATAAATGTACAGAAACCAACGTTTATTGGTCGTTCCAAGGTGTGGGTGTGACGTGGGCTGCTAACCACAGGGTCAGCAGTTTGAATCCATCAGCTGCCCTGAGGGAGAGAGGTGAGGTGTTCTTTGCCACTCCAGAAATCCTAGGGAGCGGGTCTGCTCTGTCTGATAGCATTGCTGAGTTAGAACGGACTTGATGGCAGTAGGTTATTTTAGTCGTGGAGGGAAGGCAGGGGAAGAGGCTAACTGTGATGGGAAAAGTCACAGTGATTAAGGGCAAGTTTGTGTAGCTGATTATTGTAGTTGAACGGGCGAAAGTTGTGTGTTCTAGATGTATTTACAACGACAACATTAGAGGGGGGGGGTAGCTGCTGAGGCTGCTAAAGTACAACCACAAACTTCATGGGATTTGTTTCCTTGGTTTGAGGTTTAGGGTCATGGCTGCCAGGAACATTCTAGTTAATTGGCCTAATGATATGTTTTGTACTTTCCTTTTACCGCCTGATTTATTGGGTAGTGCCTCACGTCTTTACAACTTGCAAGCAGCCATTCAAGGCATGGTCCTAGTCTCCTAAAGCAACAGAGGAAAAAAGGAGAGTTGGGAGTAGGAGGAAGAGATGGAAAGTGTGGCTGATTGTCAAACAGCTGCCTTCTCTGCCATGAGACCAGAAGAACTGAATGGTGCCTGGCTAGTATGAATGAACATTTCAATTTTAAGGATTCTATAAAAGAATTATGATCAAAAGGGGAGACGTGTAGAAGGGTCTTCAAATTTCCATAGGAAAGTTCCACTTTCTAGAGCCATAGGGGCTGGATGAGCCCCTGCAACAACTGCACTGAAATAATCTTGAAAACTTAAAATGAAAATGTCCCTGCAGAAGCTCATTGTCATTCAGTCCATTCCGACTCCTAGACAGAACTGTCCCTGTGGGTTTCCCAGACTATAACTCTGTATGGGGGTAGAAAGCCCTGCCTTTCTCCTGAGGAACGGCTGGTGGTTTCAAACTGCTGACCGTGCAGTTAGCAGCCTGACACGTAACCACGACACCATCAGTGTTCCTTTCAGCAAGTACAGGGAGAGATTATTTCAGCAAGACGCCGCCTGGGCAAGGCGGGACACAGATCTCCAGGCTGCATGGAGGATTGGTGCCGTGGGGAGCGAGGTTAATAACACTGCTCAGCAGTTTCTAACGCAATGGTGTCTTTTCTTGCAATAACAAACTTACTTTTTTCATTTCCAAAAAATTCCAAGGAGGCCCCAGAAGATTTACTTATGCTTTCCAAAGTGATTCATTTTTGAGATACTGCCAGCATGAAGCATTTTGACTCCAAGGGAAATAAAATTTAGGGCTAAGTGGAAACCAGAACTCTGCAAAGGAATAAGATTGCCATCCAGGGCATAGCTCCATCCTAGTGGGCCAGGCGCAAGGGCACCGAGAGAAATCCCATTCGTTTATTTAGGAAGCTTCATACCTCTCTTTCCAACTGATCTCCTGAATATTTCAGCAACTCCACAATTTTGGCTATTATTTGGTCTTCTCCATCTGTCAGGGGGGAGATTGAGTTATTTCTTTTAAGAGAGAGACAAGGGGCAGGGGCAGGAGGAGGGGAGTTAAAATTGGTCCAGTGACAACACTTATTACTTGGTTCAAGATGGAGGGAAAACTAGGCTTTCTAATTCTTAACACATTTGTTTTACCTCATCTCTTCGGATCAGCCCCAGACTATCCCTGGCACCCTCTCCCACAGTCTTGACTTTCTCTTTAGCCTCCTCTTCTGCTTGGTTTCTCAGTTCTCACCATGAAATCCATCTCTGTATTTACAATAGGTCCACTACACATGAGCCAATCTATGAAGATAATTAGGAGGCATTTCCCTCTGGGCAGTTGGTGTTGTTTTTGTTGTTGTTGCTTTTACTTTCCCCCCTCACAGAGTCCGGGAATCACATATTTGACTGCATGCCCTTCTTTGCGTGAGCTCATGGGGCTGAGCAGAGCCAGATTCGTGGCCCACCTCAAAGAGGCTGTGCAGTCTTTCTGGCCTGTATTTTGGGAATTAACCTCCTACCTAAACATTTTATTTTCTTGTTCTTGTTTTTGTTTATCCCTTACTGCTCAATTTTCTTTTTTTTTAAACTTACTAAAATTCATGCTTCCTTCTATGCCGCATTTTAAGAACAAGGTGGCTGGGGTAATAGATATTAAAATAAATAAACATTTAAAATTATCTTTCTCTAAAAGCCCACATGGCTGTTGGGTAGGGGGGCCGCTAAAACAGCTGGTGTGGCGAGGGGACGCTGGGCCAGAAAGGGAGGGGGCATGCTCTTTTTTTTTTCTCTCAAAACTAGCTAACAACTAGACATGAAAAAAAAAAAAAGTCCTCGTGATAGCAAGGGATCTGAACAGTGGGCAGCCAGCAGAACCGAGGAAACGACACTCTTTACTTATGGCGTCATCTCTGAAACCATCGAGTCTGCCCCAGAGAGAATGGCAAGGCAAGTCAGCCAATGGATCTAGATTCCAGGCAGTTCCACGAAGGCCAAGTGAAGGGCAAAGGCAGTGCTAAGTGGGACGACTGGATCTCAAGTCACGTGAGAGGAGAGGGCCTGCCTCTGCTTCCCAGGTGTTGCTTGTTTCATATGTTGTGTCTCTCTCTGGGAAAGTGGGCCTCTCGGCTGCCTCCGTTTCTGAGGGGGAGGGGGAGGAGGGGGAGGAGCTTTGACCTAGTTGGGGGCTGTTGCTCCAGGCACACTGGAGACTGCAACTAGAGCTTCCAGTATCTTCTTGTGTATTTGAAGTAGGTCCAGAAAGACCCTTCACACTTTCACTCCCTAAACCTCTGGGGCAGTGTGTGGCGTACACACACACACACACACACACACCACCACCACCACCACCACCCCAGAACCGGCCGAAACAGCACAGCAAGGACAGGTGTAAGCTCACCCCTTCACCTCACGACTCTCACCTCTGCTTGCGGGTGTGGGGACTCTGTCCGCTGCCCTGCAGCGAGAACCTGTGCCTATGTCGTGGATTGCTGCCCACCCAGGGGCGCCTCCACTTCAATCTGTCACCAGAGTTTGAGGAAGAGGCAGGATCCAGGAGGGCCCCCTCCCAGCCAGCACGCGGCAGATCATTAGTGGGCAAGCAGGATGTTCTCTTCCTGTCTTCCTCCCTTCAGCTCTCCCCCCAGCCCAGGGCGCCCACACGCTTCATGGAGCCACAGTCTGGAGCTGTCCTTGTCGTCCTGTGAGTTGGCCCCGCCTGGCCGCTGCTCCACGCCTGCACCTGATCCTAGTGTCGCAGCAGCTCAAAGCCACCCTTTGGATCGCGCGGTAGACGTTCAACATAAACACACAGAAGGAAAAGTTACCTTTCTTGGCACTCGCGCCTCGAGACTGGCGCTCCGGAGCCTTTGGGCAGGTGGGCCCCTCCCACACAAAAGCCCCTGAGAACCTGGAGCTGCCTCCCTGTGCGTGGCTGTCTTCCGGAGGTGGCCAGGAATGCACAATTTCAGCAACTCGGTTGGCAATGGAAACGACTTTGGGGTTCACAGCTGAAACGAGAAGAAAGTGGAGCTGGAGCCCTTTCCCCAGGCGCCCTGGTGACATAGTGGTTACGAGTTGGACTGCGATCCCAAAGGTCAACAGTTCGAAACCACTAGCCGCTCCTGGGGGCAGGAAAGGCGGGGCTTTCTACTCCCATGGTGTGTTACCGTCTCAGAAACTCACAGGGGCAGTTTTACCCTGGGCGACCGTGAGTCGGCATCAACTGGATGGCAGTGAGCGAGTGAGAAGTCCTACCCAGAAGCTCTCCTCTGCCCTGCTCATTGGTATGCGCCGCTGCCAGAGAGAGGAAATGGCCTGCGAGCGAGCGCTGGGTGGGGGCATGTTCCTCAGACAGGACTGGCAGTTGCCTGGCAGAGTTCGGGCTGGGGGAGGCGCGCACAGGATGATTGTCACCTTGAATCAATTGCCCGTCTGCACCCTCTTTTTGAAGTCTTGCAAAATTAGGGTCCCCTTTCCCCTTTGCAAGGGAGGACACACAAAAGGGAGTGCTTAGTTCTTTGGTTGAGGGAATGCTCATTATGCTTCTATTTTTATTCCTCTTTCCGGACAGCTTTTATACCTCAGAGAGCGGGCCCCTGGGGGCACCCGAGAGAATACAATCATTTGAGAAGCCTTCGGGGGCTGGTCAGGGGGGAAAGAGGGATATTCCCTGCTCTCGGGCCAGAGTCACCCCCCTAGGTCCCTAAGTAAACGCCACCTCTCCTTCTCATAGCTAACTGATACTGCCCGGGGCAACGAGGATGCAGCAAGTGCCTGTGACCATGGCCTTCAGGAATGTATAACCCAGGAAAAGGCTCAGCACACATATCTGCACACACTCCATGACCAGCAAAGCGTATGGGGACACGGGGGTTTGAATGGCACTGGTTCCTGGATGTTCTAGCCTCAGAAGGTAAGTCAGCTTTGTCTCAGCTTGGTTCGGGGCTGTGGGGCAGCGCCGCTCAGATGAGAGGGTATTGCTGAGTTGCTGAAAATGATTGCATCACTCACTAGTAGCTTAGTATTGGTTTGTCTCCGAGTTCTTAACACTCAGAAGCTTTCGCAGGCTCTGTCCCTGGGGCCCTAACAAGCAGTGGAGCGTCACAGATTGTGGCAAGAATGACACCATTTAACCCACATGAGTTCAGGGAGTGAAATTTGGACTGGAAGGTTCCAGTGTCTAGGGAAACCCGGGCTCTCCAAAGTATGCACATCCTACAAGAAGAGAGGCAAGACCCAGGTCCAGGGAGGGATCGTGGTGCATGAAGCCAGGTCCCAATTTGCTCGTGAGCTGCCATGGTGGTGCCTGGCCCCTCCACAGCATGCATGTCCATGTCCTCCCTCCGGCCCTCTGGGTATTCACTGAAAGACCCTAGGAGATAATGTCCTTCCACGAAGTCTGCCTTAAGTGGGCATCTGGCTTAAAACTCAGTATTCTTCTTGCTCAATCTAGAGCAGTGGTTCTCAACCTTCCCTGTGTGGTGGTAACCCCCCAACCATAACATTATTTTCATTGCCGCTTTATCACTGTCATTTTGCTACTGTTATGAATTGGGTGACTCCTGTGAAAGGGTCGTTCGACCCCCACAAGGAGGTCACGACCCACAGGTTGAGAACCACTGGTCTAGAGGGATGCCAAACAGAGAGGGAGTGAATCAGAGAGAGGAACAGTGTCTCTCCCCATTTGAACGACCAAACCAGACAGACTTCCCATTTTTACATCACGTTATGGATGCCCATCCAGCCTCCTCTTGGACACAGGCCACCTCCTGGCCCCTGGGAAGGAAATGGCAAAGGCTTTTAGCCAAAGTCCATGTGAGCCTGCTTTGCAGCATCTGCAGGAGACAGGGAAGGGAGGCTCACCTCTGCTATCTCAGCAGTCTCGTGCAGCCAGGCCAGCGTGGCCTGAGTGGGACTCTCCCACCAGAAGTCACTCAAAGTTAGCCGATGAAGGTCCCCAAGGCTCTGCTGCCTCCACCACTAACTACGTGCCAGGGCCACCATGAGGACCGTAACCGTCACGGAAGGACTCCGTCTAACTACGGTGTTTGGTTTGTTGCTGCCCATCGGGCTGTGGGCACGGAGGGAGAGCTGGGGGTGGCATCCATGCAGAAAAGCACTAGGAGCAACTCTGCCTTTTAACCCAGATGAACTGCTCCGGTTAATATTTCCACCTTGAATAGTTTAATCTTCGAAACCTTCGCAAGCAAAAAATATTCCCAGAAGCCTGGACTTCATCTCCATTGACAAGTCTCTTGGGCAGGACTCTAGTTTCCTTGCGTTATCTGTGTAGGAAGGGTCCCAGATAATCCCTAATGCAGTGGTTCTCAACGTGGGGGTTGTGACCCCTTTGTGGGGGAGGGGGATGTCAAACGACGGATTCATAACAGTAACAAAATGACAGTGATGAAGTAGCAACGAAAATAATTGTATGGTTGGGGGCGGATGTCATCACAACATGAGGAACTGTATGACAGGATCGCAGCATTAGGAAGGTGGAGAACCACCGCCCCAAGCCTCCTGCCTACAATTCCCAAAGGCGAATGGGAAATCCAAGTTCCTCAGTGACTGATGCAAAGCTGTCCCTTACGCTTGGTGCTCCACGTCAGCGAGACCCAGCAAAGGGTTTCTAAACTGAAGCCTTACTGCCACCTGTCGACAAGTGACCCACCAGGAGGGAGATTTTCTCTGAAAACTGCGCATTTTCCCCCGGGGCGCTGTTGAAGGTGAAGAGGATGCTTATGTCAACACGTGTGATCAAAGAACACATGTCAGGGATACAGTCCTTTGGGAGAGAGGCTTATTTACCCCAAGTTCAATTTATTTTGTGAGCGAAGGCTTTTGTCAAGCTGTTTCTTAGGCTTTTATTTTTATTTTTTGGTTGAGTTTTACAAGTTTTTATTTTATTTTAAATAAATAGTGTGTCTGATCTTCCCATCAGCCCTAAGAGGAGAGGAGGGTGGGGACACGCTCAAACGGAGAGGTGAGCTCACGCCCACCCTGGCAGAGCCGGAAACCTGAACCAGACTCTTCCCTGGACTGACACCTGGGCCGTCCCTCATCCTTGCCGGCTCCGTAGGGAGAAAAGGAGGGCCGCAAAGCAGGAAAGCCAAGTCACTGGGGTGCCCTGGCTTAGGCCACACCCCACTAGCGGATCGGAGCAACGGAGTGGGTGACAGACAGCAGGCACCCGCAGGCCTACCTTCTGGCTCGGTGAGGTGCTCCACCCGGGAGCGCGGGGCGCACCAGCGCGGACTGCGGAGGAAGCCGCCGCCCGGACTCTCCACGGCCCGCGGACTGCCCTGAGCCCGGGGCTCCAGGGCATCTTCCTCCTTCTCAGGGCCCCCTCCAAGGGACGGTATCCAAGAAAACTTTTTCTTGGCGAAGTGCTTCTCAGTGGATTGGGAGCTCCGGGACGTCTTGGGCAACTGGATCCTCCACGGGTCGCTGACTGACCAACTGCCCAGGCCTTTCTGGGACAAGCTTCGCGTCCTCAGCAGCTTTGGCGAGAAGGCGGGCGAGGTGCTCTTGAAGACGTGGTGTCTGGCGTAGTAGGCCAGGATTTTGAACTCGAGGCTGCTGGACTCGTCCTCATCCAGGGGGATTTCTTCCATGTCGCATTCACGGGCTGTGCACATGGTGGACCTGCAACGACAGGGGCCTTTTATTTGGGGGCGAGCGCCTGGTAGATTGGAGAGCGACTGGGGTGAAAACAGCCTTCTCGGAGGGAGCGCGCCGGGCAGCATCAGAAATGGGAACAACTGTGGTTTCGGGGTGCCCACAGCCCCACGGGGACGTGTGTAGAGATCACCTCCCACATTGTCATGTGTGGGGACACGAGGGAAGGATAAGTCTGCGGACAGAGGGACGCCCGAGGCTTCTGGAAGGAGAGAAAAGCGTTGTTCGTGTTTTCCCAGGGTATCCTTGAGCCAATCCAGACTCCTGGCGACCCAGGTGTGCCAGAGTAGAACTGGGCTCCAGACGGTTCTCAGGGGCTGGTTTTTCAGAAGTCGATTCCCAGGACTTTTTTCTGAGGTGCCTCTGGGTGGCCTCGAACCTACAGCCTTTCGATACAGCTTGCCACACCCGGAACTCCTGGAAAGGGTCTAGTGAGGTGGATTTGGAGTCTAAGAAGAGGCTCCTCTGAGGGTGGCTTTAGGGAGAGCAGGAGCAGGTCGTGTCAAAGGTCTGGCCAGGGGAAGGAAGTGTGCGTTAGCCTGGGATGCCAAGAGCCCTGCCACCCAGGCCAGGCTTCTGCCTGTCTGTCTTTTGCCGAACCCAGCAATGAATGCACAACCCCACCCCACCCCCAACCCCCGTTCCTGCTTGCCCAGCTCCTCTGACCTCTGCCAGCACCACCCTACATCCGCCCACAGCAGGGATGGCAAGGGAGCGCCCTGGGAGCGGGAGAGCGGTGCCCTGCAGCATGTGCTGGAAAGGTGGATGTGAGCGATCAGATGATTAGATAGGTTTCATAAACGGATTTCGTCCCACTTCTCTCGTTTAAATCGCCATGGATAACTCCTCTGCGGTTTCCTGGTAGGAAATTCTCCCTACCCCCACTCCCCACCCCCTCCCCTGATTTACAGGGCTTTCTGATGTCTCATGCTAAGGACTACATTTCCTTACACGCGGCAAACCCAGATCTTCCAAATCGCACTGGTCTGGGTACACTAGAACACAGCCTGGGCTTCCCAGGCTAATCGTCCTGGGTTCAAACCCTGACTGGGTTTGTCACCTGGGGTGGGTTACTTCCCTTCTTAGCACTGTAGCTTCCTGGAAAGATAAATACCCCAAATCCAAACTCACTGCCAGCAAGTCGATGCTGACTCATAGCAACCCCACAGGACAGGGCAGAACCGCTGCCGTGAGTTTCAGAGACTGTCACTCTTCGTGGGAGGAGAAAGCCCCATCTTTCACCCTGGGAGAGGCCAGGGGGTTCACACCTTGACCTTGTAGATAGCAGCCCAACGAGTAGCCTCTGCGCCACCAGGACTCTGGAAAGGCGAATGGCGCTAGATGATACTCCTCTTACAGGATTGCGGAGGGAGTTCAAGATAGGGAATAAGAAGTTTCAACACAGAACCTAGTACCTACAGGTGCCTCCACAATGTTTGCTACTTTTTAATTATTATTATTTTGTCTCTAATACAGCTGTCCTCCAAAGCTCTGTCCTTAATGCTGTGATTATGGCACAGTGGGTTACAACACATCCGGGCATTGGGTTGCTAACTGCAAAATCTGCAGTTCAAAACCACCAGCTGCTCCTTGGAAGAAAGACGAGGCTTCCTCTTCCTGTAAACAGTTACAGTCTCTGAAACCCACAGGGGCAGTTCTGCCCTGTCCTATTGGGTCCCTATGAGTCAGCATCGACTCGATGGCAATGAGTTGTTATCTTTTGGCATTTAAATTGATGGAATAATAAATTACTATGGTGATATTAGTGGTATCAACTAACACATCTTTCCTTTTCTTTCCACTGTACCCTCTTCTCACATGAGGAATCATAACTAGACAAAGCACCTGGTGGCTAGTGCTTAAGCTCTCGGCTGCTCACCAAAAGGTGGTTGATTCAAATCCATCAGCTTCCCCCCAGGAGGAAGACAGGCCAATCTGGTCTTTTCACTATTCCAGCCTCGGAAACCAGGTGGAGGCAGTTCTGCCCTGCTCTGTGCGGTCACTACAGAACAGCAGCAGCAGTTGTGTCCAGTGTTTAAGGCAGTATGTCAAGACACACGGACCAGACAGGGTGTCTGGAGGCTGACTGTCTGCGTTGGCTCAATTTCGAATCGACAGTGTCCTTGGGCAAGTAAGTCACTTAATTCCTTTGCTCCCGGTTTCCACCCTGTCAACTCAGGACATTTTCTGAGTTTCCCTCTGGTTCTACTTCTTGAAGGTAGTGGCGGGGCTGACCTATCTCCCGAGCAGGCCTGTGGGTGCCTGGGACTTCTTTTCCTTTGTCTGGGAGAAGCTCACACTGGCTGATGGACCGAACTCCAAGAAAGCAATGGCCAGGGGTGCTGATGGGAATGAGGGTGGGGGCTGCTGGGAGAGGCTGATGAAGTGTTGACACCTGAAGTAGGCCCATGGAATGTTGAAAATGCACTCAGGCTGGAGAGTTGAGAAGCCCAAGGCAAACCAAATAGGAGCATCAGGTGGGGCTACAGCGGGGTATGTGGTCAGAAGCAGCTGTGCCAATGAGCCCGGGCAGGACCAGAGCTGGCCTTTCGAGGGGAGGCTGTCTCCAATTAAAAGAAAGAAAAAAACCCCACACTTCCATGGAGTCAAGTGAGTATCGCCCCTATAGGACAGGGTGGAACTGAGTCTGTTGGCTTCAGGGAAGGTAACTCTTTATGGGAGAAGAAAGCCTGTCTCTCTCCTGCTGAGCGGCTGGTGGTTTCAAACTGATGACCTTGCCCCCAAGGGTTCCCTTCTAATTCAAAGTTACCTTTCAACAGGGCAGCTCGGAACACCATAGCCAGGAAGTCCACTAGGCCCTAATCAGGGAGGGTGCCCTGAGCTGTATCCACACTCCTGCGTGTCTGAAGAAACGTGCTTGTTCACGCCGAGCGCTGCAATTGTGGGTGGGGTGCGCAGTGGATGGCAGGCCCAAGAGTCCAGTTCTAAAGACTGGGTTTTGGTGACTGCTGACTGCAAAGGAGGGAAGGAATTGGGGGCCACAGGGTGGGAGGAGGGGGTAGTGCATAGTTTGTCTTATGAAAGGAAAGATTTGTGTCATGGTTAGAAAGGAAGTATTAGGCACAACCAGCAGGCCCAAAACCAAGGAGAGGAGAGAAGCCGGGGGCGCCGCAGAGCTTGGGACTGGCACTGGGCCCCGAGATGGTGCAGAGCCAGTGGAGAGGGAAGGCCTGCTGTACACGGCCCTGCAGCTCTCAGGTGAAAGAAGAAATGCAGACATCGAGGTATTGATCACGACACTTCTCCCGTACCACAGAAGTTCAGAGGACTTTCCCCTCTGGATCCTTCATGCCAATTAAAAGAGGACGATGCTCCCCGTAGGCAAGGATGGCGAACCTTCATCTCCCGTGCTTGGTCCGGGGAAGCCAGTCCCTGGAGGAGGACATCCTGCTTGTTAAAGTGGTGGGGGGACCGAGGGGGCCGTGACAAAGAGGAAGGCCCTTGATGGACTGGCTTGACCGCGGGGTTGCCACCATGGGCTCAGACTTCACCATCCCTGCGAGGATGGCATGGGACAGGGGGCTGTTTGTTCTGTTGCTCCAGGGTCCCTAGGGCTCAGAACCGACCAGATGGCATCTCACAGCCTCGGAGCTGTGGGCAGGCATTGGGCTGCTACCCATAAGACCGGCAGCTGTATCCCACTCCCTCAGAGACCCACTCTCGGAAACCCCAGGTGGGCTCGGTGACACTCTAGGGAGGGTCAGGGTGAGTCAGACTGGACCCGATGGTGGTGGGTCAATTGTTCAGTGTATAAAATAAAACCACCGAAGTCACCGCCCTCCAATCCATGCCGACTCATAGCGACCCCGTAGGACAGAGCAGAACTGGCCCGTGGGCTTCGGAGACTGTCGTCTTTGTAGGAGTAGGAGCTCCCTCTTTCTGCCCAGGAGCAAGGATTTCAAACTTCGGACCTGGCAGCTGGTGCCCCAGCTTGTAACCACTGTGTTCCTTACAAGTCATGGCATTTTCAATCACCTGATGGGCGTGACACGGCTAGACAACGAGTAGGAAAGAACACAGGGACACTGATGGCTTTGAATTATGGGGTTGCTGAGAAATACTGACTGTATCGTGACTGCAGGAGAAGTAACAGCTCTGTATTAGAAGCAGTACAGCCAGAATGCTCCTTAGAAACACCATGGGACGCCATCACAAACACGTTGCACGTTACCAGGAAGAACCGATCCCTGGATAAGGACACTTTGGCTGGTAAAGCGGAGGGTCAGTGAAGCGCAGGAAGACCCTCAGTGAGAGATGGAGTGAGGTAGTGGCTGCAGGCGCTTGGATCAGGGCCTTTCTTTCTGTTGCGCATAGGTTGGATGACAACTAACACCAACAATATTATGTAGAAAGCAAATCCTCCACCCCTCCCTGGTGATCATGAATGGTAGTTTTCTGTATTTGCAGCTGTTCTTGTTATTTTAAAAAGCAAGGTCATAGGCTAATGTCCTATGTCGTACAGTCACTTGTGACTGGCTTATTTCTCACAGCCTAACATCCTCCAGGTTAATCCGCGTTTCAGAAACGTACCTTTTTGCCCTCCCAGCTGAGTCATCTTTAATGCCTGCATATGATATATGAATCACGGCCCACTCTATAGTAGGATGCGTCCATTTTGGGATGCGTGCTTGGGTTGTTTACATCTTTGGGAACAGTGTGGCTGTGGACGTGGGTATCCACATGCGTGCTTTTCTATCGCATTTCTAAGGTACACACGCCAAGGTGTGGAATCACTGCATCAGAGGGAAGCGCTATTTCTCTCCGTTTTTGAGAAATCCCCGTATTGTTCTTCCTAGTGGCCGAACCATTTTACCTTCCCACCAGTGGTGGAAAAGAGTTCCAATTTCCGGCCTCCTCACCAACATTTGCGGTGTTCTGTTTGTTGCTTATCAATGCCGTTGAAGCAGGTATGATGATGTGGAATTGGTTCATAGCGCTCTTTGGTCCATGTCTTGGGAATGCCCCCTAAACGATTGTTTGGGGCCCGTCTAATTGGGTGTGTGAAATCTTAGCCGCGGGCTGGAGTCCGTTTGCCATTCCTCTGGGCTTGTGAACTAGCCATCACAGAAGCAGGAAGCAGGAAGAGGTGGCAGCAGAGCACGTGGGAGGTCCCTGTCTGAAGTGACAGGCGCAGAGGCCAAGAAGCTGCAGCCCGGAGATCACGCGCAGAGCAGGGGCCGCCCGTGCGCAGAACAAGGCAGAGGCCAGCAGACCATGCGGCTGACAAGGCAAGGACCCGAGAAAGACATGCTTGCCCACGGAAAAGAACGGAGGCCTGGACATGTTGTAACTTGTCGGCTTCCTTAATAAACCCACGATTGTGAGTGTTGTCTGTGGGGAAAGTAAAGCAAGCGCAGGCTGTGGATGGAACCCAAAGTGGCATTCACACCAGTGGTTCACTCTGAGGTCACCAGGAGTCACTGCTAACAAAAGAAGCCACCTGGGGTGTGTGTGGCCCTTTGTCGGGGTGAGAACTGCAGGAGAGAAATCAGCTCTATCCGTCACACCTGCAACTTAGTTTTACCACCTGGCTATTGACATACTTTCTCTCTAACAAGCCTTGCTGCAAAGCGCGATCACAGAGCTTCTCGTGCTCTGGTTTACCTTCCTCCCTCTGCCACATTGAGCTCCCTCTGGATGGTGCCAACATCCGGGCCCCACCTAACCTGGCAGAGGGCCCAACCAAGGGCGCTGGGTGCCTGTGGGAAGCACCTAACTTGTAGTGTGCACGAAGCACACCAGTGGGACTGCTCAAGCTCTGTGCGTCGCTTGCTGGGGCTTCTGACCCACAAAGGAAGCAGCAGCGGGCGGGCGGGCTTCCCTCTTCAGTGCAGCGCCTGTGCTGCACATGCGCCTGGCTTATGCCCGAGGGCGTCCGGGGGAGCGCAAATGGCTGCGGATGGAAAGGTTGGCAGTTTGAGTCTACCCAAGGGTGCTTCGGCAGGTCTGGTGGTGATCTCCATCAGAGGACCAGCCCCGGCCCCGGGGAGCACCGTTCTCTTCCTGTACACACGGATTTTGCATCAAGGACTCAGTAGCACCTGAACCCAGGTGTCAGGGTCTCCGCATGGAGACACCCCCTGGCAGGAGATTTGATAGACTCAGGAACCATCTTTCATTTGCTCCGGACCCATAGATGTGGTCTGAATGTAGCTCAAGAGAATCCACATGGCCCTGCAAGAGACATTCCTAGACCAAATTCTAAACTACACTGGGTCTGGTTCCCGCAAGCCTGGGACTGACCTAACTGCACACCCTCCCTGGCATCTTCTGTCCTCTCGCTCACCTCGGAGTAGCACATGCGCTTTAAAGACAAAACATCAACCGAAGAGAAAAACCAGTGAAACCCGGTCCCATTGGGTGGATTCTGACTCCTAGGGAGTCAAGAACAGATCAGCACTAACCTAGAGGGTTTCTGAGAGCGTAATATTTACAGAAGGACTGCCCTTTCTTTCTCCCACAAGGCATGTTGGGCTCCGACCTGTGACCTTTTAGTCAGGCCCTATGCTGAACCCCACGCGCCACCAGAGAACCGAGGACTAGGCACGAGCAGACTCCACTGACTGCGTGAGAACGTTCATGTGCCCTCACATACGTCCACGAACAGATAACGGGGTGCTTACGTGGAGACAGCTCACCGTAACCTCGCAAAATTCACCCTGGGACAAGACGACGGTAAGAGGCACGAAGCTTTTCGAGTTTCTCTTGGGCGAACTGTGAAGGCAACTTCAGGGGGATGGGATCTCTTGAAACCACCTAGAAACTTAATGTCTGGTGAGTTCGAGTGTGGGTCAGCCACGCTGAGGCTCGCAGGAAGCAGTTCTGGGTGAAGATCAAAGACTACCGTCTTCAGTACGGATTACACCGCACGTAGGAAACAACCCCTCACGGCTGGCCCGATGGGCAACCTCATGGTAAATGGAGAGAACACTGAAGTTGTCCAGGATTCCGCTTCTCTGGGAGTCACAATGACCCCCATGGAAGCCAATCAGAGAGTCAAACAACGCTTTTGCACTGGGCAAATCTGCTGCAGAAGATCTTAAAGAAGCAAATCCCAACTATGTGGACACCCTCCCCCCTCAGAAAAATGCACTTCAAGGACAGCACTGGGGCTACAGCTTGGGGAGAGGGGCGTGTCAGATTAGAGCACACGGGAGAAATGCAAAGGGATGGGGAGGGGGAGGAGAGGACATCCTGGCCCACTAAGCCCCGAGGATGATGTTTCTGGTCCGAGCAGACAACGCATGGGGAGGACAGTAGGGCTGGCCCCACCACGGGACACAGCGCCCTCACTGAACCATGGTGCTTCAGGAGACAGCACTGGAGACACAGTGTAGACATAGTGTACGTCTGGCCCCGTCACTCTGGGGCGAGGCACTGAGGGCATGCAGCAGGGCAGGGGGAGCAGAGTGATGAAACTTTCGGGGAATACCAAAAACAGACTTTGGAGACAGAGAGTGGCACCCCATAAGACTCGACTAGAAAATATTCATAAAGGCCAAGAAACAGACCTTGAACTATTTATAGGTTTTTCTATTTTTGTCAGGGGCTTTCTTTTTGTTGTTATTTTGTTTTTTGTTGTTACTGCTTTGTTTGTTTTTACTTCTTTCGTTGTTTTATTTGGCTTTGCCTGGGTTTTGCACTTATTAATGTCTCTGCATGTCTATCTAGATAAGATAGATGGGATAAATAATTTGGAGATGAAAAGAATGGGACCAATGGTTCCAGGGGGAGTGGGAGAAGGGGAGGTGGAAGTCAGGAAGGGTGGGAACAAACCCAGAGACAAGGGAACAACAAGTGAACTAAAATTAATGGAAGGAAGGTTGTAGGATGCCTAGTGGGGCTTAATCAAGGGCAACGTAGCAGCAGGGAATTACCAAACCTGAGTGAAGACCAAACATGATGGTGGGACAAGAGGAAAGTAAAAAAAAAAAAAATAGAGGAAAGAACCAGGAGGCAGAGGACATTTATAGAGGGCTAAATATAGGCATGTTTATATATATGTATATATGTGTGTACATATATATATAACATATATATATAATGAGGGATATATAAAACAAGAGGGGAATAGAACTATGTACTCATATCTATATGTTAGGAATTAAGGTTGCAGAAGGACATTGGGCCTCAACTCAAGTACTCCCTCAACACAAGGTCGCTTTGCTCTAATAACCTGGCATTCTGTGATGCTCACTTTCCTGACCCAATTGCTGAAGACAAAATGGGTCCATAAGCAAATGTGGTGAAGAAAGCTGATGGTGCCAAGATATCAAAAGATATAGTGTCTGGGGTCTTAAAGGCTTGAAGATAAACAAGCGGCTATCTAGCTCGGAAGCAACAAAGCCCACATGGAAGAAGCAACCAACCTATGTGATCACAAGGTGTCAATGGGATCCAGTATCAGGCATCTAAGACCCAGAACAAAATCATACCCAATGTGAATGGGGAAGGGAACGTGGAATGGAGACCCAATGCCCATGTGTAGACGATTGGACATCCCCTCACAGAGGGGCACAGAGAAGAGATGCCCAGTCAAGGTGCAGTATAGCACCGATGAAGCACACAACTCTCCTCTAGTTCTTTGGTGCTTCCTTGCCTCCACTATCATGACCTCAATTCTACCTTACAAATTGGATTATACCAGAACATACACACTACTACAGATAAGAGCCAGAAATACAGGGAATCCAGGATAGATAAACCCCTCAGGGCCAATGATGAGAGTAGAAATTTCAGGAGGATTAGGGGAGTGTGGGGGGAGAAAGGAGGAATCAATCACAAGGATCAACATATAACTCCCTCCCAGGGGGACAAAAAATGGAAAAGTGGGTGAGGGGCAACAGAGGACATATAAGATATGAAAATAATCTATAAGTTATCAAATGTTTGTGAGGGAGGGTGGGTGGGGGGAGGGGAAAGAAATGGGGAGCTGATATCAGGGACTCAAGTGGAAGAGAATGCTTTGAAAATGGTGATGGTGGCATATGTGCAAATGTGCTTGATACACTGGATGAATGTATGGATTATGATAAGAGATGTAAGAGCCCCCTAAAAAGTATTTGAAAAATAAAAGAAGAGAGAATCTAAACTCAGAGTCATGTTGAAACCAGCTGCTGCTGACTTGATTCAGACTTATGGCAACCCCCTTCCTGCATGTTGGTATACACCCGTGCACCGTAGGACCGCCGTTGACTGAGTTTTCACCAGGCTTCTCTTCTGAGGTGCCCTGGGTGGATTTGAAGCCCCGGGTGGATTTGAGCCTCCAATCTTTTGGTTAGTGGCTGAGCACTTAACCATCTGTACCAGCCAGGGACTCCTTCCAAACCAAGCCAACCCCACTGCCATTGAGACCATTTGATTTGTAGAAGCCCTGCAGGGTTCAAAGACAGCATCTCTTTCTGGGGCTGACAGCCTCATCTTTCTCCTGCCGAGCAACCAGTGGGTTTGAATCACTGACCTTGAGGTTAGCAGCCAAGTGCCTAAGCCACAGCACCAGCAAAGACTCCTTAGGCGCTACTACACAGAAGAAGCCTCTGATTATAACACAGAGGAGACAAGCAACTCAGGGAAGAGGAAGATATCTAATAGAGAGAGAGGAGCTTCCCATGTTACCTGGGTCTTATGCTCAAGGAACTCTCCAGGGGCTCTGGCAGGACTAGACTTTGTGAGGCTAAATGTCCAAGTTCCCCAAGGCGGAGATCAGGACTCCCTCTGCCCCTCCTTGGCCCCAGCCCTGCTGAGAGGAGGCAGCCAGCATCTGCACCGCCTTCACTGACTGACCTGTCATCCTAGAGCTAGTCAGACACATGAGGGGAACCTGCTGTTTAATTACCAAAGTGATCCGACCAGTTTGGGATATGAAAGAGAAACTCCACTAACCCCAGCAAACTGGACTCTCGGCTGCCTGTTTGAGTCCTGAACTTGTGTGATAAGAACTTGTTCAGAAACCCAGTAGATACCCCCTTTCTACGCCCCCACCCCAAGTTTCACTGCCTCAGGAGGCAAACCATGCCTAAAGACCCAACCGTGCCCTCCTGCCAAAGCCTGAGAATGCAGACAGGTGGCTTCTGGGTTACCTGGTCTCGTAGCCTTCAGTGCTTTCTCCTGCTTCCGGCCAGGGCGGCAAAAAGGACATTCCTGTACCGGAGTCACTCTCCACGGCAGTTGAGAGGGATCTTTAAACTAATCTTCTTGGTTTCTCATTTAGAATGGCTTATTGGGATTTGAAGACTCTGTCCGGGTACCAGCTCTTCAAGGTTTGGGACTAAGGCTGAAGTGTGCACAGAGAATCACTTCCTTGTTTGGGCTAAGGAGGGGCTGACCTTTGGCCAGATCATTTGCCTTTACTTGGAGGGCAGCATTCTTTACCAGCTTTCTTAACTGCCCTAGCCTAATTAGACGGGCGTTTTCCAGAACCATCTTCCCATTTTATCAACTTATTTAAGACCTCCTCATTGACCACCGACTATATTTCAGGTCCTGGATTCCATCTTCTCATTGAGAGGCACGATTCTCATTTCATAGAAGAGGAAACGGAGGCTCAAAGTGGAAAACTATCTTGCCAGGGGTCTCCATCAGTGGAGCTGGGTTCAAATCCAGATGTGTCCAGCTGTACACTATACCAATGGAGCCCTGGTGGCACAGGGGAGACATGCTGGACTGCTAGTCACAAGGCCAGTGGCTCTGAGGGAGAGCGATGAAGCTCTCTGTGCCAAGAGTATTTACAGTGGGTTATGCATTGGGCTCTAAGTTGAGTAGTTCAAAACCTCCAGCCACTCCACAAGAGACAGATGAGGCTTTGTACTCCCATTAAGAGTTACAGACGGAACCCCACCGGGCAGCTCTACTGTGTCCCATAGGGTCAACTATGAGTCAGAATAGGCTCGATGGCAGTGAAAGAGTTAAGAGCAAGAAACCCAGAGGGACAGTTCTGCCCCATCCTAAGGTCTCTATGAGTTGGATCAACAAGATGGCAGTGGATACACTATATTCTGTTACTTCTTCAGGCAACTCAAAACAGAATCTAACTCCAGGTTCAGTAAAAATCACAGCTCAACTAGGAACCATATTCAGAGTGTGGGGGGTTAGAAATCCCCGTGTACACGAGAAAAGAGGCAAATGTGATTTTACAATCTGTCCAGCTTCACTGAAATCAATATTGATGGCCACCCTTGTGACCATGAGACCATGAGTAGTCATTGGCTGTGGGGCTGAGACAAGAGAAGAAGCGTGACTTCAGAGGAGAGCGGAAGCCATTCTCCTTACAGCAAGGGAAGAACCAGTCATTTAAATACTAGGCAAACTGACCCACAGAGAGGAACAGGCAATACAAGTTCTATACTTGAATCTGATTGACAAAGCGAAACCGGTTGGTCTAGTTGAAGCAGTGGAGTCTAGAAGAAATCATTACCCTTAAGTGTATTGTAGAATATGTAATTTTTCAGAGAGAATGTGTGTTTAGTCAACACACATTCATTAGAATATCAACATTAGAAAAGAGAGATTCCCCCAATAAAATGATTTTAAAAAAAGAAAGAAGAGAGGGATGCTTTCATGACTAGAAGGCATGACAAAAATAGCCATCCTGTGTTTACTAGTCTTTACCAATCATCACTCACACATATGCCAATTGCCATGGAGTGGTTGCCACTTACAGATGAGGAAGTGGAGGCACAGAGGGGTTAAATAAAATTGTTCCAAGTAACTCAACCTCACTAGGAAAAACTGGGAATTGAACTCCAGCAGCTCAGTTTTCAGTGTCTATGTACCTGACCACTTAAACCAACAGCAAAACAAATCCATTGAGATGGAGTCAATTCTGACCTACAGGGTTTCCAAGACTTGGAATCTCTATAGAGATAGACTACCACATTTTTCTCTGGCGGGCTCAAACCACCACCTCCAGGCTCCGTCTGTATCTAACCATTTAAATAAAAAGCAAAACCCAAACAACAAACAAGCCAAACCCATTGCTGCGAAGTTAATTTTGGCTTATGGCAACTTGGTCTGTTGAGAAGAACTGTCACCTCCAGCTTTCTAAGATCAAGGAGCCACGTGGGTTCCGCATTCCACCACCAGCCACTCCACAGGACAAAAGGGAGGCTTTCTACTCTTGGAAAGAGTTAGAGTCTCAGAAATCCACTGGGCAGTTGTTGGGAACAAAGGGACTGCCTGTCATTGTTTCAACCAAAGATAGAGACTTAGTTCATCTGAAACCTCTAAAATGACTCTGCAAACACAAGACTGAAGGGGTTGTATGATAAGTTTATTGTGCCAACATGGCCAATGAATACATGTGGGATTAATTGAAGAGTGGAGAGATAAATGTCTCGGTGAGCCTTGTGTTGTCTCTAGCTCTTTGATGGTCAGACCCGGGTGCAGTTGCTGTAGCCAGTTCCCTACTTTAGCTGGCAAGGCTCACTTCCTGAGACATGCCTGAGGAGAAGCCACATGGACTTACCCTGATGCAGCCCTGGGTGCTAAAGAAGCCGCGTGGAGACCCCTGCCAGCGCTGAGATGTTTACACTACCACTGGATTCAAAGATTTTTTTACCCACTGGCCTGTGATCCTCCTGCATTTGGCATCATTGTATGCTTTGTGAGTTTGAGGAGGACTTTGTAGATCGGTGTCGGACATATGGGCTAAGTCGGACTTATGGGCTTGGACTGGACTGACTTGGGATGCTTTCTGAATGTATGCTTATCCTATATATGAAACTCTCTCTCATACATATATGAGTTTCTGTGGATTTGTTTCTCTAGTTTACCCAGACTAACACAGGCTGCTAACCTTCAAACTGCTTAGGAAAATCCGGTGAAAATCAAGCAAGTTATATACCTCAAACTATGTGAAAAAATAAAACAGGGTTTGCAATGATCACAGGAAACAATGATCTATACCTAGATATTGCCAGAAGCTCCCAGACCACCATCCCCGTTGCTTATCCTCATGGCGAGCTATTGTGCCTGGCTACCGATCGTAACAGCTTTGCTTAAGGCCTTCCTAACTTAAAAGATCATCCTTGCTGTTAAAAGTTAAAAAGAATTTTTACTGCAAGCGACGGGCCCATTATATTTTGAATGTTCAACAAATTAAATCTTATATTAGGTTCTACTTCGAGTGTTGTGATGAACAGCAGGCTAACTGTCTCACTCTACGGCAGTGAGTTTTGAGATACTCTTCCCAGAAGCAGGTTGCCAGGCCTCCCCCTGCAGCGTGGATTTGAACAGACAGCTTTGAGATTCATCGAGGAGCACAAGCTGTTTGAATTACCTAGGGATCTCTACACTGAGTCCCAGCATCTTTTAATACTGTCCACGTGGGTCCCTGATCGTTCATGCTCTTCATCGTTTTTCCCCTTTTTTGGGGAGCAACTGGCATTTTATTGGCTGTTTTGAGGATCAGTACAGAGAAATTATAAACAATTTGTACATGATTTTTGTTGTTCAGAGCCACACTGGCTGCAATTCTGATAGTTAGGGTTGGATGGGGCAGCAAGGGTGGGCAGTCTGTCCACTCTGCTGCCATCAGCCGAGGATGGCCTTGGAAACAGCCTTAGCACTGCCTAGGGAAGGGGGACTAACTGGGCACCATCTTCCCACTTTTTTTATTTTCTGGACTCTTTTGTGATTTTGTTTTTAATCAGAAAGCAGTTTGATGGACTGAAAGATTTTACAAAAGAGTTTTAGAAATCCATGTTGTTGTTTTCCAGTTCTTTATAGATTCTGGATATAAATCCCTAATCTGAGAGAAGATTTCCAAACTTTTAGTAATGGACTCACTTTTATGCTTGACTTTGGAATAGGGAAAACATGGTAAAATTTGAAATGGAAAAAAAAGAGGTTATTGGATATACTTTCTTTTTAAAAATTTTTTAAGTTAAAAACCATGTGTGTGGGGGGCATTCTTTCAATGGGGTGCGGAAGTCTTCTCTAGTTTTCTTTTTTTAACTGTTCCTTAAACATTTTATTCAGTAAGTGATATCATAGGTTGTCCACATTAAAATAATGGTTTTATGATCCAGTTGTTCTACCATTTAGATGTACCTGCACTCTCTCTTACACATGGAGAGTTCATCCCTAGTTTCCCAATGATGAAAACATGATCAATTCAACTCTACCAATAGCAACAGAGGGGCCTGCCAAATGAAATATGACTTTAAAGACTAGTGAAGTTACCTCCACACCCTACCCTGTATATAATTTAAGAGAAAAATAATAAAGAGGAATGGAGAGTAGAACAAATAATTTTTATCTCTCAATGGTGTTAGGCGGTGGTACTGTTCAGGCTAGAACAAATATAAAGACTGATTATATTAAAATATCTCTAATGTGAAATAAAAAGTAGAGAAAGCAGTTTTCCAATGAGAGTGAAAACTTGGAGCTGATAATCGGATCATAAAGGAGTTCTAAGTTTCATTATATCACAGAACGCCTACTCTAGTTTTCTAAGGTCACGCACCTTCGCCTGCCTGTGATTGTAAAGATAGAATTAATTTGTAGAAAAAAGAGATAGTGATGGCAGGAATTCCTTCCATTAAAATGCAAATTCTTCCCTGTGGAGGGCATTTGCCTGTTGTTCTGTGGCTATTGCCCCATTTTTTATGGTCTTGCCTCCATCTGAGGGTTCATCTCCGCAGGCCTTCTGAACTCCTTGTGTCTGGGAGCTGAACGCTCCTCTGGGCTGCTTTTAATGCCTGATGAAGTCCACCTTTAATTAATAAGTTCAATAAAATACTTGACAGGTGTTCTTTTAAAGAAGTCATAATTTTACCTTCATGAAATTAAATATTTGCGGACCTCTGGACCATCTCATCTCTGAACGTGTGCTTAGTTGGCTGGTGTGTACAAGTTAGCTCCTGCTGCTGTAACAGAACTTATGGAAGATGATGGCTTTAATAAGCAAGGCTCACTGTCTCAGTTTACCCGGTTAGCCGTCAGAATGCAGAATGCCGGCTCTTGGGGAAGGTGGTCTCTGTAGGCACTGGAGGAGGGTCCTTGTCTCCTTTCAACGTCTTTGGGCCCAGTGCTCCTTGGAGCTGTTTATGTATCTTGGCATCAATCTTTTGTTGGGTCTGGGGGCTTCACAGCACAGGGCTCCTTGGTCCAAAAGACATACTCAGCTCCCAGATACTTTTATTTCCCCTGTTCCCCCCAGTGTACATACCCGATCAATGGAAGGGACCGCAGATAGTGAAAAAGGTACGGCTGGGAAAGGCAGGACCATTTCATTACCCCACATTGGCTGAATAGAATCTCAGGTTTCAGGCCTGGGCATAAGGGCACCCTATGAAGTCTGGGGTGCTGGGGTGCACGTTCCTGGAACAGGGAGGTACACTACAGCTAGCCAATAAACAGCATAAGGTCCTCTGGGAGGCCAGCCAGCGGTGGAAGGTTCACCATTAGCTGAACAATGGCCAAGCTCCACCATGTCCTCGGAGTAGCTGAGGGCCCTTTGGAGACGCACCAGTTACTCCTTCAGTGAAATGACCCTGGCCTGAATGTCGTTCCTCTCCTGAATTCTTTCTTGGGAGGGGGACCAGAACTGAGAGGCTCAAATCTGGAGTTTTCTCCTGATGACAATCCTGTAGATCTTATCTCACCTCATTCATATACTGCCACTAACCCTGCCTCATCATGATTGAGAGAGATTATGATTGAAACAGCTAGAATGATGTCATATCACTATGGAGGGTAATTACACAATCTTGAGAATCAGAATATTGGCATGTATTTGGGGGGAGGAGTGTGTGGGGGGGGCACACATGTAATTCTTAATATTACGCATTTCCAGGAGCTCTGGTGCTATATCATTGATGTGTTAGGCTGCTGCCCTTGCTACCAGTTGCTCTGCGGGGGAAGATGAGGCTTCTGTGCCCATCCAGAGCTGCTGTCTCAGAAACCCACAGGGGCAGTTCCACCCTATTCTACAGGGTCCCCATGAGTCAGACTTGGCCCAATGACCCTGAGTTGAGTTGAACTGAGTGTGCTTTTGACCAGAGAACTCAGTCAAATCAAACCAAACCCATTTCTTACTTATGGAGCTCCTATAGGACAACGTAGAACTGCTCCATAGGGTTTCGAATGCTGTAACTGCTTTTTGTTGCTGGCTGGATATATTTTTATACTTCCGTGTCAGCTGTAAATGCTTAAGGAAACCGGGAGAGAGATGACTGGTGGGCTCAAACTGCCAACCTTTTAGTTATCAGCTGAGAGCTTAACCACTATGCCACCAGGGAGCCTATCGAGATTAGGAGTCTGTTATTCGCTGTATTTTTAACCAAATGGCTTTGGACACATTTACAGCGAATACAGGCATAAGCAGAGTAGTTAAGAGCTAAGGTTCTGGAGTGAACCGTCTTGGAGTTGAACTTGGTTCTTCCACTGAACTGACTGAGGAGTAGGCGGGACCTCTAGTGCTCTGGAGAAGGAAGAGAAGGTGAGATACTCAATGACACCTACAAAGCTAATAAGACAAAGCATGTGTATGTAAAAGTATATATATGAAACCTATCCAAAGGAGGCTATAAACAACAACAACAAAATACTGAAGCATGGAACAAGGCTACAGCAAGAGTGTTAGATTGAGCTGTTGGTGGTGGTAGCTTCTGTCCACTGGGCACCTGACCCATGAGGAGCCACTGGGCAACAGAACAAACACTACCTGGTGGCTCACCATTCCCGTAGTTGGATCATTCGGTGGGGAGGACATAAAGGGTGGCAGGTCAACACACCCAGTGGTGCCACAGAAAACGCAACGATCTGCCTTTCTAGAGGATCACAACCAAGAACACCCTATGAAAAATAGGGACAAACTGAAGGCCCTAATGCAAGGTTTAAAATACACTACTGAACATATTGGAAAATATTCATACTACAGAAGACAAAATAAAGGACTGGGACTTTCTGGAAATACATTTGTGCACATTAAAAGAGTTAAAAGAGGATGCAAAGATTGAGGAAAAAATAGCATCAGGAAGTGGGTTAACTTCAAAAATCTGTAGAAGAAAGACAAGACTTCAAAAATGAAAATAGGTGCAAACCATGAATAGACAATTGACTAAAGATGACATCCAGCCCACCAACAAGCATATGAAGAAATGCTTGCATTCAGTAGCCAGAAGAGAAATACAAATGAAAACAATAGTGCGACGCCTCCCCAATCAAAAACTCTTAGCAACAAAAAAACAAAAACAAAAAAAAAAACACATGCTGGAGAGTATGTAGAGAGATGGGAATGCTCACGCATTGCCGGCGGGACTGTGGAATTGTGCCTCCACTTCGGAGACCTGTATGGTCCTTCCTCAAACAAACGCAAATACAGTTATTTTATGACCCTGTAATTCCTCTACTGCGTACATACCCTAAGGAAATAAAGACCACAACATGAACAGATAGATGCACATCTATGTTTATTTCAGCAATTTTCCATAGTAACAAAACCTGGAAACAACCCCAAACTCTGAGCATTGAGGAATGGATAAACAAACTGGTCCATGCCTCCAACAGAACATGTAACATAGAAAGCAATGATGACGTTGCTAAGTCTATAAGACATTGGACAAAACTAGAGAATATTATGCATAGTCAACTTACTCAACTATAAAGATCTATGTTCATTGACGCCATTATTGTAAGGAAGAACAAAGAAGAAGAAAACTGGTTCTCACCCCAGAGGATATGATGTGGAAGACTATGAGAGGCCGGGATGGTGGGTGGCTAGGGCAGGGAGAGGGGAGGGGCAGGAAATTATGGAGGGAGGGAGTGGGAGTAGGAGAGAAAAACACAGTTATGGAAGTTTTAACAGGATATTCTTTTTGATTTGATGAGAGGGCCTGTGCGACTATGCAAATTAAAGACCAAATTAAGCCCAAAAAAATAAAGTTAAAGTTTAAAAAGAAAAGAGAGAGAGAATGGAGGGTGCATAGTTATATAGTCTGTTGTCAATTTGAGAGGATTAATAGTGAAGGGGTGGAGTTTAGCCTGTCGGTCAGGTGAGTTTAGCATTTGGAGGCGCTAAGTTGATAAATTGCTCTCTGGAGACGGGACACATGCTAACTCCTTGCGAGACATTCCTGTGGAGAAGACACATGGAGCTACACTAGAGCCCTGGAGCCAGAGGAGCCATGTAGAGACCTCAGCCAGCTCTGAGATGTTTCCACTGCCCCTGGATCCACAAGACTTTCCACCCACTGGCCCGTGATCTTCCTGCATTCTGCATCATTGCATGTGTTTTGTGAGTCTTAGGAGGACTGTATAGACTGTTATTGGACATGTGGGCTAATATTGGATTTACAGACTTGATCTGGACTGGGCTAGGATGTTTTCTCAATATTCAACTGCTCTTGTATGTAAAGCTCATCTTTTTAAAAACATTTTATTAGGGACTCATACAACTCTTATCACAATCCATACATATACACACATCAATTGTGTAAAGCACATCTGTACATTCTTTGCCCTAATCACTTTCAAAGCATTTGCTCTCCTTTTAAGCCCTTTGCATCAGGTCCTCTTTTTCCCCCTCCCTCCCTGCTCCCCTCTCCCTCAGGAGCCCTTGATAATTTATAAATGATTATTTTGTCATATCTTGCCCTATCCGGCATCTCCCTTCACCCCATTTTCTGTTGTCCATCCCCCAGGGAGAAGGTCACATGTAGATCCTTGTAATCAGTTCCCCCTTTCCAACCCACTCACACTCTACCCTCTCAGTATCGCCCCTCACATCCCTGATCCTGAAGGTATCATCCACCCTGGATTCCCTGTGCCTCCAGCTCGTATATGCACCAGTTTACATCCTCTGCTCTATGCAGACTTGCAAGGTAGAATTCGGATCATGGTAGTGGGGCGGGGGGGAGTAGCGGGAAAGAAGCATTTAGGAACTGGAGGAAAGCTGTATTCTTCATCGGTGCTACGTCACACCCTGACTGATTCATCTCCTCCCCTAGACCCCTCTGTGAGGGCATCTCCAGTGGCCAACAAATGGGCTTTGGGTCTCCACTCTGCACTTCCCCCTTCATTTACTATGGTAAGATTTTTTTTTGATGATGATGCCTTATACCTGATCCCTTTGGCACCTCGTGATTGCACAGGCTGGTGTGCTTCTTCCATGTGGGCGTTTTTGCTTCTGAGCTAGATGGCCACTTGTTCGCCTTTAAGACCCCAGACACTATCTCTTTTGATAGCCGCGCACCATCAGCTTTCTTCGCCACATTTGCTTATGCACCCGTTTGTCCTCAGCAATCGTATCATGGAGGTATGCACCCAATGATATGATTTTTTGTTCTTTGATGCCTGATAACTGATCCCTTCAGAACCACATGATCACACAGGCTGGTGTGTCCTTCCATGTGGGCTTTGTTGCTTCTGAGCTAGATGGCCGCTTGTTTGCCTTCAAGCCGTAAAGCTCTTTCTTATACACATATGAGTGTCTATGACTTTGTTTTTCTAGTCTACTAGGACTAACACCGAGAGTAACAGACTTAAAAACCTTCTAGAGTCCTTACCCCTTAGACCTAAACCACGGGTCTGAGTGGCCATAAAAGGAGGAAAAGTAAAACTGAGTGGACTTAGATTCTTTCGGGACATACAAGTTCATTTCAAAGAAAGAAAGATAAACCTGTGGAGCTGTTCGACGCGGTAATGTGTAGGATAGTGAAAGGAATGGCATAGAAGTCACTGGAAGCTCTGGCTTCAGAAGGGAGAAGGAGAATCTGACCCCATAATCTGCTCTGAGATGATGCCTGTGAGACTGGGGTCAGACATGCCTCCACTGTCTACCCTTCTTTACCTTACTCGAGCACTAAGTGTCCCCTCATGGCGCTCTACTCTGCTGGGTCGGACAACTCCTTGCACACAGACACAGAACACACAGGCAACACTCATGATAAGGAAGCCAATGGGTTACAAAATGCTAAAGAGTTCTTTTGTTTGCAGCACCTGTCTTTTCTCAGCCTTGGTTCCGAGCTTCTGCTCTGCTTGGGCAAGTGTTACAAAACTTTGTAGGTCCACAGAGCACCCACCACTCCACCCTCAATACCTCGGCACTGCTCCTCTGCTCTGTCTTACGGTCTCAGTGATGCTCCTCTGCTCTGTCTTACGGTCTCAGTGATGCTCCTCTGCTCTGTCTTATGGTCTCAGTGATACTTCTCTGATCTGTCTTACGGTCTCAGTGATGCTCCTCTGCTCTGCCTTACGGTCCCAGTGATGCTCCTCTGCTCTGTCTTACGGTCTCAGTGATGCTCCTCTGATCTGTCTTATGGTCTCAGTGATGCTCCTCTGTTCTGTCTTACGGTCTCAGTGATGCTCCTCTGCTCTGTCTTACGGTCTCAGTGATGCTCCTCTGCTCTGTCTTACGGTCTCAGTGATGCTCCTCTGCTCTGTCTTACGGTCTCAGTGATGCTCCTCTGCTCTGTCTTACGGTCTCAGTGATGCTCCTCTGCTCTGTCTTACGGTCTCAGTGATGCTTCTCTGCTCTGTCTTACGGTCTCAGTGATGCTCCTCTGCTCTGCCTTACGGTCTCAGTGATGCTCCTCTGCTGTCTTACGGTCTCAGTGATGCTCCTCTGCTCTGCCTTACGGTCTCAGTGATGCTCCTCTGCTCTGTCTTACGGTCTCAGTGATGCTCCTCTGCTCTGCCTTACGGTCTCAGTGATGCTCCTCTGCTCTGTCTTACGGTCTCAGTGATGCTCCTCTGCTCTGCTTTAAGGTCTCAGTGATGCTCCTCTGCTCTGTCTTACGGTCTCAGTGATGCTCCTCTGCTCTGCTTTAAGGTCTCAGTGATGCTCCTCTGCTGTCTTACGGTCTCAGTGATGCTCCTCTGCTCTGCCTTACGGTCTCAGTGATGCTCCTCTGCTCTGCTTTAAGGTCTCAGTGATGCTCCTCTGCTCTGCTTTAAGGTCTCAGTGATGCTCCTCTGCTCTGCTTTAAGGTCTCAGTGATGCTCCTCTGCTCTGCTTTAAGGTCTCAGTGATGCTCCTCTGCTCTGCTTTAAGGTCTCAGTGATGCTCCTCTGCTCTGTCTTACGGTCTCAGTGATGCTCCTCTGCTCTGTCTTACGGTCTCAGTGATGCTCCTCTGCTCTGCCTTACGGTCTCAGTGATGCTCCTCTGCTGTCTTACGGTCTCAGTGATGCTCCTCTGCTCTGCCTTACGGTCTCAGTGATGCTCCTCTGCTCTGTCTTACGGTCTCAGTGATGCTCCTCTGCTCTGCCTTACGGTCTCAGTGATGCTCCTCTGCTCTGTCTTACGGTCTCAGTGATGCTCCTCTGCTCTGCTTTAAGGTCTCAGTGATGCTCCTCTGCTCTGTCTTACGATCTCAGTGATGCTCCTCTGCTCTGCTTTAAGGTCTCAGTGATGCTCCTCTGCTCTGTCTTACGGTCTCAGTGATGCTCCTCTGCTCTGCTTTAAGGTCTCAGTGATGCTCCTCTGCTCTGCTTTAAGGTCTCAGTGATGCTCCTCTGCTCTGCTTTAAGGTCTCAGTGATGCTCCTCTGCTCTGCTTTAAGGTCTCAGTGATGCTCCTCTGCTCTGCTCTAAGGTCTCAGTGATGCTCCTCTGCTGCCCTTCAGGGAGGGGTCTCAGATGAGCGTCGTTCCCGATTCTTCTTGCTTGCTGGTCTTGAGATGCCCTCTTCCTGCTTCTGAAATGACTCACTTTATACCCAATGGAAAGGCACAAAACTGACCACTGTCCTCTAATTTAGTTTCACACCCCCTGCTTGCATGCTCTTACTAAGAAAAAGATGAATAATCCAATGAAAAATGGGCATTGAGGACAAAGAAATAGTGCACCCAAGAAGACATCCAGGTGGCCAACCAGCATATGAAGAAGTAAATGCTTCTGTAAGCAAGCTGTAAGCAAGATGCAAATCAAAGCAACAATGTGATGCCACCTCACTCCAGAATTGACATCAAAGTTAAAACCACAAGCCCCCCCGAAAATAATATATGCTAGAGAGGGTGGAGGGGGATTGGAACCCTCATACACTGCTGGTGGAACTGTAAAAATATGCAGCCACTGTGGAAAGTTATCTGATGCCCCCTCAAGCAACTGGGAATAGAAATACCATGTGGCCCAGCAATCTTTCTACTTGTATGTAACTTAAAGGAGCAAAAACCAAAGCACCGACTGACTGCAGCCGTCTCACAGTGCAAAGAAGATGCAAACAGCCCGAATGCCCATCAGTGGGAGAAGGCACAAAGAACTTGGTACATCTCCACAAGGGAGGACTGTGCACTGCTAAAGAATAATGGAGAGGCTGTGAAGCCCAGCATGGCATGGATGAACTTGGAGAACATTATGTGCAGGGAAATTAGTCCGTCACACAAGGACAAATATCCTTTGAGACTCCTATTATAAAGGAAAAACCAAGACAACGATTTCCATACCAAAAGACACAAACTTTGAGGGTGCTGGGGAGGTTGAGGGACAGGAAGGTAATTAAGCAGGGCTGTGTGACTGTGTGTGTGTGTGGGGGGGGGCGGGTGGTGAAGGCAGAGAGGTGAAGCGCAGACAGTGAAGGGGAAGAGAGTATTCTACATGAACAAGAAAGGAAACCAAAGGGGCGGGGGGCAGGGAAAGGTTTTAGGAGCTTTGATAAATAGTTTAAGGTGTTGAACACAAAATTATCTGAAATGTAACCCCCTACCTAATTCACAACAAAATGTTTTTAAAAGGCGTACCTATTTTCATCAACCTTTTTGAGGACACAGTGGGATATAAATATAAATATATAGAGTGCTTCTAAAGGTGTCTTACTCATAATGGTTAGAGTTGTCCTTTCTAAGGACACTCTTACTGTTTCTGAGGAGCATGATTAGAATGGTAATGGATGCTGAGAGACCATTGGAAGAACTGCTTCTTTTTGAATAAGGAAGACTGAAGACGAATCGATGCATTTGAATTGTGGTGCTGGAGAAGACTATTGAAACTACCATGGACTACCAAAAAGACAAACCAATCTATCAGGGAAGAAGTCCGGCCACTGTGTCCCTTAGAGGCGAGCATGCTGGGACTTAGTGTGTCAGACTTTGGACATGTCAGGAGAGACCCGTCCCTGGAGAAGGACCTCCTGCGTGGTAGAGCAATGGGGCAAAGAAAGAGAGGAAGCCTTCAGCCAGATGGATGGACACAGTGGCTGCAAGAATGGCCTCAAGCATAGGAGCAATGGTCAGGATGGCGCAGGAACAAGCAGAATTTCATTCTGCTGAGCACAGGGCTGTTTGGGGCCAGAATTGACTTGATGGCACCTAACAACATTTTAGTGGTTAAGCATTTGACTGCTAACGATTAGATCAGAGGTTCAAATCCATCAGCTGCTACTTGGGAGAGAACTGTGGCAGTCTGCCTCCATAAAAACAACAGTCTTAAAAACCCTGTGGGGCAGCTGTACTGTGTCCCACAAGGTCACTGTGAGTCAGAATCAACTTAATGGCAATGAGTATATATATATACTCATTATATATATATATATATATATATATATATATATATATATATATATATATATATATAAAACCCCTTTTTATCCTCCCCACTTCTTACTTCTAACACACACTATTCCCCTGATAAGGATAAGGCTTCACATTTTGGGGCTCTTGTCTAAATAGGAGTGCTTGATCTTATGGTTTCATGTTGGGCTGCTAACTGCAAGGTCAACACTTCAAAACCACCAGCCACCTCCAAGGGAGAAAGACGAGACTTTCTACTCCTGTAAAGAGAGACATTCTTGGAAACTCACAGGGTCAGTTCTACACTGTTCTATGCATCAGAATTGACTCGATGGCAGTTCAGAGTTCACTGGACTCTAGAACCCAGGCTTCTCATTTTAGGTAGACCCATCCTCACGCATCAACATGGCTAGGTTCCAAATATCAGATCATTAAGCAAAAATGGGTCTTATGTGGAAATGGAGAGTGCCTACCGCAGAGCATGGCACCGAGGATGACTACCTCATTACACAACACCAGACAACTGAGAGTCACGTCCTAGTCAAGCTGATGCTTGACGATTCTCCTCTCACACCTCGCTCTTCCTTACTGCCAAACCACTGTGTCCTGAAAGCACAGAGCAGCTGGATGATAGAGTCTAAGAATGTTGGTGATTAGGAAATGTCAGCTAACGAGATTGTCCACAAGTAAGGAGTTGGTGTGTACTCATGGTCAAACAGGAAACTAAGGACCAGATGCTTATGGTCACGCCCTGTGCTGGTTCCACTAATCCAGTGATTCTTAACCTTCCTAATGCCGTGACCCTTTAATACAGTTCCTCATGTTGTGGTGACCCCGTATGTGGGTGTATTTTCATGTGGTGGACCAGCCTGGAGACAGATAGAGGAGTCGTGTCTCAGTTCCTAAAACCATCGGAAATATGGTCTTAGGCAACCCCTGTGAAAGGGTTGTTTGATGTCTAAATGGGTCACGACCCCCGGATGGAGAACCACTGCACTAACCAGTCTTCTTCCCCACATCTCCTTTTTAAAGTTTTTCAAATTCCATCTTACATCCCATCCCATCTCAGAAGCCTTTTTAGATCCCCCCAGGTCCCCACATGTCGACCATAGCAAGTTTTGAACATTTATTATAAGTACTTACCAGTCTTCTTGTTATTAGCGCCCATTGTCCATATTGCTGTCTTCAGCTCACTGACCTCAAGAGCAAGGAGATAATGTATTCACTGTACGATCCCACTTAGCACAGGGCGGGTGCTTTACACACAAAATGCTCATTGAATTGGTTATTAAGGTTGTGTGAAGTGGAATATTTACCCTCCAAAAGAGAGTTAGTGGAAATGAAACTGACTTGGGGAGTTCCATTCCCTCAGGCAACCGTTACTCTGAGCGCCACTGTTTCTGAAGGGTTATCTATCTTGGCTTTCTTGCATCAAACAAACTTAATTATACAAATGAACTTATGCGGGTCTAACAAGATGAATGAGGTAAAACGAAGACCATGAGAGTAAGGGGAGGAAACATGAAAGAACTAGAGGATGGTTATGTGTTTCATCGGTGCTAGACTGCAACCCGGATATGTCATCCCTTCTGTGCGGCTGTTCTGTGAGAGACTGCTCAATCATCTTGCAGGTGGTCTTTGTCCATGTTCCTTCACATCAATCTGAGTTCTTGTTTTTGAACTTCGGATCCCTTTTCCCTTCGACACCACATGATCACACAGGCTGGTGTGCTTCTTCCATGTGGACTTTGTGGCTTCTGAGCTAGATGGCTGCTTGTTTATCTTCAAGCCTTGAAGACCCCAGATGCTGTATCTTTTGATAGCCGGGCACCATCAACTTTCTTCACCACATTTGCTTTTGCATCCATTTTGTCTTCAGCAATCATGTCAGGAAGGTGAGCATCATACAGTGACAGGCAATCATTTTAATAAAAAACAAACTCCAAACTCACTGCCATCAAGTTGATGCTGACCCACAGCAATCCCCCTGTGGGCTTCTGGGACTGTAATTGTTTTCAGGAGTAGAAATCCCAGTCTTTCTCCGGAGAAGCTGCTGGTGGTTTTGAACTGCAGACCATGAGGATTGCAGTCCAACATGTAACCACCAATTCCTTTTACTAACTATATTCAAGCAAAGGCTTGACAACCATGGTGAGGGATGCATTCCTGAGATTCCCTGTTACTGGCTGGGTTTCAATACCACGAGGAATCTTTGTGATATTTAAGGGTTCACAAACAGTTGCAATCACATCAGTTGACATCAAGTTGATTTGGATGCATCCTATGCTGTAGGTCAGAGTCGAACTGCTCCATATAGTTTCCAAGGCCAGCATTTCTACAGCAGAACAGTCCCACATCTTCCCCCCTGGCAGCAGCTGGTGGTTTTTGAACCACCAACCTTTTGTTTAGCAGCCAAGTACTTAACCACTTGTCCCTCAGGGATCCTCGTGGAGTACACTAGCAAGGGTTGAAACAGATCTCAGCATTGGCCAGGTAGACTTGGCTCTCCCTATGGGTTCATTCTTGGCTTTTGTTCAGCCAGTGTGCAAAAGAGGCTGGGCCCTCACCCAAAGTCATCTCCTGCCCCCACCTCCCTTCTGTCTTGAAATCTTCCTTCCCAAGATGCTAAGCAGGTTGCCAGAGTTGAAGGCAACAGAGGTAAATACTTTTATATACACAACCCTTTAATAGAGAAGATCTACAAGTAGATGCATGGACAGACAGGCTGAACAAGGGAGGGAGGGAGGGAATATACTCACAATATCTTATAGGTCTGACAGAGGGGTTTGGTACATGTATGTGTACTTTAGCTGGAAATAGATCCACGAATGTGATGGGACATAGCAAAGTTATGCAAATTTTTTAGACATAGTCAAACTCCTTAAGGGAGTGGGTCGCCGAGCCTGGGTCCCAGGGCCATAGTCTCGGGGGACACCACAGTCAATTGCCATCATAAAGTTCACAAAGACAATGTTTTTCATCCTCCTCTGCTGAGTATCCACCGGAGCCTTTGAGGCTCTGGATCGGCTATCTAAGGTGCAACTATTGGTCTGTCCCCATGCAGAGGACAGAATGATGCAAATTCAAGACACATGGAGAGAATTAGTCCAATGGAATGATGGATGGTGTGGACATCGGTCTCCATGATCCTGAGACCAGAACTGGATGGTAATTACCACCTACTCGGAAAGGAATTACATCAGAAGGTCCTCTGCAGAATGGGAGGAAAATGTGAAACAAAGCTCAATATCATAATAGAGACTAGGTTTCAGGGCCTGGTACAGGCTGGTGGAGTTCCCAAGACCAAGACCCTTAGTCACCCTTCAGGTGTGAAACTGAGCCAACCCCTATGACTCCATTTTTATACAAATCATAGATAAATCTATGTGGGGAACAATAGCACTAGTTTGGTGTAGACACCTTAGGAAAATCAGTTATTTGAAATGCAAAGTGCAGTGCTCCCCAAGGTCAAAGTTCAGAAGGGCTAGGAAGGCGAAAGGAAGCTGGGAAGCCAGGAGGAAGTGGGGGAAATGATGGCCCATTGCTGGAATGAGAGGAAACAAAATATCGATGAGCGGCTGGAAGTAAAGGGACGATGCTTTGCACACGTTCGTTCACCAAGTCACACTCAAGAGTTTTTAAAAGGAAATCTCTCGTGCCTGCCCTGTCCCTCTTGGCTCACTGCTTCCCTTTGCTCCCAGAAGGTCACTTCCATGCTGAAGTGGGTTACAATGGAAAAGACTGGGTTTCATCCGAAGGCTTTGGAGATGTCTCATCAGCAGTGTCTGAACTCTCTTCACCTAGCTTCAGTTTAAGGCATTTTTCAGTCTTTATCAAGCACTTCCAACACACAGGGCTCTTTGGGTCCCGAGCCGGGCTCTCCTGGGTTCTTAGCATTGCAGGTAGCATTCTTATGCTTCTCCCGGGTCTTCTACTTTAGCCTACAATTATGGAGCTACTGGTCTACCCCCTGTTTATTTAGGCCCGACACACACACAATCCTCTAAGTGTCTGGTTAGAAGCCCATCTGTTCTCACACCTTCCTTGTCACTCGGGTGATGCCCCTCCGGCATCGCCTTTGGCGTCCATTCTCCCCATCTTCGAGTTTCCTCCACCAGTCTGCGTACTGAGGGGTCGATGGCGACCTTCCACCGACCCTTGCCCCAACTCTACCTACTTGATGCTACACACAACTTTGCCTCTCACCCTTGGATTTAAGATCTCACCCCCGGGTCTCGCTGCTAAGTTCCTTGCTCAGGGAGGGTGCTAGAGCCACATATCTGTCTAACGCATGCACAGTCTGCACCGCATCGTCCCTTACAGCATTACATTCGAGCCCGTGCCAAGCCGGAGTGCCATCAAGTCCGTGCGCTCCCTGACAAGCGGATTGCGGAGAACTCACCCTTTCGCTGGGCAGCGATGCTGTCCATGCTGGTTAGGGTTGCTGGCCCCATCCCGGAGAAACCATGCCACCTGTTCTTTGAGCCGAAGCCCTGGAGCCACAGAACCTGGGGGCAGGTGGGTAATAATAGCCACACGGAATGTAGTCACAGTGTCGAACCACCATGTTCCAAGGGAAAACACCTTCACCGTTCCAACGCAGAATGCTGGGAATGTGTTCTGTTCGCCGTCGCCAGGGCCCTGAAGCAACCCCCTCGAATTCCTTAAGGCGTTCCTACCGCTGGGCGGGCAAGTTTATGACCCGAGCCGCCTGCTTTCACCCTCCCATCAGCACGGTGACGTCGGCCAGGCTCTTGTCCACAGTTGACAGGTGAGGACACGGAGGCTAAATCAGGGCTGCTAGTGACTTTGAACCGAGAGTCTGATCAAATCAACTCGCAGAGTCACGATGCACCATTACCGGCCTTCGCCCGAGCGGGAGAAAATGTGGACCGGAACTCAGGATCATACAAGGGCCCAGGCTCGTTGATCAGAGAGACACGGGCAGGGCCTCAGAGCGCCGATGACCCTCACGCACCTTAAGACCAGAAACTGAAGTCACGCCAGCGATAGAATCAGCACCCATTTAAGATCAGAGGGGCAGCATTGCACAGGACAAAGCGCAGAGGGTTAGGAAAGAAAGGAAACAGGCAAACACAGGGCGAAGGTGCACCAGGTGTGATCCCGAGGGAATTGCGATAGAAGAGTTGAAGGTGCTCTAACAGCAGCAGCGAGCTCTACGGCTCTCCCCAGTGGTGCCTTTCACTTGTGATCAGTTGGTGTGTATTGGCCTAAAGTTACACTAATGATTCTTTTTCAAGATAAGCGTGTACGCACGCACACACACAAAATATGCGTAAATTGTTGAATGTAATAATCTGCTCTACCTAAATCCCAATCAACATGATTAAAACAACACTTCTAAGAAGATACAGTAACAAAGCAAGAGGGAAGGGCAAGATGAGAATGGGAGATGGGGCAGGCGTGGGGAAGGTAGAGACGGTGGCAGGCAGGTGGAGCTGGGCGGGGGCAGCTCGGTGGCCTGTATAGGAATTGTAGACATTAAACGCTCTCTTCCTGTGTAGGCTGTCATCAGTGGACAGACACCCAGACCTTGTATGGTTCCCGAGACATTAGACAATGGTGACAACCAGCTCATGAGAAGCAAACTTTACATGGCAGTGCTGGGACCCAGGCCTTGTAAGAATTCCACAGATCGCCACAGCACACACAGACACAGGCACACACATACCCAATACTGTTTCTCAACTTCTTTCGCCCCCTCCCCCTTACTCAGGTGAGGGAAAATGTACAGGAGAACAGGTAGGGGTTATGATAGTAAAAAAGAAAAATGGCTCTAGGCTGTTTAGGAGGCAGTAAGGTAAGGTGGCAAGGATTGAAAAATTCACTGCCATCAGTCCATGCCGGCTCATAGTCACCCTACATCAGAGGGTAGAACTGCCCCTGTGAGTTTCTCAGACTGTAACTCTATGAACATTCCATCTTGCTTCTGAGGTGCAGCTGGTGGTTTTGAACTGCTGCCCTTGCATTTATCAGCCCAACTCGTAACCACAATGCTGTAGAAACCATCAATGGCCCCAACTTTTCACTCCTTATATCCATGCCCTTTGCTAGGAAATTTGCAGGAGTCTCTCCCCTTGAGTAGAAGGACCTATCCTGCCCCTCCACTGCTTCAGCCTCGTGACCTGTGTTGGCTACCATAGAAGACATCAAAGAGGTTTGCACAGGCATAACAGAGTTTTGTCTCAGAGTCTGCTTTCTCGCGCTCCTCCGCCATAGCCGTGAGAACAGGCCTGGCCAACCTGTTGGGAGGAGAGACCCATGGAGCGGAGTCAAGTTCCCCAGTTGTTCCAGAGGAGCCCAGCCGAGGTCTGCGGAATCCATTCCACATGCGTGGGGCGTCCAGTGAAGATCAGCAGAGCCACCCCGTCCACTCTGCGCCAGCTCAACTCTGTGGACTTACAAAAACAAGTTTATTTTCATATGCTTCGAGTTTCACATTAGATTTGAAAACGTGGAGGTAGTTGTAGATCATATGCAGTTGTACAAAACCATAGTGATCCCATATACCCTTTACCCAATTTCTCCCAATGTAATATAAGGTAACATCAAGCCAGACAATTGCCTTAGAGTCAGTGAAGATATAAAATGTTTTCCGCCACAGTTGGTTCTCTATTTGTCTGGAACAGCAGATGAAGGAGAGTCAAGAGTAGGAGAAGGAGATGGCATGTGTGGCGGGTGCTCCATGAAAAACTGCACATTTTGCCATGAGACCAGAAGAACTGGATGGTGCCCCACTGCCGTTACTGGATAGCTTATCAAAGGTTCTATAGAAGAATCTTGATCAAAGGGGAAAATGTGGAACAGAATTTCAAATACTCACTCCCCCTCCTCTAACTGGAGCCAGGCTGGATGCACCTGTACTATTATTGCCTTGAGATAATCTTTTAAACTTAAACCAAAAACGTCTCCTTCAATCTTTTTAGAACCAAATGGTAGTTTAGTTTACCTCTAATATGTCCGCCTTGAACAAACTACTCTTTTAAGATCTATCGACATGAGATTTAAGTAATAAGAGCAATCTAAAACATTAGATAGGAATGATAGGGAACCGTGAGTTTATGTTAATGAAGGAAGGATAACTCAGAACAGAGGGGGAGGCTGGTTGCCCAACTGGAAGGATGTGAGCGATGTCACCGAATTGGACGGGAAGAAGTGGTTGATTGGTGTACGGTTTGCTGTGTGTAGTCTCAACAACTGCAAAATAAAACGTAAGAACAACCACTACCGAAACGTAAAACTGAAAAAGGTCTAGAACATTTTTATCACCACAAAGATCCCACATGTGGCCCATTTACCACAACGACCACATTCTTCCCCTAATCCTCCCACTGCGTTGCCCTGGCAACCACCGTTATCTTTTCCATGGGCATCATTTTGTCATTTTGTGAATGTTTTATAAATAAAATGGGGACTGACCTTTCTCACTCAGCAAAATGCTTTGTACCTTTATGTTTCGTGACATGGTTGTACCCCAGCTGGTTTAATCTCTTGCCCACTGGAGGAAAGCTGGTTTAACCTCTTGCCCACTGGAGGAAAGCTGCTTTTCCCAGTTCTGAGCTACAAGAATTCACTCTTGTTGGCATCACAGCAACGCGTGGGCCACGATGGGATGGCAACGGATGGACGAGTGGTTGAATGGAATACTACTCGACCGCCAGGAGAAACGAAGCCTTGGCGCGGGCAACGGATAGACGAGTCTTGAAAACATCACGCTGGGTGAAATAAGTAAGACAAAGACAAATATGATACCATTTAGGTGAAATGTCTAGCTTAGGCAATGGGTAGAGATCCAGGTTTGTCAGTGGCTAGGAGGGGTTGCATGAGGGGGGAAAGAATGTTTTAGGGACAGGGAGTTTCTGTTAAGCATGCTGGGAAATTTGGGGGATAAAGAGGACAAAACAACATGATGGACCTATTTAACGTCACTGAACTGTACACGTGGAACTATTTAGATGGTTACCTATATATTGACCACAAAAATAAGTCAACTTAGAAACTAAGTAGCTCTCTGCCATCATCAATTCTGACACATCGCGGCACCATAGAACAGAGTAGAGCTGCCTCTGTTGGTTTCTGAGACTGAGAGTCTTTACAGAAGCAGGAAGCCTCCCCTTTCTCCCAAGGGGCAGCTGGTTGTTTCGAGTTGCCAACCTTGTGATTAGCAGCCCAACGCTTAACCCACAATGCCACCAGGACTCCTCGCAGGGAGTATCGGCAGCCCCTAGGAGACACTGCCAGAAGTTGGCCCCTTACAGCTGATGAGCCCTTGACCAGCATTGTGGCAAAGACCCTGCTGGGCCAAACCCGGTTCTCCCTCCGATGCCTGGGGTTGTGCTCACAGTTGAGCACTGGGAACCTGGGTCAAATGGGCCTCATTAGATGATCGGTAGGCTGTTTTGACCCATTTAAAGAGCTTTCAGTTAAAATAAAAAGTAAGGGGAACTTTACGTAGAGTAACCCCCAGGGAATCTGGCCATGGATCAGGGTTGTTAATAGCGTTGCTATTGTGCAGAATGCATTGGAAAGTGGAATGTTCCAGATGCACTTGGGTTACATTTATATATGTTTTACTCTGTTATTGTCGATAGGTTTTTTTGTTGTTTTAGTGTTTTTCTGCATGTGAAATCCAGGTTAGGTAAATCTATAGAGACAGTAACTGGATGAATGGTCCCTTGTGGGTGAGGCAGGGGAGGTTTGGGGGAAATAGGGGGCTAATAATGATGAACCCAAGAATGAAGGCAGTTTTCCAAACTGATTGTGGTGATGATTGTACAACTCTTCTTGATGTGACTGAACTGCCGACCTGTGAATTATATGCCAATAAAACTGTTGGGAGAAAAAAGGTTGAACAATGAACATCTTTGAATATATGCAAATGTGTAGAGATATAGTCACTTGAGTGACTGGGTTTATAGAACAAATCCCTAGAAGTAGGTCGGTTCCATGTAAAGGTCATGCCACAAGAGACTAGCCCTAGGAACATTAGTTTTATCCCTAGAGAGTTTCCAGCAAAGTGTCATGAAGACCCCAGATGGTGCCCAGGTGTCAGGAAAAAATATCATCTGGGGTCTTAAAGGCTTGTCTTAAAACTATCAGCCATCTAAGTGAGGTATCAACCAAGTCCACACAGAAGAAGCACAATAGTCGTGTGATCCAAGGAGGATAAATAATAAAATTCAAATCTGAATGACGGATGGTATCACTGTTTACATAGTGAACAACTGGTTACAGCAAGCTATGGATGACCGTGGAACCCCAACATCCATTTGCGGGGCCCCCTTGTGTACTAAGCCTCAGTGGATCCCCTCTGACCAGGGGCGTGAAGGGCTTTGCTATCAGGCAGAGTGCGATGCAAAGTCGGTTATAGACGATGTAGTTCGGTTTAAATCATTTGATCTCTGTTTTAACTCGTCCTAAAGTTGCTTCCATTTTTAATATTTTCTGCTTTCTTTTTGATTGAGGTTTTTTTTCTCTGTTTTGTCTAGTCATTGTTGTTGGTTTGTTTGCTTCTTATTTGTGTTTCGTAGGATTTTCTGTATATGAAACCCAGGACAGGTTGATCTTTGAGACAATAACTGGATTGAGACTTGCCTGGGGTGTGGCAGGGGCGGGTGGGGGGAGTGGGGAGCTCACAGCAATGAGCACAAGAAGAAAAGGTTCTGGAATTGATGCTCACGATGAGTCCACAGACCTTCTTAATATGAGTGAATGGTTAATGTGTCTGCTCTGTGAAATACATGCCAATAAAACGATTACATTTTCTTTTTATCCATAGAGTCAGGCTAGCTCTTTTCTGTGCCTTTTGGTATCTGGGCATGTATTTTCTTTTAGGTAACCATTGTGAGGCTGTTTATGCAAGCTCCCAATCTGATTTCTCCTGAAAAAGCATACTCTTTATTGGTCTTCAGCCACATCTTAAAGTGCAAGCCTAACTTGCTTTATCCCATCACATCAGGAGACCAGAGTTTACGATTTAAAACGTCTCTCTTTGACTTAATAGAATCCACACCGAAGCTGGGCTTATTTCATCTTCGTTCTTTTTAACAAAATCATTTACTTTGGAGACTCCGTAGGGATTATAGACCAAACATTCGTTTCTTAGAATTGTGTTTCTCAAACCTTTCCAGTCTGGCAGATGGCTATATACTTGTTAAGATAGATTAGCACCAGAGGCAGGTGCCATGTTCATAATAAAAAGCTATGTGGATTTAAAAACAATGTGCTCTGGAATTAGAGAAATTAAAATATTTATTTAGGCTTCCAGTAGAACATGGCAGATTAAACACACACACACACACACACACACACACACACACACACCTGGCTCAACCCTTTCCTTATTTATTTAGGCTTCCAGTAGAACATGGCAGATTAAACACACACACACACACACCTGGTTCAACCCTTCTCTTACCCACCCACCCAACTTACAGTGAAGGAATCAAGAGGCGAATAGACCCATGAGGACAATTAGAATTGGAGTGGGGACATGAACAGAGATCTGGGAAATCAATCACAGAGCGACGGACGGCAGCTGGCTTCACAAAGCAGAGGATACAACTGAGCTATGTGTTGTCTAGTGAACACTGAGCCCCAGCTTCAGAGAACAGTGACTCTGACCTCATTGCTTCTGGGCACTGTGCTCTGGTCGAAAAGTGTGTGCTCAACCATTGATTTGGTTGGATATCGATCGCCAGGCCTTTCTTTTGAGGTGCCTCCAGGCATGAGGCAACCCCCAACCTTTCAGTTCGCATGTTTGCCCAACAAAACTCTTAGGGTTTTCCACAGCTGCATTGGTAATACATAGAAATACAATTAATTTGTGTGTGTCGAATTTGTATACTATGACCTTGGTGAACTCACTTAGTTTTAGACTTGGGTGCTCCTGTGTGGGAGTTTGCTTCATCCATTCATTCATTGATTTAATATAGCTTCAGATTGTTTATAGCTACAATAATGTCACCTGCAATAACGGTCACTTTGTGTTCGCCTTCCAATTTGTCTGCCTTTTACTTCATCATCTTGTCTTATTTTAGTGGGGAGAACTGGGCAGTACTGTAGTGAATCAAAAGATTGAGTGGCTATCCTTACCTCGTGCTTGATATTAGTGGGAAGCATCCAGTCTTTTTTGATTAAGTGTGATGTTAGTTGATTGTATATTTTTATATTCTTTATTAATTACTACCTGTTCCTAACTTGCAGAGGGTTATTGTCACAAATGAGTGCTGGATATTGTCAACTGTTTTTTCTGTATTAATTGATAGACTCGTGAAATTCTTCTTTATTCTGTTCCATGGCGGATCACACTGATTCTTGAAATCATTAAACCCCCTTGCATCGCTGGAACAACTTAAAAAAATCTTATGGTTTGTAGACTTGGTGTCTTTCGGACTGTGGAAGAGGTGAGGCAAGCAGCTGAAGACAGAAGATTGTTCAAAATACCTGTAAGACCCTATTAAATCTTCATGTCTTCCCCACAGAGCCAGGGAGATTTTTTCAGGGAATTCAAAGCCTTTGCTTTTCTGATGGAGCTGCAACCCTTTCCTCCTGTTTCCCTCTTCTTCCTAGTCCTGCCTTGGATGTGGGTGTAATGATTGGAGCTGCAGAAGCTAACTTGCGGCCGCCCCAGGAGATTGTTGCCCTGGTATTTGTAAGCCCCTGACATAATTCCAGTCCGGTGATCGCTTAGCTTCTTGTGTTAGGAAAAACAAACAAACAATTTATTTACCATACTATTTAATTGGATATCCTTTGGCTCCTACTTTATCACACTCCTGAATCTAGAAAGAAAAGTTAAACAACTAGAGTGTCTATGCAAGTGGCCCAATATTTAACTGTTAGGAGTTTCGGAAAGAGAAAACAGAAATAAGGAGTGCAAGACAATCATCGAAGAAATTGGAGAGGTTACTGAGCTTCCTTATCATTGAAACAACACAGCACTCTGTATTACTAAATATCAGCAGGATGCAGGATGAAAGTACTTTACAATTTGCTTTTAGATAAATGGACCAGAGGCCAGGAAATTGGCTTTTAAAAATCATATCTCTTAAAAGGAATGAATATTTGTGACAAAATGAGTTTATGTGTCCCTTTGCCTTGATTCTGTGAAAAAGGGAGATTTTCCCATGGCCCCCGAGGAGCTGTATGGCTGCTCTAGGCCTGTGGAGAAGACTGCTACCATTACCTAGAACAGAAGCCAACCCCTGCTGGTAGGAAGTGTCAGTTATTGTTCAGATAGCTAGGGTCACTTGAGAGGGAGGAATTGGTCAGTTTTAGTTCAGAGAGGGGATTGGTCAGTTAGTATGCAAATACTGTCAAATCTGTCCAGTAGAATTGAGCCACTTGCCAACCCCATCCCACAAGAGGTTGAGGAGGACCTCACCATCACCAAGAAGAACCAGGCACAGAGCACATCCTTTGGACCCTGGGGCCTTGCTCTAAGAACTTCATAAGAATGTCCCATTGGAGTAGGGGCTGCAGAACCAGGAGATCAGCTCCAGACAGTGTGGTCAGCTTCCTGGGCCATGAAGAGAGGCTGATACAGTGGGCTTGTTGATCCACACACTGTGGGAACTGAGGGTCTTCAGGCAAGAGGCTTGCGGGTGGAGTGGCATGCCTCTGAACACTTGTCATGGGAGCTGAAAAGAGCTGTGACGCTTATCCAGCTGAGGCAGGGGCCAAGGCCTGCCCAGGATAGGGATGAGAGTGGTCAGGCCTGAGGGGACCAAGAGAGCCTGTTATAAAGGATCCAAGAGGAGACCTGTGTGAGAGAGAGGGCTCTCTGACACAAAAGAAGGGAGGGTGTGCTCATAACTTCGGGGAGCCCTCCAGACTTTCCTGTGTGCTTCCTGGCATCGATCCTGCTTTGATGATTTCCAGGGTAATCCTCACCCTCTGTTACTTCTCTAACCAGCCATGTCAGTGTGAATCTGGTCTGTGAGTTCGGCCTGGCCATTGCAATGAATGAGCAAAGCAGCAGAGAAGTAGAGAGTGCTGCAGGGTAGCAGCTGATGTGAGAATTGGTGAATGGGCTGCAGAGTGGAGGCGTGTCTGCTTCCCAGCACATAGGAATCAGCCTTGGGCCTGGGCCAAGTCTTTCTCTCACGTTAGACAAGGCACAGCACTACCATACTACAGTATTGCATATTTAAAAGGTGTATCAACCCACATGAAATTAAAAAATGCTGCATTTTAAGAAGAGGGATTTGTGAAAAGATCTCATTGCCATTGAGTCTGATTCTGATTCATAGTGATCCCAAAGGCCCGGGTAGACGTGCCCACACACTGGAACTCCTTCCAGGAGTAGAAAGCCTCATCTTTCTCCCAAGGAGTGACTTGTGGTTTCAAAGTGCGGACCTCGTGGTTACTCTCTTGGACTTGTGTAACGATCTTGTACTGTCTCCTGGTTCGGCAGCCCGGACTCCACAGTACTGTAGGACTCAGGGTATTCATTCAACAACGTGGTTTTACTTTGCGCTGTTGGCTCATTCGTGCTGTGCATTATTTTTAGAGATTCTGTGTTCTGAAAGAATGACCTGGAATATAAGATGCCAGGAGGTCCAGTCATGTAGTGGCTGCATGTTGGGTTGTAATCAGCAATTAGTAAGTCCTTGTTATTGTTTTTGTTAGGTGCCATTGAGTTGGATCCAACTCTTAGGGACCCCTTGTACAACCGAGCAAATCCCTGCCCGGTCCCGAGTCACCCACAACATCGTTCTTGTCTTTGAACCCATCGGTGCAGCCATTGGGTCGCCCATCCTGAACTGGAGCATCTTCTTTGTCACTGCCCTCTACGTTGCCAAACCTGATGTGTCCTTCCTACTCCAGGCACCGGTCTTTCCTGATAACATGTCCAAAGTATGCGAGACAAAGTCTCAGCAGTCTTGTCTGTAAGGAGCATTCTGGCTGTACCTCTTCCAAGACAGATTTGTTTGTTCTTTTGGCAGTCCATGGTCCTTTCAATATTCTTCTCCAGCAACACAATACAAATGCATCACTACTGCTTCAATCTTCCTTATTCAGTGTCCAAATTTCACACCCATATGAGGGAATCGAAAATACCAGTGCTTATGTCAGGCATACCTTAGTCCTTAAAGTATCTTCCTTGCTTTTTAACACGTTACAGAGGTCTTGTGCAGCAGATCTACCCAACGCGGGTGCTCTCATGAGCATTGAATCCAAGCAAGACAAATCCTTGACAACGTCAATCTTTTCTTCTGTTGTCATGATGTTACCTATTGGTCCAGTTGTGAGGATTGTGGTCCTTTTTACACTGACTTGTAACCCATACTGAGGGCTGTACTCTCTGATCTCCATCAGCCAGTCCTCCACATACTCCTGACGTTCAGCAAGCGAGGTGTGTTATCTGCATATCACAGGTTGTTAGTTAGCCTTCCTCCAGGCCTGATGCCACGTTCTTCTTCACATAATTCAGCTTCTCTGATGATTTGCCCAGCACACAGATTAAATAAATATGGTGAAAGGATACAACCCTGATTTTAAAGCACGCAGTATGCCCTGTTTGCGCAGGGTCTCCATGAGCACAATGTGGTGTTCTCCTCCAGGCTGTCCATTGTTTTGTACACAGAATCGATAAAGTACAAGGAAGCATCCTTCTGGCAGCCTCTGCTTTGAGTCAAGAACCATCTGGCGTCAGCAATGTTATCCCTTGTCCACATCCTCTTCTGAACCCAGCCTGAACCAAGCAGTCCCCTGTCAGTGTACTGTTGTAACTGTTGTTGGATGATCCTCAGCAAAATTTTGCTTGCATTTGGTATCAGTGATATTGTTCTGTAGTTTGAGCATTCTGTTGGGTCACCTTTCTTTGGAATGGGTACAAATGTGGATCTCTTCCAGGAAGCTGTCTTCCAAATTGCCCGGCATAGATGAGTGAGTGCTTCCAGTGCTTCATGAGCTTGTTGAAACATTTCAATCGGTATTTCATAAGTTCCTAGAGTCTGGTTTTGGGCTAATACTTTCAGTGCAGCTGGGGATTCTTCCTTCCTCAGTACCATTGGTTCTTGCTGATATGCTACATCTGGGAATGGTACGAAAACCTAGTTCTTTTTGGTACAGTGACGGTGTATTCTTGCCATCTTCTTTGGATGCTACCTGCATCATTGCAATATTTTGTCCATAGAATTTTTCCATGTGGAAACTTGAAGGTTGAAATTTGTCTTGAGTTGTCTCAGTGTCAGATATGCTGAGTGTGTTCTTCCCTTTTGGTTTTCTAGTTCTAGGTCCTGGCACGTTTCACTGTATTTTACTTCGCCTTCTTGACGTGCCCTTTGACATTTACCCTTCAGCCTTTTGACCTTATCATTTCTTCCTTTTGCTTTAGCTACTCTATTATTAAAAGCAAGTTGCAGAATCCCTTCTGACATCCATTTGATCTTTTCTTTCTTTCTTGTCTTTCAATGACCATTTGCTTTCTTCACGTGTGGTGCCTTGATGTCTTTCCAAGCTGCTCAGGTCTTCTGTCTTTAGTGTTCAATACAGCACAGTTGTTCTTGAGAGGCTCTCAAAATCTACGTGGTACAGACTCAGGGTCGCATTTTGGCTCTCTTGGATTTATTTTAATTTTCGTCGGCTTCAGCCTGGACTTAAATATCAGCAATTGATGGTCTATTGCACAGGCAGGTCCTGGCCTGGTTTTAGCTGTGGATCTTGAGCTTCTCCATATTTTCTCACAGATGTAGTCAAATTGATTTCTGTGCACCATCTATAGAAGTCCATGTGTATGAGGGGGTACCCTCCCAAACATGATTTTTTTTCAAAGCTATGTATTTAAAATTTTCACAAAACAATTTTATCACCTTCAAAGGACTGTTCATTACACTTAATATACTTGTCAAATCTGAGACTGTATTTTTGGAAACATGTTTCAAACTCATCTGTTTGGATGGCTGACAGCACCTCCCTCGTTTTTTTCTTCACCTCTTCTACATCATCAAATCACTGTCCTTTCATGTCCCTCTTCATTCATGGAAACAAAAAATGTTGCACAGAGTGAGGTCAGGTGAGTCAGGTGGGTGGGACAAGGGAGTCATGTTTTGTGTTTTTGTTTTTGCTAAAAACTGGCACACCGGGATGGCTTCATGAGCAGGTATGCTGTCGTGGTGGCAAAACCAGTTCCCTGTCTGCTACACAGCAGGCCTTTCTGTCTTTTCGGAACCTCTAAATAGAAAGCTTGATTAACAGTCTGACTTGGTGGAATGAACTCCAAATGCACTACGAGTAGACATTTTTGTCAACTCAGGAAGTTGACAGATATCCAGAATGAGGTTTGTCATCAATTGACATTTCCCCTTTTTGGAAATGAGAAAACCACTTGAACACTTGAGTTTTTCCCATAGTGCTGTCCTTGTAAGCAGTGCTCAACATCACAATGGTTTCTGCAGTGTTTCTCCCTGAGCAGGAAACAAAATTTCATAGTAGCACAATTGAGGTAGTTAGTTTATTGTGCCAATCTGGCTGATAAACACATGTGGGGTTAGTTAAAGGGCAGAGGGATAAATGGCTCAGTGAGCCTCGCCTTTCTAGTTCTTGGGTCTCTTGCTTTCTGATGGTTGGACCAGGGTGCAGCTGCCTTAGCCAGTTCCCTGCTTCAGAAGGCAAGGCTCACTTCCTGCAAGACATCCCTGAGGAGAAGCCACATGGACCTACCCCGATGCAGCCCTGGGTGCTGGAGCAGCCGTGTGGAGTCCCCTGCCAGCACTGAGATGCTGACATGTTCACTAACTCGGCTCTCCTCCTGCAGTCGGCATCATTGCCATTCTGTTTCATTTTTGAACACATCCAAGTTTCCTAGCATCATACTCCATACATTTTAAGTTCTGAGTTTTAGCATATTATGCCCCATTAGCCAATGGAGGTCCTGAAGGCTTTTCTCATGCACAGCCTTTATGACATTCATGTCATTATGGTCGACTTCGCTCTGAGAAGACTTCACTCTTCCTCAGTTAGACTTTGAGCGCCTTCCGATCTAAGGGGATCGTCTTCTGGCACTGTTCCTGATGCTGCCACCGTCACTCTGGCACGGGCACTGTTCTGCTTCCATCCACTAGGCCTTGGGTATCCGACAATGTTTCCCTGCTATCCATAAGGGTTTCCAGTGGCTAATTTCTCTGGAGTAGGCAGCTGGTTCCTTCTTCATTGTCTGTTTTTAGTTTGGAAGCTCCAATGAAACCTGTTTATTCTTGGTGACCCTGCTGGCATTGGAAATGCCAGTGATGTAACTTCCAGTATCACAGCAACACACAAGCCACCACAGTACAAAGAATCCACAATTGGTGGATTAAGCACTTGTACTGTTTAGAAACTCCAGAGTTTTTGTTGCCTTTCAGATTCTCCAGGCTGTAGATTCCTAAGCTGGAAGTCTGCCACACTAGTGGACTGGGAAAATTGTAACTTAGGTCTGTGAGCTGATATTCGATTAGTTCAATATTCTAAAAGCCTAGCAGTCATTACATGGTACCAGGGATCAGAATAAGAAGGATCAAGTCTTGTTGCATCTATGACATAAACATGTTGTAATCCCGCTTGCCTCATTATGACCAGTTCCGGCTGACACTTAGATTACTACAAGTGGAAAATGTCTTAGTTATTGTTTTAGAGATATAGGCTCTTTGTTGCTTTTTTGTTTCTTTGCCATTTCTATGTACCCCCCACCCACACACACATCCCCCAACAGACTGGTGAACACTAGTCTACTTTGTTGTTGTTGAGAATATATATAACATAACCTATGCCAATTCAGCAGTGTTCACAATTTATTTTTATTTTGTTTATTAAACATTGCTTACAGTTTAGTGACAATGATTATACTCACGTTGCACAAACATTCTCACTTTTCAAAAGTGTTCCTTCTGCATTAATATAAACTCACTGCCCCCAGTTTCCTACCTAATCTTTTGAGATACTGTTGTCAATTTGATCTCATATGGATAATTCTTTTTTTTAAAACCTTTTATTGTGAAATAGATCAAATTTGCAGGGAAGATCATAGTTTTATATTCCACAATTCATACACATTCTCATTCAACTCATCCATCGGAATCCACTCAGTATAAACATCAGTTAGTCCACTTCCTCCCTGTGTCTCCTTGTGGTAGTGACATAATCTGTGGTCAATTTGAGACTTAAGAGTGAAAGGGTGGAGGTTAGCCTGTCAATCAGGTCACAGTTTGATGACCTCATTTGGAGGCACTAAGGAGATAAATAGCTCATTGAAGGCGGGGCACACACTCATTTCCTGAGAGGCATTCCTGTTAAGATGACACGTGGAGTTTCAGTAGAGCCCTGGAACTGAAGGAGCCACATGGGAGACCCCTGCCAGTACTGAGATGTGTACACGGCTACTGGATCCGCAAGACTTTCCACCCACTAGCCGGTGATCTTCCTGCATGCTGCATCATTGCATGTGCTTCGTGAGTCTGACGAGGACTGCATAGATTGGTGTTGGACATATGGGCTAACATTGGACTTATGGACTTGATCTGAACTGGGCTGGGATTTTTTTCAATATTCAATTGCTCTTGTATATAAAGTTCTTTCTTATACACATATGCGTGTCCAGGAATCTGCTTCTCGAGTCCACCCAGACAGTCTCCATGTCTTCTTATTTTCGACCTCTCTGAACTTAGCCTTGGTAGATGTTGCCCTTTTGAGCTGAAGGGGTTGGTCATTCTAACTTGGAGGTGACTTCTTACCACACTTGAAGGCCCTAGTCTTACACGTCCCCCTAGCTTCCAACCAGTTTTTAGTTCTGTTCCACATTTTGTCCCCCTTTATCCAGGACCTCCGGGTGTGATTATTTAGGGTAGTTGGTAGTGATAGAGGGCTACCATGTAGGTAGTCTGGTTTCTGGGTATGGAGACTGAAAGTTGCATTGTTCATTAGTCTGTTAGACTAAATATGTCCACATGTCTTTTGGTTTTCTTTACTCTTTTTTCCCCTCTAACCCAGGAGAGACCGATAGCTGTGTCTTAGATGGCTACTCATGAGCTTTCACAACCATAGTCCCTACCGATTAAATAAGGATTTAGAACATTGTCTTCAGGAACTGAAAAACAAAACAAGACAAAAACGCACTGCCTTTGAGTCAATTCCAACTCATAGCATGGGTTTCTCAGACTGCAATTCTTGATGAGGGTAGAAAGCTCCTCTGTCTCTCCCGGAGGAGTGGGTGGCTTCAAATTGTTTCCGGAGGCCAACATGTGCCACCAGGGCCCCTTGCTACCCCAGTTGACCTTGGCGTTTCCTGAGAGCATGGTCCCCATCCCTGAGGCCCCGTGCCAGTTTAGGTCATGTCTAAGAAGTTTACATAGCTCTGTCTCTTGAATGCTCCACCACATTCATGTATATATTTGCAATACAACGAAATGAACCCATACAAATATCCTGTCAAACCTATGTATAGTTATGAGTATAATTCCGCTCTCTCTCTGTCTTACACTTGTCCAGACTGCGTGTCGAAGCACTTACTCGTGGATTCCTCTCTGTTGCAGGATTGTGCATGTAATAGTATTTGTCTCCATTGCCTTTTGCTCTGGAAAATCTCCCAGCGTCTTCCCCCTGCTGCCATCACTTCCCCTAATATGCCTCTTATTGTGTACTGCCTATCTCTTCACCCAAGTTAACACTTGTCTGCCTTCTACCCCATGGTTCCCCCTCCCTTCCCTTCTCATTCTTAGTATCCATTCAAGGATGCTTTTTGTGTATGAAAACCCTATTCCTGATTCATTTAGCACTTGTACTTTTTTGCTAATTCCACTCAGCATAGTCCTCAGTGTTCATCCGTCTGTGAGATAGTTTTTGAAGATTCATCATTATTCTGGAACATTGCCTATAATTGCATTACACATACATACCAAAGTTTATCCATTTTCCCACTACTTGGCAATTAGGTTGTTTCCATCGTTTTGCTCTGGTGAATCGTGCTGCAATGAACATAAGCGGTGGGTGTGCACATATCTGTGTTTGTCATGATTCTTTTGCTCTAGGACATATGCCAAGTAGAGGTTGCTGGGTCATATGATATGTGCATTCCCAACTTTCTGAGGACGTGCCATAAGACAGTGGTCATTCCATTTTACAGTCCCACAGTAGCGTATGAGGGTCCAGTCTTTCTCACCAGCTTTGTTGTTATCCTTGCTGTTTTTGAACCTTGTTTTGAACCTTGCTGTTTTTGAACCTTGCTGGTAATGCTGGGTAGATCGTTCTTCAAAGAGCACAATGTTCAAGGCAGACAATCTTTACTAACTGTGTAAGGCAGGGTTATCTACAAAAACAAAAGTAGGTCACTTATGAATAAATATAAATATTTACTGTATTTACTCAAATATAAGCTGGCCTGAATATCAGCTGAGGCATCCAATTTTACCACAAAAACGGCATTTAAAATGTGCTTAAACTCCAAGAACAGAAGAATAAACACCTATCTCGCAATAAACGGGTGGAAGCATAGATAGTTGGTGGGAGGGCAGACCACACCTAGGGAGGTACATGAAAGTCCAACATAAAGAAGGGGAAGGGGGGCAGATGGAGGGAGAAGCGGGGTGGGGAGAAACTGAGTTGATGGCACGGGGGGAACAGGGCACTAACCCACCTGGGGGAGAGTATTGGTTGTGTGCCCACAGAACGGGAATGTGCATACAGATCCCACCATGACACACCAAACCAGGAGGGCAACGTAATGTGTGGAGGAATCCACAAAGAGACTGGACCATATGCCGGCCCTAACCAGAATTAGCCCGACCCCCACCATCGATGGGAGTACCACAGAAAATGAAAACAGATCATCTGCTGTGGGAAAGGAACTGACCTATCACACCACACCCAGAAGGAAGCTGAAGCAAAGGAAGGACGGAGTGGAGCACACCTGGGCCCACCAAACTCAGAGGACGATAGCCGAGTTCAGATGGCCCAATGTACAGAGAGGACCATATAGCCGCCCCCACGGTGAGATGTGATATCCTGAACTGACCCATGGCCCTACACGGGACAGCACCTGAGACACCGTGGGGGATGTGTGACTGAGCTGACCCCACCACACTGAGGCAAAACACTGGGGGCGTGCAATGGAGCAGCAAGGGAAGCAGAGCAAGGAGGTCCTGAGGGAGTATAAAGGATGGACTTGGGGGCCAGGATGTGGCACCCCATCAGACTCATCCAGAAAACACTCCTAAAGTCAACAAACAGACCTTGAACTACTAACAGGCTTCCCCCTGCCTTTTTTCTGCCTTTTTGATTTTTTCCTTATTTCCCTTCTTTTAAATTTTGAATGTCAGTGCATTTTTGTTTGTTAGCTTGTCGGTGACGCTGCCATCATCACCATGTTTTATGTGCCTCTTTATGTGCTGTCAAAGCCATCACCAATTTTATACACATATTACTATATCTGCAGGTCCACCTAGATAAGATAGGCTGGACAAACAACGTGAGAAGAAAATAATGGGACCAATGAGGGACATGAGAGTGTGGGAGGTAGGGGAAGGGAGGAGGTGTTGGCCAATACAAGGACTAGGGAAAAATGAGTGGTTCAAAACCAGTGGCAGGGAAGGGATGGGAGGACTGGTAGTGAGTGACCAAGAGCAAGGTAACTGAGAGGAATTACTGAAACCAGAATGAAGGCTGAACATGGTAGTGGGACAGGAGGAAAGTGTAGGGAAATAGAGGAAAGGAGTAGGAGGCAAAGGGCATACATAGAAGCCTAAATACAGACATGTACATATGTAAATATATTTATGATTATGAGGGAAATAGACCTATGTGCATATATTTATAGGTTGAGTAGTAGGGTAGCAGGTGGATATTGGGCCTCCTCACACGCATTCCCTTAATACAAGAGCACTTTGCTCAGCTAAACGGTCATTTCATGATACCCACCTTCCCGACATGATTGCTGAAGACAGATGTGTGCATAAGCAATCGTGGTGAAGAAAGCTGATGGTGCCCGGCTATCAAAAGAGATAGTGACTGGGGTCTTAAAGGTTTAAAGATAAACAAGTGGCCATCTAGCTTGGAAGCAACAAAGCCCACAGAGAAGAAGCACACAAGCCTGTGTGATCATGAGGCGTTGAAGGGATCAGGTAGCAAACACCAAAGAATAAAAACCATCATTGTGTGATCACCTTCCCCACATAAATGCTGAAGACGAATGTGTGCATAACTAAGTGTGGTGAAGAAGGCTGATGGTGCCCAGCTATTGAGAGATATAGCATCTGGGGTCTTCAAGGCTTGAAAGTAAATAAGCAGCCATCTAGCCCAGAAGCAGCACACCAACATGGGTGATCATGAAGGGCTGAGGGGACCAGGTTTCAAGCACCAAAGGTGAAGGGGGAAAAGAAAAAAATCATCATGAATGAGGGGAGCACATGATGGGGACCCAATGGACATCCCTTGCAGAGGGGTAGTGGGGAGGAGATGAGTCACTCAGTTCAGTGTAGCAACAATGAAACTCACACCTTTCTCTAGTTCTTAAACGCTTCCTCCCCCCAACTATCATGATCCCAACTCTACCTTTGCAAACCTGGTTAGACCAGAATATGCACAGCGGTACAGATGGGAACTAGAAACACCGGGAATCTAGGACAGATGAACCCCCCAGGACCAGCAGTGAGAGTGACGATATTGGGAGGGAAGGGGGGTAAAAAGGGGGAACCGATCACAGGGATCTACATATAACCTCCTCTCTGGGGGATGGGCAACAGAAAAGTGGGTGAAAGGAGACGCTGGGCAGTGTAAGATAAAATAAAATAATAATTTGTAAGTTATTAAGGGTTCATGAGGGAGGGGGTAGAGGGGAGGGAAGGGGGGGAAGGAAAATTAGCTGATTCCAGGAACCCAAGCAGAAAGCGAATTTTGAGAATGATGAGGGCAACAAATGTATAAGTATGCTTTACACAATTGATGTATGTATGGGTTGTGATAAGAGTTGTATGTGCTCCAATAAAATGATTTTTTTAAATGTGCTGAAAAACTTGGCTTATACATGAGTATATATGGTATATAATGAAAAAGAACACAACAGCAAATTAGTCCACACAGCAGTACAGAGGGCTCAGTCCAATTCACTTTCATGAGACAGTTAATGTTCTGAGGATCCTTCGCTGGCTGGCTGCTGGTCCACGGTCAAGGAAGCAGACCATGAAGTAACTGGCAGGAGGTATGGAGTCTGCCTACAGGTGAGATGAGCAGAGTTGGCCCTCAGGCAGGCAACCTGGTCAGGTGGGTCAGCCACAGCAGGAAGATGAGATGTGGAGGTATAGCAGAGGGTAGTGAAGCAGGTCTCCATGGAGCCTCAAGGCTTAACGATGCTCAGCATGGCAACAGGATGAGCTGTGATCCATGGGTTGGCTCGGCCCACATGCAGTGCAGAGCAGCTAACTCAGGCAGCAGCACACTGGTCTGATCACTGGGGAGCAGGAGTAAGAGACTGGCCTGCAAGAGCCATTTGTTTTGGTTGCCTGCCAATCAAGCTGCGATCTGAAAGACAGGCTAAACTCCACCCACATGTTCCCACGGGAGCCATGTTGGCACAAAAAAACCTAACTATCACTAACTAAGGTAAACTTTTGCTTAATTTAAAAAAGATCTTGTGATCTGTTTGGGTTAAAAGTTTAAAGATCATCTCAGGATAAGAGTTTTAGGGGATGCGCTACCCTCAATGGTTCCAGAAGGTCTGGAGTCCCTGAAAATTTGATATTCTCTTCTGTGGTTACCCCATTGTGATCAGGAGTCTGTTAACAAAGTGTTCAGTGAGGATATCTGGGTGAGATAGTTAAGGTTTATTGTGCCAACCTGGCTGATAAACACATGTGGAATTAATTGAAGGGTGGAGAGTTAAATGGCTTGTGAGCCTCGCCTTTCTAGTTCTCGGGTCTCTTGTTCTCTGATGGTCAGACCTGGGGGAAGATGCCTTAGCCAGGTCCCTGCTTCAGCTGGCCAAGCTCACTTCCTGCAAGACATCCCTGAGGAGAAGCCATGTGGACCGACCCCGATGCAGCACTGTGTGCTGGAGCAGCTGCGTGGAGACCCCTGCCAGCGATGAGATGCTTACATGCTCACTGATTTGGTTTTCCTCCTGCAGTCAGCATCATTGCATGTGTTTTGCAAGTTTGAGGAGGACTTTGTAGATTGGTGTTGGACATATGGGATAATGTCAGACTTATGGGCTTGGACTGCTCTGAGTTTGGGTGCTTTCTTAATATATACTACCTTTTACATAAAACTTTCTCTTATACACATATGCGTTTCTGTGGATTTGTTGGTCTAGTCTACCCAGACTAGCACACTGGCAATACCCAAAGGAGTATTGGTTCCCCTCTTAAGTAGCCAAGCATTTAAAAGCTTCTAAGATACGCATATCTTTAATTAGCAAGAGGAGGCAAGAGAGAAATTTCTGACTGTGCCTATAAATCAACAGCGATTGAACTGCCAGATGCCTTTTCTCCTTATTGTGATGTCAGGGACCTCGTATATAAGAAAGTGGAAGCACTTTTGGCAGGACACATCCTGGGATTCTCCAACTTTCCAAAGCATAGTTGGTAGTCATGGAGGGCAGAGGTGATCGAGACAAATGTATCCTGGAGACAGCAGAGCGTGCACCATGCTGACCAACTAGGTGTCAGGAGAAATCAGCTCTGGCTCTGGCTCTGCTACTAACCCACTGTGTGACCTTGGGTAAGACACTTAACCTCTCTGTACCTTTAGTGCCCAACTTGGCTACCTTATTCCATCTTTTCTTATAAATTCCATGTTTTTAAAGAGATGTTGCAAAGGAGTCAATAGTTCACGGAGGCAATTAGCCAAACACTTCACTTCCTCCTCCTATTGCTGACTCTCCTTCCTCTCTTGCTCCAAGGGAGCAGAGACCAATTTTTGTAACAGGGAGGGCCTCTTGTGAGCTTTTAAATACTGAGCACCACGCAATGAGCTAGGAGGTAGAACAGCTACACTCAAAACAATATTAAGCCAGTTAACTTGGATGGCCTAGGAAATCATTGCCCTAAACTTCCAGACCAAGAGGTGAAGTCTCATGAGGTATTCAGGGAGCCCCAGCAGCTGCCCATTCTTTGTTGCTCTCTGACTGGTCTGTGCTGCTCTCTATCCATTTGCCTTTTCTCGATACTTTGAGTAAGTGGAGCCACACACCGCATAGCCTTCTGTGAGGGACTTCACTCCCCTTTCAAGGTTCATCCATGTTGAAGGAAATATAGAGTTACTTCTTTTTATGGCTGAGCGATCTTCCATTGTGTGCACGTACCCCATTTCATCCGCCCCTAACCTATTGGTAGGCTTTTGCATCGTGCCCACCTTTTGACTACTGTGGCCCAGGTGCAATGAACGTGGGTGTACACATATCTTTTGCATTTTCAGCCGTCAGTCTTTGGGTAGATGAGCAGGAATGGAGCCACTGGGTCACATGCAAAATTCCATGTGCACTTTTCGAGGAATTGAGGCAACGTCTCTTTAAAAACATGGAATTTATAAGAAAAGATGGAATAAGGTAGCCAAGTTGGGCACTAAAGGTACAGAGAGGTTAAGTGTCTTACCCAAGGTCACACAGTGGGTTAGTAGCAGAGCCAGAGCCAGAGCTGATTTCTCCTGACACCTAGTTGGTCAGCATGGTGCACGCTCTGCTGTCTCCAGGATACATTTGTCTCGATCACCTCTGCCCTCCATGACTACCAACTATGCTTTGGAAAGTTGGAGAATCCCAGGATGTGTCCTGCCAAAAGTGCTTCCACTTTCTTATATACGAGGTCCCTGACATCACAATAAGGAGAAAAGGCATCTGGCAGTTCAATCGCTGTTGATTTATAGGCACAGTCAGAAATTTCTCTCTTGCCTCCTCTTGCTAATTAAAGATATGCGTATCTTAGAAGCTTTTAAATGCTTGGCTACTTAAGAGGGGAAAAAAACCTCTTTCTCATTCGTACTGTTTGAGTCTGTAAAGAAAGAGGAGATTTTCAGCCATGGCAGACCAAAGTGGCTGCAACTCCCATGAGAAAGTCCACCAGGCCTGAGAACTGAATGCATACCTGTCTGGAAGCTGGAGCCTTTGACAAACGGGAAGACAACTGCTTTAACGAGCAGTGCTCACTAGGTGGCACTGTACCCACGCTGTCCATGCCAACTGTTTCTTCTCCAGACCTGGGTTTCCCCCCACCTCCTCAGTTTTCTGGTGAAAGACAAAAAACTAGGCTAGGCACTTCAGCCTGAAGCAGGTGAGCTAAGAGCAGGCCGTGAACCCCCAAAGGTCTTGCCCTCTTCCACTGGGAGACAGAGGCTCCATGGAGTGTCTGGATTCATGGAGTAAACCAGGAGCTGAGTGGATGAGGAGTCAGGAAGAAAGCCAAAAGGGGTTCTCAGAGAAGAGAGAAGCTTCAGGTCGGGGCCCCAAGACAAAGACTAGCACACCAAAGGGAACAGAGTTAGAGGGTTCCCTAGGGAGGGTGAGTGGTGGTGGTGCGGGAGGGGGGGGTGGGAGATGAAGCATTGGCCTAGAAGGCTGACAGTGACTTGGATGACGGGGAGGATAGGGAACCACAGAGGGAAAAGAGAAATCAGGGGAGAGGGATCGGATGGAATTTGGGGTAAGAGGAGTTGATAAGTGGTTTGAACTGTTGAATGCAGAGTTGATGGTCTGAAATGAGAAATCTCCTAAAATTAAACAAACACACAAAAACCCCTTATTTTTTTTAAAAAAGGAAACAAACTACTAATACATGCGACCACCTTGCTAAGTGAAAGAAGCTATTCTCAAAACCCCACATTTTATTTATTTGAAGTGTTTAGACTAAGAGACTCGATAGCCATTGAGAACAAATTAGCAGTCGCCTAGGCCTAGATGGCGAGCAGCCCTGCTGGGGCAGTGGTTAAAGTGCTGGGCTACGAACAGAAAGGCCGGCAGTTCAACTCCCAGCCCCTCTGCAGGGAAAGCTGTGGCAGTCTGTTTGTGTAAAGACAACAGGCTTGAAACCCAGCAGGGCATTTCTACTCCGCCCTGTGGCATCGCTAGAGTGAAAATCAACTTGAAGAGGGAGGAACAGGGGGTGGATTGGGAGTGATGGCGAAGGAGTCAGGACCCTTTTTAATGGCTTGAAAAATGGTTGTTGATGGATGCACATCTCTGTGACTATTGAAATGGATGCGTTCAATGAGTGGATTGTGTGGTATATGGATTATATCTCAAAAAAACCATTGGGTTTTTTTTTAGGAAAGAAAAAGAAAACGCAGGCAGCCACATAAAACAGTTGCTATCGATGACTCTGGGTGACCTCATTGTGTCAGAGTAGAACTGTGCTCTCCAAGGATTTTCAATGGCTGATATTGAAGGATGTTGAGCACCAGGCCTTTCTTCTGAGGCACATCTGGGTAGACTTGACCTGTCAACCTTTCAGAAAGCACTTGGGCGTGTCATCTGTTTGTAACACCCAGAGATGCCTCTTGCTTTCAAGGGTCCTCTTACACCTGGAAAGAGAAAATAAATGAAGGTCCATGCCTCCAGCCATAAAGCTTTTTTTCTGTGATTCCACAGAAACAAGCAGGCTATCGGCCCTCTGGCCCCTTCCGTTCTAGGCCCAGCTACGCAGCAATAGCTGCCCATGTCAGAACCCCTCAGCGGCACTGCAGGCTCCACAGTGACTCTGCCAGGCCTCAGAAGCATCGCTGCCCTGTCAGAGCCAGGCTTCCAGGCTGCTGGCTGACCTTGAATAAGTGGTCCAGAAAATAAAAACCCACAAAAAACTGCCTGCCAGTGAGTGGATTCCAACTCATGATAATCTTATTAGAGGACAGGGTAGAACCACTCCTGTGGGTTTCTGCAACTATAGCTCTTTCTAGGAGTAGAAAACCTCATATTTCTCCCGTGCAGCAGCTGGTGGTTTCAAACTGCTGACCCTGTGGTTAGCAGCCCCATCCATAGCCCACTATACCACCAGGCGTCCTCCATTAGTTGAGAGTGATTCTTTAATCTGTCCTCCATCAGACTCACCTGGGAGCCAGTATTAAAGCACACGGGACCCCACTTCCCAAGCTTCTGGTTTAGCAAATCCATAGCCAGGTTGAGAAACATGCAAATTCTCAGGTCTCACCCTAAGGGTCTGGGTAATTTGCATAATCAACAAGTTAGCCCTTGAAGCAGATGCTACTGGTCTGGGGACCACACTTGAGGACTGTTTGAGAGCTCCTGAGATCTGGGGAGGGGCAGCCAGAGCGAGCGAGCTGCAATGGTTTGACTGCTCTGTAGGGAGATGGGGAGTGTGTGAAGGATGATGGAGCACCCCGAAGGCTTGGCCCGGCAGGGTTGCTGCGAATGCCATCTCTTTTTACTTTTTTTAAATTCTTCTTATTTATTTATTTATTTTGGCCATCTCTTTTTTCTAGACGAGTAGTTCTGAGACTTGGCAGCGCATGGGCATCACTTGGGGAGCTGCAGAGAAACACTGATGACTGGATCCACCCCCAGAGATTGTGATGTAATTGGACATTTTAAAAGCCCCCCCAGTGTTCCTGAGGTGCAGCTTGGGTGGAAAACCACTGTGCGAGGTCCTCCTGTCCTTGCTGTTCAATATCCAGTCCCCAGTGAGTGGATGTGCTAATGACCAGTTCTGGAACGCAGTTCTCACACTTTCTTACCTCTGCTCATTCTCCGCATTTCTCCCTGCCGACTAGACTCCTACATAGCCCTCGCTACCCAGCTCAGGTGTCTATTGTATTGTGGAGATTTCCCCAGAGAATCAATTCTTCCCCCGCCCCATATTCCTAAAGCAATCTACACCTACTTGAATGATCATCTTTATTTCACTGCATTTTCATTCTTTGTCTTTATATTTCTTCTCTCTACTAAATGGTGTTCCTTCTCAGAGAGCTTAATTAAAGGTTGTGGCTGAACAAATCCCATGTGAGATGTAGTCCATTTATATGACTCCTCAAACCACAACTCCTTATGGGATGGATTTTAATTCTGGATTCTATGCCTCTGGTTATAATCACATTTTACGGGGTGTTCTCTATTACACGAAGGGACAGGGTGAGAACAAAACTCACTGCCATCAAGTTGATCCTGACTCATAGCCACCCTACAGGACAGCGCAGAACTGCTCCTGTGAGTTTCCGAGACTGTAGTGGAGGGTGTGATCAAAGCCACCATCCTTTGTTTCCTTGGGGGCATGGTCAGCCAAAAGAATCACACCCCCAGCCAAGCCACTCCTCAATGTGTAAGAGTCATGCAGGACACCGAGAGAAATCACAGAACCATTTGGAAGGGCATGTCCCCAATCTGTGCTGAAAGTGGAGGAGTCTGCGGACACCAGGGGCACCAGGGGCTGTGGTACAGAGACTCAGAGGAGCAGCGGTGAGGCTATGGGGTGTCTTCATGGTGGTGGCTGCTCTAAGACACTGTGAGACAGACTGAGAAGGGAGGCTGGTTTCCTGGCCCATGGGGGCAAAGGTCCTGGGACCACATAACCGAGAGAGACGGAGGATCAAAGAGAGACTTGCTATGGACCAATGACAGTACCCTTACTATTTGCTTATCCCAACATGCGAGAACCTATTAACTTCCCTAATAAGCCTCCTTAATTGTGAGCATCACCTATGAGTTTTGTGTGGCCACTGCAGCGAGTTATCACTGGCCAACACACATTTTGGTGCCTAAAATTTAGACTATTTTCTGAGTATATTTGACCTGCTGATTAAAAAAATGGCACCAGGTTTCCCCTATCAGCCCTACGTCATGAGATACCGAATATATACCATATCATGTACTCTTTTTTTAAAGTTCATCTCTTTCAGCACTTATAACAAGCCATACATCAAGTGTATCAAGCATATTTGTACATATTGTGGTAGTTACATAATCTGGCGTCAACTTGTGAAGGGGTGGAGTTTGGCCTGTCAATCAGCTTGATTACCTCATTTGGAGACACTAAGGAGATAAATAGCTGGAGGCAGGACACACACTCACTCCCTAGGAAACATTCCTGTTAACAAGCCACTTGGAGACACACTGATGGCAGCCCGGGCCCTGGGGCCAGAGGAGCCACATGGAGGCCCAGAACTGAGCTGCTCCCACCACCACTGGATCCACAAGACTTTCAACCCACTGGCCTGTGATCTTCCTGTATTTGGAGTATTACATGTGTTTCGTGAGTCTGAAGAGGACTTTATAGATTGGTATCAGACATATGGGCTAATATCAGACTTATGGACTTGATCTGGACTGGGCTGGGAAGTTTTAGTGTACAATTACTCTTTATGTTTTTACTCTTTATATAAAGCTACTTCCTATCCACATAAGAGTGTCTATGAATTTGTTTCTCTAGTCTGCCCAGATTAATACATTATGGTACCTTGGGAGCAGGGCACTAGAAAAACAAATCACAAAGATGGAGATGCTTGTTTGACCTCTGCCTCAGGGTAGTGTTTTATTCTTTGGCTACCTGGAGGTCAGCTACGTCCATGAAGTTTACTGGGTTATTTTCGATAAAGACTATGGGAAGTTATAGTTTTTTTTTTTGTTTCTTTGGTTGTTGCCTTTGGTTATTCCTGTTTGAAATGGAGAAAATGAATGTGATTAATGTATATTTTGAGCTCAGGGGGTCAAATCGCTGTTTGAATTTCTCAGAGCTGCTTAGTGGAAATGGCTGACAGAAGGCCCCACCCTGGCTTGATACAGTCAGCCCTAAAGCCATACTTTGTATCAATGGAATATTTTAGATAAAGATTAAGATAATATAGATAAGGTTTTAATCTGACTGTTTTAAGAGTTGAGTTTAGACTCAATTGGATCACACACATGGATCACAAAAATTGAGTTTAGGGTCTGATTCTACTTTGTTTATACTGATTTCTTCCACTTATTATTGATATAATGATAGAAATGATTGACAGAAATGATTATTTGGAAGTGTGGAAATAGCTTGTAGACCCACTTGCCTTGAGCCATTAAAATTGAATTTTTAAATGGATTTAGGACATGCCTTCAAAAAAGGCTCTGAAATAATAAATCCCGCCCAGTGTCTTGGGTGCTCAGGACGGTCGAAGGTGAAGAGACTTGACAGATTGAAGAAATAAAGGAACTCTTTAGATTTTTGAATTTTGAGCTAGTGGTTTGTGTCAGAAGCTGTAAAAAAAAATCTGAAACCCTGAAGAAATTCCTCTCTAGGACTGAATGTTAAAGGGAGGCTGAAATGTTTGCTGGATCCACTTGTTGAGTAGACGTGGAAGAAATGCAGCAATAAAGAGATACGTTGAGTCTGGCCACTGATACCTGTGGACCTGGTTCACAGGCACTAGAGGAGAAGACAAGGGCGGGTTGACTGGTCTGAGGATTGTTGAGAATTTGTGACAGTGTCTATGGTCTAAAGGTGAGGTGACCAATAGACATCCAGGTGAGGCTAAGTGAGGCAGCCCACATTGAATTGACCCGAACCTGACCAGACAAAGAGAAGATTGCTGAGCTTGTGAACTGGTGCATATTGCTGCTGACTTTATGAACGGTCTGTCCTGATTTGACTTTGCGTATGGATGCAGACTTCACAAAGTTCCACTTGGAGTGAAGGTTCTTCACATCAAAGAATGTGATTGTCTCCTGAGAGCACTGGGTTGATATAAGTTGCAGTATAGAAATCTGATACCCCAAATGGGAGATAAAGTCATGAAGTGCTTGGCTTATAAATTTTCATAGGTTGGGGAATATATTCATAGGATTATAGGATTATGGTGTGTTACTTAACTACACTTGTTAGGAATAGAATATTGTTTTGCCACTTATAGAATATTATGGCTAAAGGAGGATGGCACATATTGAATTGAGTAGGGGGGTCACACCGGGTTCACTCCCCACTGTGTGTCCCAAGTACTGTCCTCTGTAGTGGGATGATCCAGCAAGGGACATCATATCTCAAGCTGTTGTTGGCCCTACAGTCCTCCCTGAGACTTAGCATTTCCACGCAGGGAGGTCATCCTCAGGACTTGGTGTGCCAGTATGGGGTCTAGTCCCTCACTTTCTTTTTTTATACCATTGACTCTGATCATTCCCAGAAAATCAGGATATTTTGTTGTCTTCTGTAGCACATACTTCTAGGGAGGGGCTCAGTTTGGCTGTGCTTGATGCCAACCCTGTAGAGATCTCTGCTCATGGATCGCTCCATGTGGTTACATTGCCCTCAAGGTTTGGTGTGCTGTGTGTGCTCTGGTGGGTCTGTATTGACACCCCCATTTCTGTGGAGACATAAACAATACCCTCCCCCCCGGTGGATTAGTGCCCTTCTTCTCGAATACCATCCTCTCCCCATCTCTTTTTTCAATCCCTTTTCTCCCTTCCCCCACCCCATTCCCCTTTTTTGTGTTGGGATGACATGTACAACCTTAGGCTTGGTCTGTCCCCCATCCACCCTCCCACTCCCGACTGCCTGTACCTCCACCTGCACAGTGTGAGATAAGTGGCCGCAACCACACATAAACAAACCAAGAAGGAAAAAGAGAGAGTGAGAGGCTAGACAACACTCCTGCACGCCAAGCCCTGGGGATGACACTCCTGCACGCCAAGCCCTGGGGATGACACTCCTGCACGCCAAGCCCTGGGGATGACACTCCTGCACAGAGGTGCTAAGGCACAGAGGACTGTAGGCTGACAATACTGGAGACATGATGTCCCCTCGCTGGAGCATACCGCGACAGAGGACAATCCTGGGGTCACACTGCAGGGAGCCTGGTCTGACCCCCTCCCCACCCCCCACACACAATGGGGTGAACCAAGCAAGGAACACAACAGATCAGCAACAGGAGCAAAGCTAAGCCACAAAGTCCCCCCAAAGCCTCCAATATAGATTTCAGTTAGCAAGGGCAGCTCTCAGAATCCCCCCAGGCCAAGTGGGGAGACAGTCATAAAGGTCAGTGGGAAGACTTGGGATTATATATGCTTTTTTGTGGTGTTTCATGTAGGTTTCCCCCCTCTTTATCTTTGATTTTTTTGTTTTGTTTGTTTAGCTATCTATTTATCTGTCTATTTATTGTCTCCATTATTGTTGGTTTGCCTACCAATATCAGATAGGTTAGGAAGCAAGCCTAAGGAGGAAGCAACAGGACCAACAGTTCTGTAGAGAACTGGGGGCAGGAGGAGATGGGGGAAGGCAGTGGTGAGCCAGCAGTGCCATAGACAGATGAACAACTAGGAAATTAAAAGCAACAATGAGGAGGACGTAGATATCCTGGGGGTGTTGGAGCAATAGCAACCTAGCTGAGAGGAATTACTAAGAGGCAGAAGATGGGTGAGCATGATGGTGGGGCAGAAGGAAGGTAAAAGGAAACAGAGGAACGATCTAGGAAACAAAGCTATGGATAGAGGTATAAGCATAGGTGTGTACATATATAAATACATTAATTCATAAAAAATAGAGGTATTGGCCTATGTACATATATTTATATGGCAATACATTGAGGAAGTGGATGAATTTTGGGTCTCTGTTCAAGCCCTTCCTGAACATAAGAACAACCTGGAATTCTGTGATGCCCCCGCCCCCCACCACGATCGCTGACGTCAAAATGGGTGCATAAGCAAATGTGAAGAAAGCTGATGGTGCCAGGCAATCTTAAAATACAGTGTCTGGGATCTTAAATGCTCAAAGTTAAACAAGCAGCCATCTAGCACAGAAGCAACAAGCCTACATGGAAGAAGCACACCAGCCTGTGGGATCATGAGATGTCAACAGGATCAGGTAACAGGCACCAAAAGGCACAAACAAGCAAACAAACAAACAAACAAAACCCATATTTTTGAGAATTAGGATGGTCAAAGAAGAGACCCAGTACTCATCTTCAGACACTAGGACATTCCCTCACAGAAGGGTCACAAGCAAGGGATGAGTCGTGAAGTATAGTACTGATAAGACACAATATCCCTCTGGTTCTTTGAGGCTTCCTCATGTCCCACTATCGTGATCCCAGTCTTACCTTTCAGTTCTGGCTAGACTGAAGCATGTACACTGGAACAGATAAGAGCTCAGGAGACATGGAATCCAGGTCAGGTAAACTGCTCAGGAACAGAAATAGGAGTAGCGGTACCAGGAGAGGAGGTGGAAGGGGGGAGGAGAGGGAGAGAATTGACACATACCTCCCTCCCCCACCAGGGGGAAGAACAACAAAAACGTGAGTGAAGGGAGACAGTGGTGGGTGTAAAATAAGAAAATAATAATAATTTATAATTTGTCAAGGGGTCACAAGAGCTCAAATAGAAAGCAAATGTTTAGAAAATGACGACAGCATGCATACAAATATGCTGAATAAGATTGATGTATGGATTGTTTTAAGAACTATAAGAGCCCCCAATGAAATGGTCTGGGAAAAAAACGGGATATTTTAATGTTCTGTTACTAGCCTGAGACAGAGGACGGGCACGCTGGTTTTATTTAAAGTAGCTTGTGCTGTGCCGAGGATGTGGGTCAAGCTGTATTTCACATGGTGCCCTTTGACCCAAAGATAGAGTTGAGCAGTTTAAATTACATGAATGTTTCCCAAGTGTCAGTTCTCCTTTATTAGGAACTGAATAGCAGGCAGTTCCAACTTGCTATCTTAAAGGGGTCGGGGAGAAGGCCAAAATCACTGCCATGGAGATGATTCCAAACCATAGCGACCATGCAGGACAGGATTGATCTGCCCCTGTGACTTTCCAAGACCACGATTGTTATGGGAGTAGAAAGCCACATCTTTCTCCCAAAGAGTGACAGGTGGATTTGAACTTCTGACTTTGTGGTTAGCAGCCCATCTGGCATCCCACGAGGGCACCAGGGCCTTTGTTAACTTAAAAAGGAGGCAGAAACGGACTGTACCATATATATGGAACCCTGATGGGGTAGCAGGGGTCCTCAAACTTTTTAAACGGGCCAGTTCACTGTCCCTCAGACCCGTTAGAGGGCCGGATTATAGTTTAAAAAAAAAACCTATGAACAAATTCCTATGCACACTGCACATATCTTATTTTGAAGTAAAAAACCAAAATGGAGCAAAAAAACCTGGCGGGCTGGATAAATGTCCTCGGCGGGCCGCAGTGTAGGGACCCCTGGGATTGTAGAGGGTTATTTGTTTGACTGCTAACCACAAGGTCAGCTATTTGAGCCCACCAGCCACTCTGCAAGAGAAAAATGAGACGTTCTGCTCCCATACAGATGGACAGCTTCATGGGACCCACAGGGGAAATTCCCCTCTGTCCTACACACTCTCGATGAGACATAACCAACTGACAGGAAGTGATTTGGGCACACACAATAGAGATTCAAATGTCCCACAACACACAACATGTGTGTCACAGTTCAAACTCCTGTATTAAAATTTGAATGTCCCAGTCTAGTTGTCAGATGGCCCAACTTCACCACTTGGCACAGAAACTCTTGAAAGTTAGAATTTTTCTTATAAAGACACTTGGAGCCAACCTCACCTCTGAAACATGTAACATGAATTATCCATTGACTTCTCTATATGATCATGTGTTCTGAAATGTTTACTGCATAATTTGAAGAAGATAATTTCGATCTCTAAAATATTGATGAGGATTGATATGAAAGCCTACATTTCCAGCTCTCTCAATTGCCCTCACACCTCCCATATAGGTGTCTTTTTCAGTTTTACTTTCCACTCTCCTGCAGCTCGGTTCTGGCTTTGCAGTATCTATCTTGGAGTCTTTCTATAGCATACCCTCCCATACCCAAAATAAAAAAATCCATTGCCATCTAATTGATTCTGACTCATTGTGACTAGAAGACAGAGAAGAACTGCGCCTTTGGGTTTTCAAACCTTTACATCTTTTCAAGACTCCAGAGTGAGTGGTGGGTTCGAACCACTGACCTCATATTTTGGCATTTCAATGCATAACCAACTAGCCACCATGAGTCCTTATCCAGTTTCCTTCAGAAGGCCTTGAATACCTAATACTTAAAAAAATACAAAAAAAACCATTTCTTACAATTTTTGTCTTATCCTGTGACATCTGGTCTGAATTATTCTTATATTTAAAACTAGGATGATAACTTAATAGCTGAAAATATAGTGGAATACCACATGTAAGAAACTAGAGCTCATGTGGTCTGTCCAATGTGATTTTCTGAATCAGCGCTCCAAGTAACCACAGGCCCCCCAAACCAAGACAACAAGAGAAGCAAACACAAAACAAAACACTGTTGCTCTGTGTTGTGGAACTGAGCACAGAAGCAGGGCGCTGTGGGAGCAGCGGTTGGGGTTGGCAAAGGTAAAGAAGCAAGGGGCGTGGAGGAGTCTGAGTCCTGCCTGGTGGCCATAAGGGGTCAGGTACATCTGACCTCAAGCCATTTATTGCACCCTAGCTGAAGAGAAGGTTTACATTGCAAACGTTTCTCCTCGGGAAGTTCATGAGCTCCAGTTCGGTTCAACACACCAGCACCTATTGGGTTGTGCTGGTGAAGCCCTGAACTGGGGCCTGCCTTCCTACCCACCCTTCCGTGGCACCCAGTACCCACAGCACGAAGAGAGTGTCTTGGCATGTCCTTCAGAAACTTGCCAATGTCCACTTGACTCCACATTCCATCACTCCGCGGCCTGCTTCAGCTGTCGCCTCTTCTGCTCCCGCCACGTTGTGGCCAGCTCACCCGCTCCATTCCCCTGCCAGGCCCTCCTCTTCCTTGTTTGCCTGCCAAACCATCACTTTTGGGTCTTGCCTGACCCCTAGACGATGTGCCCCGCTTTGCCACTCTGATTATATTGAAATAATATTAACCTCTCCCTTTTGGGGGGAACTGTGCCCCACCAGTTTTCTTTTTATTATTCTTTCAAAAACAGTTTTATTGAGACATCCCTGTATCACACAATTCCAAAGTTCAATCATATCAAGAAGAATTGTACAATAATCGCCAGAATCAATTTGAGAACATTTTCTTCTTTCTTGTACTCCTTGTTATTAGCCCCCCCGCCCAGCTTCCCCTGCCCCACTCCCAAGGGACCATTAATCTAGTTACTGTCTGTCTAGATTCATTTGTCCTGGATTTCATGTATTGAGAAACACACAAAAGCATAAACCAAAGAAACAAACATGCTAACAACAATAGCGAGTACAATAGAGAAAAACCGCAATGGAAATGAAAGCAGAAAACATTAAAAACTAGAACTACCTTAAAATAGGTCACAAGAGAGAAGATAAAACGGTGTTCATTTTTAACTTCTCTGTATCTGCCATAATTGACTTCCCAAGATACGCTCATGATAGCGAGCCTGCTCACATCCCTGCTCTACGTTCAGAGGAGATTCACCAGAAGCTTAATTCATGTGTACTTATTTCCCTTTCACTTTTTAAAAACTGATACATCGTTTAGATGGGTCAAAAGGGGATCAAATAAGAGGTTACATTTGAACCGACCTGTACTTCCTACCATCATCTCTACGATTCACGCTGACAACAAGACTATTCACATCCTTTGACTGGGGGCACAGGGACTCACTGCAGCCTTAATCCATGTGGGGGCCTGCACTTGGAGTTTGTACGTTTAGTTTCCTCTATAGCCTTCTGCAACCCACATGGTCACAATTTAAACTCTGCCACCATTCTCTCCTTCAGATTTGGATGATATTTAATAATCCTTGAATCACACGGGCTGGTGTGCTTCCTCAATGTGGACATCTCACGTAGGTAGCTGTGACTTTTCTTTTTAAAACCTTTTTATCACCCCTTCCCTAGAAGTATGTGCGACAGAGAACAGCACCAAACCTACAGGTTGGGGAGAGGGGCTGGTCTGCTACGCTCACACAGAGGCAAACCAAGAAGGAGAAGGAGAAAGGGACTGTCTAGACCTGAGATCGGCACACCAAACCTGGAGGATGCCGTCCTACACGGAGCTGCTAAGGCACCGAGAGGACTGTAGGGCCGGCTACAGCTCAAGACATCTTATCCCTTATTGGAGCAACCCATGACAGAGGACAATACTCCAGACAGACAGCAGGGAGTTAGTCCGGTCGACACCCTGCTTCCCCTGCCTCCATCCCCCTGTAACAGGGCCAACCAAAGGGAACATAACAGATCAGCAATGGGAGCCAAGCCAAGCCATTCATTCTGGGAGGGGCAGCTCCCAGAATCCCCCCCAGGACCAGTGGGGAGACAGTCATAAAGGTCAGTGGACAGATCTGGAATTATGTACTTTTTTCATTTTCTTTTTTTCCCCAAATCTTTTGTTTGGTCTGTTATTGTTTTGCATACTTCAATAAGATAGACATGGGAACTAATCACCAGGAGAAAGCAATGGGACCAATGGTCCTGGAGGAACTTGGGGGAGAAGGAGTTGGAGGAAGGAAGTGGTGAGCAAACAATGCCACAGACAGGGGAACAACTATGGAATTAAAATCAACAAGGTGGACCTAGAGATCCTGGTGGTGTTGAAGCAACAGCAATCTAGCTGAGAGGAATTACTAAGAGGCAGAAGAAGGGCAAGCGTGATGGTGGGGCAGGAGGAAGGTTAAAGGAAACAGGAAATATCTAGGAAGCCAAGCTATGGATAGAGGTTTTAACATAGGTGTGTACATCTGTAAATACATTATTCATAAAAATAGAGGTATTAACCTACTTACATACATTTATATGGCAATACACTGAGGTAGTGGATGGACTTCAGGCCTCTGCTCATACCTCCCCTCAATGTAAGAATACTTTGTTCTAACCACCTGGCATTCTGTGATGCTCATACTCCCAGCACAATCACTGAAGGCAAAATGTGTGCATAAGCAAATGTGGTGAAGAAAGCTGATGGTGCCTGGCTCTCATAAGATCTGGTGTCTAGGGTCTTAAAGGCTTGAAGTTAAACAAGCAGCCATCTAGCAGAGAAGCAGCAAGCCCACATGGAAGAAGCAGACCAGCCGGTGCGACTATTAGGTGTTGCTTGGATCTGGTAACAGGTATCAGAAGACAACAAACAAACAAACTGGCAGTTACATATTCTATCAAGTTGAGGAAGGGATGGAGTCTGACCTGTCAATCAGGTCACAGCTTGATGACTTCATTTGAAAGCATGGCAGAGATAAATAGCTCTCTGGAAGCCAGACACACACACTCTGCTTGGTTTTTCTGCTGATAAGATACATGGAGCTATGCTGATAGAACTAGAGCCCTGGAGCTGGAAGATCTATGTAGAAACCTCTCTAACACTGAGATGCCTCTACTGCCACTGGATCCACAAGACTTTCCACCCACTGGCTGTGATCTTCCTGCATTTGGTGTCATTGCATGTGTTGCATGTGTCTGAAGAGGAATTTATAGATGGGTATTGGACATATGGGCTAACATCAGACTTAAGGACTTGATCTGCCCTGGGTTGAGATGTTTCTCAATATATAATTGCTCTGTTATATAAAGCTCTTTCTTATACACATATGAGTGTCTATGAATTTGTTTCTCTAGTCAACCCAGGCTGACACACAGACAAAAAAGACATATTGTTGAGAAGGATGGTGGTCAGAGCAGAGAATCAAAACTCATCTGTATACAGCGGGACATCCCCTCACAGAGGGGTCACAGGAAAGGGATGAGTCAACCAGGGCACAGTAAAGCACCAATGAGACACACATTTCTTTGGTTCCTTGAGGCTTCCTCATCCCCCACTATCATGACCCCGTCCTGCCTTTCACTGCAAGGTAGACTGGAGCACGTGCACAGGCTCAGATAAGAGCTCACAACGCACAGAATCCAGGAACAGGAATGGCAGTAGCGATACCAAAAGGGCAGGGGGAAGGTTTGGAGAGAAGGGGAGGAAGGAGGAACCAATTGCAATGATCAACACACAACCACATACACATCTCCAAGGAGATGACTAATAGAAACCATTGGGGAAGGGAGACTGGTCGGTGTAAGATATAAAAATAATAATGTATTATTTATCAAGGGGTCACAAGGGGGACAGAGGAAGGGAGGGAAAAAAGAGTTGAGACCAAGGGCTTAATCGAAAGTAAATATCTAGACAAGAATGATGGCAACATATGTACAAATATGCTTGATATGATTGATGCATGGATTATTATAAGAGTTGTAAGAGCCCCCAATAAAATGATCTTTTCATAAAAATTTTAAAAAGAATTAACAAAACAAAACAAAACTTTTTATTGTCTAGTTGTTCCGCTGTCTGTGACATTGTTTGCTCACCACTCTTTCCCCAACTCCTCCTCCCGCAGGTTCCTCCGGGACTGTTGTGAATGGGTGGAAGTTTATAGAGAACAAACATAGTTTTACATTTAAAGTTTCATACATATTTTATCCAACTTGTCCATCATAGTCCCTTCCGTGTAGCATGACGTATTACACTTCCGCCCTGTGTTTCCTGTTTCCGTTCCTCCTCCTTTCCTGACCCTCTGAATTTTGTCCTTGGGTTAAGGTTTCCCTTTGGATCGTAACTGGTTGATTATTCTGACACAAGGGTGAGTTCAGTTCTAGACCCAAAGGGTGACTCATGACCCTAGCCTTGGGGGTCCCACCGGCCTCTATCTGAACAGCAAGACTGGCTTCTTTTACGACTTTGAGGTTCCCCATTTTCTCCCACACTATCCAAGACCACCTAATGTGATCCTTTTCAGAGCAATTGGTAGTGGTAGCTGGGCATGATATGCTCTCATATTCACCCATTTCTAACATGTGCCTGGCATGCAGCAAGTGTGGAATTGTTTGCTTTCACCGTGAGTCAAACTTTATTATATCTTGCCATTCACAGGCAAAGCACACACCAATAAGGCATATCTCTCATGACACAGTGAGTGAAACAGGCATACAATATAGGCCGTCCCGAGGGTACGTCATGATGCCCCACTTGCGGTCACCTGTAAACCAACGCCTGCAGAGCCACTGCATTACAAATTGAGGCGCGCACACTTACCTGTAATCAACTGTGGACACTGCTTTGCAAAGTTCCTCAAAGCATTACTGTTGTTGTGATTAGTATGTTTGAAGGATGTCTTAGAGTGGCTGGAAGTAGTTCTTTAATTAAAAAAAAATATATAGAAAGGCACACTGCTTACTAAAACAAACATTTGACGGACAGATAGTAACCATGCCTGACTGTTCTTTTAATTTTTTTTTCATACCTGACTGTTCTGACTTCTGCACAAATTCAATTCAAAGACAGAATCACAACTAGTTAGTCAGAGACTGACTATGGTTGGGAACACTTTCCACTTGTTCCCTGCATTGTACTCTCAAATGGAGAGTCATTGAATTACTGTAGCCCAGGCAATATACAAAGCAGCCAGATGGCACGATGGCTTAGTGCTCCGCTGTCAACTGAGAGGTTGGCAGTTTGAACTCTCCCAGGGACTTCACAGGAGAAAGGCCTGGGGATCGGCTTCCAGCCTGGGGATCGGCTTCCACAAAGAGCTCAGCCCAGGAACCCTATGCCGTACGGAGGAGTCTTTGGGTTGAAAGCGACTTAATGGCACCAAATAGCAGTAACAACAGGGTCTGAGGCGCTTCTAAAATATTCTGCATGGCTGTCACGCGAATCCTGCAGGCAGGATTGTTAAGGGAGAAGCAAGTTTGAGTCACTTGACTGAAGTCACACAGGTAAGTGGCAGATGGCCTACAAGGACTAAAACCTCAAAGAACCTGAGTGGCGCTGTTGGGTGAGTGTTGGATTGCTAACGGCAAGGTCAGGGGTTCAAAACCATCATCCTCTCTGCAGATGAGAGCTGAGGCTGTCTGCTTCTCTGTGAGATTGACAACCGTGGGAACCCTGTAAGGAGTAGCCGTGAGTCTGAGTTAACTCAACGGCAGTGCGTTGCGTTTGAGTTAAAGCTATATGACTTTCTGGTTTGTTTCTTTGAGGCATTTCTTTCCCTCTTTTCTCCACGAATCAAAAGCAAACTGAATGCATAGTGACCCTATGTAGGGTTTCTGAGAGTGTAAATATTTAAAGGAGCAGGCAGCCTCATAGTCTTCCCTCAGAGCAGCCGGTGGGTTTGAACGACCAACTTTAAATTGACAGACCAATGGCAAAGTCACAACACCACCAGAATTCCTTCTTTTTCCCATTCTAAAAACCAAAACCAGACTCACGGCCACTCATGTGATTCCAACTCATCGTGACCCTACAAGATAGAACTTAACTGCCCTGGTGGGTTTCTGAGCTCTCAGCCTTTACAGGAGTAAAACGCCTCATCTTGCTCCTCCAGAGCAGCTGGGGGTTTCAAACTGCTGACCTTGAGGTTAGCAGCCCAATGCATAGCCACTATGCCACTTTCCCAAGTAGCATTGGGTAGTCTTTGCACCCCAAGACCTGACGATAATTGCTGCACTGGACCGAATTACAGCAGTTTACTCCTGTCTGTCATCTGGCTACAGATGTTTAGGACAAATATTCAGATCTGAAGTATTTCCGTCCTCAGTGCCTTCAAAAGTCAAACTCACTGCCATCAAGTCGTTCTGACCCAGAGCAACTCTACAAGGCAGGCCAGAACTGCCTGTGCGGGTTTCTTTGATCTTTTCCCCTGGGAGTAGCTGGTGCTTTCGAACTGCTGACTTTGTGGTTAGCAGCCCAGCACCTAACCCACTACACCACCAGGGCTTGTTCAAATGATTAGCAGTTGTTCCTCATACCCGGGAGTCCTGTCTTTATCACTCTTTTGCCCAGGGCTTATGAAAAACTGCATCAGATTCTAATTTTACAGTTGCTGGCTTCATGTGTTTGAGTATAATTTTCCTTTCTCGGTCCTCTGCTTGGTTTCCTTTTGTTGTTGTTTTCATTGCTTTTTCAACCAGCAGTCTTTTTCCTTTTCTTCTGTAGGACATGCGTTTCCCATGTTGCAGCCAACATGTGAAACATGACTGCTGCCTTCCTAACGCCTCAAACAACAGCGCTGTCGAACTGCTCTGCGCTGATTTGCTGCTTCTCCTGCGATGGAGCAGACACCCAAGCCCCGCAAACCTGGAGCACAGAGCCCGTCAACGGGACCCCGGGCCCCCGAGGTGAGAGCGGACATAGCTGGTGACACCTCGACAAACCAGTGTGAGAAGGAACACGCCACCTAGAACCTATTCTGTTTTCATTTCCACTTCCCTAGGCTTACTCTGCCACTTCCTTAGCCATCTGTCACCCTCCTTGGCTCCATCATGAAGCCTGCCACCAAGCCTGACAGCTGCCGAAGGGCCAGCTGTAGAGCCGAGTTCCACTTTCATGATTGTCTTCCATTTTCATGACACCTCTGTGAGTGGCCTGGAGGGAGGGCCGCCATCTTGCTGTTTATTAATGATGCTCCCCATCGACATCTTGTTCCTATCCCCTCCTCTTTTCTTTCTCCTTTCGGAGTCATCAAATCTTTCTTAGTGTTCCATTTCACTTCCTCTACTGACTTTTCGGCAATAGATGTCAAGGAGCTCATCTCGCCTGGATCCACGTTCAATGCTTGTACAGGCAGCCGTCAAGAAATCGAGTGACGGGGTGCATTGGCTACCTCTGCTGCACCAGACTTCTTTAGAGTACTGAAGAACAAGGGCGTCTCTTTGAACTGAGGTGTGCCTGACCCAAGCATGGTATTTCCAATCACCCCATACGAACAGGAAACTTGGACGTCGAATGAAGAAGGCCTTAGAAGAATCGATGCATTGGGCTTTGAATTGTGGTTCTGGTGAGGAATATTGAAAGCACCGTGGACCGCCAAAGAACAAACAAACCTGTCTCGCAAGAAGTGCAACCAGAGTGCTGGTTAGAGTCAAGGAGGTGAGACTTGGTCTCACACACTTTGGACACATGATCAGGAGAGATTAGTCTCTGGAAAAGGACGTCACACCTGGTCAAATGGAAAGACAGGAACACAGGAGAAAACTCAGGGATGGATGACCCGGGGCTCCAACATTGGGCTCAGACATAACAGCAGCGGTGAGTGTGACGTGGGACTGGGCAGTGTTGTGTTCTGTTATCCGTAGGGTTACTGCGAGTTCTAATTGACAGCATTTAACAACAGAACTTAAGAAAAACAACAATATTGACTTTGGGGCGCTCCTGGGGGGCCTTGGTATTGTAGTGGGTTGCGTAGGGGGCTGCAAACCTCGAGGTCAGTAATTTGGAAACCATTGCTGGAGGAAGACTGGGGCGTCCTACTTCTCTCGAGTTATCGTCTAGGCCGGGGACTGTTCTACTCTGGCCGATCGGGTAGCTATGGCTGGGCACTGGTTTGGTGGCAGTGAGCTTGAGTTGAGTTTGCGTGGAGTGAATGCTCTGATAATAACTGGAAACTTGGTCATTTGAGTGCATCCAGAAACTGTGCTTCTGGAAGATCAGCCAGTGAAACTCCCCTAGAGTACAGGGGGTCTCACTCAGAATCCACTCCATGCCAATGTGCGTGTGTTTTAATTGGTCTTCTCACTTCAATTCTTTATTTTGTTTTCGTGGCTGCTGTTCTTGTTCTTAGTTGCCTTCTAGTCGATGCCAACTCCTGACTGTCGGGATCACAATAAAATCCAAACCCACTACCATGGAGGCAGTTCTGACTCCAACACACTTGCTTGAGGGCTTCTGATGGTGTCCATCATCATGGGAGCAGACAGCCTCACCTTTCTTCTGTGGGGCTGTTGGTGGATTTGAAGCCCTAACGTTGCATTTAACAGCCCAATGCCTAACCCACAGAGTGATCAGGGTGGCAAGATGCCTCCTTAATTAACCACAGTGTGGTCTGAATTAATATTATAAGACTTAATGTGTAATATGTATAAGAACTTCACAATTATATCCTTCTAATTTGCCCCTTTACTATGCGATTGTTATCATACATTTTGCTCTACATATAAATCCTGAAATGCACTGTCATTATTTTATTTTAAACTGTCAATGTATTCTAAAGAAATTTAAAAGTGAGAAAGGTGTTTTATGTCTACCTTGAATAATTTACCATACGTGATGCTGTTCATGCCTTGCCGTGTTGTAGCGGTATATTTTCTCTGGTATCATGTCCTTTCAGGCTAAAGAGCTGTATGGTGCAGGCCTGCTGGTGATTAATTCGTCCAGGTTTTCTTCACCTGAACATGTTTTATTTTGCCTTCATAAAAAAAGTTCTCAACAGTGAGAATATTCAGCGATCTTCCATTTGGGGGGATATTTTCCTTCCATACAGAGTTCTAGTTGAATGAGCGTTTTTCCTCTTTCAGAACATTAGGGTGTCATTCTATTGTCTTCTGGACCACACTGATTCTGATGAGAGAATATACATTCTCTACCTGAGTTCTCCTGTAGTAATGCGTCTCCCTCTCCTCAATTGCCTTAAGGATTTTCTCTTATCTCTGCTTTTCAGAAATTTGCCTATAATGTGCATAGGTATTTTTGTGTGTTTATCTTAAGACACATCGATATATATATATACCTGTGGGTTGCTATTTTTCATCATATTTATAAGTCACTGTATTTTGACATTTCCCCTTGCTCATCTCTCTTGCTTATTTTCTGAAATTTTATAAAGTTTTGTTACTAGGTGTCTTAGGCAGGGTTCTCTAGAGAAACAAAACCAGGACACTTATGATTAAATATATATTAAAAGATAGGTTTATACAGCAAGAAGGAATAAAACAGCTGGTTAGTCCACACAGCACCACAGAGGGCTCAGTTCAACTCATTTTTCTAGAACAGTTAATATGCTAAACGTCCCTCAGCTCACACAGGCCAAGGTCAAGGAAGGAGGCAGTGAAGTCTGTTCTCAGGCAAGACAAACAGGGTGGGGCAACAACAGCAGGAAGATGAGAAACAGTAGCTGGGGAGTGTAGCAAAGCATCCAGGAGCATAGAAAAGCAGGTCTGAGGGAGCCTGAAGCTCTAGGGTGCATAGCAAGGTGCCATGATCAACACATGGTTGAGGCAAAGGACTAGCTCAGGCAGCAGAGCACTGGTCTGATCACCAGGCAGAAAGAGAAGGAGAGGCCAGTCTTGGAAAGCCATTTATCTCATTGCCCTCCAATCAAGATTCGATCTGATTAAGCTCCACCCACATGTTCCTATGGAAGCCTATTTGGCAAAATAAACCTAACTATAACATTAGGTTCCAAACAAACAAACAAAAAACATTAGGTTCCAGCTCATACATGCATATGTTTATTGTGCTCTCAGTAATAACCCTTGGTCTCGTTAGGGTGCCTTCCAAAAACAACCCATCAAAACATTGGCTTTTAGGAGACCTGATGGGCTAGGAGATCTGCTCAGAAGATTATGACAACTGTTCATTGGGATTCCAAAAGGGGAATTGGTGGCTTTTTCTCAAAAGCAATCATGGGAGCTAATAAGAAGTTTTAAGAGAACTGAAAAAGGCTTTGGTGAGAAAAACACCAGGCCAGCTGCACTGAGGAGGAGTTGCTTTCCATCGGGACAAGGAACCTGCCCCAGGAGAATGCCATTGGGAAGCCTTACTCCATCCTCCCCTCAGCCCCGATTCAGCCCCTCTAGACTGCTTTTTAATTCCCCCAACTCAACGAGTACTTAAAAGGAACGTGATTTGAGTCACGTAAGGATGCGAAACTGCCATTTTGACATGGTATCAATGAAGAGGGTTGGCTGGTATCGAAGGGTATTGAACGCACCACGGACTGCTAAAAGGACAAACAGGTCTGTCTTGGAAGAAGTACAGCCACAGTGCTCCTTAGGGGCAAGGATGATGAGACTTTGTCTCACGTACTTTGGACCTGTTTTCAGGAGAGACCAGTCCCTGGAGATGGACATCATTCTTGGTAAAGTAGAGGGGCAGCGACAGAGAGGAAGGCCCTCAACAAGACGGGCTGAGGCAGTGTGAGGATGCCGGACTGGCGCAGGGCTTTGCTCTGTTGTACGTACGGTTGCTATAGGTCAGAGGCGACTCGCAGCCTAATGACAAATGAAGAGTGCAGAACATTTGGGGGAGGAGTCAAAACAAACACACTGCCACTAGGTCGATTCAAGCCCACAGTGACCCTAGAGGACAGAGTAGAGCTAGCCCAGGGGGGTTCCAGGACTGTACATTTTTAAGGGGGTAGAAAGCCTCATCTTTGTCCCTTGGAGTGCCTGGTGGTTTCAAACTGCTAATTTTGTGCCTAGCGGCCCAATTGGTAACAAGTATGCCACCCAAGCTTCATATCATATATATATGGAATTTCTTTATTTTAATAAATCATTTTATTGAGGGCTCTTACAGCTCTTAAAACAATCCATAAATCCATTGTATCAAGCACATTTGTACTTACGTTGCCATCATCATTTCCAGAACATTTTCTTTCTACTTGCCAAGCTGCATAGTTTGCTATTTCTGTTTACATAAAGGTGTTGATGATTTAAAGCAATACTTTTGACTGATCTGCGTACACTGGACTGCTTAACCTGCCCCACATGTTAGCAGGACTCTGCTTATTTGTCTTCTGAACCCTTTTTACTCCATGTGCTCACTTCGTGTAATTCCGTTTACTTTGCTCTCCACGTTCACTGACCTTGCTTCTCTCGTGTTCCATCTGCTGGTAAGCTTAACTAGTCAACTACTTATTTCAGGTTCTGTGTTTTTCTGCCCTAGAATTTTCATTTTGTAATTAAAAAAAATAAACAGGAGTGAAGCCTCACAGCCTCAACAACCGCTCCCCCCGCCCCATCTAAACACGGTTCCGAGCAGCTTAAAAAGGAGACAAAGTACAAATGTAATACTTGTTTATTTCCAATGTGAACATTTTTTTTCATTTTGTCCTTTTTATAGTGAACTATATTCCAACAAAATTATTCATTTATTCATCTTTATGTCCCCTTCTTCCCCTTTAAATTCACAGACATGGTTATTTTGTCACTTAAAAATATTTGTCTGCTAATTATAACATTTGTATCAACTCTATTTTTTTAAATATTGACCAATCCCACACCCCCATCCGATCACATGTCATATTTCCCTGCTTCCTGCTTTATGTCCCACCAAACACTATGAGTTGTACTGTGACTCATTAAAGAGCAGTGAGCTGGTGTGCGAGGTGTACTGGTGGATCAGCTTGCTCCCCTGGGGGGGTGGTTGGGCTTTGTCATGGGGGGCTCAGCGCAGCCTTTCTCCAGGACTGGGGAGGGTCCACACCTAAGGGCTAACCTTGCCTCAATCTCAGCGGAATGTCCAGTGGTGATAAACTTCTCTCTCCCATGACCTCTGGGAACACCAGTGTCACCTTGGGAATCTGTGCCAGGGCACAGCTCTCAAGTAGCTGTTCTCACCATGATGGGTGAAACAGGACCCAGCATATCCACAGTTTTGTTCTCAGCCAAATCCTCAGGGGCTCCCCTATACAAAGTTTTTACTTCCCTGAGCAGTTTCTTTTTCTCTCGTAGCCTGCCCTACAAATATCAACCAGTCGGCAGCCTGAATTCTGGTCTCTCTCTCTAGCCTGGATTCGGGTTCTACTTTCCCAGCATGGTGGGCCAAGCTCCGGGATCGATGTGCACTGATTTCATCTCTTGGGGTCCATATCCCCGAACCGGCAGTTGGCACTCACTGCCTTTGAGTCAATGCTGACTCACAGCGACCCCTGTGGGTTTCTGAGACTGTAACTGTTGACAGGAGTAGAAAGCCCAGTCTTTCTCCCGAGGAGCGTCTGGGGGTTTCAAACTGCCCACCGTTTGGATCGCAGCCACTACACCACAACACCACCAGGGCTCCATAGCTGTAGACTAGGCCCTGCAAACAGTTGTTTCACATGTTTTATAAATTTATTATCAGTATGGAGACAGGGTAACTCGAACAAGCCTTACCCTGTCATGACCATAACCAGACGTCACAGAGATGTAATGTGTCCATTTAATCACCGAGAAGACCCAGAAGAACATTTTGCTCCAAGTCAGAGCCAGCTGAGGAAGGACAGAGCCCACGCCCCTGGGCTTTTAGAGCAGGGTTCTGAGCCTTACTCCGCTGACTTCCCATTTCCCTTTCCCTCTTGGTCCTCCTCGAAGGGCACACAGAGAACACACAGCCATCCCCTCGCGCTCTTCACCTCTTCACCTCTCAGGTACCTCGCAGTGGCTCTCATTCTGCCTTGGTGCTTGGTTGAACTTCTCTGGCAAACTCTTTGCCCATTTTAATATGCTCCCTTTCCTTGGCGCTTCTATTCCTGTCTGACCCTCTTGCCAGGTTTCATATTTATTTTCTTGGTATGTGTTCAATGCATAGACTTCTCTCTATAAGTGTTTGGTGACTGAATCAAAGAAAAAAATATTTTCTTGGATACATTCCCCCCTCTGCCTCCTCTGGCCCCCACTCATCCTTTAGTGCAAACAGGTGCCCAAGGAGCTCCAGGAACAAAGTCCAAGTCCACAGGTGTCAGTAGGCGCACCCTTCACACTCACCTTGGGCACACTCCTCTCTAGAGAGGGGGCTGGGAATTCCTGCGTGTATTACTCATGGTACACAGGCATGAGTCCACTCTCCTTTCTTCTCTTTCTACTCTTATTTCCCCAGCATGCTCTAGGATCTCTGTGTGCAATTTCTTCATTTGCGCTGTATCTGTGTCTCTTTCCTTGGTATTTCCTCTTTGGACACACTCCTCTGGGCTTCATTATGTGTCCTCCATTCTCCAAGTTACTTCACCCTAGTCCCGCGGTTCTCAACCTGTGGGGGTTGAATGACCCTTTCACAGGGTCACTCGATTCATCACAGTAGCAAAATGACAGTGATGAAATAGCAACGAAAATAATGTCATGGTTGGGGCTCACCACCACACGAGGAACTGTATGAAAGGGTTGGGGCGTGAGGAAAGTGGAGAACTGCTGTCCAAGTCTCTCTGCTCATTGCTTCTATAGTGTGTGAGGGACTCTGGTTTTCTCTTCAAAACCTTTGATTTCAGGGCCACTTTCCTTGCGTACTTCCTCATATCATTTTCTGATCGCGCCCCCCCCCAGTCCGAGATCAGAGGCCCACCCTCCCCTTGATCTCTCCTCTTTTGTTTTTAATCCCCTTTGGTTCCACCAGGAGTTTGCCCCCTTCTTTATACCTCTGCCAAGCATCTCCTTTTTCAGAAGTGAATTTTGGCAATTACTACCGTGAAATAAAAATGGAGGTACTGTTCATGTTTCATGTCAGCCCCTCTATTCTGTTTTTGTGTATGAACAATGTCAACCCTTCTGGCTCACTTTCCATTTTGATAAACACATCTCCAGCGGTTGGCATGTCCACATAAACAATTATCTTTCAATCCCACTCCGCTTATAACTTGGGTTCTTTGGTTTGTTGGGGGCTCTTGTTAGCTCTTCAATTTCATTCTTTCTTCAAAAATTAATACAGGTCTCCCTCTCTGCTCCACATCTGTATCCTTATTGGAGTGGTTAGGAAGTGAATGACATAGTTTTATATGACTTTTCATCTTCAAAAAAGTATTTGGGGGGATTATGAAAATTTCTTTGAGGGACATCATTTTGCATCTTCAGTTCACAAACATCAGCATAAGTAATCAGCTCCTATAGAGCGTGGGAAAGTTCCCAGTGTGAACTCCAAACAAACAAGCAAGAATCTCACTTTTAAAGCTGTCTCAGAAGGAAATCTGGAGATTCTGTTTCTCCGCAGGTTCTAGGGAGTAATGTGTTCCGAACAGGTAAGATCCAGACTTCTTCTTGTGCAGATTTATGTCCAGTCTTTCTTGCAGGGCTAGAATCTTTTAGGTGAGACTTCTTGCCCTCCTTTCGTTGTCATTTTTAACTTCCATTTGGAGTGTTTTCTTTATGTGGACTTAACTAGTCTTTGAAGGCTTCTGTGACGTTTCCTTCCCTTTGCCTCTTTTCCAGCTCACTCATTCCAGTCTAGGGTCCATCCGCCATGGGTTTGCCAAACCTCTCATCAATTTCCCCCATCTGTACTTCCTCTTCCGTGGACCTCAGAGGACTTCCCCTGGACTCAATGCTTACCAACCTTGATGGCTTTGTTTTATTAGAAGCACATTTCTCCTGGATATCTCCTGCCAATGACAACCATTCCCTGGCTGCCTTCTCTGTTTTCTGTGCCCCCACCCACCCACTCTTTTTTTACTAGCTCCACCTGAAACCAATCCTTTTTTATTTCTCCCAATTTCTCCCTGAAGCTCTATTAACCACCTACCCTTCCCTACCGGGGCCAGGTGGCTTCTTTGAATTCATTTGAGCAGATGTTCCCAACTCACTTTTTTCATTTCCCCTTTCATTCTGGGCCTTTGAAGCCAGCCCAGCTGGTCCAGCCCCCGTGTTATTAGGACCTGCTCTTGGGCAGCGAGCCTACCCTCTCACTAATAAGGGACACATGCTAGTTAATTATGGTTTTATTCTCCACACCTGAGTGTGGGGTGTCACATTCCACGCTGATGATTATTTGAGCTTCATCTTTATTTCCTCTACAAATGGAAAGTACCTCCTATTTTTGTCTAAAGACGGTTCAAGTTCAAGTTCATAACTCATACTGGGGAACTATTGTTAGCTCTGCCAAGATGGTTAATTCTCACGAATCGAACCATAACACCTTTTTGTTGTTAGCATCCCGAGTTGCTGCTGGATTGGGTCTGACTCCTGGAGACCCCATGAGCGTGTCCCCTTGACCTGTGGGTCAAGGTGGAATTGTGCTCCAAAGGGTTTTCAGGACCGTGACCGTCTGGAAACAATTTACCACCCAGTCTTCTGAGATGCTTCTGGGTGATAGAACAAACTAATCTTTTGGTCAGTCGCCAAAGGCTCAATAGCTTATCGTACATTACCTAGGGACCTATTGTCTTTTATAGTCACAGCTTTTTTCTTTAAAAAAAGAGTAATTTTATTTTTTTCGTTGAAAATATACACAGCAGATCGTGCGCCCGTTCAACAATCCCCACATGTACAATTCAGCGACATCGACGACAGTCTTGAAGTTGTGTGACCCCTCTCCTCCTCCTTTCCCAACGTCTTCCTCGCCCTTTAACGTAACGCACTGCCATCCACGTTTCCTATCTAGTCTGTCAGGTTGTTAGATTTGATACCACCTACACACACGGTCCTTCTTCTTTTGATACTTCCTGCCGTGCTCGACATCTTGCCCTTAGAATCTTTCAATCGTGCAACTCCGGGCTTGCATTTTTTCTTGGTTCTTTCAGTTTAAGATATGCTAAGCATGTTCTTCCCTTATAATTTTCTATATTTAATTATATTTTACTTTGTCTTCTTGGGCATTCCATTCAGCTCTTTCACTTCATCATTTCTGCTGTGTCTTTTAGCTTCTCTGTTTAAGAGCAAGTTTCAGAGATCTTCTAACATCCATTTTAATTTTCCATTATTTCCCATCTTTTAAATGACCTTTTGTTTTCTTCATGCATGATGTTCTTTTTAAAAAAATTCATTTTTATTGGGGGCTCGTACAACTCTTATCACAATCTATACATACATCCACTGTATCAGCACATTTGTACATTTGTTGTCCGCATCATTCTCAAAACATTTGCTTTCTACTTGAGCCCTTGCTATCAGCTCCTCATTTCCCCCCTCCCCATTTCCCCTCTCTTATGAACCCTTGATAATTTATAAATTATTATTATTATGTGTTATCTTAAACTGTCTGACATCTCCCTTCACCCACTTTTCTTTTGTCCATCCCCGAGGGAGGAGGTTATTTGTAGATCCTTGTGATCAATTCCCCCTTTCAACCCCACTTTCCCTCCACCCTCCTGGTATTGCCATTCTCACCACTGGTCCTGAAGGGATCATCTTTCTTGGATTTCCTGTGTTTCCAGTTCCTGTCTGTACCGGTGTACATCCTCTGGTCTAGCCAGATTTGTAAGGTAGAATGGGGATCATGATAGTGGCGGGGGAGGAAGCATTTAGGAACTAGAGGAAAGTTGTATGTTTCGTCGTTGCTACAGTGCACTCTGACTTGCTCATTTCCTCTCTGTGACCCTTCTGTAAGAGGATGTCCAGTTGCCTACAGATAGGCTTTGGGTTCCCAAACTGCACTCCCTCTCATTGACAATGATATGATTTTTTTGTTCTTTGAGGTCTGATACCTGATTCCTTCAACACCTCATGATGACAGGCTGGTGTGCTTCTTCCACGTGGGCTTTATTGCTTCGGAGTTAGATGGCTGCTTGTTTACCTTCAAGCATTTAAAACCCAATGCTATATCTTTTTATAGCTGGGTACCTTCAACTTCCTTCACCACATTTTCTTATGCACCCATTTGTCTTCAGCGATCATGTCAGGAAGGTGAGCTTCATGGAATGCCAGTTTAATAGAACAAAGTGTTCTTGCATTGAGGGAGTAGTTGAGTGGAGGCCCAATGTCCATCTGCTACCGTAATACTAAACCTATAAATATGTGCACAGAGCTCTATTTCCCTATCCTCATATGTAAATATATTTATATACGTACATGCCTTTATTTAGCCCTCTATAAATGCCCTTTGCTTCCTAGTCCTTTCCTCTATTTCCTTTTACTTTCCTCTTGTCCCACTATCATGCTCAGCCTTCATTTGGGTTTCAGTAATTCCTCTCGGTTACATTGCCCTTGAGCAAGCCCTCCCAGGCCTCTTACACCCTCTTTGCCACTGATTTTGGATCACTTGTTCCCTTGTCCTTGGGTTGGTTAACACCACTTCCCATTCATGATGTTCTTGATTTTATCCAACAGCTCCTCAGCTCTTCCATCATTAATATTCAATGAATCAGGTCTATTCTTGAGATGTTCTTGAAATTCTGGTGGAATATATTCATGGTCGTATTTTTTGTACTTGTGGACTTATTTTAATTTTCTTTAACTTCAACTTGAACTTACCTGTGAGTAATTGATAATCTGCTCCACTGTCAGCTCTTGGCCTCATTTTGACTGCGTGAGTTTCTCCATCATCTAGTCCCACAGATGTAGTCAGGTTGACTTCTATGTATGCTATTTGTTGCAATCCATATGTATGAACAATCACTGTTTAGGTTGTTGAAAAAGGTATTTGCAATGAAGAAGCCATTGGTCTTACAACATTCTATCATGTGACCTCCAGCTTCATTTCTATCACCAATGCCATATTTCCATCTATTTTTTCTTCCTCTTTGTTTCCAACTTTTGCATCAAACAACACACCGCACTAGATGAATCTAGTGAAGAGCAAGCATAGCCCTTTAGGGACCAAGGTGTGCCTGGCCCAACCTATTGTATTTTCTCAATCACCTCATGGAAACTGGACATTGAATAGGAAGACTGAAGAAAAATCGATATGTTTGGATTGCAGTACTAGCAAAGAATATTGAAAGTACCACAGACTGCCAAAAGGACAAACCGATCTGTCTCGGAAGACGTCAGGAAAGAACAGTCCCAGGGAAAGGACACCACGTTCGGCAGAGTAGAAGGGCAGAGAGAAAGAGAGGCAGACTCTTGATAAGACAAGCAAAGATTGTCGAGCAAACTTTGTCAAGCAAAGGTCGACACATGGGCTGTTCATGCTTTGGAACAATGGTGAGGATGGCAAAAGACGGGGCAGTTGTTCATGCTGTACTCAGGATGGCTAGGAGTGCCTGAGGGCACTTGACAACTGCGTACCAGATAGATTTTAAAAGAGACCAATGCTCAAGATAGACATTCTTTACGAGTTATTGTTTGGTTTGGGGAAGGCTTCCAATGGCATTTCTACTTCTATATTGAAGAAAACGATCAAGGCCTTTATGTTTGACCTACCCACCGGAATTTACCAGATGGTTCTGCTAGTATCATATTCCATTTAACATCTCTAAAAATAGCCCCAATTGCTCTGATAGGCTCAAGGTACGTCAGACTAATTATTACTCAAGCAGAAAGCTCTGCACTCTATGCTTTCAAGTCATCCTTCATGCATAGAGAATCAGGGTCTCCGTGGTCCTTTCAGATTGCAGGAGACTTTACGAGGCTGGGGCCAACAACAGTGCCACACAAATGGTACTGGTAAGTACCATTGGGCTGGCTCTCACTCATAGAAAACACTGGCTGTTTCTATTCGCAGAGCCTGGGAAGCATCTGAGGACCCCTTAGTAAGCATCGTCTTTATAATATCGGAATCAACTCTGGTATTTACCTCCATTTTGGAGCTGGAGCTGCTCTAAGTTTGGGGGTTTTGTCTTTATCAGTCTTTCGACCGGAAAGTCTGAGGGTTTTGTTTATATTTATCATTATTTATTTATTTTAAACTAGCAGTGCTGGTAGACTAAGTTCTCATTTACTGGGCCCTGTGTGTGACTGCACCAACAATGACTGGCTATAGATCCTTAGTGTGTGGTTGGCTGATGTGTTGGGCTTTGGCTTGAAGATACAGCCGTTAGAAAGCAAACATTCCATCTGTTGACAGATGATTTCTTTGGGAGGAATATCAACATGAATTCCTATTCTGCTGCTTGTGTTTACTAGCTGAAACACCTGGACAGTCTAAACTTTCTTTCAAAACATAAAATCCATCAAGGTTAAGACACCTTTTAAAGGAGTGAACCAGTCATTTAGTTCATTCCTCCTGGGACTTTGAGCATGTCCGTAAGTCTTCCTTATATTGCGAGCCGAATAGAAATGGGTACCTTTAAAGATATTTTTAAGATTAGGAAACAAAAAAAGGCAGAAGGAGCCAAATCTGGACTGTAAAAATAAATGCAAAAAAAAAAATGCCAAAAACTCCCCATAGAAATGTCTGCAGTGCCAATGAGGGCAACGAGCAGGAGCATTATCATGGTGGAGATGAGAAGTGCCCAGGGAAGCTCTGGTGAAGCTTTCCTGGGTGTTTTTCTGTTAAAGCTTTAGCTAACTTTCTCAAAAACCCTCTCATAGCCAACGGATATGATCATTCTATGACCCGCCCAAAAGTCAACAAGCAAAATGCCTTGAGCATCCCCCGAAACGACTGCTGTGGGCCTTGCTCTTGCCCAGGGCACTTTTGCTTTGACCTGAACACTTCGACCTCTCGGGGCCATTGCGTTACCTGAGCTTTGCCTTCAGGATCGTGCTGGCACAGCCGTGTGCCATCTCCTGTTATTAATTCTTCCAAGCAATGCCTCAGGATCTCGACCCCACTTCTTTACAATTCCCATGGGAAGCTCTGCTCTTGTCTGCAGCTGAAGAGTTGTAGAATGTTGAGCCTCAGTTTCCTCATCTGCAGAAATGGATATAACAGTGTCTACTTCCATTGACTGTTCTCATTGTCAAATGAGGGCATCGACTGGTACTGTAGAATGCGAGATAAATGATTATAAATTGCTATGAGTTGGAACCAACTTGACGGCACCTACCAACCACCAACTCCACCACCACCCATCCACGGTAGGGGATTGGTCCTTTGGGAAGGGTTGGGCTAGGGTTGCATCTCCTTTGAGACAGAGGTGGAATCATAGACAGAAGATGAAAACTCTGGGTAAAGAAGTAAAAGACATATGTCCAGTGAGAGCAGAAGGCTTCTTTCCTCTTTAATAGACTGCTGAGTGGATGGGAGCATGTGTCTTTTTTATAGGAAGTAAGGAGGGAACATTCACTTTTAAAAAATATATTTTTAGAGTATGTATTTTAAATTTATTTCAGGTGGCAAGATACACACCCACTCACGATTTCTATATGAACTTTGGGTACATTTTTCCTTTGGTGTCTCCATTCTATCTCTACTCATTTTACTTTGTCACAATTAATTTAGACTTTTTGCCCCCTGCCTTGAAATTCTTATCTGTGCTTTAAACTAACTATTGTCAGTTTATACTCACAGATAATCATTTATACGAGAATATAGCTCAAGGCAAACATTGCTCTTTACTACTTAGGCTCCTTGTTATTTACTTTAATGATGGTGTCAGGGAAGAATTTGGGTTCAAGGATAAAAGATTATTTCTGGGCATTAGATTGGGGGGCTCCCTCCGTCTCCGTGGATCTGCGAAGTCTGTTTTCCATATGAGAATGGGGTTCTGTTCTATGCTTTTCATCTTCCTTATAAGGATCCCTCTGCTGGGTCTTAGAGGAAAAGAGTCAGCAATGCTTGCTGAATCTCATGAGATTGGAGGCAGTAGTTGACAGCATAGGTTTTGTGATTGAAGGGTTTTCTTTAGAGGGGGCCAGGGCAGTATTAATTCTGTGAAGAGTGTTAGATTCCATTGGTGTAAGACTTGAAAATGTGGACAGGAGGTCAAGGGTCACTGAAGGTGACCTCTGCCCTCTTAACTACGTTGCTTAGGGCCGATCCTAATTTTATCTCTCATGTTGACTCTGTTCACGCTGATCACAAGCCTGGGAATGCAAACTAGACTGAATGGACTTTGACGGGCTACATGGTGAGCTTAAGGGACAAGAATGTTAATACAGGAAGGGTGCCATGCTCAGAACGGAAACGTTGTGGGACTCTTGAGGGGTCTGCTGCTGGCAGCGCCTCACTCACAAGGTCTGTGTGTGGGAGCGCTGGGTGCCAGGGTAATGGAGCTAGGATTTAGCTGAGTTACCTCTTAGCCACAAAGCACATTTCCAAACAGCACGGAACCTCCACTGCCTGATATTATTTAGCATCACTCTGGATTCCACCTGTGGTTATCTAAATTTCCTCTGATGCCACCTGTGGTTTGTTCACATGGGTGCGAGGATTTAGTAAAAGCACTTGGTAATTTTAAAAGGTCCACGCAAATCTTGTTTTTATCCAAAATCTGTGTGGACCTTTCATTATTTTAAAGTTCGACCATTTGACATAACAGATAAATGATAGTCTGCAGCAGTTGGAAGAGCAGCTTCAGTTGATTAGTGGTTGAAGTGGAGAAAGATGTGACAGCCTACTTCTCGAAAGATTACGGCCTTGGAAACCCTGCGGGCCCCTCTCCTCTGTCCGACAGGCCCACCAGGGAGCCCTGGTGGCATAGTGGATCATGCGTTGGGCTGCTAACTTCAAAGTCACCAGTTTGAAACTACCAGCCGCTCTGTGGGAGAAAGATGGGGCTTTTTACTCCTGTAAAGGTTTACTGTCTCAGAAACCCACAACGGTAAGTTTACTCTGTCCTGCAGGGTTGCTATGAGTCAGACGTGCCGTTATGAGTGTGATTTGATTTATAGGGCCACTATGCCTTGGAGTCAACTGATGGCCATGGCGGTGATCATGGGTGTGTCCCGGGGAGGGAGATTAGAGGATTGTAAGAGGGTCCTTATCCAGGTTAGTAGGTTCTGGAAGGTAAAGGCATTGAGGTTGGCAGTAAGCGGGGAGTTCTACTGAGAACTCAACTGTGTCTTAGCCTTTGGGTGAGCGGAACAGGACACAGAATGAAGCCTCTTGGCCCTACTCCCAGAAAACCTTTGAAAGCTGAAACTGCCTTTGTTGATTCACAAATCCTTAGAAATAAGTTTGTGTGGGCTCAGGAAATCTAAGGGGTTGATGGAGGTGAGGCTTTTCCGGCCTCGACCTAGAAGTCTATTGGATGGAGTCTGCAGGGAAGGATGATAGGGAGCCGGGCAAGGGGAGTTGGGGAAGTAGGCTTACAGCACGATTCTCTTTCTTGGTGCCTCTCGCCTTGGCTGGGTGGACAGAGTGGCCGTAAGTGTGCAGGGGACAGATCCTGCCTGCTGGCCACCATTGTTAGCTTGTCCAGAAGTCAGGGCACCTCTTTTCATCCCTGTGGGGTGCCTGCTTTCTGACAATTTTTAGTCAGACTCTTTGGAAACTGGTGAGACAAGACAGGAAATCTCTCAGGAATCGGGAAGGAGCTGGTAAAACGTGTTGCAGTGCGTAGAAAGCACAGAGGCCTGGGGCCTCTGCAGGCTCTCGCGTCTCATCTCTGCGCTCTCACTCGCTGCACCTGCGTTCTCCGGATGTATGACTGGGTCTCTAGTCAGCCAGTTTCTGGTCTTCTCTCTGACGATGTGATTCAATCTCAGAAAGCCCAAGGCTTCATCCTGAGTGCATCTTGGTATCTGAGCAGTCTTCCTGATTGCTGGTCTCTTCTTGGGCTCCAAAGGGGTCAGGGGAGGGATGTGCTAGAACTGGTGTATTCTGACTTGCAGCAACCAAGTGCTAAGTTTCAGGATTTTTGCAAGCCAGTTGGCATCACATTGAGAACTTGAAATGGACAAAGGTGGCAATATTTATACCATGGAAATTGGCCTGAAAACCCGTTACTATCCAGACAATCGAGACCCACAGTGACCCTCGAGGACAGAGCGGGACGTCCCCGGACGGTTGCCAAGGCTCTCAACCTCGTTACCGCAATGAACTGCTCCATCATTCTGTAGCGTGGCTCGTGGCTTCCAAGCGCCAATCTTTCAGGTAGCAGCCGAGTGCGTAATCACTGTGGAAATGGGCACAGGCTGTAAACCAGGGCCTCCCCCGGGTAGTTGGCTGTTAAGCATTTATTAACTCTGCGGGAAGTGCACATTCTAAAATAGCCTGTTGTTGTGGCTTCTAATTCACTTCCCAGAGGTCAGGAGAAGGGGCCAAATCAAACCAATCCCACTCCTGTCCAATCCGTTCGGACTGAGAGTGACCCTGCAAGACAGAGCAGAACTGCTCTGGGGACATACTTTAATTGAGAGCATGCGTCTCTTTGCTGTTGGATACCCTGGAGAGAGAACCAATCCTGGGCAATACTCTGGGCTGCACAGGGACCAGGCGCCTGCTGCCCAGGTTCTTGGCTACCATTGCCCTGGCATGCCCACAGAGATTTCCGGGTTACTAATGAGAACAGTGGCCACCTGTGTCTTTAAGTCTTTAGGTGGAATTTTTAGGAACGTTGGAATGGGCACATATGGTTGTTGGCTAGCCTTGCGTTCCGTGCAGGAAAAATACCAAAGCCTTTTCAGTGACTTAAAAATTACATGTGTAGCAAGTGAAGATGACGATGACGATTGAATCAACCCTTCACAACCAGTTCCAGCGTGGACAGACAGATCTATGTACCATAGAGGGCAAGCACAGGTTGTCTGTCTAAGCCTCTGTCTAAACAGGAACCTCTCTGGGGCAGAGAGCACGTTCTGGAGTGTGATGGCAGAGACAGGCTCCGGCTCTGAGCCTGCTTAGAACTCCTTTCCAGCCTCTCCCTGTCCCTTCCTTATCTGTGGATGGCAATCACACAAGATCTAGATGTCAAGCTGTCACTAATCTTCCAACCAGAGCAGCTGGGGGTTGGCAGGTGCCCAGGCATCTGACTCTGTGGCTTTAAGCCACTTTGGCCTCTTTGGGTGATCAGACCCCAGAGGTACCATGTGTGAGCAATGCGTGCCCCACCCCCACCCCCCAAAGCTTTCTTTTCCCATCCTCCACTGCAGCTCATGGTGAAACCAGATCACCACAAAACAGCAACAAACATCCCACAAACCAACCAAGCAACTACATACTCACAAAACCACCACATGACAACAAAATCAAGCCCCCTTGACAATAGGAAACCCCAAGCAGCAGCCTCAGTCACCACCCCTAACTCACTGCCTTCCAGAAAACGATAGAAGCATGTTCTTCAGAAAGCACTCCACTCATGAATCCTATTGTCCTCCCACTACTCCAACTGCATGGAAATAGACACTCCGTCGGCCTCCATTTCTAGCTTTCCTGCCTAGAAGTCACTATCCTCTGGTCTCCTCAGAACTGGTTGTTCAGAGCGATGGCTGATCGCGGGGGCAGCAGGCAGTGTGCGTGGTAGAGTGCCAGCGTCTGCCATTCCCACTATGTCCGAGCACAAGGGGAGTCAGAGAGCGTTGCTGGGAAGACAGGACAACTTTCCAATGGCACATTCTCCATCAGGACCCAGCCTACATCCCATGTTTGTACTTAACCTGTACAGGTAACTAACCTGTCCGAGGTCACTCAGAATGAGTGGAGAAATGAAGCAGAGAGTGTCATGGTCCAAAGTTCTCCACCAGGTCCTGCAGTTGGCGGGGCTTGGGCCAGACTGCTATCCTGGTAGTACGGGCACATTATAGACAACGGATGGAGACAGCTGAAGTACTACGGTACGGGGAGAGAGCAGAACGCTAGGGTAAAAGAGGTGGATTTTAATCCTGGGCTGCCAGCCAGGCACTGCTTCCTTGAGTTTCCGATCTCTCACATGTACAAGAGGGCTTCAAAATGTTCGTGGAAAAACTGAATGAAAAGGTCGCGGGAGTTTTCCGTAAACTTTTTCAAGTCCCCTCATGGAAGGAAATGGTTGGATTGGCAAACGTTGGCCCACTTGGTACAGCTGCCAAACCAACCATGGCTATTACATCTTTTAAATGGCTGGGGGAGGGAGGAGAAGGATAACACAGAAAAATTACACGAAATTCAAAGTTTGGCGTTCATAAATGAAGTTTTATCAGAACGCAGCCATGCTCCTTCATTTTCGGGTCTAGGACTGGTGTGGCACAGTGGTGGCAGGGCTGAGTGGTTGTAAGAAAGACCCACAAAGCTGACAATATTTACCATGTGGCCCTTTACAGATCAAGTGTGGCAATCCGTGGACGAGACGGTTCTGTAAGGTCCTTCCAGCTCTCCCATCCTAGTTAGCACACTAAATGTCTGAATGCGCAATCACATAGCTCTGTTCCTGTCTCTTGCTGTCTGGGACCAGGTTGGATTCAGATTCATCCTCAAAGCTCCAAACCCACTGTCACTGAGTCAATTCCGACTCACTGCGGCCCTAAGTAGGGTTCCTGAGACTGTGAGCCTTTTTGGGACAAGACAGCCTCAACTTTCTCCTGAGAAGCAACTGCTGGGTTTGAACCACTAACTCAGCTATTAGCTGTCAGAGCTTACCCTTCTCCCCCAACACTGGGATCCCTGCTTGTCTGAGTCCAGGTTACATTCAGTCAAAGGGAAGTGATATGCAGATCCCAAGGAAGAAATGGCTGGAGAACTTGGGCTTCCCAGCAGGGGAGACAGAGGGAAATGGGAGGTAGATGTAGCTGGACATGGAACAGAAAACCATTTCGTGGTCATCATAATTATTCTTTGATCAGCTACAGTGCTGAGCCCACGGATGGGGGCACGCCGTCATCTCTGAGTCTATTCCAACGTCAACTCTGGGCAGAATGCCTAGTGCGGACCAACGTTAAGAAAACCAGAGTCGATGCCTCGTCTGTAACAGAGCAGACTTTCAAGACAGAAAAAGGTGGTCTGACGCCGAGTTCTCTTTCCATTTCTGTCTTCATGTGTTCATCAGACACACAGCTGAAGGTTCCGTCATCTAGCCTGGAGGAGAGGCCCACATTAAGCACTACCCTGCAGTACAGGGCAGTCCTGTGGCCAAGCCCCCAGCCAGGGCATCTGGACCCTGCCTGGGATTGGTGTCTGCCCTGGGCTCCTTTCCTGTGTGCACTGGGCCTGTCGACTGCAGGAGAAGCTGGTCCCCCTCAGGCGAGTTCTTTAACCTTAGAAGCCAAGCCGGTTCTAAAAATAATGCCAACTACCGCCTGTGGGCGGCAGTGACAACACTGCTATTGTCAAAGGAAAACAGACCAGTAAATAGGGTTGGGCCTGTAAGACATGGTAATAAAGAGCCGGTATGCGACACTAAGGGGGCACGGGAAACTATCCACCCTCAAAGAAGCAGGCTGTTCAAAACACGTGGGCTTTTAGAACTTTTTGGACCGCTTCTCTGCCCCTCCAGGAATCTCCTCTACCCTTCACCTGACAAGTGACCTTGGGCCTCCACAATGTCGTCCTGATCTGCTTTCCTCTCCTTGGCCTTCTCCAGGCTAGATAGCTTCCTGATCATTGCTAGACCTTCTACACACTCCACGTGTCCGTCTGTGACTCCCTTGAAAGGCAGTCTGGTGAAGGGGAAGAGACACAAACTCTGGCAGGGGCTGTTCCTGGCTTTGAATCCTGGGCCTTCGACAGTGTGGCTTTGGGGGATATTACTTGAACTCTGAGTCTCAGTTTCCCTAAATGTAAAATAAGTGTTGTAATTACTTAGTAGCAGAGTCGCGATGATTCGATGAGAGAGATGCAGAAGCTATTTGGCACAAGGTGTGCCTTCCAAAATATGTATATGCCCTGTGGCCTTGGGCCTCCCATGCTGGGTAGGGGTAAGGATGGGTGGGTTCTTTTGGCCATTCTCCCAAGAAATGCTTTTTGACCTTCACCATGCACCCTGCACCTGGGACGCACGAACAAAGCAGATGCAGCCTCTCTGGTGAGCAGAGGCTATTTGTCCAGGTAATGTACAAATAGTCAAACATGGTGGAGAGGGAAAAACAAAAACCAACGATTAAATAAAGCTAATGGATGGAAGGGTCTCCAAGCAACACTGGCACTAATTGGTGGTATAGCCTTGGATGTCGCACAGAGGTTAACTCAAGCCTGCTGTTTTCAAAGTGTTCTCAGAGTGACCCCCGGTACCTGGGAAGGTGTCTCATCGTCTCTATCAGGTGGGCATGAGAGACAAATGGAGGGAAGGCTGAGCTTTCAGATCCTTGACCTCTACTTTTAATCTTTATGTTTTTTTCTTGTAGCTACTTGGCTTTTGTGTGAGATTCTAACAAGTGAAAATGGTCTATTGTTTTGTTTTTTTTCTTGTTTTTCTTTTATTTTAACAATTTATTGGGGCTGATACAATTCTTTTCACAGTTCATACATATACATACATCAATTGTATAAAGCACATCTGTACAGTCTTTGCCCTCATCATTTTTTCTCTTTTCTTCTTTTACATTTTATTAGGGACTCAAACAACTCTTACCACAATCCATACATATACATACATCAATTGTATAAAGCACATCCATACATTCCCTGCCCCAATCATTCTCAAGGCATTTGCTCTCCACTTAAGCCCCTTGCATCAGGTCCTCTTTTTTTTCCCCCTCCCTCCCCATTCCCCCCTCCCTCATATGCCCTTGGTAATTTATACATCATTATTTTGTCATATCTTGCCCTATCCGGAGTCTCCCTTCCCCCCTTCTCTGCTGTCCCTCTCCCAGGGAAGAGGTCACATGTAGATCCTTGTAATCAGTTCCCCCTTTCCAACCCACTCACCCTCCACTCTCCCAGCATCGTCCCTCACACCCTTGGTCCTGAAGGTATCATCCACCCTGGATTCCCTGTACCTCCAACCCTCATATGTACCAGTGTACAGCCTCTGTCCTATCCAGCCCTGCAAGTTAGAATTCGGATCATGGTAGTTGGGGGGAGAAAGCATCCAGGATCTAGGGGAAAGCTGTGTTCTTCATCGATACTACCTCACACCCTAATTAACCCATCTCCTCTCCTAAACCCCTCTATGAGGGGATCTCCATTGGCCGACACTTGGGCCTTGGGTCTCCACTCTGCACTTCCCCCTTCATTTAATATGATATACATATATACATATATACACATACATATATACATATACACATATATACACATACATACACACACATATCTTTTTTGTTTTTTTGCATGATGCCTTATACCTGGTCCCTTGGGCACCTCGTGATCGCACTGGCCGGTGTGCTTCTTCCATGTGGGCTTATTTGCTTCTGAGCTAGATGGCCGCTTGTTCACCTTCAAGCCTTTAAGACCCCAGACACTATCTCTTTTGATAGCCGGGCACCATCAGCTTTCTTCACCACATTTACTTGTTCACCCACTTTGGCTCCAGCCGTTGTGTCGGGAGAGTGAGCATTATAGAGTTCAATTTAATAAAAGAAGGTATTCATGCATTGAGTGAGTGTTTGAGTAGAGGCCCAAGGTCCTTCCGCCACCTTAATACTTGACCTATAAATATAGACACATAGATCTATTTCCCCATCCTCCTATATATATTTGCATGTACATGTCTTTGTCTAGACCTCCATGAATGCCCTTTGACTCCTAGCTCTTTCCTCCATCTCCCTTGACCTTCCTCCTGCCCTACTACCATGCTTCATTGCCACCTGGGCTAGAGTATACCTCTTCTCTAAGCAACCTTACCCTTGATCATTTCCCACCAGGCCTGCCACTCCCCCTTCTCTACCATTTGGGGTCCCATGTTTTTCCCTTGTCCCTGGGTTTGTTAACACCACTTCCTTGCCCCCCTACCCCCCCACCCCGGTCTATTGTTTTAAAAAGATGATTCGATATCGATTAACATCAAGTTCTCTTCTTGCATTGGAATTGTGGTTCAGGAAAAGAATATCGGGAGAACCAGGGACTGCCAAAAGGACAAAGCCATCTGTCTTGGAAGAAGGATAGCCAGAGAGCTCCTTAGAAGCAAGGACAGGGAGACTTCCTCTGACATATTTTGGACATATTTTGGACTGGTCAGGAGAGACCAGTCCCTGGAGAAGGATATGATGTTTGGTAAAACAGAGGGCAGTAAAGGGGAGGAAAGCCCACCAGGAGACGGGTTGGCACAATGGACTCAGGCATAGGAACAATTATGAGGCTGGAACAGGATTGGGCAGTGTTTCGTTTGTTGTTTATAAGGTTGCTCTGGATCAGAACTCACTTGATGGCATCTAACAGCAAGTTCTCTCCTGGCTTAAAGACGGGGAGAATTGTGAAGTTAGATCTCCCTCACTGTACTGGTGCCTCCTGCAGCTACAACTGCAGCCTTTACCTTGATCAATGTGGTGCCATATTTCCTTCGTTCTAGTCCTTTGATCTAGAAGGTCAAGCTAATTTTGGGATTTTAAAAAATCATCTTATTGGGAGCTCTTACAAATAATATAACAATCCATAATTCAATTAGAGCAAGTCTAATTGCACAATCGCTGCTCCCCCATTTTCAAAACATTTTCTTTCTTCTTGAACTCTTTGAGATCAGCTCCCCTTTATTTCTTCCCTCTCCCACTCTCCCCACCAGGAACCCTTATTATCACATTATATATTATTATTATTTTTGCTGTATCTTACACCATCCCATGTAGCTGTTCACCTACATTTCTGCTATTCATTCTCCTCCAGTGAGATTATACAATCATCATTACTGTCAACTCTACCTTCCCACCTTCTCTTCCCATGCCCTCAGGGAATCCTCACTCCCATTATTGTTTCTGAAGGGTGTATCTATCTTGGATTTCATGCATCGAATGACCTTAATTATCCAGATTAACCTTTACAAGTCTCACAGCTTTGGAATTTGATCTCGGCATCCTATGGATTGTTCTTGGAAGCAGCAGTCAAGAAATCTAAGTATTGCATTAGGCCGATATGTTACAAAATACCTCTTTTAAAATGATGATGAAGGTACACTTTACCCAAGCCAAGGGCAATTTTATTTGTCTCCTATACATATGAAAGTTGGAAAGTGAAAAGGAAGCGTATTAGAGGAATTGATATTTTGAATTATGGTGTTGGCAAAAAAATATTGAACAAATTGCTGATTGCCAGGAGAATAAACAACTTAGTTTTACAAGAAATACAACCAGAATGTTCCCCCGATGCTAGGATGGCTAGACTTTAACTCACTTACGTTGGACACATCACAGTTGTTATTGTTTGTTGCTGTCAAGTCGGTTCTGACTCATAGTGACACCGTGACCAACAGAATGAAACACTGCCCGGTCCCACGCCAGCCTCACAGTTGTTATGTTTGAGCCCGTTGTGGCAGCCACTGTGAGGATCCATCTCATCAAGTGACTTCCTCTTTTTCATTCCCCTTCCATTTTACCAAGTATGCTGCCCTTTTCCAGGGACCGGTCTCTCCTTATAATGCAACCAAAGGATTTGAGATGAGATCTCGCCATCCTCTCTTCTAAGGAGCATTGGAACTATACTTCTTGCAAGACGAATGTGTTTATTCTTCTGGCAGTCCATGCTGCTTTCATCATTGTTCACCAGCACCATCATCCTTCTGAGTCTTCCTCTTTCAATGTCCAATTTGCATATGAAGCAATTGAAAATACAATGACTTGGGTCAGGTGCACCTTAGTCCTTGAAGTGACATCTATACTCTTTGACGCTTTCAGGTGGCCTTTCAAGTATTGGCACAGCTTCAGGAAAGTCCAATTGTGAGCTAAGGACATCCTGGTTACCAGAGTAGAGGGTCCATAAAAGGAGGAAAACCCTCAACGGACTGGATAGACACAACAGTCACAGCAGTGGGCTGAAATACCCATGAGCATGAACATGAGGGCGGACAGACGACCCTTCCTCCTCTTCTACGCAAGACGTGCGAGAGATGGAGCCAACTGAACCCTAACTCCCCCAAAGACATCCTGTCTAATAAGTAATAATTCCACTTTTGGATTATCTGCTGATGTGCGCTGCATGCCTCTGATATCTTCATCCGAGATGTTTATATAAATGTGGGTTAGGACAGGGACCCGGGCAGAGATTTTTGGATTTCTACTATAGACTACCTCCAGATTGAATTAACTATTCATCAAAAGCCTTTGAATTTCATTTCATTTCAGGTGTCCAAATGACCATCTGCGCACAAGAGCATCCAATCAATATTCTCTCTTATCTTCTTAAGACAAAACAACACACACACGCACACACAAACCAATAAACAAAACAAAACATGTAGGCTATTGAGTTGATGCTGATTCATAGTGACCTTTTAGATCTGGCTACATTGGGTTCTCAACGCTGTAATAGTTCTGGAAGCAGACTGCTACATAGTTCTCCTGTGGTCCGGCTAGTGGGTGTAAACCACCAATCTTTTGGTTAGCAAGCAAGTGCTTAACTACTGTGGTAGCAGGGCTCCTTTCCCTCCTTATTTTATATTCTTATTTAATGGTTACTACCTGTCAAGGTCTTGGATAGACCCCTGGGAAAGAAGATACATAAAATGACCGCATTCCCAGCTTGTTGGGAAGATGGACAAATATATAAACCCATCGTCGTAGCAAATAACAGCTCAAGGGAGGATGTGAACCAGGTACAAGAGAAGAAATGCTTAGCTTTGCCTGGAGCTGTCAGAGAAATGTTCTCAGACAACAAGACTTCTTGGATGATCTTATTTAAAAACCCACCCATGCGAACTAATTCCTAATGTCCTGTGAGATCTAGAGAAGTGAAGTCTATGACGTCTCTGACCGAGGTTCTCAGATGCTTCTTGAGTTTGCTTGAATAGGGAGGTGCCTAGCAGGGTGAGGAGTAGAGGAAAGCAAGGTCAGAAGTGCGGGGATTGCAGAGTAGAGGCATTTCCCCGCAGGAGAGGTGGAGAGGGTAGCAAGCAAGTTTTCAGTCACTCAAGGGACTGGTGGTGCTTTTAGGTTGTGGGGAGGACACCTGTAAGTCTGAGTTTCAGAGGTCTACAAGAAATCTGGTAGGAAATGTATTTTTCTTCCATAATCTTGTCTTTTCTTCACCAGCACTGATTTCTTTGATGTCAGATTTCCTGTTCTCATGACTGCTGAGTGAGGAGAGGATTCGGCCCCGGGGGTCTTCTATAAGAGGCCAAAAAGTTTGTGGGAAAATTCCACTACATTTTCATTCTCTTTTCCCACGAAGTTTCTGATCCTCCCTCCTATTTGAGGGAGTAGAAACCCGTGATTAAGGAACCCTTAATCTATGAGATGCCCTTTTCATCTGAGCTGCTGTTTCCACACTGGACTTGAAGACGAGTTTGAATGTAGAATGTCAGAGACTAGAGCAATGGCCGCCTTATACAGACTCATCCTGCTTTTACCTGGGGCTTGTGAGGTTTCTCAACTCAAGTGTCCCATCTCCTGGGAGTCTCTTTCGGTCCAGACAGAGCAGAGTGCTTTGTGCATCTGAGGTGCTGGGAGTGTGCACAGGACATCCTAGACAGACAGTGTCAAAGCACGGCTCTGAAGTCTAGCATGCCTGGACTGTGAGGGGTGCATGGGCCCAGGGAACCAGCAGAGGGGAGCACAGGGATCCTTTGTGTGTTGCTGGACCCAAGGGGGTCATAAGCATGGAGAGGGACTGGCAGAGCAGAGGGGCTAGAGCAAAACAGCGAGTGGGCAGCAGTGGGTTCAGCTACCTCCCCCCAGAGCCTGGCTAAGATAATGTAATGTAAAACAAGAAGGTACAACCAAGGATCCAGCAGGCAGGCCTCTCTCAGCCCACAACTACGTGGACATGTTTTGGGAATATTACTTTTCTTCAATATTCCTTCTGGCCACCTGAGGACTCTGGTTGCTGCAGGAAGCTGGACAGAAACGAGACAGATAGGAACTAGAAACACAGGGAATCCAGGGCGGATGATCCCTTCAGGACCAGGGGTGTGAAGGGCGATACTGGGAGGGTAGAGGGAGAGTGGGTTGGAAAGGGGGAACTGATTACAAGGATCTACATGTGACCTCCTCCCTGGGGGACGGACAACAGAAAAGTGGGTGAAGGGAGACATCGAACAGGGCAAGATATGACAAAATAATAATTTAGAAATTATCAAGGGCTCATGAGGGAGGGGGTAGCAAGGAGGGAGGGGAAAAATGAGGAGCTGATGCCAGGGGCTTAGGTGGAGATCAAACGTTTTGAGAATGATGAGGGCAATGAATGTACAAATGTGCTTTACACAATTGATGTATGTATGGATTGTGATAAGAGTTGTATGAGCCCCTGATAAAACGATTTAAAAAAAGAGCCAGAGTCATTATCCTCTACTGACATGCTGATCAATAAAACCAAACACCATGGAAGTTCTGAGAGGTGGCCAAGAAGGCCTGTGGGTTGTGCAGCAGCGGCAAATATTCTGCTGCCTATGTATTCATCACAACAAAAATATAATCAAGAAGACACGGGAAATGTTACCTTGTCTCCTGCTTTCCCTTCCCTCTCTCTCTCTCTCTCACTGGAGAGGGAGAGAGGGCAGTGAAATCACACCTCTCTGCACTTCTTGCATGAACCACAAGAAAGCCTTTGGCAAATCAAGTCCTAAGTTGATTTCTAGGTCAAATCCAGAAACTCCTTCACACCCCTCTCTGCCCCCAAAGGTTAAATAATTCCCCCCGGGTGTAAGAAAGGATTATTGAAAATAGCAGGTTGTTGTTTTTTTCCCCTCAACTTCAGCACTTCTGGTAAATCTGTGATCCAGCATCTAGTGGTTAACCACTGATGCAGGAAATGACATTTAACGTTTTTTATCACTCAGCCCGAAACGGAAGAACCAGGCAAGTCTATGTTTAGGGAAGATGGACGGGCTCCCCACTACCTTCATCTTAAAGGCCCACGTCTCTTTGTCCGATCGCTTGGGTTGATCTGATCGCCGGGCTCATGTCTCACAGCGTGCCCACTTCACTGGCCACAGGAAGGCCAGTAGGCAGTGGTGTCATTACGGACATTTGTGTGTGTGTGTGTGTGTGAACCACATTGCGTGACACAGTTGGAGGGAATAAAACCAAAATGACTATAAATCTATTATTTTTCATAACAATAATAGTTATATGTGATTGAGCTATGGAATGATATATCTGTTTCAGCTCCCCATAAAACGATTTTGAAAATAATTAGTTATAATAACCAAGGCAGTTTTCGTAAGCCCAGCCTACATGGAGCAGCAGCACACCTACCTACAGGGCTTAACTTCGATGCTGGTTCACGTTCTGAACCTGCTGTCACAGTCTGGTCAGAGCTGACCCTCTTACCCCGTTACCATGTCGCTTCAAATCACATGGTTTCATCGGCCCCAGCGCCAAGCACGTATGACTGCTTTCATTGTGTGCCAGTCTTTTTTGTAGTCCCTGATTTTGTCAGATTTCCTGGTAGTTGACCCACAATATTGAAGTAAGTAGTATTTGTAAGCCCAGCTCAGTAATTCATTTTGAGAATGAAATACCAATTCAAGGAAAAGGAGAAAACCATAAAAAAGGCATCTACCGAGTTACTAATAAAGTTGTGGAATGAATAATATGTGTGACTCAGTGCAGAAAGATCTTATGAAACCATTTTCTTAGTGTTCATAAAAAACAAACCTCCCCCAAATCCAAACTCATTGCCACCGAGTTGACGCCGAATCACAACATAAGGCAGAATAAGTCGCCTTTTGTGACCCTGTAGCATAAGGTACAACTGCCCCTGTGGGTTTCCGAAATGGCAACTCTTTAAGGGAGTAGCAAGCCTCCTCTTTCTCCCTCTTCTCAGAGGCTGGTGGTTTCCAACTGCGGACTGTGCCGATCACGGCCCAATGTGTAACCACTGCACCACCAGTCTAAGAAATATGTCATTTAAGCAAGCTAGGATGACACTGATCACAGATTGTTCCATGATGAGAATGAGTAATAAACCTAGCTGTGGAGTCTGTCTGGCCTGGTATGGGAGTGGGTCCATGGGGCTGGGTAGGGGAGTGGGCGGCCACCACCCTAGTGATGGCTTGGTGAGCAGAAGGGGAACCCCCACACTGTCAGATACTGAAAGGAGCTCAGTCCTTGGTCCCCCCTTTGCGGGCGCCGTTAGGGATGAATTGCACTCAGGACCGACAGGCAGGAGTGACTTGGGATGCTGGCGGTCCATTAGGAAGCAAGAAGCCGGGACAGTCAGCAGGGGTCTCATTAGCTGCGCTGGTTCTCTCAGCAAGGCCACAGGATCACTGGCAGCGTCCTTCTTCTTCATTTCCGGCTGCCCTTTGGCGGCAGGGTTTTCAGTGCAGCTGGGAAGTGCGCGCCCCTTGCGGCAACGGCAGCAAGAAGGAGAAGTGCTCCCATGTGTTGAGTGGTCACTAGGTCACCATCCCTCTTGACATGTTCAAGGTCCTGGGGTCATGTCAGAGCCCTACAGGATTTGAACCTGTGGTGGACCCATCGACACAGCCACCCTGCCCTGTAGCCAGTTCCTAGCAGGTGCAGTTATGGCCCCAAGTCCTTGCCCTGCCATATCTGACCCCCACTGACAGGATAGGGAATGTGGATTCAAGAAGGATGTGCCGATTCCCTGGTGGAGTGGGATGGTTGAGATCAGTCACTATATTGTTGCCCACGAACTCTTTCTTCTCCCTTTAATTAGGGCTCAAGACCCTATGATCCATTTCCTACTCTCCGGTGGTGGAACGAATGTGACCCTATTTTAATGAAAAGGACCATTCAGGTGCAAAGTCCACCTCCTGCTCTTTATCAGCCTAGAATCCTCGTCAGTCAAGTTCACCTTCGTGAACACTAGGAGGCAGGCTGGGACAGCGAGAGAGCCCTGCTCTGGGTGGACAAGTCCCTTCAAAGTCCCCATTCTCAGTGGTTCCTTGTGGGTCACCTGTGGAGCTCTGCTCTGTCACCCTTCTTTGATGTGATTTCAGGTGAGGGCCACTCATGGTCTCGTTTGATTCCCTGGCATACTTGATCTGAAGATATAATGACATCTAAAGAGTTCTGAAAAGTAAATTTGCCTTTCCGTGACAGAGGGATCGGTTTTTGTTCAACATAAAAGGACAGAGGTGCATCTGGGTGTTGCACCCTCGAGGGCTGGCCCGACAACTCCAGCTGGGTGAGTTTTTGCCCCAGAACAGTTGCCGAGACTGACTTGCACCCACGCTCTCTCAGGGGTGAGAGGTGGGTCCTCCACAGGGGAAGGCCCTCCTCCGGACGGATGGATCTCACCTTCTCGGCGCGCTTGCTGTGGAGCTTTTTCCTGCAGACCCAAGTGGAATCATCAGAGAAGGAATCTTGCTACCTGTGCTGGGAACTAGGGCACAGAGGCAAATGGGGCATTTCTTCTGAGCTCTGGGAATTTAGTCTAGCTCAGCAGTGCTCATCCCTGGCTCCTCCTAGGGCCATTCAGGGGACATACAAAACAGCGATGCCTAGAGCAGCTCTTTAGTCACCGTTCATTTGTTGTTGTTGTTGTTTGGTTTACCTGCTGACACAGGAAAGGACAGAATAGGTACATGTATTTGACAGGCTTCAGTTGGGCCACCAGAACTGCCCAAGAGTCACAATACAATAGTTGACTGTGAAGAAACACAACAAAAACCCCTAAGTGATTTTGTTGTCCCATCAAAAAATTGTTGATCTAGATGGACACATTTTTTAAAACCCAAAAGGAACAACACAGTTGATTACATGCTATAGTTGTGATATGGCAAATAGAAGTGGTGAGGTGTATAGACAGTAAGAACTACTTACCCATCCATGGAGGAGACCCAGTAAGTGGTGTGGTGGGTTCTGGGTTGGGATGCTAACTGAAAGGGGGATGGGTCAAACTCACCAGCCAGTCTTAGGGAAAACAAGGAGGCTGTTTGATCCTGTAACAATTCGTAGTCTCAAAAACCTTAAATGGGGTCAATAAGATTTAAGATGGACAAGATGGTAGCAAGTGGGTCTAGCCCGTTGTCACAGTGGCCATTGAGTGGAGTCGATTCTGATTCACGGGGACTCTGTGCATACGTCAGAGCAGAGCTGTCTGCACAGGGTTTTCAGTGGTTCTGTTTTGCAAGTAGAGTGTTGGGCTTTTCTTCAGAGGTGCCTGGTCTTGCGCCATCCACGGTTCGGTTAGTAACCAAACATCATTAGCTGTTCGCACCATCCAGGGGCATCTGGGACCATTTACCTGGCCAGGAAAGAGTGGGTAACGTTTGTGAAGGAGGAAACGAGGCAGCTGTAATTTCAAGAGTACGAATTAACCAGGTGGATCGGAGGGAGGGGCCCTCCAGACTGTTCCTGTGGGGTGTCAACGGTTTACTCCTTGCCACCAGCTGAAAGGTGAGTTGAACCGACCCAGAGGTGTTCGGGAAACCGAGCCTGGCAATCGACTCACATGAGGCCACAGCCTCTTAAACCCTAGGGACAGTTGTACTCTGCACAAATGGAGTCAGCATGAGGAGGAATCAGCTCAGCCACAACAAGCAACAGCAAAGAGCATCTCCCAGGAAAACAGGTAGCATGTGCAGAGACCAGAAGTGAAAGAACGCATGAAATGAGGCTGCAAGTAGTTTCGCGGGCCTGTAAAAAGGAGGAGCGAGTGACAAAGCCAGAGCTGTGTGACTGGAGGCCAGCTGAAAGTGCTGAGTGCAGTAATCAGGACTTTGCACTTTCTCTTCTGGGTGGAAGGTCGTGAACAAAGACTTACAGTCAGGGGAAGGGCTATGATCACTCTTGCTGTGTGAGAACCAGATAGGAAAGGAGCCAGATACAGATTGGGAGGCTGGTAGAACATGCATGCTTCTGAGACTCTTGCCTGAACTCTGCTAGTGGTTATGTGGAAAGCAAGAGGTGGGTGGGTTTCAGAGATAATTAGGAACTAGAATCAACCTTAGGGGGAAAGGTCAAGGATCACTTCAGGTTTTTGTCTTGGGTCATGGAATGGATGGATAGAGGCACTATTTCTTGGGATAGGCCACGTAGGAGGATCTACATGCAAGAAAGGGAACCTGATGGCTGCTCATACAGGGACCAGTAGCAGCCAGGACTGGGTGGGCCATTGAAACAGCTTTGGGTCCCTGGGGCCATGGAAGTCTCCAGTGGGTGTGATGGAGGGAGCATTCCAGGAGGGCATATGGATCAGTGAAATGATTGGAGTGCTTATTGAATTCTTTGCAGCTTGCCAGTCTACTCAGGTGTCTGTTGTGTACCGCACTCAAGACACAGGCCAGACACAGACACGAATGGAATCTCATAGACAGTCAATCATGAGTAATCTCCATTTTCTGTGACCCATTCATTAGCGAATCCCATTGTACTTACTCCTCTAAGTGAAATCGTAAGACTCCCATCTATAAACATCAGAAATCCTTTAATGCATAGATTCTTAAAAACATCCTTTGACCAGTTATCAGACATCAAAGACCTAAAAATCACATCAGTGCGTGCCCACCTTCCCGATATGATCACTGAAGACAAACGTGTGCATAAGCAAATGTGTTGAAGAAGGTTAATGGTGCCCGGCTATCAGAATATACAGTGTCTGGGGTCTTAAAGGCTTGAAGATAAACGAGCAGCCATCTAACTGAGAAACATCAAAGCCCACATGGAAGAAGCACACCAGCCTGTCTGACCACGAGCTATTGAAGGGATCAGGTATCAAGTATCAAGGCACAAAAATATCTTATCATTGTAAATGTGGGTGAGTGCAGAGTGGAGACTCAAAGCCCAATGGTAGCCAACTGGACACCCCATTACTGAATGGTTGTAGGGAGATGAGCCAGTCAGGATGCAGGGTAGCAACGATGAAACACATAACTTTCCTCTAGTTCTTAAATGCTTCCCACCCCTCACTATCATGATCCAAATGCTACCTTACAAATCTGGCTAGAAAAGAAGATGTACATAGGTACAGATAGCAACTGGAAACACAGGGAATCCAGGACAGATGACTCCTTCAGGACCAGTGGTGAGAGTGGCGATGCCTGGAGGGTGGAGAGAATGTGGGGTAGAAAGGGGGAAGTGATTACACGAATCTACGTATAGCCTCCTCCCTGGGGGAGGGACAGCAGAGAAGAAGGCAGGGGGAGATGTCTGACAGTGTGACATATGAAAAAATAATAATTTATGAATTATGAAGGGTTCATGAGGTAGAGGGAAGTGGGGAGGGAGGGGAAAAATAAGCAGCAGATATTAAGGGCTCAAGTAGAAGGCAAATGTTTTGAGAATGATGGTGGCAACAAATGTACATATGTTCTTGACACAGTGTATGTATGTATGGATTGTGATAAGAATTATACGAGCCCCGCATAAAATGATTAAAAAAAACACACATCCTTTATGTACTTGTTGAGAAGTTCAGGTTCCTGTAGAGTCTCCGTAGACTCATGTCTTCCCTTCCTTAGGGACATGTCCCCTCTAATGACTTCCACCATTTTTATATCCTGTGTAATTAATGTATCTCCATTCCAGACTGATGCTCTCTCTTCCCTGAACTGTGGACCACCTACGCATGACTTCCAAGCTGTGCACCTTTCCCTTGCTGCCGCTCTGTTAGAGTAGTCAGTCTTCTCATGTTTCTCCTGATATCCACTTTTCTTTCTTTTATCAGCGTTTGCCTTCCTTACCTGCCGTCTTGTTTCCAACACATCTATGAAAAAATTTATTCTTCACAGAGGTCAAAGTCTACCCCATGTGTTTAGTCTTGATTATTAAGATCCTTTCAGGCTAAATATAACTATACAAGGAAATGTGTTGTACATGATAAATCACAAAATATATGTTAGATAATGATAATGACAGGTTTTGAAGGTCTCTGCTGAATTAAAGAAGCAGTATAAATTATACATAGAAACAAAGGTTGAAAAAGATGAGATTATATTCTCATATCCTCTTGGAAATCCAAATTCTCCTGAATTGATTTTGCATAATTCAGATTCTAAATGGAGACAAAACTTTAGAAGATTTATGCAAAAATTGGCTAGCCTATGATGCATTTCTTGTCATTCATAAAACAAAACTTTGTTCTTCAGGCAGAGCAAACTAGTGTGCCTTTTTGTCTGTTTCCCTTTTTTATTTGAGATTCTTCAATTCACTGACCATACCTTGGGCATCTCCCCTGTTCGTTCATTCATTCATTCATTCATTCATTCATATACTCACCCTACTTTTATTGAATCCTAGTGCTATTGAGTGCCAGACCAAATACTAACAACTAATGATCCACTGGAGGGCAAATTCAGACATGAATGTGAAGCTTAAGGTCGAATGGCAGAAGGATACAGTCCGAATCAGATACTAATTGTGCTGAGTGCTGTGAGGGAGAAGTCCACAGTGCTATGAAAACATGGAATGGAGGGAGTTGGTCTAGGCCAGGGGTAGGTGGTAGTGCTATGAAAGCACGGAATGGAGGGAGTTGGTCTAGGCCAGGGGTAGGTGGTAGTGCTATGAAAGCACGGAATGGAGGGAGTTGGTCTAGGCCAGGGGTAGGTGGTAGTGGATGGCAAGAAGACTTCCCGGAGGAAGTGATGTTCAGATTAGAGGGATGAGAAAGGAACAGTTCATTGAGACAGAGAATTGGCGCACAAGGATAGAGGCAAAGATGATGTAGAAGGGGGAAGTGTGACAGATTTGCACAACTAATAGAAGGCAGTGGGACTTGAAGGCAGAGTGATAGAAAGCATGGTACATCTTGAGGCTAAGGAGGGTTGGATCAGGCAGATTTTAAGGATTATGGTAAGAATTTTGCTGTTCTTTTTAATCTTAAGGAATGGCTATCCTTTGGGATATTTTAATCAAATAGTGTTAGATTTATACAAAAGTAACTAAATTTTAAAAAAATAAAGAATTATGGTTGCATCTTCTATTTACCATCCTCAAGAGATCTTGGTTTACAGCAAGAGTCAAGTTCATAAACCAGTGAACAGCATAGGTTCGAAATTTGGACAGATGGTCTAAGACCTGGCTGTATTTCGTCTGTTGTACACAGTGTTGCTCTGAGTGGAAACTGACTTGATGGCACCTACAAACAACAGCAACATGTATAGACTGTCATGACCGAAAAGGAAAGAAGAAAAATTTTGGTAGGTAAATAATGGTCACAAAGTCTTTAAAAGGAGGTGATACTTGAGTTGGGTATTGAAAAAAATAGTCATTTTTTAAAGGCAATAATGAGTGTGGGGAAAGGTTGGACGCATGAAGAAAGACCACATTTCAGGAAGAAGAAATTGCATATTCAAATACAGAAGCCTGGGATGTCCAGTGTGCAGAAAGACAAGTTATCTGGCATGGGGATGGTAACTGAGTGTCCTGGTATCCATTAGGATTGTTTAACAATAGTCTAGCACTCCTCTGGGGCATGCAGCACCTTTGAGTTTAGATGTGGCTGATGGAAGTTAGCAGAGAGGAATTGTGTTACTTGCAGGTGAAATATTTAAGACGCAGTGCTTGCTTTGTCATGCTCTCTTTTGCCGTGGTCACTAGTTGGGGACTCCTGATACTTCATCAGATGGTGTCCTAGACTGATGACAATGCAAATGGGAGCAAAGTCAACAGCTGACCTGTAAATAACATGGCAGGTAAATAAGAAGCAAACCTCTGCTGTTGTAAACCACTGAGATTTGTGTGTGTATGTGTGGTGGGGGGTGTCATTTGTTACTGAAGCATGACTTAGCTTATCTTGACTGTAAAGGTCTGCAGCATTTTGCTGCTTGTAAGCTAACAAGATAACCTGTCACAGTTTCATGGGCTCTGGCACCAGATAAGACTTCTTTTTTTTTTCCTATTTAATTATTTTAATTCAGTATAGTTTGCTGAGTCCTCAAAAATACAAAAACAATGTTTATAAATAACTTTCTGAAATGACTCTAGGAAAATTTCCAATTGACCAAAATGCCAATTGTCTACTCTTTTTTTTAAGTAATAAATATTTTTATTGGGGCTCATACAACTCTTATCACAATCCATACATACATCAATTGAGCAAAGCTCCCTTATACATTTGTTGCCCTCGTCATTCTTTTTTTTTCTTTTTTTACATTTTATTAGGGACTCACACAACTCTTATCACAATCAGGATTTTATTCCTTAGCTTAGCAGACAGCATGAGTTTTATATTTGCATTGCTTCCGCTTCCTTCCAAGTCCCACAGGGGCCAAGGGAGGTGGATCTGCAGGCTGTGTGGGTTGTGTCGCAGTTGATGAACTCAGAGTTTAGGAAACTCCCATCTTTTTTTGAATGGGCTGCACGCAAATATGTTTAACCGATGTCATGGACAGAAAAGAAGTCTTCCTTCTGGTCTGGAAAGGTCTCTATCTTTATCTTTGAAGGCTGCTTGTCCTACAGACATTCTTGGAAAGCTCACCCAGTTAACAGTTGCCAGGGCTTCTGTTGCAAGATGTGCAGAAACGTGAGGCTTGTGGAAAACTGTCACCCCAAAGTGCCTTTGGCTTCGGCGACATGGGCGAATGGAGGGAAGTGAATGGTGGGAGTCGTTAGAAGGCAGATTAGAAAGGATTGTGTAGGTCATGGCAAGCAGATCGGACCTTATCCAGGAGGCCACGAGGAACCATCAAAGGATGGAAAACATGTGGTATTGCGAATGGAGGATGGATTGAAAAGAGGGAGAGGACAGCTAGGAGCAAGAGGGGGGCCTGGGGGCTTGAACACATTGAAAGGAGTCCCTGGATACTGTATACTTGACTGCTCACTGAAAGGTTGGGATCCAAGGCTATCAAGAAGAAGATAAGCTAAGTAATCTACTTGTAAAAACTGAGCCACTGGAAGCCTATGGAGCCTGACGCTCTGGCATACAAGGAGTTGTCAGAAGTCAGAAGCCACTTGATGGCCACTAGTGTAACACACTGAAGGGAGATGATGCCACTGGGTTTGATTCCTACTTGGATAATGCTCTAACCTTCAAATTCCAGATCAGAGGGGATCTCGTTTAGTTGTTAGGCGTGTGCTTTTTAAACCGGTAGGTTTTTTTTTTTATCAAAAGGAAGAGGCATGCAAAGTGCGAACAAATAAACTAGATGGAAAGACATCTGCTTAGGCTGAAGCCATCACAGGGTTTCCTGCCCCATCCATTCTCCACTGCTCTGGAGGACAGAGTCCTCCCCGATCCCTGGAATCCGCAGAGTGGACTTTGACTCTGCTATTCCTTTTCCTGTTGGACCCATCAGGATTCCTCCTCTTTGCTCTCTCAGGAATCCCTCGAGGCACAGCGAGCCACTTGTTTCCACCAGTTCCTCCACAGGATAAAGAGGAGCCGTTCTGCGTTTGTAAAATGTTATAGTGTGTTGGAAACCCAGTGGGTCACTGTGAGGAGGAATTCACTCCATGGAACAGGATTTTCCTCTCTCAACATTCTTATCTTCTTATGAAAGCATCCTTTACCACTTTAACCCAGGTTTGCTCATCTCAAAACTCACAGTCATCGAGTGGATTCCGACTCATAGTGACCCTATATGGCTGGGTAGAACGGCCTCTGGGTTTCTGAGCCTGTAACTCTTTACAAAAGTAGAAAGTCCACATCAGCCTGTGTGATCATGAGGTGTCGACGGGATCAGGTGTCAGGTATCAAAAGATCCCAAACAAACAACTATATCAAAGTGAACGAGGGGGGTTGGAGGGGAGACCCAAAGCCCATCTGTGGACAATTGGACATCCCCCCACAGAAAGGTTATAAGGAAGGGATGATTCAACCAGAGTGTAGTATAGCACCGATGAAACACACATCATTCCTCTGGTTCCTGATGTTTCCTCCCCACCCCCCACCCCCACTACCATGATCCCGAAAAATCTGGCTGGACCAGAGAAGACACATTGACACATGGAATTCAGGACAGATAACCCCCTCAGGTACAGTAGTGGTAGTAGCAATATCAGGAGGGGACGGGGAGGACCAGGAAGAGGGAAGGGAGAGAAATGGGGAACCCATCACAAGGTTGGATATATAGCCCCCCTCTCCTAAGGGGACTAATAACAGAAATGTGAGTGAAGGGAGACAACAAAAAGTGTAAGATATGAAATAATAATAACAATATATAATAGATCCCGGGTTCATGAGGGTGGGGGAGGGAGGGGATAAAAGGGGAACTTATACCAAAGCTCAAGTAGAAATGTTTTGGAAATGATGATGGCAACACATATACAAATATGCTCGATACAATTGCTGTATGGAATGTTAAAGAGCTGTAAGAGCCCCCAATAAAACTGATTTAAAAAAAAAAAGAATAGATAGTCTTAGCTGGTGGTTTCAAACTGCTCACCTTCTGGTTAGCAGCCCGAGGAGAAATTGCTTCACCATCAGTTTTGCCCATAGAATCCTTAATCTTCATCTCCACCCACCCGAGTGCCCAGCACAGTGCCTGCCACTGGGGTGGCTCTCTGTCAGCATTTGCTGAATTGAATTGAAATCGATACATGAACAAAATAACCACAGATGTCTGGTTGTTGTTGTTTTCTCTCTGGTAAAGCTTTGCAATTTAAATTCCATTAGATATCATAGATCAGGGGTCCCCAACCTTAATGCGGCGACCTCATGTTGTGGTGAGCCCCCAACCATAAAACTATTTTTGTTGCTATTTCGTAACTGTAATTTTGCTACTGTTATGAATTGGGCAACCCCTGTGAAAGGGTTGTTCGACTCCCAAAGGGGTTGCGCCCCACAGGTTGAGAACCGCTCTCATAGATGATCCCTGAGACCTCACCATGTACAAATGAATAAAGAAAACAACGAGAGAGAAACAAAATGAAGCTCTTTGTGTAGTAAAATACCTGTACCTAAATTGCTTTGTTTGTGTGATAAACTAACAAAGGTTTCTTCAAGGAGCAAAGTGCATTCTTGTAGAAAGGGGACCACAGCTCAATACAGAACATCCTCAAAGTAGATGTCAGGAGAGGACGACTGTCCTCAAATACCCGAAGGCATCCAGTCCCCTGCACTTTGACGGACCAGCCAGGAAGGTCCTGTGTTGACTCTGTTAACCATGCCACCCGGATGTTTACTTTTGAAAAAAAAAAGAGATAATTAAACACAAACAAACAAAAAGCCCCCCCTAAACAACAAAGCTAAACATGTTCTATCTAGCTGTTATATCTGTGTGGGGCTTATAGGCAATTTGGCAAAAACAATAAATCCTTTGGATCCAGCTTCCAGCATGGGGGCTTCCTATCCTTTAGTGAACGAAGCTTTCTGCCTGGTAAAGGAGAAACACACAGCGGGTAGAATCTCCAGTCATTCTGATCTGTCTTCTGATCTTGCCCCAACCACTGGCTGACTGCAGAGGAGATCAGGGTGAGGAGAGAGCGGGAGCCACAAGTTCCTTGTCAGCGTGGACCCAGAGTAGGCAGCTCTGGGACAGCCCATTCTGGGAGCCCTCCTGAGCTAAGAGAATAAAATAATTAGGCATGTAAATAAGTATCTCATTAGAACGACAACAGAAGTTAAAAAAAATATTTGTGTGTGCGTGATTTACCTGACAAACCTTCATAATATTTGTACATTATTTGGGCTGAGTGTTTGCTTGGGATGTTTCCTATGGAGAGAATAGAAGTGAATTTGGTCTTTTTCTAACATGGTTGATGGAAAAATTAGTGATTTTTGCTATGGATAGTTAAAAAAATACTTCCAGCTTCCCTACTGTGGTTGGTAATGTCGAGAAATTGTTTCGAATTGTCCATTTGAGCAAACCAGCATTAAGTATCTTTCATAATGGAGCTGTAGGATGTCAAGATTTTTAACATCTTCTAGTGAGTTTCTATCTTAAATACTCTTTCAATTAATGATAGCCATGCCAGCGTTTTTGTGGTTGCGCTACTATTATGAATTTTATGTTTTCAGTCAGGGAGGCCTGTGTTTTGTGCCTGATCAGCAAGACACTTAAGTCTTTCCTCAATGTATGCCAATGGCTCACTTTTCTTCATTAGCTAGTTTATCAAACAATATAAGAGCTTATTAGTTATGATTACTTCCTTTCAATGAATTACTTGCTGCCTTTAGTCTGATTTAATTTTACTTTATGTCTTGACAATTTGTTTCACCATCTTAGAATAATATCTACTGATTTTATTACTCATCTTTACCATGCTTATTTTACATTGCATTATTTTTCAATCTGAATGTTCTTGCAGTAAACACATATATTAAACTTTAATCGAAAGGCTGCTCTTTCTTATTTATCTTATTAAAAAATTTCAAAGCGTCGTTGAATGTTAGCGGGAGGGAGGGAGGAAGTAGGTTAGAGTGTGACCTGAATTCCGGTGCTGCTTGAGTCAAAGAGAGCTTGCTGCATGGGAGCCCAGGTTTGTCTTGGGAGACCAAGTGAGGGCCAGTGGGCCCTGGTGCTATTGCATGTGAATAGGAAGACTTGAAGGAGGTAGGGGCAGTTAATTTAGGCTCTAATAACTGTTACTAGGTTGAACTAACACAAAGAAAGGGAGTACCAGGACAGGAAACTCAAGAGGAGGAAGACCCAGCGTATGAGCAAAGTTGTTAATTGCCATTGAGCCATCTCTGACTCATGACATCCTTATATGTAACAGAACAAACATTATTAAATCTTGTCTTTTGTGATTGTTGATATGCTTGAGTCTTTTTTTGGAGGTGGGGGGGGCGGCTATTAGTACCAACTTAGAAGGCTCATCTTCTAGCCCTATCCTGGCCATCATCTGTTGTGATCCCTGCTGTCCTTGGATGACTTTCAGAATGAGATGTCTAGGCCTTTCTTCCTAGCATGGAAACTCTGCTAGAACCTGATTGTAATAGGTGACCTTGCTGTACGTGAAATAACTTCCGATATCACAGCAACATGCAAACCACCATAATCTGGCAACTGACAATGGGTGGCAGAGAAGCAAGGCAGGGTCTTCTTAGAGAGTCACAGGGTTGCTTTGGAGAAGGAAAGAGGAAAATGTCATAGAAAAGTATTGGGTGCTCAGGGAGACATGGGGAACACTAGTGGACCCACACCCACCAAGTTCACTGCTACTGAGTTGATTCCTATGTAGGATTTACAACACGGGAAGTGTTTATGCCTTGTCTTTCTCCCTCTGAGTGGTTGGTAGGTATGAACCACCAATCTTGTGGTTAACAGCCCAACACTGTACCCACAATGCCACCAGGAATCCTCCAGGAGGGGTTTCAGGTCAGAACATACTCACGGTGGGAAGGAGCTACCTCTAGGAGACTCACTTTAGGAGACAGCATTGAAATCAGGGTGCTCTTGTTGGTGGGTTGATGTGATTCCTCCCAGTTGCTTCATAATAGAAAATTCCTTCCTTTCTCAAGAGACCGTGATCAAAGGAGAGTCCCAGGTTTCTCAAGCACATTGAAATAATTTAAAAAGAAGCAACCGTCTATAGTAGACCAAAAATTCGGGAGTCAGAAAGACTCGGATCTGAATCTTAGTCACGCACTTCTTTATTAACTATGTCTTTAGGTAGAGTCCTAAATGCCTATGGAATCTAGCCCCTCCACTGCAAAAATGCACACATTTCGGGTAGATAGTTAGAAACTTCATAAAATAATCTGATAAGGAACACGATCAATTCCATCATTAGATAATCCAAATATGCCTGGCTGTTGCAAGGGGTGTTTTAAAAAAAAGCATCAAACTGACTTTTTAAATTTTGATTTATTTTTTTCATCTAATTCTTATTTTCCAAATAAGGAAAATGGCCTCTGATTGGCTTATCTCAGAGCTTAGAATTCTCAATGCCTGTGTTTCCTATATGGCAGTGATGCATGTGTAGCACATGCACACACATGCACACAGATGGACACCATCAAGAAATACAGCAGAACCTTTTAAATGATTCCAGGATTTGAAGCAAAAACTGCTTGACCTCTGACTCCTCCAACATTTATTTCTTAGAATCTGTGTTTCAGATTCCCTTGAAAAGGGAAGATCTGTTTTAGTGTTCTGGTTATAATTTCTTGGATTGTGCTGTTGCTATTTCTTGGCTTACTGCAGCTTCCCCCTTTATCTTATTAGGTGGAGTTTTCTTTTGATGTGCTCTGCTATCATGCAATCACACAGTCAGCTGCAACACGTCAGGTACTCCCTCCTCTCATGAGGCCGAGGCAGTTAGACCAGTCCAGAGCACATGATCTTGGCCAGAATCATTGAAATTAGATGGAAAAGAACTGTGTGTCCCCTCCCCCTGCCCAGTATTCATCCCTCTTCCTCTCCCTCTACCCGATCCGGATTTGTGATGGCCTTACCTTGAGGAAGTAAGGAAAAAGGAACAAGTGTCCCTTTGGGAGGATTTAGCTCAGTTAGGCCAGGAATTTCTCACAGATCCTTGCTATTAGACATCTGCTCTTGGAGAAGAGTGAAGGAGAATCACTCTGCTCGGGATAGATATTAGTATGATATGGTTGGAAGCTAACGATGATTCATGAGCAGTCATTTTCCTCTGCAGTTCAAACCCAGTCCAAAGCCACCAGCTGCTCTTTGGGAGGAAGATGAGACTGTCTGCTCCGGTAAAGGGTTACAAACCCTCGGACACCCTACAGAGGGCTGCAGTCGGTTGGAATTGACGCAGCGGCAAGGAGTTTGTCTTTTTAATTGAAACCCAGATTGTTGTGGACTGAGTTGTGCTCCCTTAAAATATGTGTTGGAAATCCTGACCCCAGTTTCAGGGTACAAAAGAGACCCCATATCTCAAATGTAATTTCAGGAGCACTTTATTAAGTCTTAAATGCAACAAACACACGACGAGGGAGACCATGATCATAACCTCATAATGGCATCCACAGATTCATGGTCACGCAGCCACTTAAATAGGACATGGAGAATAAAAGGACTTGTCACAATGTCCTGGATGGTAGCAGACAAATACCTCTCAGTTATAGATGGGACTACAGAGTGGGAACAGGACCAGTACTGGGACACATGCATTCTGTCAGAGGAGTTTACAAGATTGTTCCAAACCTTTCGACCAAGGCAGTCAGGGGATGACTCCTGATTGTGCTCCTCCCAGTAGGTGATCTCCATCAAAGACACATCCAGGCATCCCTGAGCTGGCTGGAGAGAGGTGGACGTGATCTACTCTGTCGGAGGGCAAGACTACTCACATCCTAGGTCTCTGGTCAGAAGGAATACAATGGAGGCTTAATGCAAGTGGGGATTCTGCACAAGGATGTTTGGGCTTCACTGTCATCCACGGGCTTCTGCAAACTAGGTGCTCAGAATTTACACTCCAATACACCCCCTATTCCTGTGAGTACAGTCCTATCTTGCCAAAGGGTTTATTCACTATGTTGAGGAGACCATGTCAATGTAGGGTGTTCTTTAAATCAACCACCCCCTGAGATTGAATAAATGCAGATTAGGACAAAACATCCAGGAGGAAACAGAAAGGGAGTGGAAGATGCGGACCAGGGGAAGGGACAGACGCTACAAAGAGACCAGCGCTTTCTCCCACAATGAACAGAAAGTGAGTGGTGAGAAAACAAGCATCTGTTCGTCAAAGCTGCCCCCTGGTGGCATTTCCGTGATAGCCGGTGCTGGGCGCTGTCACGTCGGTTCCCACGCACAGCCACCCCGTGTGCAACAGAAAGAAACATTTCTGGTCCTGCACTGTTTTCACAACTGCTGTTAGGTTGGAGCCCATTGTTGTGGCCATTGTGTCAACTCATCTCCTGGAGGGCCTTCCACCTCTTCGCTGCCCTCCGCCTTACCACACAGGATGTCCTTTGTTGGACGCTGATCGCTCCTGGTAACAGGAACAGAGTGGGTGAGACGAAGTCTCCCGCCCTCACTTCCAAGATAGCTTGTGTGTTCTTTTGGCATCCCATGGTACGCTCATCATTCCTCCACCAGAACCGTCACTCAACTGCATCGATGCTGCTCCAATTGTCCTTATTCAGCGTCCAGCTTCCACCTGCATATGAGGCAATGGAGAACACTATGGATTATGGCAGCTGCAACTCAGTCCTCAAAGTGACATCCGTCTTTTTTCAACACTTGCAAGTGGTCTTGTATGCAGGTTTATCCAACGCAATGCAACACTGGATTTCCTGCCACTTCCGTGAGCATTGATTATGGATCAAAGTAAGACAAAATCCTGACAACTTCACATTTTCTCCATTTTTTATGATTTATCGATTGGTCCACTTGTGAGGATTTTGGCTGTCTACATTGAGTTGTGGTCCATATTAAAGACTGCAATCCTTGGCTTTCATCAGAAAATGCTTCAAGTCTCCCTCACTTTTAACAAGTAAGGCTGGGTCATCTGCATATCACGCGTCATTAATAAGCCTTCCTCCAATTCTGATCCACATTCTTCTTCCTATAATTCAGCCCCTCTGATGAGTTGCTCAGCATACAGGTCGAACAAGTGTAGTGAGAGGGTATAATCCTGACACACTTTCCTTGGTTTTAAGCCAGGCAGTATGCCCTTGTTCTGCTTGAACGATAGCTTAATGGTCTGCGAACAGTTTCCGCATGAGCACAATAAAGCATTCTGGACTTCCCTTTCTTCTCAACGCTTTCCATAGTTTGTTACGGTCCACACGGGTAAATATCTTTGCAAAGTCAATAGTACACAAGCAAACAGCTTTCTGGTGTGCGCTGCTTTCAGCCCAGATCATTGGACATCGGCAATGACCTTCTCCTTCGGAATCCACCTTGAATCTCTGGCAGCTCCCTGTCGTTGGATGGCTGCAACCATTGATGCAGGATCTCTAGGAAATTTTACCTGCATGTGATATCTATGCTGAACCTAAAACAGTGAGGCGAGTCCAACTCACAGCGACCCTAGGATTTCCAAGACCATAACTCTTTACAGGAGTAGAAGCTCTATCTTTCTCCCGAGGAGCAGCTGGTGGATTCAAACTGTGGACCTTACAGTTAGCAGTCCAAAGCATAACCACTACAATATCAATGATATTGCTCTATAATTTGAGAATCCTGTTGGGTTATCTTTCTTTGGAATGGAGCGCTTTTCAACTTCTGTTCCTTCACATGGTATACCTCTTCCATTCCCCTATGCTTCTTCCTGGGTGTTTAATCTGCTCTTAATATCTAAACTTCCAGTCAGTTGGCCAAGTAGCTGTCTTCTAAGTAGACCAGTGAGTGCTTCCAGTCCTTCAATGGCTTATTGAAATTTACAATTGGTATATTTCAATTCCTAGAGCCTTGTTTTTCATGAATGCCGTCAGTGCAGCTTGGACTTCTTTCTTATTACTACTGGTTCTTAATCATCTGCTACCTCTTGAGATGGTTGAATGTCAGCCAGCCCTTTGGGGTACGGACACTCTTCCTGTTCATTCCTTCTTCTTTGATGCTTCCTGTAGCATTCGGTGTTTTACTCATAGAGCCTTTTACCATTGCAACCCAAGGCTTGCATTTTCACTGTAATTCTTTCCGTTTAAGACACGCTGAACATGTCCTTCCCTTCTAGTGTTCTAGCTCCAGGTCTTTGCGCATTTCATTATAATACTTTATTTTGAAAAACACCCAACAACTTCATTTTGTCTTCTCGAGCTGCCTTTGAAATTTTCTGTTCAGTTATTTTACATCCTCATTTCGTCCATTTAATTTAGCTAGTCTGTGATCAAGAGCTGTTATAGAGCACCAAGAAACTAAAACCTAACCCTTCCAAAAATTCTATTGATGAAGGTGAGGAACTTCAGTATAATAAACCAATGCAGCCAATGACAATTATTTCTCAATTCCTCTGGTTGCATCAAAGAAGAAATGAGCAATGAGAGGCCAGCCTGATATGGTCCAAGAGTGTGGGGGCAACCAGAAGTGGCCATCTCCTAGTCAGCAAAGGCTGGCTAGAACCTGGGTCAGAAGTGTCCAGTTAGGAGCATGGTGCCAGGCATAGGCTCCCCTTGGGTTCTATGTAAGTATTAGTAAGTGTTTTCCCCCAATGGGAGGTTTCTCTTTCCTGGTTTCCTATCAACGAAATATAATCGCCTTTACAGACATCACATACATCTCCCCTTCCCCTTATCTTGACCTTAATTTCCAGTAAGGTTTGATTATCACTTTGGTAGGAGTGTCTGCTGATTTGGGGTGACTGGAGCACAACTTTGTATGGAAGCAACCGAATGGCCTTCTCTCTCTCTTCCCATCTTGGAAAACTGACCCCAGCCAAGGTGAAGGTGAAGTCTCCTCTGTTGAAGAGGTTTTCAGATGCGCATGCAGAGGGAATGATACATAATTCATGGACGCTAGGCAGGCTCTTTACCTCATTGTTCAGATGATCTGATTAGATTATATGACCAGGGAGCAGAAGCCTGCTTTCATCTCGGGGTTAATCCTTATAGTAGTGGACTCTTACCATAGTTGTCCTTTTGTGATTGACACACTTCCTTCAGTTTACTGATTTCCAGGTCCCTGCACATCACGAAGTGTTTCATAGTCTAATTGCAGTTTGTTCTTTTTTGTTTTTAAAAAAATCATTTTATTGGGGGCTCTTACAACTCTTATCACAATCTATCCATCCATCCATTGTGTCAAGCACATTGGTACATATGTTACCATCATCATGTTCACAACTTTTTCTTTCCACTTGAGCCCTTGGTATCAGCTCATTTCCCCCACTCTCCCTCCCTCATATTCCCTTGATAATTTATATATTATTATTTTTTCATGTCTTACACTATCTCCCTTCACCTACTTTTCTGTTGTCTGTCCCCTGGTGGGATCACTGTGATCAGTTCCCCCTTTTACTACCCCCACTTCCCCCCCACCTTCCCCCCCACCTACCCCTTACCTTCATGGTATCACTACTCTCATTATTAGTCCTGAGGGGTTCATCTGTCCTGAATTTCCTGTGTTGTGAGCTCTTGTCTGTATCAGTTTACACGCTCTGATCTAGCTGGATTTGTAATGTAGAATTGGAGTCATAACAGTGGGGGTGGGGTGAGGGTGGGGGGAGGAAGCATTAACAAACTAGAGGAAAGTTGTATGTTTCATCGGTGCTATACTACACCCTCACTGGCTCGTCTCTTCCTTGTGACCCTTCTGTAAGGGGGTGTCCAATTGTCTATAAATGGGCTTTGGGTCTCCATTCTGACCTCTCCCTCATGCACATCAATATGATTTTTTTGTTTGGGGTCTTTGATGCTGGATACCCGATCCCTTTGATACCTCATGATCATATAGGCTGGTGTGCTTCTTCCATGTAGGCTTTGTTGCTTCTCAGCTAGATGCCCACTTGTTTATCTTCAAGCCTTTAAGGCCCCAGATATTATATCCTTTTAAAAAAATCATGTTATTGAGGGTTCATACAACTCTTATCACAATCCATACATACATCCATTGTGCCAAGCACATTTGTACATGTGTTGCTATCAAGAACCTTCAGCTTTCTTCACCACATTTGCTTATGCACCATTTTGTCTAGAGCAAACCTGTTTAGGAACATGAGCATCACAGAATTCCGGGTTATTAGAACAAAGTGTTCTTGCATTTAAGGAGTATTTGAGTAGAGGTCCAATGTCCATCAGCTACCTTATTACTTAACAAATAAATATATGTATATAGCTATCTTTCCCTATCATTATATATAAGTGTATTTACATGTGTACATGCCAGTATTTTGACTTCTATAAATGCCCTTTGTTTCCTAGTTCTTTCCTCTATTTCCTTTGACTTTCCTCTTGTCCCACTATCATGTTTGGCCTTCATTCGGGTTTTGGTAATTCCTCTCGGTTACATTGCCCTTGATCAAGCCCCACCAGACATTCTATGCCCTCCTCTCCATTGCTTTGAAATCACTTGTTCCTTGGATTTGTTGGCTCCCTCCTACCTTTCCCCTGCTTCCCCCTCTCTCATGTCCCCTCGGAGCCATCGGTCCCATTGTTTTTTCCTCTGGATTGTTGATCCCTCCGATCTTATCTGATAGACATGAAGCGACATTGAGCATAAAACATGACAAAGCAAAACATAACAACAACAAAAAACAAAACAGTAACCATAACAACAAAAAAACCAACAGCAAAAAAAGAAAAGCCTATAAATAGTTCCAGGTCTGTCTGTTGGCCTTTAGGAGTGTTTTCCAGTCAAGTCTGACGGGGTGTCATACGATGGTCCCAAAGTCTGTTTTGGTATTCCTCGGGGACTTTGTTGCTTTGCTGCCCTGGCTGCTTGCTCACACTCTTAGTGTTTTGACCCAGTGAGGTGGGGTCAAATCAGGCACAATTCCCACGCCGGGTCAGTGAGGGATGGAGTGTCTCATGGTGGGGCTGGCTCTATGGTCTTCTCTGTGCATTGGCTGTTCTGAGGAAGAATATCATCCTCAGGGCTTGGTGGGTCAGGAAGTGTTCCACTCTCTCTCCTTCCCTCTTTGCTTGCTCTTGACCAGATGTGCTCCTTTTCCTGAGCTGTAGCTTCAGTGCTTGAAGGTAAACAAGTGGCCATCTAACTCAGAAGCAACAAAACAGGTAGAAATTGAGCTATACTGGTCATATATACCCAGAAGACAAAAAACAAACCACGACCAGACATCTGTGCTCCAATGTTCATCATGGCACAGTTCCCAATTGCAAGGAGATGGAAACAACCCAAATTTCTATCAAAGGATGAATGGATCCCAAAACTGTGATACATACATACAATGGAGTACTACATATCCCCAAAAAGCAGTGATGAACGCATGAAGCACATGGCTGCATGGGAAGAACTGGTGGAAATTATGCTAAGTGAAGTAAACCAAGCACAAAAGGACAAGTCCAACATGAGTCCACTGAGGTAAGCAGAAAGGGGCATAGGGGAATAGCTTCTATATACATACATTCCTGGGGTGAGGCCAAGTACTACAGCTGGTGCCAAACCAACCCCGGGAGACATATGGCAGCCAACCAATAAGAAGGGGAAACAAAACAAACAAAATAAGAGACAGGGGCAGTGGGGGAACAGAGCACTAACCCACCCGAGAGGATGTTGGTGTTTATATCTCCACAGGGGAGTGGGAGAGGGACCAGACTTCAACCCAGTGGGAAAAGACGTGAATGCAGCATACAGATGTGAAACAGGCACCCAATAGAGAGGCCTGCAGGGCCAGCCCCTGATCCCAACTATGTGGGCACTCCCCACCCCAAAGGAGTGCACTTCAGAGGACAGTACTGAAGCTGCAGCTCAGGAAGAAGGGCACATCTGGTCAAGAGCAAGCAAAAAGGGAAGGAGAGAGAGTGGAAAACATCCTGGCCCACCAATCCCTGAGGACAATATTCTGGCTGAGACAGCCAATGCACCAAGAGGATCACAGGGCCGGCCCCATCAAGAGACACAACGTCCCTCACTGACACATAGTGCTAAGGGGGACAGCACTGGGGACATGGTCAAGGATATTTGCCTGATCTGACCCCAGCACACCACAGTGAAACACGAAGGCATACAGGGGAGCAGTAAGGGGGGGGGGAGCAAAGCAATGAAGTCTTGAGGAATGCCAACGGTGGCTTTGGGGGTCAGGGTGGGGTACCCCAGCAGTCTCAACTGGAAAACACTCATAAAGGTCAACAGACAGACCTGGAATTGTTTGAGGTAATTTCTTTTTTTGCTGTTGGTTATCTATCTATCTATTTATTTATTTTGTTGTATTAGTTGTTGTTGACTTCTTTTGTTATGTTTTGCTTTGCTTTGTTTTTCCACATATTATTGTCTATGCATGTTTATCTGAACAAGATACCGGAGGAGAGAACAATAGGACCAACTGTTCAGGGGGAACATGGGAGGTGGGGGAAAGGAAGGGGAGTGCCAACAAACCCAGGGACAAGGGAAGGATAATTGATCTAAACTTGATGGTGAGGAGGGTATGGGATGGTTGGGGACGTTTGATCAAGGGTAATGTAGCTGAGAGGAATTACCAAAACCTAAATGAAGGCCGAACATAATAGTGGGACAGAGGAAAATAAAAGGCAATAGAGGAAAGAAGTAGGAGGCTAAGGACATTTATAGAGGTCTAAATACAAGCATGTACACATGTAAATATATTTGTATATAACAATACGGAAATAGATCTATATACATAGATCTATTTGTTAAGTAGTAAGGCAGCAAATGGATATTGTGCCTCTACTCAAGCCCTCCCTCAATGCAAGAATACTTTGTTGTAATAACCCGGCATTCTGTGATGCTCACTTTCCCTAACACAATCGCCAAAAACAAAATGGGTGCATAAGCAAATGTGGTGAAGAAAGCTGATGGTGCCTGCCTATCAAAAGATATAGTGCCTGGAGTCTTAAAGGCTTGAAGATAAACAAGCAGCCATCTAGCTGAGAAGCAACAAAGTCCACATGGAAGAAACGCACCAGCCTGTGTGATCACGAGGTGTTGATGGGATCAGGTATCAGGCATCAAAGACACAAAACAAAGCAAACAAAACATCATATCAATGGGAATGAGGCAGAGTACAGACCATAAGCCCATCAGTAGTCAGAAGGGCCACAAGGAAGAGACAAGTCAGTCAGGGTTTAGTATAGCACTGATGAAATACACAATCTCCCTCTAGTTTTTTTAAGGCTTCCTTCCCCCATTCCCCACTCTCATGACCCCAATTCTATCTTACAAATCTGGCTTGATCAGAACATGTATACTGGTACAGATAAGAGCTCACAACTCAGGGAATCCAGGACAGACAAACCCTTCAGGACCAGTAAGGGGAACAATGATACTAGGAGGGTAAGGGAAGTGGGGTCGGAGTAGGGGAGAACTGATCATAATATTCAATGTATGACACCCCCCCACAGGGGGACGGCCAGCAGAAAAGTGGGTGAGGAGTTGGTGAAGGGAAACAGCAATCGGTGTAAGACAGATAAAAATAAAATTTTTATAAATTATCAAGGGGACATGGGGGAGGGAGGAAAAAACTGAGGCGCTGATACCAAGGGCTCAAGTAGGAAGAACATGATTTGAAAAAGATGATGACAGCATATGGGCAGATGTGTTTGACACAATGGATATACGTATGAATTGTGATAAGAGCTCCCAGTAAAATAAAATAAAAATCATTCATACATTAAAAGATTAGCAAAAGAATCAAGCTGTCTAGGAAACTTAGTGGCTGTAAAGCATCTCAGCTGGAGAGGAATCTGTTCCCTAACCTTGAGGAATGCTTAATCTCTCGTCTATAGCATTTGGGAGGTAAGAGCATAAGACACATCTTTATTTTTTTTCCCTCAAAACTATTTATTGGGAGCTAATAAATACAGCATATCATTCCATAGTTCAGTCACATCAAGCAGGATTGTACAATTGCTACCATAATCCATTTCAAAGCATTCTCTCTCTTCTTGACTCCTCGGAATCAGCTCCCTTTCCCTCCTCTCCCCAGTGTCCCTCCCTGGAAGCATTATTCTACCGGTTGTCTCCATAGGTTTGTCAGTCCTGGATTTCATACACCAAAAAGAAGAAAAACATAGCAAAAATTCAAGAGGCTTATTCCAAATGACAAAATACCACTGAGACAAACCTCCATATGGAAACACACACACACATACACAAGAATTTGAAAATCAGACCCCACGTGCATAGAAGGGGAAGGGGGGATTATTGACAAGGTTTTAACCATTCAAGTCAGTTTTTGATTATTCTTCCATTTTCAGAATTAGAGATTTCATACATGACCAGAAAAATCTGAGGATTATGAGAAAAGGGGAGCAAAGAAATCATCTCTCTCATCCCTTTGTCTCATCATACTCCCTCTGTTCCCCTGAGGTCACTGGTGACCGTGGCCTCTCCACTATCTTTAGGCACTTTTCCCTATCTCCTTCTTCCTACCTCCATCCCCAAGACGATGCAAATATAAATGATTTTGTCCTTTTATATAAAAAAAGGTAATAGATAGAAATGCTTTCCCCAAATCATGTGTGTTTGAAATCCTAATCCCTAGATTTAATGTTCGTAATTCCATTTGAAAATGAGCTAACTTTTTTAAGTTAATAAGGTAGGATTAGAGAAGATGATCTCTTGAGTCAATTTTTTTTTGAGATCTAGAAAGAATAGATTGAACATGGAACCTTGCCATGAGCCAGGAAAGGGGGAGAGAAAGGTCACATCACATGAAGGTCACCACGGAGCCCAGCAACAGAAGTGGAGAATAGACAATGACTTCCCATCTGAAGCCACAGAGAAAGAGAGACTTCCGCCAGGGCCCGTGCTCTGCATTCAGCCTTCTAGTCCCCTAAACTGTGAAAAATATAAAAGTCACCCACTTGTGGCATTTTGCTTATAGCAGAAATAAGTATAACAACTACATACAGTTTTGTGCAACCTGTTTTTCTCAGGTAACAGTTATAGATAGCCCTCCAGATCAAAACCGTGAAGCTGTTCTTCATGTCTTCACGGCACCGATGCAGAAATGCTGATTTAATCACCATTCGATGGACAGGAAATTTCACCCCTAGAAAAGATGCTGTCACACTGATTCCTAAAAGACAGCATTGTGATCTTGTCCTTTTGTTTCAATGGGATCGATGCCTAGACGTGGGGTTGCTAACTCAAACATAACACATGCTTAAAATAGGAGCGCTTTTCAGCTTGTCTCCAAAAAAGAGGACCGCTGTGCCATGCCAACAGCGCCATGTGAGAGTGCTTATGTCTCCTCATCCTTGCCAGCAGAGGAGGCCACGAAAACCCAACTCACTGCCATCGCGTCGACACTGACTCAGCGACACTCTAGGACAGGGTAGAGCTGCCCCTTCCAGTGTCCGACATTGTAACTCTTTACAGAGTAGAAAGCTGTGTCAGTCTGGGTACCTTAGAGAAACAAATCCACAGAAACTCATGTATAAAAGAGTTTTAGGTAAAGGCTAAGTGCACATCAAGAAAACACCCCAACCCAGTGCTGCCCAAGCTCACAAGTCCAACATTAACCCATATGTCCGACACCAATCACAAAGTCCTCCTCCATCTCACAAAACACACGCAATGAAGCCGACTGCAGGAGGAAAGCCGAGTCAGTGAGCGTGTGAGCATCTCAGCGCTGGCAGGGGTCTCCACACGGCTGCTCCAGCACCCAGGGCTGCATCAGGATAGGTCCATGTGGCTTTTCCTCAGGGATGTTTTGCAGGAAGTGACCCTTGCAAGGTGAAGCAGGGAACTGGCTAAGACAGCTGCACCCTGGTCTGACCATCAGAAAGCAAGAGACCCGAGAACTAGAAAGGCGAGAACTAGAAAGGCGAGGCTCACTGAGCCATTTATCCCTTCACCCTTCAGTTAACCCCACATGTGTTTATCGGCCCTGTTGGCACAATAAACTACCTCAAAAGCTCAATCATTCTTTCACAGAATGACTAGTGGGTTTGAACTATGGACGCTGGATAACCACTCCGGAACCAGGGCTCCTGAGAGGATGCCATAGGTTTTAATTAGGCTTTTTGTTTGTTTTTCCAATCTGCAGGGTGGAAGACTAGCACATCCTTCCTATTTTCACTTTAATTTCCTGTCAGTGAGAAAGAGCATCCCCTTCTATACTGATCATCCCCCTGGCCACCGCGGAGTGGTCCATGATGTGGGGCTCTGGCACGCACCTTGACCAAGGCCTTGTTGCAGCCATCTCGAGAGGCCTTCCCCGACAGGGATGGCCTACTCTCTCTGCGGCTACGTTTCTTGACTCATCGGTTAGTTTGAAATTAGCCATGGTATCTCAAAGCATTCATGGTACGTTCTCTTTTTCAAAAAGCCTATGCTCTCCTCATTTGTGCCGACGCCTTCTCTCTCAGGCTGCCGGCAGCTCAGCCACAGACACTGCTCTGTAATGCTCCATATGTTCAAACTTAGCGGCTCCTGCCCTACCTTCACCCTTGGCCAGGTAGTAAATATGAGGGAAATTATCAGCTTGCAAGGTCATGTTTAATTGAACTGTTATGCTTCAGTGACAAAACTACTTTCATCAGGTTGAACACAGAGCAATAGACTACCAGGCTGAATTAATTTTGTCTCTATGTGACCAAAACTCCAGAATCACTGAGGTTTAAACACAAGAGCGGTTTATTTCTCTTTCAGATGTAAAAGGCTCAATTCAGAGCACTTTTGGCTGTCAGGGAGTTCAGCACCTTTCCGTCATTACTTGATCACGTCTAACCTTGGGCTCTTGGTTTAAGATGGTGGTGTTCGTGTTACAGGTAAACAATAAATAAGAAGGACATGACATCAAGAAGTCCAGGGAGGAAAAGCACATTTGGAGACTGACTACAGAAGCAATTGTACAATTATGTTCGACATGATTGAACCATGGCATGATATGACATATGTATGAATTCCCAAGTTCCAGGGGAAAGTGAAAATCACAGATCTCGGAATGAGTTCTGGGCTCACTCTGAATCCTAGCTCTAATTGAAGCACAATTCGTTCTTACATAATGGCCTGGCTCGATACTCACCTTCATGAGATGCTCACTGAAGATAAGGATGATATAGCAAAGTATGGCGAGGAACAAAGCTGCTGAGAACTGCCAAAATAGACTTCAGGCTAGGAGGGGCAGTTCCCAGGACCCCCTAGGACTGGTGAGGAGATAATCATAAAGGTCAGTGGACAGACCTGGAATTGTGTATGCTTTTTTGTTTGTTTGTTTACTCTTTTTATTTAATCTCTTGTTTTCTTTTAATTTTGTCTCTGTCATTGTTGTTTTGCCTACCTATATAAGATGGGCTTGGGAAGCAAGCCCGAGGAGAAAGCAATGGGACTGATGGTTTCAGAGGGGCCAGCAGGGAGGAGGAGGTGAGGCAAGGGACCCGTGAACAAACAACACCATAGACAGGGGAACAACTATGGAATTAAAATCAACAAAGAGGGGGACACAGAGAGATCCTGGTGATGTTGAAGCAACAGCAATTTAGCTGAGAGAAATTACTAAGGGGCAGAAAAGGGCTGAGCATGATGGTGGGGCAGGAGGAAGGTAAGAGGAAACAGGAAAGATCTAGGAAGCAAAGCTATGGATAGAGGTATAAACAGGTATGTATATATGTAAATGTATTAATTCATAAAATAGAGGTAGTGGCCTATGTACATATATTGATAGGCACTACATTGAGGAAACCCTCCCTCAACACAAGAACACTCTGTTCTAATAAGCTGGCATTCTGTGATACCCACCCTCCAACATGATCAGTGAAGACAAAAATAGGTGCATAAGCAAATGTGGTGAAGAAAGCTGATGGTGCCCAACTATTAAAAGATATAGATAGCACCTGGGATCTTAAAAGCTGAAGTTAAACAAGTAGCCATCTAGCAGAGAAGCAACAAGCCCACATGGATGAAGCACAACAGCCTGTGCAATCATGAGCTGTCAACAGGATCAGGTAACAGGCATCAGAAGACCCCAAACAAACAAACAAACAAAAACACCATGTTATTGAGAACGGGGTGAGGTCAGAACAGAGACCAAAGCTTACCTGTAGACAATAGGATATCCCCTCACAGAAGGGTAACAGGAAGGGATGAGTCAACCAGGGTGCAGAATAGCACCGATGAAACACACTATATCCCTCTGGTTCTTTGAGGCTTCCTCACCCCCCATTATCATGACTCTAGTCCTACCATTCAGTTCTGGCTAGACTGGAGCATGTACACTGGTGTAGACAAGAGCTCACGACAAATGGAATCCAGGTCTGATAAACCCCTCGGTTTACAAATGGGAGTAGTGATACCAGGAGCAGAGGGGGAAGGTGGAGGAGGCTAGGAAGGGAGAACTGATCACAATGGTTGATGTATAACTCCCCAGGGGGACAAGCAACTGAAAAGTGGGTGAAGGCAGACAGTGGTGGGCATAAGATATGAAAATAATTATAATTTATCAAAGGGTCATGAGGGTGGGATGGGGGATGAACAGAGGAACTGATAGCAAGGGCTCAAGTAGAAAGTAAATGTTTAGAAAAAGATGATGGCAACATATGTACAAATATGCTTGATACGATTGATGTGTGGATTATTGTAAGAGCTGTAAGAGCCCCCAATAAAATAATCTTGAAAAGACAAAGTGTGGCAAGGAAAGTGGATGGTGTCAATCAGAATAATGCCTGGGGTCTTAAATACTTGCATTCCAATAAGCAGCCATCGAAGTGAGGAGTCAAATAAGTCCACACAGAAGAAGCACACCAGCTTGTGTGATCCAAAGATGATGATTGCAAAATGAGAATATGGCGAAGACAAAAGTGTCAGAGCTAAAATTAGGAACACACAATTTGTAGAAGGCCAAGGAAGACAGTGGGAACCCAAAATCCATCTGCAGAGCATGTAGTCAGACGAGAGTGCTGGCAGATCTGCTCGAGCCACAGGCAAGAGAGCCAAGCAGCTTTATGGTCAGGCAGAGACCATTGTAATCTTGATGCTCGATCTACCTCCATGGTTGGCCAGATGACCTCCTGACAGACATGACCTGATTTGTTCCGGGTGTGAGTAACTCTTAGATGTTCCATCACAGAGATTTCTTTCCTAGCTTCTTGAATGCTGAAGGGTCTTCTCCCTTTTATATTTATTTTTGTCTTTATGCAAATATGACCTACCACCTTAAAAAAAAAACAGAACAAACAAGGGAGCTGGGAAAAGGGGGCAGGTGTGCTATCACGGAGGGCAGGTTTTCAAAGCCTGCCCGGTGCATTTCATCAGCACTTCTCTCCTCTCCCATGGCCACATTTAGCAGCAAGAGAGGCCAGCAGACAGTGTTCACGTGTGCCACTTAAATCTGAGTGTTCTTTTGCCCAGTGGAAAGGAGCGAATGCAAATGCGGGATCATCTCTCAGCTTACTGGTGAGGATTATTACAGATGCCTAGCTTCATCTTGGAAGTATTTTTGGAGCGAGGGGATTAGTATGCCCCAAACCTTACAGTCCACTACTTGCTCCCCTCCTGGAAGCTTTGTAGGTTTGCGGCCCCAGAGGAGCCAGGTGTTCAGAGGAACTCATACGAGACGACAAGGAAGCTAAGGAATGTGCCGCATACAGAACCAAAGCAACAGGGTGTTGACCTTGGGGAGAAGAAGACTTGAAGGTGATAACAATATTTTTCCCCATGGAGGGCCCTCTGGTGCAAGTTCTGGGTGGATCAGGTGAGCAGAATCAGGGCTTCAGACCAGTTCGTCTGCATTTTCATCCCAGATATGCTGAACCAGAATCTATTTTAACAAGATTCCCAGGTGATTCTTACCGATCTTATAGGTCGTGTAAATCACCTGTGCACATAAAAGCATCCAGGGATCTTGTTGAAATGTAGATTGTGATTCTGTATATCTGGGGAAATTCTCAGCAGGACAAACTGGAATGAAGCAGTACAAGTCCTGGCAGAATCAAGCCAAGCTTTTTGCTGTTGAGTTGATTCTGACACATGATGACCCTGTAGGACAGAGCCAAACTGCCCCATAGGGTTTCCAAGGCATTTGAATGGTTTTGGTGAATAAAACTGAATATACCGTGGATTACCAGAAGCCCTGGTGATATAGTGTTTGTACATTGGGCTACTAACCTCTTAGTCTGCAGTTCAAAACCACCAGGCAGCTCTGAAGGAGAAAGACAGGACTTTCTACTCCTGTGAAGAGGTAGTCTTGAACACTCACTGGGGCAATTCTACCTTGTCCTATGGGGCCACTATGAGTCAGCATCAACTTGATGGCAGTGAATGAGTTGAGTACCAGAAGAATGAACACATCTATCTTGGAAGAAGTAGAGCCAGAAAGCTTCTTAGATGTGAGGACAGTGAGCGTACCCCTCGTGTGCTTTGCATGTGTTATCAGGATGGACTGGTCCCTGAAGAAGGGCATCATGATGGTAAATAGAAGGTCAGCAAAAAAGAGAAAGACCCTCAGTACAATGGAGTGACACAGTCACAGTGAGCTTGGACATAGCAGCAACTCTGAGGATGACGCAGGCCTGGCAATGTGCCGGTCTGTCGTGCATTGGATTGCTGTGGGTTGGAGCTGACTTGGCGTCCTCCAGCAACAACAATCTCTTTCTTAAAAAGCAGTCTTATTGGCAACTAATCTACAGGTCATACAATTCAACCATTCAACCACATCCGGAAGAGTTTTACAACTATTCCAACAATTGATTTCAGAACATTTTCTTTATTCTTGTACTCATTGTTATTAACAATTGTTTTTGGAAAAATAGTTTCATTGGTACTTCATCTACTGGCCACACAATTAAATAATTCGATCATATCAAGAAGAGTTCTATGATCATCACTACAATCAGTTCTAGAACATTGTCTTCCTCCCTGTACTCATTACAACAGCACTGGGTATGAAAAAAGATCGTCACATCCTCTATGGAGTGGCCGCTGGGTTTGAACTGCCAACCTGTGGGTTAAAGTAAAGCATTGAATGCTTTAAACAGTGTACTACTGGGTCTCTTTAGAACCCAACCTATGATTAGAGGGAGAGTTCCATATGTTTAAAGAGAAATTCTAATCCTAGCTGTCTGATGTGGTAGAGAGTTCCCTTTCACACATTGACTGCAATGTTCTCCACAGTGATCGGCGCCAAGAACAAAATGACAAGGAAGCTTCAGTTCCCACCTTGATGGCTCTTATCCTTGTGCGAAAAAGGCAGGAATGGATCAGCTAATCACATATGTATACAATGAATATTATGAAGTGCTACAAGCAGGTCTTTAACCACTGACGGTGGGAGAAGCAAGGGACAGTCACAGCTTGTTGGACCACTTGTAGGAGGATTTGTGCTCAGACAGAACCTGAACAAATTACTTATGGCCTCTCCTGCCTTGCTTCTGGAAATGTGCTTTGATGGAGTAACAGTGGGAATAACGAAGAGACTGGAGAGGGTGTGAGGAACTGAATTGTGTCCTCTCAAAGTACTTGTTGTAACCCCTAAACTCTCTCTCTACCTGGAGAATGGTTTATTGTTGTTATATTAGTGAGGCAGGATTAGTGTTTTGAATCAATCTCGTTGGAGATATAAAAGAGTAGATTAAGCAAGTAAAATACAAGTCACATGATCATCAAGGAATCTAGGAAAAGAAGTTGAAAAGAGTTAAGGACCTTCCCCCAGAACCACCAGTGAGAAAGCTGTCTTATCCCAGAACAGATGGCTTGAATTCAGAATTCAAGCCTCCTAAACTGTGAGAAAATAAATTTCTGTTTATCAAAGCCACCTACTTATGGTATTTTTGTTATAGAAACTCTAGACCACTAAGAAAGAGTGAAGTGAACTTTAAATTTCTGGGCCTTCTAAAGTGCATTTTCTAAAAAAAAACCCAGTAGGGTCACTGTGACTTAAATCAGATTGTGTTAATCTGTTGCCTGTATATTGGAGATCAGTTGAAAACATATAATATCAATCAATGACTGGGAAATTTGAAGATTTGAAACAGCGAGAAGTCGAGGCCCTCTAAACTATGTTAATTTTCTGAAAATAAAACTTTTCCTACTGAGGACTTTTTTTCTTTATAACTCTAAAAAAGCTTCTATTTGCCCATAAAAACAACTAAGAAAGATATAATAAAAATCCCTTTTTTTTCAGATGTCCCAATGTCTAAATATATCAATTTACAAAGCATGGTAATTTCATGAGTGAAACAAGTTATACATAATGCATTTTTTAATGTTCCTAAACCAACAGTGTGACTTTGTATCTGTAAAGGGCACTAAAAATAAACCTTGCATGTGTTTCAATTCCCTGCTCCCACATTTCTTTGAAGAGACATTGTTGGGTTTTTTGGTTGTTGTTGTTGTTGCTGTTCTGTGGCTTCAAAATTTTGGGAGGGAAAATTTATGCATCTAATCTCCCCTTTGTTCTTGCCGTCTTGTAGCTTGTGTTCTATTCGTGTAAAGTTTAGGGGTGTGAAAGCAATGGCTCTCTTAGCCAAACTGACATAGAAGTTTAAGCCTATAACGATTCACATTAAACTGCTACTTTGTCTAGAGAGCTGAGGTTTGGAGCTGCGCCTCTTCAGTCAATGATTCTAGCCAAGGCAGGCACTTGATTTTAGCCTCGCTTTATATTCCGTGGGTGTCTGTCAAACACATTAACAGGCAGTAGGTTTATCCAAAAGATGGAAGATCCTTATCACTGGTGAGGAATCTGTCTTCATGTAGGCATTCAGGCAGACAGGCTGTTGCCCATGTGGTGCACTGGCAAGAGAAACAGTTTGGAGCCTGGACAGGGAGGTTGGGGGCAAGAGTTCTGGACTCTTGTCACCAACTTTGTGTGACCCTGGACAGGTTTCTCTCCTCTCGGAAGCCTCCATTGCTCACTGGTGGACAATGAGTTTGAACAAAGTCCCAAGGACCACATAGACTCTAACATTCTAGAAATCCATTACCCTGACTCCCCTTCTCAAGTAAGAGAGAAGGTTATATATAAATGTCTGTGAAAACTTTGGGGCAAACATCTTATTTTCTGGACCCTTTTGGTTTACTATGAAGGGTGACAATAAATCCAGGAGGAAGTAGGGTCGTACGGTTCTGGTACCAAGTTGACCCTGCTGCAAAGCAATGGCGATTTCAGTACCGATTTTGAGCTGTATCCCTTTGATATCTCTTGAAGAGTAGAGTTGGAGAAGGAATCGTATTTCAGTTTGGGGTGCTGTTTTGCTGCTTATGTTATTGAAAAGCCCTTGTTTGAATGGTTGGTGTAGAGTACAATTCACCAGTAGCTTTGAACTATTCCTGACCAATGTTATAAGGCCTGGGTCACTCTTCCCTGCTATGGTGATGGAGGTGGGCAGAGGAGCTGGGTGGCATTTCTGTCTTCATGGTCCAAGAGTTCATGGGGTTTCTGTGCCCTTCCAGGAATGACTCCAAGGGCACAGTTGCCCAGAGACTGCCAAGAAGTTTGGCCTGATCTTGTTCCAGCTTGGTTCACAGACCCAAGTGGCTGAGAAGAGCATTTGAATGTAGGGGTGTTAATGCTGATTTGAAACTTGAGCTTCTGTCAGGAATTAGAATGTACCTATAAACTTTTAAGTGTATTGCAGTTGCTGTATCAAATGTTTACATGATCTCTTTCAAATATGACTCATCTCCACCGGCAGTGTAGTGAATTAGCTGTGTGCCTCTTACACAGCAATTGAGTGGGATTATGTAAACAGGGAGCGCTGGTGGCATAGTGAATTATGTGTTGGGTGCTAACCACAAGGTCAGCAGTTTGACTCCACCAGCCACTCTGTGGGAAAAAGAGGAGGCTGTCTCTTTCCATAAAGATTTAAGGTCACAGAAACACAGAGGCAATGCTAGTCTATCTTTTGGGGTTGCTCTGAGTCAGAATTGACTCAGTGGCAGTGGTGGGATGTGGTGGATGCAAATAAGATACGTGTGACTCAGTAGAAAGAAAATGTTTTGAAAATGATGATGACAAGTGTACAAATGTGCTTGACACAATGGATGGATGTATGGATTGTGATAAGAGTTGTATGAGTCCCCAATAAAATGATTGAACAAACAACCAAAAAAGATACTTGTGGCTCACCAAGGGGGTGGCAGAGTTGACTGCTAATGCAAATAAGGTATGGTTAAAATTGCTGTGCCCTTCCAGGGAGGTTAAGGTTATGTGTCAACGTGGCTGGGCCTTGATGTAATTCTGTAGGTAGGTAATGATGCAGTTTTTCTCTAGTGATCTGGTGTAATTATTTCCCATTTTGCAGTGTGCTATGTGCCTCTATGCCTGTGGTTAGGATCCCATTTGGCAATGAGTTGTTCATTATGTTAATGGGCTGGATTCGGGTGGAACATATTTTAATTACTTCCTGCCTTACAAGGGGGTCTGACTCAAGTCGCCATGCTTACTCCCCTGACTTTAATCACACCTTGCATATTACAAGAGAGAAAAGGCGAGAGACGTAAGTGGGTAGTATGGGAGCGAGAACTAAGAACTACAAGAAGAGCTAGGAGTGAAGCATGTCTTTTGCATCCAGGATCCGTGTGGGGAAAGCTCCCTAGCAGACAGAGACCTCTTACGCTGGAGCCAGTGATAGATGGTGAGGGGTGGCAGCAACACCGCAGAGAGGCAGCTGCAGCAGAAGCAGGAGACCGGCATGAAGCAGGCCAGTGGGTATCCCAGCCCATGGTACACATGCAGGTGTGCCAACCTACAAAACAAGAGAGCTGAGTGACTTTAGCCCAGTGGTTCTCAACCTGTGGGGCGCAACCCCTTTGGGGGTCAAAGGACCCTTTCACAGGGGTGGCCCGATTCATAACAGTAGCAAAATGACAGTGATGAAGTAGCAACAAAAATGATTTGATGGTTGGGGGTCACTACAACATGAGGAACTGTATGAAAGGGTCGCAGCATTAGGAAGGTGGAGACCCTCTGCTTTAAACCAAGGCTTACTGACAGAGAGGGGTGTCTCTACGCACTTACTGGTGGAGTTAAAGAGCTTTATATCACTCGCCTGAGCGGGGTACAAAGAGAAGTCTGCCGGTGGGCACAGCTGAGAAGAGGCTGTTCTGATAGAAGAACTGTACCCTGAGTCGTTTCTGATCCTGAATTGTAACTAGTAAACTGTAACTGTGACTATTGTCTGCGTATTCTGTGTGGCCACCGCAACATATTCTGAAACTCAGCGGCGAAGTAGAGTGCTGCGTGAGGAACTGCGAGTGTCAGCAGTGCTTAAAAGGCTTGGGAGAGGAGGTGTTTCTCATCTCAGCCTCACATCGGTCAGCTTTGGGAGGCTGCTGGTGATTGGCTCTCTTCCTTGGTCACTTAGAGGAGCCACTGACCTACCCTTGTTAACGCCCAGGCAACTTACTTCCTTTCTTGATGCCCATACACTAATACCACAGGGATGTTTTTAATATTAGTAATACATTATTCATGTAACTATAGCAATTATAGGTCTAACAATGGAATAATATATTATAGTGAAACAGTATTCTATATTTGTATTATATTGTAATGTTTAAAAGATAATGTTAAAATATTATATGCTTACATTTCTTATAGTTGAAAATGAAGCTACCGTATAGACTCGAGTAAAAGCCAAATTTTTCAGCACATTTTTTAAAATTAGGGGTTCATATCACAGTCTTATCACAATCCATACATACATCAATTGTGTAAAGCACATTTGTACATTTATTGCCCTCATCATTCTCAAAACATTTGCTCTCCACTTAAGGCCCTGGCATCAGTTCCTCATTTTTCCCCTCCCTCCCTGCTCCCTCCTCCCTCATGAACACTTGATAATTTATAAATTATTATTTTGTTATATCTTGCCCTATCCAACGTTTCCCTTCATTCACTTTTCTGTTGTCTGTCCCCCAGGGAGGAGATTATATGTAGATCCTTGTAATCAGTTTCCCCTTTCCACCCCATCCATCTTCCCTCCCAGTATTGTCACTCTCACCACTGGTCCTGAAGGGATCATCCGTCCTGGATTCCCTGTGTTTCCAGTTCCTATCTGTACCAGTGTACATCCTGTGGTTCAGCCAGACTTGTAAGGCAGAATTGGGATCATGATAGTGGGTGGGGAGGAAGCATTTAGGAACTAGTGGAAAGTTGTATGTTTCATCGTTGCTACACTGCACCCTGACTGGCTCATCTCCTCCCTACAACCCTTCTGTAAGGGGATGTCCAATTGCCTACAGATGGGCTTTGGGTCTCCACTCCACACTCTCCCTCATTCACATAATAAGATTTTTTTGTTCTGATGATGCCTGATACCTGATCCCTTCGACACTGGCTGGTATGCTTCTTCCATGTAGACTTTGTGGCTTCTGAGCTAGATGGCCGCTTGTTTACCTTCAAGCCTTTAAGACCCCAGTCACTATCTCTTTTGATAGCCGGGCACCATCAGCTTTATTCACCACATTTGCTTATTTACCTGCTTTGTCTTCAGCGATTGTGTTGGGAAGGAGCATCGTGGAATGCCAGTTTAACAGAAGAAAGTGTTCTTGCATTGAGGGAGTACTGGAGTGGAGGCCCAATGTCCATCTGCTACCTATATACTAAACCTATAAATATATGTACATATATCTATTTCCACATCCTCATATATAAATATATTTACATATGTACATGCTTTTATTTAGACCTTGAGATAGTTATTTTGTTGTGCCAACCTGGCTGAGAAAGACAAGTAGGATTAATTGAAGGGTGGAGAGATAAATGGCTGGGTGAGTCATGCCTTTCTTGTCACTTGCTCTTTGATCATCGGACCAGTGTGCGGCTGCCTTGCTTGTTCTGTGCCTCAATTTACAGGGCATACTACCTGTGGGACGTCTAGCCTGTGTCGCTGTAAATTGAGGTCTCTTTAAGACTACACGATTGGAATGTACATCTCTGGAGCTGGGGACTGACGGTTGGTTACCTGGCTGACAGATGGTGACCTACCTTGCTGTTTGCTGCCCGTGCTGGGATAGCCTAGCTCTCTCTACAGGCTACCTGGTAGCCCTCAAGACTTGAAGGACTGCCAGTGTCTCACAACTCTCTCACGGGATTGAGTTGCACTGAGCCATTTGTACTGCTTTATAATTTAACTGTTCATTTCTTGTCTTATATATCTATCTGTATATAATTTAACAGTTCATTTCTTGTGTTATCTATCTAACTTTATAAATATATGTATAAAATTACTAGCAATCTGGTTTTGTCTCTCTAGAGAACCCCTTTCTAACACAGACCTCTATAAATGCCCTTTACCTCCTAGCTTTTTCCTCTATTTTCTTTTACTTTCCTCTTGTTTTAAGCACATTTTTAATGCAGTTTTTGTGGTAAAATTAGCTGCCTCAGAGGATATTTGGGTCGGCTCATACTCCAGTATATATGGTAAATGCCTTCAGAAAGTAATTCTAAAAAAAATAGAAGTAAGCTACACTTCCAGCAGTGGGGCATTTAAAAAATAATTTATGATAATTCATAGAAGATATTACATGGACAGGAAAATTACTCTGATATATGAAATAAAGACATTAAGAACATGTGCAATAGATGAGCTCATTTTTATATTATAGGAGGTTCTATTAGTGTTTCTCAAAGCAGAAGATACTATGGAACAATCCAGTGGGGCTGAAACAGCAGATACCTCTACTTTATCCTGGAGTACGGACTATAGTACCAAAGGTTTTCATTGCTGGGGCAGGGGAGTAATATTGTCCTGAACAGGTGGTGGTAAACCAAATGAATGTGGGAACTTCTGGGATATATGCTGACAACTGAGCCAAAGGGGTGAGTTCACTTCTAGACCTGAAGGGTAACTAAGGGGAACAGCCTGGGGTGCCGCCAACCTCTATCTGACCAGTCAGCCTGATCTTCCTGGAATTAGAGCTTTGTTTCACATTTATCTCCCACTTTATACAAGGCTTTCTAAGGTAATACCTTTCAGATAAATCAGTAATAGTAGTTGGGCACCATCTAGTTCTGGCTCCAGGATCAGGGAGACTGATATTCAATTGGTCCATTAGTCCATTGATCAGATGAGTGGTGATGCACTGAAGGGATTGCAAAGGGCGATAAAGCAAAGTGTACATGAATTATTAAATATAAAACTGGTGCTTTGCTCAGTAAGCCTTTACCCAATGCCCAATAAAAAGCTTTTGAAAGTATATATGCATGTGTGTGTGCGTGCGTGTGTGTGTGCGTGTAAACATCACTAGGGGATCTACAGTTGACTGATGAGAAAAATAATTTCTGGTATCCCAGTAGTCTAGATCCAGTCACAATGTTTCACTGCATAGTTTAGGCAATGTCACCTTGACTTCTGATGGCCTGCAGTTGCCTAGAGGAGCCCTGATGGTGCAGTGCTCACACACCGGGCTGCTAATCAAAAGAGCAGTTCGACAGCAAGGGAATGGAGTGGCAAGGTCCCCAGGGAATGCTGAAAGTGGACTTTGGGGCCAGGGCGTGGTGCCACAACAGACTGGATTGGAAAACGCTCCTAAGGGCCAACAAACGATCCCTGAACTAACTACAAGCTTTTCTTTTGTAAAGTGTTTTGGTTTGTTCTTTGTCAGTGTTTTGTTTTTGTTGTTTTGTTGACTGGTTGTATACTGTTGCTTTGTTTTCTTCTGTCTTGTTTTCGTGCATGTTAGTGTCTCCACAGGTCTGTCTGAATAGGACAGGCTGGATAAACTATCTGGAGGAAAAACAACAGGACCGACAGTTCGGGTGGGGACTTGGGGTGGGGGGGTAGGGGGGTAAGGAAGTGGTGTTAACAAACACAGGGACAAGGGAACAACATGGGACCCAAAATGGTAGAGAGGGTGGAGTGGCAGGCCTGGTGGGGAATGATCAAGGGTAAAGTTGCTTAGAGAAGAGGTATACTCTAGCCCAGGTGGTGACAAAGCATGGTAGTAGGGCAGGAGGAAAGTCAAGGGAGATGGAGGAAAGAGCTAGGAGTCAAAGGGCATTTATGGAGGTCTAGACAAAGACATGTACATGCAAACATATATAGGAGGATGGGGAAATAGATCGATGTGTCTATATTTATAGGTTAAGTATTAAGGTGGCGGAAGGACCTTGGGCCTCTACTCAAACACTCCCTCAATGCATGAATACTTTCTTTTATTAAATTGGAACTCTATGATACTCACTCTCCCGACACAACTGCTGAAGCCAAAGTGGGTGAACAAGTAAATGTGGTGAAGAAAGCTGATTGTGCCCAGCTATCAAAAGAGATAGTGACTGGGGTCTTAAAGGCTTGAAGATAAACAAGCGGCCATCTAGCACAGAAGCAACAAAGTCCACATGGAAGAACACACCAGCCTGTGTGAGCGAGTGATCCCAAAGGGATCAGTTATCAGGCATCAAAGAACAAAAAATCCTATCATTGACTGCACACCTCCATGATAGGATCGCTGAAGACAAATGGGTGCATAAGCAAATGTGGCAAAGAAAGCTGATGGTGCCCGGCTATCAAAAGAGATAGTGTCTGGGGTCTTAAAGGCTTGAAGGTGAACAAGTGGCCATCTAGCTCAGAAGCAAAAAAGCCCACATGGAAGAAGCACACCAGCCAGTGTGATCACGAGGTGCCAAAGGGACCAGGTATAAGGCATCATGCAAAAAAAAAAAAAGATATATGTGTGTATATGTATATATGTGTGTGTATATATATATATATATATATATATATACACACACACACACCATATTGAATGAAGGGGGAAGTGCAGAGTGGAGACCCAAGGCCCAAGTGTCGGCCAATGGCGAGCCCCTCATAGAGGGGTTTAGGAGAGGAGATGGGTCAGTCAGGGTATGAGGTAGTACCGATGAAGAACACAGCTTTCCCCCAGATCCTGGATGCTTCATCCCTGCATCTACCATCATCCGAATTCTACTTTGCAGGGCTGGATAGGGCAGAGGTTGTACACTGGTACATATGGGGGCTGGAGGCACAGGGAACCCAGGGTGGATGATACCTTCAGGACCAAGGGTGTGAGGGGCGATGCTGGGAGAGTGGAGGGTGAGTGGGTTGGAAAGGGGGAACTGATTACAGGGATCCACATGTGACCTCCTCCCTGGGAGAGGGACAGCAGAGAAGGGGGGGGGGGGAAGGGAGACTCCAGATAGGGCAAGATATGACAAAATAACGATATATAAATTACCAAGGGCACATAAGGGAGGGGGGAGCGGGGAGGGAGGGGAAAAAAAAAGAGGACCTGATGCAAAGGGCTTAAGTGGAGAGCAAATGCCTTGAGAATGATTGGGGCAGGGAATGTATGGATGTGCTTTATACAATTGATGTATGTATATGTATGGATTGTGATAAGAGTTGTATGAGCCCCTAATAAAATGTAAAAAAATTTTTAAAAAAAATAAATGAAAAGTAGGTAAAAAACAAACAAACCAAAAAAAAAAAACAACAACAACAGAAGAGCAGTTCGAAACCGCCAGTGTTCTGAGGGAGAAAGAGAGTTACCGTCTCAGCAACTCACGGGCAGTTCTCCCAGGTCCTACAGGGAGAATTATGAGGTGGCAGTGATTTGATGGTAGTGAGTTTGGTTTGGGTTTTGTAGTTGCCTATGTACAAAAAATAATTAGGCAGTGGTTCACTACGGGTGCTGGGATTGTGTGCAATTGTGCACTCATTATTATTCCCCCACGAACATGAATTGGCTCCATGGTAAATTAGTAAAATAATAAAAAGGAGCTAGGAAACGCTTCCTTGCTTGGGGCGTCTTGTTAAAAATTAATTTGATCATCATCTCGAATTCACTCTGCTGGGTCTACTTCCTCTTTTTATTCCCACTTTGACTCTCCCTTCTCAGCACTCAGTCACTTTGCACGACTTTGTCCCCTGCCAAACAAGAGAAGTCATGACGTTCGCATGGCATGTTGGTTAGAACTGTCCACAAGAAAAGTTTTCCTTCTCCTTTGGGATGGATAATATTGACTAGTTAGCAATTTGGCCCATATTTTGTGCACCAACCATTTCTGGGAAACCAAGGAGAAAATCAGAAGTCAGAGCGGAAGAATCGGTTGACAAGGGGAAGTTGACTCATGACTGTGGGATATAGAATTACTGGTCTCAGGTGTACATAACCTTCTAAGAAAATTATTGGTCAACACCTTGTTATGGCTTCATAGCAGGTGGAGTGTATTTCCTACTCCTTAACTTTGGGTTTGGCCAAAGAGAATAATAGTGGTTATAACATGATGGAGACTTGAAAACAGTTTATGCATTAAGACATGTTCTTTTTTGCACCAATGCAAAGAACTTCCCCTTGGCACTTATTACCTGTTCAGCCTGAGACTCAGAATAAACACACATACCTACAGCCCAACCTACAGCCTGGAGCCAAGCCTCTTAGCTTTGCCCAAACTAGATCAGCCAAACCACAGCAAAGCTCGCAAAATGTATAATAACACAGCATCATTTTAACCCATTGACTTTGCGGGTGATTTATTATGCGCCCTTATTGAGACAATAGACTCCTGACCCACTGGGCTTAGTCTGCTAAACAGAGTTTTTCATGGGCTCTTCTGGTTGGGAAGAGCTTTCTGAGCACGTTTGTGTAATGAGTATGTGAAAAAGAAATGTCAAGAGAAGTGGAGATGATCACTTCACTTTCCATCTTTGGAAACCAACGGCCACTGATATTTTCCCCAACAGTTTTATTGGCGTATAATTCACATGCCATACTCTGCAATACTTCAGCCATATCAGAAGAGTTGTACAGGTAGCACCGTAATCAATTTTAGAATGTTTCCTTCTCTCTTGAAGTCATTGTTATTAGCTCATTTCCCCCTAAGCTCCCCTGCCACAGCCCCATGAAACCATCAATCTGGCTACTGTCTCTATAGAGATACCCATCTGAGGTTCATATATAGGGAGAAAGGACCAAAAAAACCAACAGCATCAAAGTAAAACAAGAAGAGCCTCAAGCAGAAAGATAGCGGAAAATATTAAAAACTAGAACCAACCTAAAATGGGGCAAAGGGGAGATCGAATGATAAGGTGTTAACGATGAACCTAATTGTACCTGCAATAATTCTCTCTCCAACAGACTCTGAATGACGACAAAGCTGTCACATGCCTGGTCTCAGTCAGAATGCGGTCTTTGGAGGTTTAATCCATGTGTATTTTTCCTTTGGTTTTAAAAAAATAGAAGCAATCTTAGAATGGCTTAAAGGGAGTGCAAATGATGAGATTACATTTTTACCTAACCACATCTGCTGTATTGCCTTCACCATGCTCCCTACTAAGGCTATCCCTGTCTCTCAATGATGGTCAGGGAAGATCCACCTGAGAAATAATTCATAGGTGGGCCCTGCAAATGGATTTGGGGCTGCCATTGTCACCCCTGGCCTTCTGCAAATTGAGTGTCCACAATTTCAGCTCAGATACCCTTTCTTCCTTCCAATTTGGATTATATTACTTACACAGGCCTGTGCTGCTTCTTTGGGAACTTAGTTGATGCCTCGGGGCCACTAATTTTTAATTACGGGCAAAAATAGCTTTTTCTGCTTGTTTCTAAAGGTGTTCCAGTACCACTTGGGCTCCTCAAATTAAGGATTACATTGCTAACATTTTAGATTGAGTTACAATAATACAGCTAGTTTTCATCTGTCAGGCCAACGATGGGACAGCTTACAAACCAAGGCAATCCCACTGACTCTGGATTTATTGCCAAGTTTGCTTTTCCACAGACTTACCATCCAGGCCCCTGACCCCGCTCCCCACCTCTTTTCTCCATTTTAGCTTTGCACTTAGTGTGAAATAAGGAATGTCACACTCCTGGGCAATGTAGAAGTCACGGTTGAGATTGGCGGCAAAGGACTCACTAACTGGTGGCAAAGACATTGAATGCATTTTGTGTTCTGTCTCAGAACCCTGCAGTCGGGGAGAGCCCTTGAAGCCAGGGCTGTGTTGGGATTTTTCGAGTGGAAACATTATTCCGAGCCACTCTCTCCCCTGTGATGGCATGGAATGTAGAGCTCTTCTCTTGGATGCTGGCTTCCCAGGCATCAGCTGCTAATACTCAATGAAGCAACCCAGACATGCTGCAGAACAACGACGCAGGGACACTAGCACTTGAGAGGCCATTAAGTGATTGGACAGCTTCACTGTAACAATAAGGAAATTGAGGTCCAGTCATGTTCTCAACAAAAAGCAGCAAGGTTAGTTAAAAGCCCACTTTAAGACCCTGAGTATGCAAGCAACCTTTCCACAGTACTTGAGGATTTCCACCACTCCCGTTTCGATGTGGAATACTCACTGAAAATGGATTTCCTCATGGGGTTCATTGTTACGTTGATGCGCACAATCGCTGAAGACAAAACGGGTGCACACGCAAATGTATTCAAGAAAGCTGATGGTGCCAAGCTATTAGAAGATATAGCACCTGGAGTCTTAAAGGCTTGAAGTTAAACAAGCAGCCATCTAGCAGGGAAGCAAAAAATCCTGCATGGAAGAAGCATATCAGCCTGTGTGATCACGAGGTGCTGATGGGATCAGGTATCAGAAGACCCCAAACAATCATATCAATGTGAATGAGAGGGTCGGAGTGGAGACCCAAAGCCCATCTGTAGACAATTGGACATCCCCTCACAGAGGGGTCACAAGGAAGGAATGAGCCAGCCAGGGTGCAGGATAGCACCAATGAAACACACAACATTCCTCTAGTTCTTTAATGACCCCCCAACCCCCACTATCATGACCCCAGTTCTACCTTACAAATCTGGTTAGACCAGAGCATGTACACCTGGTACAGATAAGAGCTCTCAGCACACAGAATCCAGGACAGATAAACCCCTCGGGAAGAGTGACGGGAGCAGTGATACCATGAGGGGAAGGGGAAGGTGTGGGGGGAAAGGGGACTGATTACAATGGTCAACATATAGCTCCCCCTCCCTCCCCAGGGGGAGGACATGGGTGAAGGGAGACAGCAGATGGTGTAAGATATGAAAATAATAATAATAATTTATCAAGAGTTTATGAAGGTGGGAAGGTGGGAGGGGAGAAAAGAGAAGCTGATACCAAGGGCTCAAATAGAAAGAAAATGTTTGGAAAATGATGATGGCAACATATGTACAAATGTGCTTGATACAATTGATAGATGGATTGTTATAAGAGCTGCAAGAGCCCCCAGTAAAATGGTTTATAAAGGAATAGTGATGATGATGATAGTAGGGAGGACTGCGATTTAATTAATGGGGGTACAAGGATTTGGAAAAGGAAACTGACAAGAACTGTACAACATGAAGCACGATCAGTGTCACGGAATGATGCATGTACAGAGTGTCCAAAGTTTGGCGATGCATGTTTTTCCCACAGTAAGAAATTATAAAAGTAATAAAGCATTAATCTGGAAAATTTGGAAATTCAGAAAAATGCAGATAAAATACTTTCGTAAAGTTCAACAAACAGACCTTGAACTACTTACAAGCTTATTTTTTTGTCATTGCTGTTGTTTTGTTTTCTTTTGTTGCTTTGTTTTGCTCTGTCTTGTTTTTTTTGTGTGCATATTATTATCTCTGCAGGTCTATCTAGATAAGATAGGCAGGATAAACAATCTGGAGGAGAAAACAACGGAACTGATGGTTCCGGGGGAACATGGGAGAGGGGGAGGCAGGGGAAAGGAAGTGGTTATCAACAACCCCAAGGACAAAGGAATACCAAGTAATATAAAATTGATGATGAGGAGAGTGTAGGAGGCCTGGTAGGGCTTGATCAAGGGCAACATAACTGAGAGGAATTACTGAAACCCAAATGAATACTGAACATGATAGTGGGACAAGAGGAAAATAAAAAGAAATAGAGGAAGGAACTAGGAGGCAAAGGGGATTTATAGAGGTCTAAATATAGGCATGTACATATGCAAATATATTTACATATGACAGAGAAATAGATCTATGTGCATATATTTATAGGTTTTGTTTTAAGGTAGTATTAAGATGGATTTTGGGCCTCCACTCAAGCACTCCCTCAATGTAAGAACTCTTTGCTCTGTTAAACTGGAATTCCATGATGCTCACCTTCCCTACATGATTGCTGAAGACAAAGAGGGTACATAAGCAAATTCAGTGAAGAAAGTTGATGGTATCCAGCTATCAAAAGATATAGCATCTGGGTCTTAAAGGCTTGAAGATAAACAAGCGGCCATCTAGCTGAGAAGCAACAAAGTCCACATGGAAAAAGCACATCACCCTGTGTGAGCACAAGGTGTCGATAGGATCAGGTATCAGGAATAAAAAATTAAAAAATCATATCATTGTGAATGAGGGGGAGTGCGGAGTGGAGACCCAAAGCCCATCTGTAGGCAACTGGACGTCCCCTTACAGGAGGGTCACAGGGAGGAGATGAGCCAGTCAAAGTGCAGTGTAGCACCAATGAAATGTACAACTTCCTTCTAGTTCTTTAATGCTTCCTCTCCCCCACTATCATGATCCCAAAATCTACCTTACAAATCCAGCTAGACCAGAGGATGTACACTGGTACAAATCAGAGCAGGAAACACAGGGAATCCAGGACAGCTAAACCCCTCAGGACCAATGAGAGTAGAGATACCAGGAGGGCAAGGGGAAGGTGGGAGAAAAAGGGGGCACCAATCACAATGATCTATATATAATCCCCTCCGTGGGGGATGGACAACAGAAAATGGGTGAAGGGAGACATCAGACTGTAAGACATGGAAAAATAACAATAATTTATAAATTATCCAGGGTTTGGGAGGGAGGGAGGGAAAAATGAAGAGCTGATACCAAGGGCTCAGTAGAAAGAAAACATTTTGAGAATGATGATGGCAACAAATGTACAAATGTGCTTGGCACCATGGATGGATGGGTGGATTGTGATAAGAGTTGTACGAGCCCCCAATGAAATTATATATATATATATATATATATATATATAGATCACCTCTATTGTCACCATTTAGACTTCATCATGGCCGATATGTTTTTGTAAAACCAAACGAATAAACTGCCATTGAGTCGGTTGCAACTCACAGGGACCCTATAAGACAGGGCAGACTGTCCCTGAGAGCTCCCGAGAGGGTCACCATTCACCGGCGTGAGTATGAGTGGAAAGCCCAGTCTTCCTCCGGTGGAGCAGCTGCTGGTTTCGAACCGCTGGCCTTGTTGGTAGAAGCCCAATGAGCAACCAATCACGACACAGCCAGGACTCCTGTCATTGTAAAGGAAGACGTGGCTTATGGGGACAAACTGTTACTAAAAGCTGATGGAATTTCCCCGCTAACTTTTCGAAGCCCCCGCAGATTCCTGACCTACCGGACAATCTGAAGTTTGGCCGGCAGGCCACTGCCTTGAAACATTTGTAGAAGTTGGTTTCTTCTTCATCCTATGCACTGGGCCTCCCTCATTGTCATGGCCGAGGAGGGATCCGTCACGATCTACGCTGTATGTTTCGTCCAATGTCCATTTTGCTGCGAGGAGAACTCCCTTCCCAGCACAGAATTCTAAACGAGGAAGACTCGGGCTCCGAAGCCGTTTCGCATTTTGTCGTGTGATGGGTACTAATCCACAGCTGTCTCTTGGTGGCTGCGCCACTGTTGAGAAGCACTATGAAGCTCCCCAAACCACTTCATAGCTTTTGACTGTAAAGTTATTTATGTGTCCCGGGCACCATTGAAAGTGTGACTGAAAGTCTACACCAAAGGTTTTTCCTGCAACAATTTGTTTTTAATAATAGTCGGAGGCTGAGAAGCTCAATGGCCTGTGTTGGGGACTTGAAGTCTGGTGTATTACTCTGATTGAAAAAAAATGACAAAAATGAAGCTTTTGAAGAGTTTGAAATAACGGTGGCCGTTGTGGGTGGAGGGGATAAGCTGAGGCCCCGGGCGCGTGAGTGTCGTGCAAGCGTGAGTGTGTGAAACGGCCTCACATCTCCGAGGTCCTCGTCCGTGGCAAGCTTGCGTGATGCCCCCGCCTTCTTCCGTGTTCTTTCTGTACTATCTTAAATGAATTACCGTTACAATTGGGGAAAAGGGTCGTGCTGTTTTTCTTATTAGACTCACATATCGGAGATGAAGTCACTTCCAGGCAAGGAAGGCCTTGCTGGCCTGTGTGGTTCCGCTTCCTTCCTAACAGGAAGCGCCCGGAGCATGGTGACAGCCTTGCCCCGGGCTCCCAGGCCTTCACGCAGGATACGTGCCTGGTTATTTTGTTCGATTTAACATAATCGGACTTCTGGCCTGGTTTTCCTGAGTGCATGTTCCTCTAATTTAATTTTTCTAGCTCTCGACAACTTTCATTCTGTCTCTGGAATGCGTGGTGATCCATAAACCCCTATCTTGGGGCAAAACACCCAGTTTTTTCTTTCTTTTTTTAAAAAATTTATCCCTTCAATTTTATTTCGGTGTCAACCCTCAGGAAATGTGATACTCTTTCCAGTTAGTCTTTCTCTTATCGATAGATAATTTCTAAATGTACTTTATTCAGATGTTTTTCACATAGTATATATACAATTCACTCACCCCCAGCCCCCAGGGGGCTGAGCAACAGAAATGTGGGTGAAGGGAGACAGCAGATGCTATAAGATATAACAATAATTATAATTTATCAAGTGGTCACGAGGGTGGAAGGATAGGAGAAAGAGGGAAAAAAGAGGAGCTGATACCAAGGGCGCAAGTAGAAAGAAAATGTTTTGAAAATGATGAAGGCAACATATGTACAAAGGTGCTTGACGCAATGAATGTATGGATTGTTATAAGAGCTATAAGAGCCCCCAATGAAATTATTTATTGAAAAAACTCACTCATGTAAAGTATATAATTCTGTGTTGTTGTTTTTAAAAAATTACGTTATTGTGGTTTAGATGGAAGTTAACAGGGAAAATTAATGTCCTACTTAGCAATTACACACAGCTAGATTGCTCCATGCTGTCCGCTGCAATTCCTACAATGTGTCAGCGTTTCTCCCACTTTCATCTACACAGGCTCCTTCCTGTCCGGTTGACCTTAATTTGGGCCAAATCGTGCCCTTTGGTCTCCTACAGCAGATTATTCAAAGGATGCTGATGCTGTTGATCACTTTGAAAGCCCATTTCAAAGGCGATCTCTGGGAGTAGCTTGAGTTTTAAGTTAGGAGGTGGGTATCTGAGGGCCACAATTTCAGAATGGCCACCAGTTTCTATCAGAATGACAAGTGTGTTTGTAAAGATTTTGATTAATTGAACATTTGTCCTACCATTTCTTTATCTGCGATGCTAGATGGTGCCCTGGTCAGGGCAGTCAATGTGGCAGCTGGGCACCATCTACTTCTTTTGGTCTCAGGTAAGTGGAAGGAAGCCGTGGCTCACATGGTTCCTTAGTTCTTTGGACTAATCATTTCCTTGATTCTTTGCTTTTCTTTACTCTTCCTTGCTCAGGATGGAACGAGACCAATAGCGGCAACTGAAGGGAGTGGTTTTTAGTCAATCCACAGAACTTTGCAACCATTCTGACAATTTTAGAACATTTCCATTATCTCGAAAAGAAACCCTTAGCGTTAGCAGTGCTTTTCCAGTTCCCTCTCGCCCTTCCCGGTCCTAGGCAACCAGTTATCAATTTTGGTCTTATACTTTTGTCTACTTCGGTCATTTTACATTAAAAGAATCTAGTTACTCTTGAACCAGCGTAGGACTGAGAACAGAACCCCTCCAAATCACCTTGGAGGAGGGAAGAGACTGTGAAGTGAACAGGATCACGCCTCTTCCCAGTTGGGGAGTGGGTGTGGTGCACCTTCCGGTGGCTTCTGGCTCACTGGACCCTCCAGGACATGTCAAAGGGCCTCAGAGGATTTTCTAGGCTGTAATGTTTGAGGGAACAGATTACCAGGTCTTTATTCCCATGAAGTGATTGGTGGGTTTGAACCCCAGGTTTTTAGTGACTAGTCGTGCACTTAACTGGTGCAATACTAAGATCCCTGTAATTCTTAAATAGATATGGGCATTCTTGAACTTTGATATGAGCCTTTGCGATGAATGAACTCTTGGATTAAAAAAATTTTTTTTCTCCACATTTGAAAGTATCTTGATGATGTCTGCTTCTATTGGCACTGATGGTCATGTAATTCTTGAGCATTTGACAGGGGCTCTTCTGGTGATCTGGAGCTTGGCTGGGGCTGGAGTGAGGAGCCAGGGGGTGGGGACGAGGGAGGAGGGTCAAGCGGTTGAGGGTGGATGATACAAATCCATGCATAACCAGTCACGATGTTCGTTATAAACCTGGATTTTTATCAAAATAAATCCCAAGCAAGCAAGAAAAGCGTTCTCTACCCAAGACTTTCCTCTCATAGCCCATGGCCAAACTAACACCGACAGAGAAAAAATACACCACCACCAACAAAAACCCCTTTGGCTCCCCGAGGCACACAATGGCTTCATTGAGCCGAGGACAAGTTAGTGCAATTGCTTGCTTTCCCTGGCTGCTGGGGAAAAACAAACCCCTCCCATAAAGACAGGGGTGTGGGAAAAGGTGGGGCGACTTCTTCAAAGCACCTCTTTGTTCCTGTCGACAGTCCTCAACAGAGCTCGAGCTGTCTGCCCATCAGGGCACTGGAAGGCAGGCTCACAGGCCCTGGCGAGGCTACTGACTCCGCCTTTGACTCCGGCCAACCCGAAGTCTTCTCAAACTACCACAGGGACAAAAGATGAGCACAGTGTCTTTGGGAGGGCCACACTCTTGGATTTCTACACTTCAGACTCCGGGGAGAGGTACCTGCCCCCTGGAGACCCAGAGAGGCGATCCCTTGCCCTCTGTCCCCTTCTCTAGTCTTTGAAGCGGGAACAGGAACCAGCCAGGTTCTGTCTGTGCACCACAGAGAGCTAGGTAGCTCGGTGACCCCACTGAGGGGCAATTCAAGGGTGGACTTTGGGTTCACATTCTCAAAGCAGGGAAGTCTCTTCATAGACCTTTTTTCTTCCTGTTATGGGCTATCGTTGACAGACTTCAGGAGTTTAGCTGCCAGGAGCCTTGCCATCATTGTGAAAGAAAGAATGAAGGACCATGGCCGTCCTGACGGCATCCGTTCCCCGTTTCTCATGGCGGAGTGTCTGGCCCAGGTCCCACTTGCTCAGCTCTGCCCTGTCTCATCAACACTGTGTGCTGGAATCTGAAGTGATGGTGGGCCCCGGCCTGCAGCAGGAATCTTCTAATTTGGAAAAGCAATAGACCCAGATTTTTTTAAATGTTTGGTGTTTTTCCCCCTATACCCTGTTGCTTCGAAGATATGGGTTGAGTCTCCCCAAAGTGGAAAATCTTCCAGTAGGTGCTAAATGGCCCCATAGTATGAAAGAATGTGAAGGTGAACGACTTACCAGATGGCAGGGCCAGGTCTGCAAATGTTAATAGAACATCCACTTCCAACCTTGGAAACAAAACCAACCCTGACCCAACGCACTGTCATCGAGTTGATTCCAACTCCTAGTGACCCGCCGGGACTGAGGAGAACTGCCCCTGTGGGGTTCTGAGATTCTAACTCTTTACAGGGTGGACCACCGGAAGCCTATAGAGTTGGTGAGAAATTGAAACATGGCCGCTCAAAGGGGGATCTCTTCGGCGCTAAGTGGGATGACCGTGTCATTTATTGTCAAACCGGATACTGCTGAGAAGGAAAGGGAATACTATGGACAAAATGCGGAGCCAAAGGTGGAACTGGGACTTTCCCTGCCAATGGACATGGGACCATCCACATGTGAAGGTACCTGGCTTGGAGGTCCCCATAGCTACCTACAAAGGCCTCCCAGGAAAGGGTCAGTTTTGCAGATCGTTCAGGTCCAGCTGCCACCAACACGAGGCCGGGGCTGCCCCATCCATGTTAGATTGTTGCCCTCCCCCTCTAACCCCTACCCCACCCCCACCTGTCAACTAAGGGCTCAGAGTCAGAAGCTGGTGTGGGGGAGGGTCCAGCAAAGGGCGAGGGAGGAAGATGGCCACGCCTTCCCCCCCCCCCCCCCCCCGACAGCACCCCACCCACCTGGAAGAGGACAGACACTAAGTCAGATAAAAGCGATGAATCCCATGGCTTGGAATGCTTAAAACACTGAAATGAAGCTGCTCTTGGGATCGAAAGGGACGCATGTGGCTACGAATGGCCACAGACGCCACTGAAGCAGTCTGAGATCTAACTTAGGGGGCGAGAAAGAGCCTACCTACAAACCCAGTGGATCTGAAGGGACAGAGGGAGGAAGAGTAGGGCACATTTGATGCCCGCAACCCGTTCAGTCTGTCACATCCATTGGAAACAGACGTGAACACCTTCTTTGAGTTAGTTCAAGTAACTGTTATATGAATCTAGTGTGCAGTTTTGCAAAATTCCCAAAGCTGATACTAACCATTCCTGGTATCCTAAAATGAAGCAGGAATGGGTAGCCATTCTGGTTCTTTGCAATTTAATGCAGGAGATGGTGTGTATCAAGGGTGAGGGCGCACCTGCATGGTACCCACTCAGCATCGGCGGACATGAGCAAGTGTGATCACTTGCACGGCATCCACCATATGCTGGAGACATACACTGTCTCATTGAAAACTGGAGACAGCCCTATGCTGCCCAAGGCCCCAGGTCCCTCACTTGAGTAACAGAACCAGGATTTGACCCGGTTTCTTTCTGCTGTGCTATTGTTAGCTGCGTTGAGTCAGCACCTGGCTTATGGCAACCTTGCGTACAACACACGATGCTGCCAAGTCTGAGCCACTCCCATGCTCCGTGACAGATTGGACCCTTGTGATCCATGAAACCTTCATTGATTCTCAGAGTAGACAGCCAGGTCTTTCTTTCTATTCTGTCTTAGTCTGGCAGCTCTGCAGAAACCTCTCAAAGATCAGAGCCACATGCAAGCCTCAACTAACACACCAGTGATGGGTGCGCATGAGATGCATTGCTGGAAATCAAACCGAGATCTTCCGCATCCCTCCCAAACACACTGCCATTGAGTCAATTCTGACTCATAGTGAGACAGGTAGAAAGGCTCCTTAGGGTTTCTGAGACTGTAAATCTTTAGGTGAGCAGACAGCCTCACTTTTCCCCACTGACTGTGAGTTTGAACTGCCGACCTTGCATTGAGCAGACCGACGCTCAGCTCACAACGCCGTCGGGGCTTCTCAGTGTTCTGCATGGGTTAGGAATGTACCCCAGAAGCAGCAGTCCATCTCTTTCTGCTCATCTGTTGCCATTCAAGGATCAGCAGAAGTTCTTTCTGAAGAAGTGAGAGGAGATGCATGTAACTGATTTTGTGAAGACTTTTGAAGTCAAGTATGATCAGTTGATCAGAGCAGGAACCTTGGAACCAGACAGGCAGGGTTCAGATCCTGTCTATGAGTCTCACAGCTGGTGCATGTCAATCGTCGTGCCTATCACAGGGTTGTTGGGAGGCTTGAATCTCTTACTTCATGCACAGGGTTTAAGAAGATCTCTGGATGTGTTTACAAGGTTGGCTATTGCTATTAAAATGCTTTGATGACGTAACTTCTCAGGTGCTTGGAGCACAAACCTCTCTCGGGTCCAAGTGACTAATGAACACCACATCTTGAAATTAAAGGACCATGATCTATTCTTTTAAGCCTTATTTTGTGCCGCTCTTCTCTCTCCTTGGTGCCCTGGGTATGTGTTGGGCTGCTAACTGAAAGGTCATTGGATCAAAAACAACAGATGCTCCGCAGGAGAAAGATGAGGCCGTAGACTCTAACTCACAATAACTAGAACTCACTGTACCGGTAACAGCATGTAGGGACAGTTCTCCCTTGTCCTAGAGGGTCGCTACGAGTCAGCATGGACTCATTAGGACTGAGTTTGGACTTTGGTTGCTTGGCCAGGACTCCTCACTGCCTCTGGAAGAGGGCAGGAACATCTTGCCCCACCTGGTTCCCACCTCCCTTCTCAGTGGGTGGCATCTAAGACTCTGTTCCCTCCAGTCTACTCTACCACAAAGCTTAGATCTGCCTCCGTGAGCACCACTCTTTCCTCCGAGGGTTTCTCTCCCTTTTCGTGTTACTTGCTTTTCTTGGCAAAGGAAACTTGTAGCTTCCGTTCAAATTTCTTTGGCCGAAATGTCCCCACAGAGAAAGTCCTTCTCAGGAGCCTAGTTGCAGAAAGGGATCTGGGCGCTTCCTGCTTCCTTTGTGGGCTGGCAGAGTTTCCGGTTTGCCTTTGAGGCTGAACTGGTCTAGCCCCCAAACTTTCTGGGGTGGGAGAGCAGGACCCTCCAGGAGGCTTCCCCCCAAACTGAAAGGCTGTCCTCGCCCCTTTCCATGAACGCCTGCTCCCACCCCCCACCTCCCACCTCTGCTTTTCAGTCCATGCCACCAATTCCACTACTGGTCCCAATACCACGCGGGAAGACACAAGTAAAGCAATAGATATGGAACCCCAAACCACTATAAATATCATCTATGCTTTTTTCCCCTAATGATTGAGAAGGCAGAGACTTTCTGAGGATTTTTGGTCACTAATTCTGCTTTTTGTTTTTATTCTTTCACCAAATAAATTAGGAGTTGCTAAGGCATTTGGCTCTTAACGAAAAGATTGGGGTGTTGACTCCACCCCGACTTGCCTTAGAAGAAAGGCCTGGTTTATATAGTTCTGAACAATCAGCCATTGAAAATCCTGCAGAAGAAATCTAGGAAACCCTTAGGCCTTTTCTCTGAGTTTCGACTATCTTCCTGGTATACCCAGCTGTGTGGCAGACAAAGTCTGTATTAAAGGAGAACTTTGGTGGCGCTGTCAGGTAAGGACTGCTATTCACAAGGTCATCAGTTTAAATCTACCAACAACTCTTAGGAAGAAAGATGACACTGTCTGTTCCCATGAAGATTTACAGCCTCAGAAACCCTGTCAAGCAGGGGTCCTCAAATTTTTTAAACAGGGGCCAGTTCACTGTCCCTCAGACCCATCGGAGGGCCGGACTATGGTTTAAAAAAAAAAACTATGAGCAAATTCCTATGCACACTGCACATATCTTATTTTGGAATAAAATCACCTGGCAGGCCAGATAAATGTCCTCGGTGGGCCACATGTGACCCGCGGGTTGTAGTTTGAGGACCCCTGCTGTAGAGGGTCACTATAGGTCAGAATCAACTAACAGCAGTGGGTTTTTGTTTCATTTTGTTTTGTTTTTGGTGGGAAAGCATTGAAGTGGCCTTCAAGAAGATTGGTTTTGAAACAGGCCCAAGAGTTCCTTGTTAGGCAATCAGACAACAGGCAAAGCTGAAGGGTTTGGTCAGAGCAGAGATGGTATGATTGAAAACCTGCCTTTGAACCTGGGAATTGGTAGAACACATCTTGTTTCCATGCTGAGCATCACTTGGTCTGGAGGAAGGAGAAGGGACTCGGACGGAGATGAAAGGCCAGTGATCAGGGAGCAGCCACAGATGGAGCCTAACCTGGGTTCAGGTGGGGAAGGTGATGGACGATGGAGATGACGGTTGGACTGGCTTCACGAGGCTGCAGTGGGCATTCCGTCAGAAATCCTGGGATTAGAGAAGACCAGTCCAGACCACTGTCTGTATCCTCCAGTCGGGCTTTCAAGCAAAACTGCATTTGAGTTCCTACTCAACAATTTATTAGCTGATAACCCTAATGACTTAGCTCTCAACCTTACCTACCTGAATGAAGTAATTTGAGGTTAGCTCTTCCAGTGCCTTGGTGTCCTTGTTTTTGAAATGGAGATAATGCTGGGACCTACTTCTTGGGTGGCCCAATTGGTCAATGAGGGTGACTGCTAAGCAAAAAGTTGCTGAATTGAGTCCCCCCAGAAGCAGATATAGGCCTGGGGATCAACTTCCAAAATACCAGCCACTGAAAACCTTTACGGAGAACGGTTCTACGCTGATACACTGGGGTCACCATGCCGACTCGAAGGCAACACATATCTCTTAGGTAACTATGGGAATTAATTATGCAAATGCATCTCGAGAGCCTCGCAGAGGACCTGACAGACCGAGTCTTCAATCAGTAAATATTGCCTAGTCGTAGCAGTTGGAGTGGTACCTCCAGAAGTGGTGTTTGGAATGAGCTCGTAGTCGGGAAGAGAATAGGATAATGGGGCACAGATTAATTACTTGGTATGGCTCTTTCTAACTTCCACCAATGACTGGGTGTTGTTGTTGTTAGGTGCCTTGTGTCAATTCCAACCCACAGTGAGCCTGTGGACAACAGAATGAAACAGCGCCTGGTCCTGCGCCATCCTCACAACTGTTCTTGTGATTGAGCCCATCATTGCAGCCACGGTGTCCATCCATCTTGTCAAGGGCCTTCCTCTTTTTCTCCTCCTCTCTACCAACCATGATGTCCTTTTCCAGGGACTGGGCTCTCCTGATAACAGGTCCAAAGTACATGAGATGAAGTCTCTTCTCACCATCTAGCTACTAAGGAGCATTCTGGCCATACTTCTCCCAAGACAGATGGACTTGTTCTTCTGGCAGTTGTGTTAGTCTGGGTACACTGGGGAAACAAATCCACAAAAATACATATGTGTATAAGAGAGAATTTTATATAAAAGGTAAGTTGTACATTAAGAAAACATCTGAACCCAGTGCTGTCTAAGCCCATAAGCCCAACATTAACCCATATGTCCGACACCAATCTGCAAAGTCCTCCTTCATCTCACAAAACGCATGCAATGATGCTGACTACAGGAGAAAAAGCTGAATCAGTGAGGGTGTAAGCATCTCAGTGCTGGCAGGGGTCTCCACACAGCTGCTCCAGCACCCAGGGCTGCATCGGGGTAGGTCCATGTGGCTTCTCCTCAGGGATGCCTTGCAGGAAGTCAGCTTTGCCAGCTGAAGCAGGGAACCAGCTAAGGCAGCTGCACCCTGGTCCAACCACCAGAAAGCAAGAGACCCGAGAACTAGAAAGCTGAGGCTCACTGAGGCATTTATCCCTCCGCCCTTCAGTTAACCCCACACGTGTTTATCGGCCAGGTTGGCACAATAAACCTTAACTGCCTCAGCAGTCTACAGCACTTTCAATATTCTTCACCAGCACTATATTCAAATGCATTGATTCTTCTCTGATCTTCCTTTTCAATATCCATTTTTTAAAAATTAAAAGACCATCTTACAGTTCTCTCAATGTCCAACTATCACAGATCTATGAGGCCCCTGAAAATACCATTGTTTGGCTCAAGTGCACCCTTAGTCCTCGTATAACATCCTTGCTTCTCAACATTTTCAAGAGATCCTGTGCAGCCGATTTACCCTTTGATGCCTTGTCTACTTCCATGAACATTAGTCGTGGATCTAATAAAGACAAAACCCTTGGCAACATCAATCTTTCCCCTGTTACCACGATGTTACCTGTCGGTCCAGTTGTGGGGATGTGGGTTTTCTTCACATTGAGTGGTAATGCGTGCTGCAGGCCGCAATCCTGATTTTCTCAGCAAGGGCTCCCAGTCCTTCTCACTTGCAGCAAAGTTGAGCCTCTTGCGCACCGGAGGTCATGAATAAGTTTCCCTCCTATCGCGATGCCACATTATTCTTCACACAATCCAACCAGCCTGATGATTAGCTTAATATACAGGTTGAACAAGCATGATGAGAGGACTCTAAAGTGAGGAGTGGCCGGTGTTTGCCGGTCCACTGGGTTCAAGTTGAGCCCGCTCAGAGGCAGGAACGGGAGAGCTCACAGCCACCGAGAAAGAACTACAAGCAATGCACACCCTTTGGATCCTGAGATCTGGGTGCAGAGAGGCGGTAGCAGCAGAGGCCAAGGCACCAGCAGTATGAGCCAGAGAGGTGGTGTCAGCTGAATGCCTTCCGAGAGGAGGCTGGCTCACAGAGCGGGATACTGTTTGGGCATTTATCAGTGCTGAAAGAATTTTGTAACACCCATTGGGCTACGATCCATATGGTTGACAGTTCGAAACCACCAGAGGCTCCGAGGGAGAAAGACTGGGCTTTCTACTCCTGTAAACAGTTACAGGCTCAGAAACTCACAAGGCAGGGTTGCTGTGAGTCCGCATTGACTCAATGGCTGTGAGTGTGGTGCCCAAGCAGCGCAGAAGTCAAGGGAATAGTGGCTGAGGCCCCGCCCCCTTCTCCCTTGACCTTCCAGGGGAGTGGTCCTATACTTCTGGGCTTCATCCCGTGAGTGAATCCCTGAGCTGATGGAGTATGCCCGGGCCATATCCCCCTGCGAGGTCTCTGCTGCTTCGGAATCTGCTGATGACCAGGGACGTCAGGCCGATCTGTCTTTCTGCAGCTCAGAGAAAAAGTAAGCATCATCCAAGCCGTGCTTGTCAATCAAAGTGTATGGGAAAACCCATATTTGGGGGGTTGAGTTGTTTGGTTATTCTATATTAATTCACACCTGCTCATCCTAGTTCTAAGGAGCCCGCGTGGCTCAAGGTGAGTAGTTCAAATATACAGAGCAGCTCCGCAGGAGGAAGGCCTTCTGCTCTGCTCCCAGAAAGATTCCAAAATCCTTAGGAAACTCCCTGCCATTGAGTGCATTCTGACTCCCCGAGCCCCTGTAGGGCAGGGTAGAACTGCCCCTGTGGGTTTCTGAAACTGTCACTCCTAACGGGAGTAGACACCTGTGCCTTTCTCCCTCAGAGCCGCTGGTGGTTTCGAACTGCTGACCTTGCAGTTAACAGCACCAGAGCTCCGAGAAAACTGTCTGGGGGCAGTTCCCCTCTCTCACAGGGGATGCTTCATAGAAAATTGATTCGATAGCACCCCACAGGAACACCACCCTAGTTCTCGCGTGCCCTGGAAGTCAGGTGCTATCGGGCAGCAGCTAAGTGGGCGTGGGCTCCACAGGGTTTTCAAGGACTGGCGTTTTGAAAGGCGATCATCTGGTCTTTTGAGGCAGCTCTCGGTGGACTCAGATCTCCAACCTTACGGTTAGCAGGCTAGCATGCCGACAGTTCACGCCACCCAGAGGTCGCCTATTCTTCTTTTATTTCATCTTATAGCATTTCCTCCGACGACATTTCAAAGCTATGCTCAGCTGCTACTTCCTCTGAAGTGGGCAGTCAATTCCTTCTTCATTGTCTGTTCTTAGTCTGGAAGCTCCACTGAAACCTGTCCAGTCTGAGTGGCCCTGCTGACATTTGAAATACCAGCGACATGGCTTCCAGCAACACACAAGCCAACACAGTATAACACACTGACAGACAAGCAGTGGGCAAGCGATCCAAAAAATTGTGTTGCATTAGGTAAATCTGCTGCCCAAGACCTCTCTAGAGTACTGAAAACCAAGAATGTTACTTTGAGAACTAAGGTGCACCTGACACAAGTCCTGGTATTTTCCATTGCCTCGTATGCATGTGAAAGTTGGCCACGGAATAAAGAAGACAAAAGAAGATTCTCTGCATTTGAAATGTGGTGTTGGAGAAGAATACTGAACATACCACAAACTGCTAAAAGGACAAACACGCCTGTCTTGGAAGAAGTAAGGCCAGAGAGTTTCTTAGAGCCAAGGGTAGTGGGACTTCATCTTACATACTTTGGACATGTTGTCAGGAGAGACCAGAACCTGGAGAAGGACTTCAAGTTTGGTAAAGTGGAGGGGCAGCGGAAGAGAGGGAGGCCTTCAAGGAGACGGATAACACAGTGGCTGCCCCATCGGGCTCAAATCTAGGAACAATTGTGAGGCTGGTGCAGGGCCAGGCAGTGTTTTGTTCTGTTGTGCATAAGGCCACCAAGGGTTGGAACCGAGTGGAATGTGTCTAACAACAACAACAACAACAACAACAATAACAATATTTCTTCATCTTTCTCCAGCTCATGTATCAGGATCACTTAATACAATTTCAAATGGCTTTCTGAAACAAGATACATGAACTGTTGAGGGCGATGAGGATATAGTTAACTCAGAGGGAAAAAAAAAAACTGCCTTTTTTTTTGGTAGCATGGAGGACAGTCTGTTTGCTGATCAAAGATCTAACACCTGGTGTGGAGCCAATCTGGAGCAGAGAGATTGCCCACGGGCTTTGGGACGTTAGCTCTTGGAAGCTACTGTGTAGGGTAATGGTGGTGATGTGTCCTCCCACATGCCACGTAGATGTAACCTTTAAACCAGCCCTGTGCTGTAGCAAAACCCACGGAGGCAAAGTGAGGTGACATGGCTGGTTCAAGAGCCCAACTCCGGTCCGCCTGATTGCAGAGCCCATTCACGTGTTGCTCAGTTGAAGGAAAGCACTGTAAGCCTTCGAGCTGGCCAGGGATGGAATGGAAACGACTCCCACGTGGTTTCTTCCCGGCTCGCAGCCTGGTCCCGCGGAGGCTGGGTGACCATCTGTTAGGACCACTGTGGAAGGGAGATCAATTTAGACAACGTGTGAGCATCTCTCCAGCTCTGAGATCTGTGACTACCTGAAGGGAAAGGAATTAGGTTTCTACTTTGCAGGCTGTTCAGGCGAGCAGCCTTTCTCCGACTTTTCCTTCCAGTAAAATCCCCAGGGTCAGAAAAGAGAGGTCTCAGAGGTAACTGCACGTGGCTGCCTGAAGCAGAAATTCTGCGTCAAAAGGGAAAAGAAATCATTTGAATTTTACAGTGTCTACTAAAGTATGCTTGCTGGTCTTAGTAAGGAATGCTTTCAATGTGAGAAGGTATTTAAGAAAGCACAGCCATTCCTTGTAGCGTTTCAATGGCCCCTCCCCCAGCAAATCTTCATTTAACTTTGGCTCATCAGAACAAGCTGGGGGAAGGGTGTGGAAGCCACACCTGACCTTTTAGCTAAGAAGGAGGGAGCATCCACTTCCACGCCAGCCAAGGAATCTTCCCACGAAGCAGACGTCCCACAGACAGGTCTGTAACCGTTTTCACCCTATTCTGACGCCAACAGCAGCCTCCCCCGCCCCCCCCCCCCATGCCCCCTTGCTCCCCTCCCCCGCCCCATGGCACTCTCCTTCTCTGCTGGGCCTGAGAATCCTTCGTAATGGCCACACAGAACTCCGAGAAAATAACGACTATGGGATTTGCTAGGGAAGCTAACAGATTGTAAAATGTAAGGATACGGTTCATTTTCTTCAGTGCCTCTTAGCCATGCGGGCTCGTGTGTCTCTCTCGGGTACTTGGCCAGTCGGTCGCAAGATCTTTTGACTTTTTCCTGGCTTGGGCCAGCTCCTTTAGGGGTGACAAACGACCAGAGGCCCTCGGCTCTGCCAGTCAGCTTCCTAACCAAAGGCACCAATCACTCGTTCTGCGCGCCGGGAAGAAGGCAGCCGCTCCACCTCACTGCCTCTCTTTGAAGGGGCACACTTCATACGTGGGTCTGCCTTCTTGCTGGTCATGGGGGTCTCTGCCTGCTTCTGTCGTGGCTCACGTGGTGGAAGGGCAAGGTCGATCAGTCCCCTCTATGAGAGTCTCCCAGGCCCCATCTCCTACACAGTCATTTAATGGGTGCTAAACAGACTATACAACGAAGAGCTATGCCAAATAATTTTACTTCGTTGCCAGACGCCATAAAGGAGCCACTGGTGGCATAGTGGGTTATGCTCTGGGTTGCTAACCTCAAGGTCAGCAGTTTGAAACCACCAGCCGCTCCTCTGGACAAGGCTTTCTACTCCCATAAAGAGTCAGTTTCAGAAACCCACAGGGGAAGTTCTACCCTGTCCTGTAGGGTCGGTCTGAGCCAGAATCGACTGGAGGGCAGAATTGGATTTGTTCTTTATTATATAGATTTGCATACTCCCAGCACATCACCAAGTCTCCCCAGGGAGAAGGGAAGAGAAAGGAGTAAACATTTCAGAGCTGGGAATCAGATTTTTTTTTCTCTCTCAAAGAAAGGCTGTGGGGGAGTTCCTAAGAGTTGCCTGTATTCTGTTGTGGAATGTATCCTCTAGAAAAATGGTAAGTAACCAGCCATAGAAACGTTTCCAAGCAGAGATTGATCATGGGCCTGGGGAAGTTTAACACCGAGTTCCAATTAGTAAATAAATATGAGTGCAACAATAGATTCACAACTTGATAAAAGGGATGGGCGCACACGTGTGCTCTACCATCAGACAGAGACTCTTAGCTGACAGAAAAGCGATCACAGCAAATGCTTATATAATCTGCATTGTGTGCCAGGCTCTATTCCCAAAGCCTTACTGTATCATTTAATTGTTGGTCAAAAAAACCCAAAAAGCAAACTCAAGTCAACACCGATACATCGTGACCCTCTAGGACCGTGTAGAACTGTCCCTGTGGGTTTCTGAGTCTGTGACTTTACAGGAGTAGAGCGTCTTGCCTCTTTCCCAAGGAGTGGCTGGTAGCTTTGAACTGGTGACCCTTGTGGCTAGCAGGCACACTCGTGATCCACTGCGCTGTGTCGTAAAGTTGGTTGTGACGCTTACTGACCCTCTGCTCATGGTCCCGGGCCATTCTCAGAGCCCTTGCGATGCTTGAACCCATTGTTGCAGCCACTAGGCCAGTCCCTCTCCCTGAAGGCTTCCTCTTTGTTTCCGACTTTGCCAACCATGATGACCGTCTCCGGGGACTACTCCCTCCTGGAACATGTTCAACGCCATGAGACAAGGTCTTGCCACCCTTGCTTCTGACAGCCATTCTGGCTAGACTTCTTCCAAGACAGATTTGTCCCTTCTTCTCACTGCCCATGGTATGTTCAAGATCTACACCAAGAGAATAATTCAAAGACATCAGTTCTTCAGTCTTATTCATTGTCAAGCTTCCCCCTGTGTGTGAGGCCACTGAAAATCCCATAACTTGGGTCAGGTGTGCACTAGTTCTCAAAATGACACCTTAATCTTTGACACACTACGGGCTGCAGGTTTTCACAATATGATACGCAATTTGATGTATTGACTCCTGTTTCTATGAGTCTTAGTGTGGAGCCATGGAAAATGAAATCTTTGACAACTATGATGGTTTCTCCATTTAGTATAATATTACTTATGGGTTCAGTTGCGTGGATTTTTGTTTCTTTATGTTGGAGTATAACACAGCCCAACAAAAGAAAAAACATTTTCTAGCCTGTCGGTCACTAGGCCTGTTCCCAGGGCTATTTAGGGTGTGGATTCAGAAAGTTGTATTAGACAGACTGCAGCAGCTCTCGTTTCTTGGAGACGGTATCCACTATTATTTCCAGCTATTCAGTTATACTGATTTATCATCCCAATTTTAAATAGAATAATTCCGACTCACAAATTATAGGATAAGACAAAAGAGGTGAGACATATTTGAAGAAGAACCAGGTATTAAGGGATTCTCTAGGGAAACTGGATATGGACCCATGGTGGACAGTTAGGTATTCATTGAACTACCAACAATAAGGTCAGTGGTTCAAACCCACCCCTCACTCTGCAGCCTTTAAAAGATTGAAACCCAAAGGGGCAGTTCTTTTCAGTCCTATAGCGTCATGGTGAGTTAGAATCGATTAGAGGGTGGCAAGTGTATCTTTGGGTACAGCAGGCTGTACCAGGTACAGAGCCTACAAGTTGGATACCGCAAAGCCAGGATCCAGCTTGAGGAGTGGAAAACAAAAAAGAAAATGGGAAAGGTACATGTATGGAAGGTGTGAGGGCAATTGGGAGGGTTGAAAATGTAGGGTTTCATAGCAATGTTAATCAATGTTTTGAAGCTCCAATTTTTTCTTCAAATTATGCAGTAAACATTTCAGAACACATTTGAATACGTAGAAGTCAATGGATATTTCATGTTAAATGTTTCAGAGGTGAGGTTGACTCTAAGCTTCTTTATAAGAAAAATTCTAGCTTTTAAGAGTTTCTGTGCCCATGGGGAGAAGTTGTGTCATCTTAAAACAAGACTGGGACATTTACATTTTAAAAAAGGAGTTGAAACTCTGACAGACATATTCTGGGGTTCAGAATATTTCAATCTCGACTTTTTGGTGCCCAAATCACCACCAGTCAGTTGATTATGACTCATTGTGAGTCTGTGGGACAGAGTGGAATCTCTCCTGTGGATCTTTGAAGCTGTAAACCTCATCTTTCTCCTGCATAATGTCCGGTGGGCTTAAATAGCTGACCTTGTGGTTAGTAGTCAAACACATAACCTACTATGCCATCAGAGGTCCATATTTATTACCCTATTTATTATACAGTCACTATTATTTCTGGCCCCCCCTTTTAAATCATTTTATTAGGGGCTTGCACAACTTTTATCACAATAATTACATACATCAATTGCATAAAGCACATTTGCACATTCATTGCCCTCATCATTCTCAAAGCATTTGCTCTCCACTTAAGCCCCTGGCATCACCTCATTTTCCCCCTCCCTCCATGTACTCTCTGCCTCATGAACCCTTGATAATTTATAACTTATTATTTTGTCATTTCTTACACTCTCTGACATCTCCCTTCACCCACTTTTCTGTTGTCAGTCCCCAAGGGAAGGGATTATATGTAGATCCTTGTAATCGGGTCTCCCTTTCCAACCCACCTTCCCTCCAGCCTCCCGGTATTGCTGCTTTCACCACTGGTCCTGAAGGGATCATCTGCCCTGGATTCCCCATGTTTCCAGTTTCTATCTGTACCAGTGTACATCTTCTGGTCTAGCCAGATTTGTAAGGTTGAATTGGGATCATGATAGTAGGGGGAGGAGGGGAGGAAGCATGTAGGAACTAGAGGAAAGTTGTATGTTTCATCGTTGCTATACTGCACCCTAACTGGCTTGTCTCCTCCCCGTGACCATCCCATAACGGATGTCCAATTGCCTACAAATGGCCTTTGGTCTCTACTCCGCACTCCCCCTTATTAACAATGATAAGCTTTTTTGTTATTTGATACCTGATAGCGGATCCCTTCGGTACCTCGTGATCACACAGGCTGGTGTGCTTCTTCCATGTGGGCATTGTTGCTTCTCAGCTAGATGGCCGCTTGTTTACCTTCAAGCCTTTAAGACCCCAGATGTTATATCTGTTGATAACCGGGCACCATCAGCTTTTTTTTTAAAACAATTTATTGGGGCTCATACAATTCTTATCACAGTTCATACATATACATACATCAATTGTATAAAGCACATCTGTACAGTCTTTGCCCTAATCATTTTTTTCTCCTCTTTTCTTTTTTTACATTTTATTAGGGACTCATACAACTCTTACCACAATCCATACATATACATACATCAATTGTATAAAGCACATCCATACATTCCCTGCCCCAATCATTCTCAAAGCATTTGCTCTCCACTTAAGCCCTTCGCATCAGGTCCTCTTTTTTTTTCCCCTCCCTCCCCTTTCCCCCCTCCCTCATGTGCCCTTGGTAATTTATACATCGTTATTTTGTCATATCTTGCCCTATCCGGAGTCTCCCTTCCCCCCTGGGAGAGGGACAGCAGCTTTCTTCACCACATTTGCATATGCACCCATTTGTCTTCAGCAATCGTATTGGGGAGGTGAGCACCAATATGATTTTTTTGTTGTTCGATGCCTGATAACTGATCCTTTTGGCACCTCGTGATCACTCAGGCTGCTGTGCTTCTTCCATGTGGGCCTAGTTGCTTCTGAATTAGGTGCTGGCCCCCTTTTAAGATAACAATTTGGAGCTGCCTGATATTCAGCTCCTAGTAAAGATGAAGTGTTACTTGGGGAAAATTCCAACTTTATGTGATTTTACACTATTCAAATATACCCTTGGATCAGCGGACGCCGTTTGAAATACAACCTGGCCTAAATATTTAGTACAACACATTCCCTTAAATAAAGCCAGCGTGTACTTCCTGTGTCTCAGGCTAGCCAACACTCCGTTACCCTATCCTGGCTGTCCATAGGCGGGCAGAGTGAAGAGTGGAACATGCCTATGTTCTGCATCTCAAAGACGAGAGCTCACTGGGGAAACAGGTGTCATTTTTTACCTCAGCAGGTCAAATGTACCCAGAAGCAAGTCTCACCTTTGAGGCACTGAAATGTGTGTTGGTCAGTCATGATCCATAGTGAAAAGATGACTCTTTGATCTTTATCAGTAAGGGCTTCACATGCTCTTCGCTTTCAGTCGGCAAGATTGTGCCATCTGCTTGTCGTAGATTGTTCGTGAGACCCCCTCCCATTGTGATGCCATGTTCTTCTTCAGATAGTGCAGTTTCTCAGATGATTTATTACAGATTGACTAAGTAGAGCCAAAGGACACAACCCAGACACGTCCTTTCTGATTTTAAACCATGGAATATTCACTTGTTCTGTTCAAACAACTGGCTCTTGGGTTATACAGTGAGCACAATTTCCCTTCTGAAAAATATTCCCTGCAATACAATGGAAGTAAACCTCTCTTCTGGTGTGCTCTGCTTTCAAACACGATCCAGCTGACATCAGCAAGGATATTCCGGTTTCATGTCCTCTTCTGAATCTCGCCTGAATATCTGGCACTTCCCTGTTGATACCACATGTTGCAACCATTTGTGTTTGTGTGTGTTTGGTGATGATTACACAATTTTTCTTCCTTAAAAATCATTTTATTAAGAGTTCTTACAGGTATTATAACAATCCATAAATCAATTAGATCAAGCATAATTGTACAATTGGTGCCACCATCATTTTCAAAACACTATCTTCTTCTTGAACTCTTTGATGTCAGTTCCCCTTTATCCCCTCTCTCCCCCACCCTTCCTTCACAGGAACCCTTATTATATTATAAATTATTTTTATTGTTTTGCCATACCTTACACCACCCAATGTCTCAGTTCACCTACAGCCCTGCTATTCCACTCTAGTGGGGTTACAGTCATCATTGCTATTGATTCACCCTCCTCCCACCTCTTCCCGTACCCTCAGGGAGTCATTACTCCTATTACTATTTGTGAAGGGTTTATCTATCTTGGATTTTGTGCATCAAATAACCTTAATTATGCAAATGAACATACACAGGTACAAGATTAATTAGGTGAAACTAAGACCACAATAGTAAGGGGAGGAAATATTGAAGAGCTAGAGGATATTTATATGTTTCATCAACGCTATACTGCACCCTGGATATATCGTCCCTTAGGTGTGGCCCTTCTGTGAGGGACTGTCTAATTATCTTACAAGTAGGTTTGGGGTCTCCATTTTGACTAACTTCCTTCACGTCAATCGGATTTCTTGGTTTTGAATTTCTGATCCCTTATTCCCATTGACACCTCAGGATCACACAGGCTGGGGTGCTTCTTCCATGTGCCTCTGTTGTTGCAACCATTTTAAAGTTACTTTCAACAAAATCTTATTGGACACGATAGTAACTATATGTCTGATAAGTTCTGCATTTTCTGGTAGATCACCTTTCTTTGGAATGAGCACGTCTGTTTGTCAGGTAACTGTCCTCCAAATGCCTTGGCCAAGATAGACGAACAATTCCAACACTGCTTCCCTTTGTTGACATGTCTTCATGGGTAGTCTGTCAGTTCCTAGGCACTGCAGTTATATATTTTACGAATAGAAAATTTGAGATTTATGGACGTAAAGTAACTCGCCCAAGGTCACACAGGTAGTAAGAGAGCTGGGTTCCGAATGCTGGCTGTCTTACTCAAAGGATAAATAACTCAAGACAAAACAATATAAATAAAGGAAAAGGAAGTAAATTTTTGTCTTAAGTTGTTTCTCTGACAATTTAACCCCACATCACTCATTTTAAAACATTTTATTTCTCCCTTGACTTCTCTAAAACGTTGGACAGAAATGTATTTTCTCCTTGCCCCTCTGAGTTCCCTGTGTCTGCAATCATGACTGTGTTTACACAGTTCACTGTAAAATAGATTTTGCACGGCAGTTGGATGAGAGGTATAACATCAAATAAAGACTAGTCTCTGTACTGGTGGGGCCAGCAGCCTCTGTTTCTGGTCTTCTCAGCACAGGTGGTTTGTTTCTCGGTACCTGGGTTTGGAGAGGAGATTCACTGTGGGTGTCTTGTTTACCCACATTTCCTGAGCAGGACACTCAGGCATATCCACCCATATCTTGTTATAAAATAAGATGCAAAGTAACTGAGCAACAACAAGGCCAACAGCAAACATGAAAGCCTTGCCACTGCCGTGAGTCTGGTGTGTGAATCTACGGTATGGTTCAAAACTTGCACTGCCATGGAGTGGATTCGGACGTTATCAGGAGAGTTCGCCCTTTTCATGTCTGTCTGTCTCTCTGTGAGGGGCGTGGGGAGAGAAGGTTGTGGTGAGCACACGGATGGGCAATGAATCCTTTCATGGGTGAGGGGCTCTGAGAATGCTGTGTTCTAAGTCTCTTTTCTGACGGGGATCTAAACCTTTATTCATGGACGTAGAGTCTAACAAAGGGGTGTTTTCAGGGGTGGAAGAAATAAGGTGAAAGCTAATCTTGGCCCGACAACAGCACCTTTATCCAACTAGCAGCTACAGACGTCTTCTGTAAGCTGACGGGAAGCCACTTCGCGACCTGAGGGTGAGCCAGTTGCGAAGTCCATGTTCACTCGTGCCCCCCCAACCCCACCCCCACCCCGGCCCTATGCGTGGCAGAGTAGAACTGCGCTCCCTGGGGCATGTTTTTGGAAGTAGATTGGCAGGGATTTCTTCCAAGAAGCCTCTGTGTGGATTCGAACCTCCACCCTTTGGGTTAGCAGGGACGCCAGCTCTGGAGGGAGACGGCCTGAAGAGAGGCTCTTCCCTTTATGGCACGGGGCTCGCTAGGGGAAAACTGCTCCCAAGGTTATTTGCTGATTGCCTGGGGGTTGTCAGAGAAGACTTCTAGATCAGACATCTTGATGCGTGTGAAGTTCTATTGTCGGGGATTTGTAAGAGCTCTCCCTATCCAATGATAAAAAAATTATTTTTAAAAAGGAAGAAATGAGAAGCCGAGGGAGCACCAGGATGGATTGTGATGAGGTTGTAACTCTTTTAGAAAGCAACTGAGCCATGGACGTGTATGGTATATGAATACTCTATCAAGAAAGCTACTAAAAACAAACCTGACCAATGGTTACCATGGGTGAGGGAGAAAGAGTGGTTGCTTATGGCTTGTTAGAAGGGCTATGTAAAGACTATTAGAGGGCAGCTGGGGCAGCAGGTCACCCTCACCTCTTTTTTCCCCCCTCAAACCATTTTATTAGGAGCTAATCCAGACATCATACCAGTCCATAGTTCAATCATATCAAGCAGTGTCGTACCACCATCAGTTTCAAAACATTTTCTTCCTTTGTGAGCTCCTGGACATCAGCTCCCCCTTATCCATCCACTCACCTTCCCATCTGAGCCCCCAGGGGACCCTTATTCCAGCTGTTGTCAATATAGGTTCACCAGCTCTGGGTTTCATGTACCGGAAAACGGCAAAATACATAACAGAGTCAAGATGGTTACCAGCAATGATGAACTACAGCACAGACAACTCCTAATGTGAAAACACGCATACACACACACACACACACACACACACACACACACACACACACACACACAGTAAAAACCAGATCAAGCACAAGGTGTATCAAAAGGGAGATCATATGGCAAGATTGTAACCATTCAGGCCAGATTTGTCATTTTCATCCACTATAGTTGTCTCCGCAATACTCTCTGACTGATAGCCAGGTTATTGGGGACTCACCTAAGGCATATTCCCTGTGTAGATCCTGTGAATGTAGTTGGACCGTCCACTGTCAACCATAGTCTTCTGCACACCAGGGTCTCACGATTTAAGCTCTGATACTATTCCCTCCTTTGGACTTGGATTATATCATTTACAATCCTTGGATCACGGATGCTGGTATGCTTCTTCCATGTGGCGTTCACTGATGTCTCCCTGGATAGCCGTTTGTTTAAAAACAAGCTTTTAAGGCCCCAGATGCGATTTTTTCTGATAGCCAGGCACCATACAAGTTCTTCACCATACTTTTCTGTAGCACCCATTATCTTCTGTGCTCCCTCAGGTTCTCATTTCTTCCTTTTTAAAAATAATTTTTTTTATCATTGGGTAGGGAGAGCTCTTACAAATCCTCGACAATAGAACTTCACACGCATCAAGATGTCTGATCTAGAAGTCTTCTCTGACAACCCCCAGGCAATCAACAACCTTGGGAGCCCGTTTTCCAGCAGGGCCATGTCATAAGAACTAACTGCTCTTAGTTTGGAGTTAGGAATAAGTTGGAACCCCAAATCCTTTCCCAATTCAGAATCGTTTATCTGCCTCTGGTTCGTCCTAGAGACAGCCTTGTTATTTTATACCAGCGCCTCTTCAGACACTGGTCTACGAAGGTGCTTCAGGTCCAGGCCCCAAAAGGTAAGGCAGACAAAGCGAGGAAGATGCTCGAAAGTTGCAGGCCCCCCTAGAAGGCACCACCAGGATTGGAGACACTGGTCTCTGGCCACTAGAAGAAAGGTTTTTAGCTGTGATAAACCTAACTCTGAAGAGGACAAAAGCCTGGCTAGCGTTGGCTCCAAGTGGGAGAAAACTTAGAGGCAGTGAGTATGGACACGTTCAGGGAGTTTTACTGCGAAGGAGAGTGAAAAGTAGAGGGCAGTGGCTGGCTGGCACTAAACGTGTTTTGTATTGTTTCCTTTTTAAGATGCTAGCAAGCAACGGGATGAATAATTTAGAGTCACGTGTATTATCACGGACTTATCTCAAGTGTAATGTTGAGTGAAAAAAGCAAGTCTAGAATAGAACATTCAGAATGATGCTATCTAGGAAAAATTTTAATATGAAAAGAAGACCATTTTACTGGGTATATCTGTAGTAAATATATATACTTTAAGTCTTCCTGGGACCATTAGAGACAGGCCAGTGATTCTCTATTGGAGTGGGAAGAACATGGAGCCAGGGAAAGCGCTCAGCAAGACGTGTATGTAAATGCTCTCTCGCAACAGCAACCAAAAAACAAAACACAAAGACAACAGGCTATGGTAATATGCTAATGTTCAAGCGAGATGGTCAATGCATTAGCATTTGTCTTATTCTATACATTTGCTCTTTAAAATATAACATAAAATCAGCAAAACCAAACACCAAACTCAACTTGTTACCTGGAGCCGATCCTGTCGAACTGATGGTGACCCGGTGTGGGGTGGTGTGGTGTGGAGCATGGCTCCATTGGATAGTCTCGCCTGTAATCGCTACGGAGGCAGATCATTAAGCCTTTCTTTCAGGGTGCACTGGGTGGATTTGAACTGCCATCCATTAGTTTATAGTTGAACCCTCACTGTGCCATCCGATGACCTGCAAACCAAGCAAATACACAAACCAAAGTACCATCGCCATCATCAGCAACAACGACCAAGGGATTCTCTCTCGTTTGGATGACTTCAGATACAAATCTGCCAGGATGAGGTGGGGCTTGTGATTTCGCCCAGGTGCTGTGAAAACAGAGGTCAGTCCGTGCAAATGGAATGCAATGCAAAGCGAATGATACATTCTGCTCTGCCATCTCCCTTCCCACTAGCAGAAGAGTGTTCTGGCACATGGGGTGATTACAAAATGATTTTTGTTGTTCTTTTTCTTAATTTTAAGTTTTATTGATATGCCATGTATACTGGAGTATAAGTCGAGTTTTTCCAGTATATTTTAATGGTAAAATTAGGTGCCTCGGCAGATATTCAGGCAGGCTTACACTCGAGAATATGCAATATGATTCGTGTACGATACAACTCGATGGTTTAAGTCTATTAAAGTAATGGTAGTATCATCACCACAATCCTAAGGCATTTTCTGCCTTTTGGTACTTATTATTATTAGTGCCTTATTTCCCCGGAACCACACCTGCCACAACCTTTGAAACTCATTACCATTGAGGCGATTCTGACTCACAGTGATCCTATAGGACAGGGTAGAACTGTCCCTGTGGGTTTTTGAAACTACAAATCTTATGGCGCATCAGATCCTCATCCTTTTCTACCAGAGAAGCTGGTGGTTTTGAACTGCGGACCTTGCAGATTAGCAGCCCGACATGTAAGCCACCACGGCTCTTTTGCCATAATCCAAATCTTTTCCATCTTTTTGCTGCCTCTATAGGTTTATCTATCCTGGATTTCATATAAAGAAATAATGCAAAAAGCATCCAACAACAAACCCAGGGACAACGGAACACCAAGTGATCCCAAATCCATGGCGAGGAGGGTGTAGGAGGCCTAACAGGGCTTGATCAAGCATAATGTAACTGAGAGGAATTACTGAAGCCCAAATGAAGGCTGAGCATGATAGTGGAACAAGAGGAAAGCACCAAGAAATAGAGGAAAGAACTAGGAGGCAAAAGGCAGTTATAGAGATCTAAGTACAGGCATATACAAATGTGAATATATTTATATACGATGAGGGGGAAATAGATCTATGTACATATATTTATAGGTTTAGTATTAGGGAAACAGATGGACAGTGGGCCCCTACTCAAGTACTCCCTCAAGACAACACTTTGTTCTAATAACCTGGCATTCCATGATGCTCACCTTCCCGACACGATCGCTGAAGACAGAGGGTGCATAAGCAAATTTGGTGAAGAAAGCTGATGGTGCCCAGATATAAAAAGATATGGCATATGGGGTCTTAAATGCTTGAAGGTAAACAAGCAGCCATCTAGTTGGAAGAAACAATGCTCACATGGAAGAAGCACACCAGTCTGTGTGATCACAAGGGGTTGAATGGATCAGGTATCAGGCTTCAAAGAACAAAAAATCATACCCTTGTGAATGAGGGGAGTTTGGAGTGGGAACCCAAAGTCCATCTGTAGGCAGCTGGACACTCCTTAGAGAAGGGTCTCAGGGAGGAGATGAGCCAGTCAGGGTGCAGTGTAGCAACGATGAAACATGCAACTTTCCTCTAGTTCTCTAATGCTTCCTCCCCCTCTTCCTCCTCCCCCTACTATCATAATCTCAATCCTACCTTACAAATCCAGCTAGACCATTCAAATCCATGACCTTGGAGTAGCAGTCCTCCGCTTCTCGCACTAGGTCAGTCTAGCTTTAAGTCCAATGGAGAATATCAGGTTCTTTGATCTGAAACAGGTGTTTTTAAGTTCGTTTCACTTAGTTTGTGACCCAGATCCTTCTAGTGTGGCCTATGTAGTATGCTGTGCAGAATGGGTAATGTTTTCAAATGGTGGGCTCATGTCATCAGAGTACACCTGTACCTTTATCTGGAGCAATGTTGACATGTTTGCTCAAATAATTTTGGAGGATACGTTTAGGTTATGGGCCAGGGCTTGGACTGAGTCATGTCTCTACTACTGTAAAGGTAATTAGTTCACTGCAGCGTTGACTTTTTCTCTGAGAAGCATTGGCAAGAGGAACAGTGCTTCTTGAGGCCCACAGTCACGTACCTGCCCCTTCCTGGCACCCTTTCTGTTCTGAAGATGCCCGAGTCTGCAAAGCAGCAGGGTCAGGTGATTTGGGAGAGGCTCAGGTGATGAGGGGCTGCAGGGAAAGGGGGTCCATTGGGAAGAGCATTTTGAAATTTATCAAGACATTAGTCTGAATAGTTCTCTTTTAAAAACAACTCAGCACTCGAACAGGCAGTTCCCTAAAGAAGACGACCACCAGCAAACACCGACGTTGATAGCAGAATTATCAACAAACAAACAGAAAATAAACGCTGTAGAGGGTGGAGCGAGATTGAGACCCTCCCACAGTATGGTCACTGCAGAAAGTAGTATGGTGCTTCCTTAGCAACTGGGAATGGAATTACCATCTGACCAGTAATCCCTCTACTTGGTATAGATCTTAAAGGATCTTATAAGGATCAAACCATGAGCAGCTATATGCACACCGATGCTCATGGCAGCGCTCTTCACAAAATCAGGACGATGGAAACACCCTACATGCCATTGATGGAAGGCTGGATAAATCAACTTTGATACATACCCTGCATACTTGTGTAGAAGCCGAGTTTTTCAGCACATTTTTAACGTAGTTTTGTGGTAAAGTTAGGTGCCTCGGCTGATATTTGGGTCAGCTTATACTCGAGTATATATGGTGCATCATGCAGTAGTATGCATCTCTAAAAAATCTCTAGTATGCATCTCTAAAAAGTGAAACTGTGAAGCTCATGACCTGGATGTATCTGCAGAACATTGTGTTGTGTCAAGTTAGTCAACCGCAAAAGGGTCACTTTGTGTTGTATGAGACCACTATTTTTTTTAATGAAGCTTAAAGCTGTGTGTATCAGAAGAGACCGACTTTGCTTGGTTGTCAGCAGAGGGAGAGGAAGCACTGGGGCAGAGGACAGACAGGTGCTAACACTAATGTGACTAAAGGGAAAGATAATATCGTATAAGGGGGAGGAAAAGGAAAATTAGAAAAGTTGTTGATTATCTGACTCTTGTTCGTTCTCACGTGGAGATGGTCTCCATGACCCGGTCACCAATGCTCAAGCCTGTGGGCAACGTGGCCGGGACCGAGGGGGTGCTGAAGGGCTGGTTCACTCTCCCCTTCTCAAATAAAGCTGTTTTTCCAGTGAACTAATTAAAAACAATCAAGCATCTAGTTCACAATAAAAAGTAAAAAACAAAATCAAACTGGATCACACTCTGGAGATAGGTAAGAGAGAAACTAAAAGGGAGATTCAGAGGCACCTACTCTTGTTTCTGCAGCTGTGGGCCAACCAAAGAACATTCTAGAAAAGCTAGTTCCATTCAATTTAAAGAAGTCCAGCCCCTTCTCTCTGCTAACTAACTGAACTCTGTCAGAGCAAGGACCTGCCTCTGTAGTAGACTCCAGGAGGCTTATACAGAGCATGCTGGGAGACTCCCCAGCTACAATGTCATGCACTTGTTTCGATTCCTGCTTGGGAGGCCTGTTTTCATGAATGCTCTTACTCTTTAAAAAGCAAGGTCTTCTCCCCACAACCTTGCTCAGAAGGAGATCAGATGGCACAACAGTTAAGTTCTCCATTGCTAATGGAAAGATTGGCTGCTCGAATCCGCCCTTCTGCTCCCCAGGGGAAAGGTGTGCTCTGCTTCTGTAAAAATAACAGCCTAGAAAACCCTAAGGGCAGTTCTGCTCTGTCACCCGAGGTCACTGTGAGTGGCACTGAACTTGATGGCTTCTAGCACAAACAACTCCCCCTGTTTCCTGTGGACACAGCATTCCATTCTCTCTGCCGGTGGAGAAGGAGAATGTCCCCATCTCCCCAGTGCGGGGACACTGAGGACATGCAGATGAGTCAACCACACATGGTTGGGAATGAATTTGTTGTTGAAACTTAGGAAAAAAGAATAGCATGTATGACACACATATTAGATGTTCACCCCTAGATACTAGCTTTGGGGTATAAACATCTGCCCACTCTTTCAGGTGACGTGAGATAACTAAGAAGGGGGGGCAGAATGTGACAGTGAAGATAGTGGGGTGATGTGCACCACCCCATGTTAACCATAAGGGCTTGGCCTGTGGCTTTCCCATAGGTCCATGAGTTTGGAGCTGGGCAAAGAAGCCGGATGGCTGGCCTGTCATATCTGATCTCGTTGTTGAAAGGCCTGAGCTGCCAGCCCAGCTCATCTGGAGCTCGGCATCTGGCTGCTAACAGTTGGGCCCATGGGCCTGGCCTGAGTCCACAGTGCAAAGTTGGAGCGTTTTGTGTGAGGACTATGCAGCATGGAGCCCGTAGGAAGGACACCAGCCAGATGCTCGGGTCCACTCAGATGGCCAGCCAGCTGCTGCTCTGCGATTCTCTGCTAGGAAGCAACGTTCCAGAACCTTGGTGCTCAGGGCTCAGAGCACAGGCATTCCGACACAGAATCTGTCCTGGCCTGCAGAGACAGGACAGAGTCACCAGGAGAAGGCAGAGCTGGCAGCCCGGGAGGCTGATAGCACCTGGGGTCTCGGAGTACCTTGAGAATAGCTTCCTATGTCAATATTTCTAGTAAATGCTTTAGGAACTTCCCAGCAGGCTCTCTGTGAATAAAAATGACACAGATTCCCAGCACACACAGGGCAAATCTACGCCTCAGAAGAGGTGGAGAGGAACTGTGGGAAGGAAGCCTGACGCTCAGTTGCTTTTGTGACCTTTGCTGTTTGCAGGACCACTGACCCTGTGAGGCCAGAACTACATGTGGTCATGAATCCTTCATGCGTGCAGTAGACGGAGAAGCAGTTTGGAATATCTGAATGTTAATGAAGCCTCACCGAACACTGAATATTCAAACCATCCTGGGTTGGATTAGTGATCACACACACACACACACACACACACACACACACACACACACAGAAAGAAAGAAATTCGAATCGACATGTGCTTAGCCTTATTACAGGGAGCTCTGGTGGCATTGTGAGTTAAACATTGGTAGGCTAACTGCAAAGTCAGCAGTTTGAAACCATTAGCAGCTCCTTGGGAGAAAGAAGAGGTTTTCTCCTCTGGTGAAGATTTACAGTCTTGGAAATTCAGATGCCGCTTTACCCTGCCCTAGTGGGCCGTTAGGAGTCGCAATCAATTTGATGGCAGTGAGTTTGGCTTTTGGTTTAACATTGTTTCTGAAATACTTCTGGACCATCTCTCCCCTGCACCTCACTGCTCAATAATATTTCTGTTTACGAAAGAGAAAACGTTAAGTCGGTGGCTGAGAGGTGTACAGAAAGCCAGAGGCCTGGTAATAGTGGAGCCAAAAGTTGGACCCAGTTTTCCTGCCTACAAAGCCTCAGTCTGCCCATTTCTACCCCAGGCTGCCTGCCGCCTGCCAGCTGCTGACTACTGAGCTCCGTAGTAGCTGCATCCACTGTTGGCCAAACCGCAAGAACACTCAGGAATTCACCATCAAGAACTGGTAAGTGGCCCGTAAGGCCTCTGAGCTCACCGAGTCTGTCCCTCCGCCCATCGCCACCCTCTAGAACGGTGCTTCATTTCTCATGTGTCCAAGTATCCCTGGCACCTTGTAAAAGGGCACACAACAAATCCTTGTGGTTGAATTAATTTGCGACATTAGCCTCTCTCTGAAAAAAATATAAGGAACGAAACAAAAACCCATTGCCACGAGTCACTGCTGGTTCACAGCAAGTCCAAAAGTTCTAGAGTGAAACTACTCCACATAGAGGCTTCTCCAGGCTGCAGTCCTCATAGGAGTTGGATAGACCCTTCTGCTGTGGCATCGCTGAGGGGCTTGACTTACCACCCTTTGGGTTAAACCACAAACTGCCTGCACTGCCCAGACTTTTAAAAATAAAGAACAGGAACCTTATTATGTTTCATCCTGTGTCCCCTGTGAGCCCTACAGTAAATGTTTGATGGCTTCTACTCCTGATTCTGTTACTAGCCTGGAAACTTTACTTTTCTACTCCTGATTATTAGCCTGGGCACAATTAAGCACCTCCAAGCCTTGATTTAGTTGGACATAAAAGTGGGCAACACAGGAGTGCTATGAGGCATCAAGGAGATGAAGTACCATAGCTGTTCAGTATTTGGACATTTAACGTCTTTGGTTCTTATCATGGACTGGAACCATCAGGGCTGCAAGGCTGTCGACCATGGATTCAAAGAACAAGCAATTGAGGGTGACCTATTACATTGAGCATGCTGTGCAAGCACCTTCAGTATCTGTTGCCGAATTTCTATCACCAATGCTTCCTAAACAATGCCTCTCCCCTGCCCTCCCCCTCCACCCCTGGTAACTGCTATTAAACTTTGGGTCTATACATTTGCCCATTCTATTTCATACAGCAAGAGCGTATGATATGCGTCCTTTTGTAATTGACTGACTTCCCTCAGTATGATGTTGTTGAGTTTAATCCATGTTGCAACATTCATTTCTCTTTAGGATTGAATTAATATTGTACTGTAGGTGTGTGTCTATGGGGAAATGGCTTCCTTCACATGCCTTGCTTCCTTGGGAAACCAGTGGGAGAGATTTGCCCCCACTCCCTTGAAGAGTTGATTTTGCCTTAGTTTTCTACCCCAAGATGTTTGTTCCATTTCCTCAGCAGCTGTAAACATATGGCTTGATGGTTTTTTCTGGTCTTGGGCTACAGCCTGCCCTGTGATTGGTATGCATTTTTCATGGATTGGTCAATAGATTATGCAAATGAAGTGAGTTGTGGCTTTCTATGCAAATGACGTGTCTCTGACCTACGAAGGGGCTATTTGTCAGTTTGTGGCCCTGGTGGAAGCTGCATGTCCTGTAATTGACTAGGAGTTGGTGCATTTAAGCAGAAAGCCCCCACAGAGGATTTTCAGGAAAGAAGGAAGCAAGAAGGGAGAATGAGAGCCAAAGAAAAGGCAAGGAGACTCCTCAAAGAGCGATAATACAAGTTTTAAGGACCCAGTATCACCACTCTCGCCACTAGTCCTGAGGGATTTATCTGTCCTGAATTCCCTGTGTTTCCAGTTTTTATCTGTACTAGACCTCCTCTGGTCTAGCTGGATTTGTAAGGTAGACTTGGGATCATGAAAGTAGGGGGTGGGGGGTGGAGTAGGAAGCATTAAAGAACTAGAGGACAGTTGTATGTTTCATCAGTGTTATGCGGCACCCTGACTGGCTTGTCTCCTCCCTGAGACCCTTTTGTAAGGGAATGTTCAGTTGTCTACAGATGGGCTTTGGGTCCCCAATCTGCACCCTCCCCTCTCATTCCAATGATATTTTTTTTTTCCTTGATGCCTAATACCTGATCCCTTCGACACCTCATGATCACATAGGCTGGTGTGCTTCTTCCATGTGGACTTTGTTGCTTCTCAGGTAGATGGCCGCTTGTTCACCTTCAAGCCTTTAAGACCCCAGACACTATGTCTTTTGATAGCCGGGCACCATCAGCTTTCTTCACCACATTTACTTATGCACACGTTTGTCTTGTGTTGATGGTCATTCTATAATCGCTTCTAAAGCTCGACAGGTTCTGATGCCATTCCTCCAACTTATATGTAATCTTTTAATAAATCTGCCCACCTGTTGATGGCCACTTCGGCTTTTGCCACCTTTGGCAGTTGTGCACAGTGCGGTAGTGAGCACAGGTGGGAAGATTTCTGTTTGTGTCATTGTTTCCAAGTATCGTGGGTATGTTGTTGTTATTATTAGGTGCTGGTGAGTTGATTCCAACTCAGTACAACAGAATGAAACAACACCTACAAGTGAAATTGCTGAGACCCAAAGGAATATTTGTATAACTTGCACAATATGTTTTCATTGAATCATATGAAATTCCACGGGTACTGCACTGTTCATATGGTTCAATCTGAATTTCACACTTTTCCTTAATTCACCCAACCCATCCACAAACTCTTGCTCTTTAAACTCAGTTAACACAACTGTGATTGGGCGATTATAACTTTTGGCATTTTTCTTTGATTTTAAAAACGAATAGTTTTGTTAAATCTATTAAAAATAGTTTTATCATAACGTTCGCTAACCCTGTCTTGTTTATGCCTCATGACACCATGGTGATATCAACATACCTATTCCCATTTTACAGATGCGAAAAGGCCACAACCAAGAACTAGCCAAACCACTGACTAAACATGTTCTGACTTTCAGGGTCATTATTTTTTCCCATTATATTTTCATTGTCATTTCTCTGTTGGTATTGAAGTCATCAACTTTGGGTATCATATAAGAATATTTGCATAGAATCTTCTTTTCTATGTGGCTTCCAGACTTTGTCTTCTAGCTTTCTGTGGTTCTTTCAACCACTCGCTCTCCCAGGACCGCCTCTAGCTGATCTATTGCATCCTGAGCAGGAGCGTAAAGAAAAAGACTTCCCGTGTTTGGGTCAACCTCATTCATCGCCTTCCCGAAACCCTCGGTGCCCAGCTTGTGCTCCATCCATTTCCCATAAGGAAAATACCCCGAGAACTTGCCAACACCTCTTTGATTACTTGCACCTCCCCTGGCATGGCCGACGGACCGTATCCATGTGGGTAGAGTACTTTTCGCCTCAATTGTAATAAAATTTTTAATTATTCATCGCTACAGTAGCTGTGAGACAAATGCCCAATTATAATTCATCCACAGCTAAGTAATCTCCTGCTCTCTTTTTGGAGCCGTGACAAGCACAGCCCTTCCAGAGCTGGCGGAGGGCACAGATCAAAGAGTGCTTTGTGTTTGCTTTAACCAGGAAAGGGAAGGCGGCTCCCTCTGCCTCCCTCACCATTGCCCAGAGCAAGCCCATGGGCCTAGATGCCAGGAGATAGGAGAGCTGGGGGGGAGGGGGAGCCCAGTCCTCCAGCGGGCAGGCCCGCAGCTGTGGGGAAGTCTTGCATGACCCTCCCCCCAGCCCCCACGGCTCACCTGGCAAGGGCTCTGTGGGCACCACAGCTGCGTGGGGATTTTTGCCAAAGGAACAACTAAAATGCAAACAAGGATTCCGTGAGTGGCTCTTGATCACAGATTGACTTGGCTGATCCTTCACAATCTGTGGTCCCCACCCGGCTGTCTCCTGCAGGCTCAGGTCACGGGGAAGGCGACACCAGGAAGCAGGAAGCATCCCTGCTTGTAGCCCGTCACTTTCTGGCTTCCCTTGATTCTTTGGGCAGCCCTCTCCGGGCCTGGCAATTCCTCGGGTGCAGGTCCCATGGGTGGGGCTTTCCGGGCTGGCTACCTGGCCAGGTTTCGGTGTTGTCCTATGCTTTCCCTTTGAAATGTACCGTGAGACAGCTCTGGTTCCGAATATTGCCCACGCGTCTCAGGTTATTCTGCGCGCTCTGCAAACTGTCCCCAGGTTCGCCAACTCTGTGACCTCCAAAGAGGGTGGGGCCTGCTTCCAGCTGCTTCAACATTATACCACACAGTTTGTGCCCCAAACTGGTTTCCCCAGGGCAGCCCTGCATGCCCTCTGCAGACCTCAGGGCAGCTCTTCTTAGATACATCTCTCACCCCTGTCCCTACCCTGCCTTTCAGCAGCTCATTTCAGTCTGCTCCATCCCTCCCGTCATCCTCCTGTCCTCCCTCTGGTTCGTGGCTGTGCCCTTCCTCGCACTGAACTCGCCACCACTGACTGCCTCTCGATCCCACCTTACTCATTCCACTCACGTCCGGCAGGGGCCCTTCCCAAGCACATGCTTCATACTATCCCTGCAGTCCAGCAGCTCGCCCTCTCCTGAGCAACGCCACACTTGTCACTGTCTTCCTGCTCACATTATCTTGGGGCCCGTGGCTCCTCTCCCTGGTGGTCTGCATGGCTGCCATCCTCACTCAGATTGTCAATACAAGCTCGTACACTGTCCTTGCAGGATTTGTTCCAATGAGGCACCCCGGTGATACCATGGTCCAGGGCTTGCCGGCTAGGAGAAAGGTTGAAGGTTCGAACTCACACAGTGGTTCTACACAGTGGTTCTCAAAGACCGCAGCCTGAAAAACTCCATGGGGTAGTGCTACTGCCATGGGAGCTTGCTATGACTCCCAGTCTCCTGGAGGACACCCAACTAGAACAACTGTGGGAATCTTGGGTGATGCTAATGGGCGATGGTTGGAGGCTCACCAAGAGGTTGGAAGTTCGAGTTCACAGAGGACCGCCTGACAAAATAAGCATGGCGATCTATTTCCCAGACCCCAGCCTCTGGAAGCCAGATGGAACACAGTTTCGCTTGGACACTCATGCTACTGCCAGGAGTTGGAATCAACTCCACGCTGAGCGATTCTTCTCCAAGGGCCACACCACTAACCCCCTTCCCACCGCTCCCCTTTCTCCTCTCTGGTCTCCTGGGCAAAGCCCATCCCTGCCTCAGGGCCTTTGCACTTCCAGTTTGCTCAGCCTCCAAAGTCCTTTCACCACATGCTTCTCGTCCATGTCTTCCTCCTCCCGTCCTTCCACATCCACTTTAGACAGTGGCGCCGTGGCTCTTTTTACTGTAGACTTATGATCCTGATGGAGTGTGTATTTACATTTTGTTGATTGCCTCCTGGTACTAATATAAACTCCACCACCGTATGGATTTTGTTTTGCTCACACCGAGTCGAGTTTCACCATTTGTTGGATTGAACAAGTGACTTGAAGAAATTGAAGTCACATAAGCAAAGGGACGAAAGAGGAAAACAGGGACATTTTGCTGCTGATTTATGTGTCTATCTATCTATCTATCTATCTATCTATCTATCTATCTATCTATCTATCTATCTATCTATCTATCTATCTATCTATCTGCTTGCTCCCTGCTGTGACTTCCCTGCTTGAGTCAACGTTATTTCTGTTTTGATTTTATTTCCACCTTTTGCTCGGCTTCCTCCTCCCTTTCCTGGTTATGGTCACTGTGCGGTTTGAATTAATATTCTCTACGTGATCTCTAGGTTCTGATATGCATTGCAATGGCTACACAAAACTCACCGACAAAGTCCATGATGAAAGGGTTTATTAAGGAAATTAACAACTTGTCATGCCAATGAGAAATGCCCAGGGTTGCGGTTGTTTATCAGGACGTGTTACAGAGTTCTTGCTGGTCTGCACACAAATGGCCAAAGGGACATTCCACTCTGTCATGAGCCTCAACCTGAAGGCACTCAGCTCCAGCTCTGTGGGTCAGCAAGTCCAACTTTCCATATTAAGTGCCCAGAGGCATACCACTCCCCAAGCCATTCTCCTGCACAAAAGCCCTCAGCTTTACTTGCTCTGGGGGTTGGGAAGTCCATCACTCTGTTCCATGCTCTGGTTCCTGGTCCTGCTGTTGCTCCTCTGATGTAGCGATCATCTGGATCCAGAGGGTCCCTGCCCAGGAAGTTTGGGTCCAGAGGATGCGCTCCACTCCTGTCTCTTGTTGGTAATGAAATCCCTCCACCCACTGTGGATTTTGGAACCTAGCTGACCTGTCTCACGAAATGCTTTGTCAATGTCAAATTCTCCTTGACGCCATTGCACTTCACCCTCACTCGGGAGTGTGTGGCCCCCGCCCTGCTTCCTTCATAGTTCTTGGACTCCTGTGTGCCATGCTGTGGCCACACCACCACTCCTTCTGGCTCCCCTGTGGTCTCATTCCCAGTACGCATGATCTCTGAAGGGAGAGAAACTCTGTGGTCCTCAATCCTTCTACTTCTTCCTAGTCAGTAAACGAGGCTGGCCTTTGTGTGCCTGACGGGAAAGGATAGGGGTGGAGGGCTGAGAGGGAGAGGACAGTGTAACCTGGATTACGGAACAGCAAATTCTTCTCAGAAAAGACAGATAGATGGTGTGCCAAGTCACAGCCCCTCAGAATGGTGTGCCAAGTCACAGCCCCTCAGAATGGTATCTGCCAGGAGGGCACTGAAAAAAAGTGTTCCCAGAGACGATGTGCGGGCCCACAGCAGCCTTGATTGATAGACCTTGTAGTGGATGGCTGTCCAAAGCCTCTTCAAGTCTTTCTGCACCCTGTCTGCTTCGGTCATTGCTAGGTTCTGATGGCCCAGCCCAGTTTCAAAGGGGAGGTAGACACACCGACACACAGTTAAAGTCTCAGCTCCCCTTTCGCCAGGAGGCAGCTGTGTGGTTCAGGTTTGTTTCAGGAGGCGAACTCGAGAGGGAGGCCTGCAGAGAAGGGGTGCTCATTGGACTGGTAGGGCTGAGGGCAGGGGGAGCTTGGCTCTAGGGCTGGCACCGCGGGCCCCAGTTTCAGAGTTAAAGCTCCTTTCATGGGCCGGTTCCTCGTTGTGTTATGGGGTGTCATTCCATTCCTGGAAGCTTGGTCAAGAGTTTGTTTCTCCCCTTGCCAGTGGTTTCTTGTGAGCTATCGGTATTCCTTTTGGCTTCAGCTAGGGAGCGTAGGGTCCCTTCTAACTCCACGGCACCTCCTCGCCTCTCTCCCGTCCCATCCCAGCACAAAGCCTTCAACTAGTTGCCTGGGCAGCTCACTTCTCGTCATTCCATGTTCTTGCCAACTTCACCTCAATCTCCCTCTGCTTCCAGAGGACGATCACCCCGAATGCTCTCCTGAGCCATTCTGGGGAAGTCACATAGCCATACAACCTGAACGCAATCTCAGCCACAGTTGGGTCTTTGTGGAACAATAGCAGTCCTTTGATTTGTCCGGTTGTTTCAGGAACAGCCAATGAACTCTAACTCTCTCTCTCTCTCTTTCTCCCTGTCAAAACCACTAGCCATCCCACGGGAGAAAGATGAAGTTTTCTACTCCCACAGGGGCACTTCTTCCCATAGAGTCAAAAGCGGGGAGAAGACTTCTGCCAAAATATTTACAATTTTCCTCGCTTACTGACTGTCTCATTATCCAACATTATGCATTTGCAACAATAATAAATAACTGACTATCTGACTATTTTCCACATCGAAGATGTACATCTGGTAATAATGGATACAGAGATGTGGGGCAAGAACATCACTGACTGTGAAAATTTAGGTCACGGGTGGCTAAGCTAAGACTTTAAATTAACTGGTCTGGGCCATGGTTCGCAGTGGTTTGGCCATTATGTAATGATGTGGTCATCCTCCATTTTCATATACTGTTGACTTTCACATTACAACAACTTGGTCTTTGGAATCTAACTATGTCAATAAGTCAAGAGAGGACATATTGATCATCTGGAGGGAAACTCCACTTGGGCTGATTGATTGATCGCATTCAATTGTATATCAGAAGGCTGTCTGCTTTCTCAATGCCCCATCGCACTGCCATTGGCTTGGTTCTAACTCACAGTGATCCTATAGGAGAGAGTAGAACAGCCCCTGTGGGCTTCTGGGGCTAAGTCTTTACAGAATTAGAAAGCCTTGTCTTTCTCTCTCGGATTGGCTGGCGGTTTCGAACTGTTGGCCCTGCAGTTAGCAGCCCAACTTATAACCTCTATGCCACCAGGGTTTTCTGCTTTGCAGTTGATTTAATCACATGCAACCACTCTGACTGTAAAGAGGCTTGTGTTTGGCCAAACAACTGGAACTCCTAGCCTGGCATGATGACACATTGATGTGACCATCACACCGCTCATCTCCATCTCCCATTCTCTTCAGCAGCGATTTATGACATCCGCCATTCCTCACGCAGCAGACAGCTCGCTCGTTAACTTCCGGTTCTGGCCACCAGCTTCCTCCTCCTCTCTCCCAGACCCTCTATAAACATACATACAGCTACACATACCCTTCCTGCGTAAACTCCAGGGTCAGAGCATGAGGCGGTGCCTGTCTCCTAATTAAAGGCACTCTTTCACGATGCTTCTGACCCATCAGGTCTCACTTTCTCTGGGTCTGGCTCCATCACTCAGCATGGCCTCCAGCGGTTGCCTTCTGCTTTGCTTTCTCTTATCAAAAATAAATTTTAAAACAACTAATTTGCAGGTTGATTAGTTTGCATGCACATTTCTTCCCGTATGTGGGGTTAAACTGAGTTAAAGATTTATAAAAAAGAAGAGATGAGCAGGGGGAGGAAAAAAATGTTGAATCTGTAAACAGTACATCTTGTGTGTGCATTTTTTAGGGTAAATACGTCAGGTGACAGCTAGCATGGGTGTTCTGTCTGGGCCTCCTGGCCTTGAATAAGTCACATGGTTCTTGGCTTTTTCAGCCACCTGTGACACCTAGCTATGCTCTCCAGTCTTGGTTCCTCTCCTCGTGTGGACCCAAGACAGCCATCCCATGGATGGGCTTCCCTTCAAGGCTGGACCCCAGGGACTTTTCTTGGCCAGTTGTCTTCTCTCTGGACTCTAAGTAGCACCTGTTAATGACTATGCACCGAGGACTTCAAACCTACCAAGGGCTGCTAGAAATTACACAGAGGGAAATTACGGTCTCCGGGGAGCAGAGAGGATTTGTTTGACCCTAAGACCAGAATGTGACAATTCACTGAACTCTGGGCATTCATTGCCCATCTTTAACCGGGGGTGATAAGGTTTGCCAAGGTAAGTGTGGACTACCATTTCCCGAGTCCCTTTTCTGCAGGGCCCTCAAAGTAGAAGTTGTGCAGTGACCACCTTTTAGCTTCTGCCATCCATCCATCCATCCATCCATCCATCCATCCATCCATCCATCGATCGTTTCTTCTCTGCTTCCATATCGCAGTAGAAGGGCACATTAAAGGCGAGGGGACTGTTCTCCATCCCTGGATGACAGCTACCTCTTATGGCCTAGGCAGGCTGCCCCCAGCCCTGTGTCTATTATTAGAGTTAGGGGACCCGATTGTGTAGCTTCAGGCTAAAGGACCCATCAAGGGACTGTTGTGCTGTGTACAATTTGTGTTCCCTGAGTCAGGCCTGGGAGCACCGGGCAGGTTCATGAAGGGGTCCTCTCCTCCCTGAACAAGCTCTCCTCGCGGGCTCCACTTCATCCTGCAGCTCAGAAGGTCCCCACCATGTTAGGTCCTCCATCACCCTCTGATCTGGCCTGGCCTTTTCCTCCACCTTCTTAGGTGTGGGACCTGAAGGCAGAGGCCCCGGAGGCAGCATATGTGAAGAGGTATGAAATGTTCCCCTTGTGGGAAGTTGCAGAAGAAAGAGCCCAGGCACTGACAGGAAGCGCACCGACTCTTGCGTCAGACAAAAATGAATGAGAGGTCCGCTCAGTTACTTACAGGCTGCGGGACCCTCGCCCCATGGCTTCACTTCTCTGAGACCGCACTTGGTTCATGTGAAGCTGGGGCTCATCATTCACTTCCTCAGAGCGTGGTTGTGGAAATTAGAAAAGGAAGCACCTGTCCAACACCTGGTATTGGTGAAATGTTCCCACGTGCTAACTGCTAGCAGTAGCAAGAGCAATAAAATAGAACAGACAAAAAGCATTGCTGTCAGACCCCTGTGTGCACACTAGAACTGATGCCCAGGGCATCCAAGGCTGGGGGTGACATTTTGGAAGCAGGTGACCAGCCCTTTCTTCCATGGGGCCTCTGGGTGCGTTTCAACCACCCTCCTTTCTGTTAGCCATTGAGCCCTGAAACATTTGTAGCGCTCAGGCTGCTGGGGCGTTGTTGTTATTGCGTGTTGTTTGGTCAATTCTGACTCAAAGCACTGGGTACAGTTGCCCCATAGGGTTTTCCAGGTTGTGACCTCCAAAGAAGCAGATGGTCAGGCCTTTGTGGCTTTCTCCTCAGAACAGAACAAAACGCTACCATCTTGGAAACCCAAGCGGTAGGTCTACCTCGTTGAAATCAATTTGGTGGCAGGGGGTTTCCTTCCATGGAGCCAGCGGTGGCAGCCAAGCCCTTCACCCCGGTGCGCCAGTCTCCTTGTCATAAAAATACCCCAAACCAAACCCACTGCAGGAGTCAATTCTGAATCAATTATACTTCATAACATTCCTTACAGAGTTTCCAAGAGTGTAAATCTTTACAGGAGCAGACAACCTCATCTTTCTCCCTTGGACCGGCTGGTGGGTTTGAACCACTGACCATGTGGTTAGCAGCCCAATGCCTAACCCAGAGCACTACCAGATCACCTTTGCAGTCATAAGAACAGATGTTAGCAAATATTTCCATCGCTCTCTTTTCGCCCTGGAGAGCTCGCTCAGGGGTGTGATTGACCTGTTGCAACTATCCAGGAGACAGTTCCTCTTTTGTCCCCCCCTCTGTACTGCTCACTCGGCCATATATTAGGGCTGGTGAATATTTTTCTTTATGGTTCGTGTTCTAAACGCTCGTGTCAGGTTCCTGCAGCAGAGGTGCTAGGTTACAGCTTGTGGAGCCCCTACTGGTAGGCAGTGCTTCCATCTTAGTAAATGCTCAGTACATATTTGGTGACACAGATGAACAACACTTGACTTTATTTTTTTTTATTAAAAGATCATTGTTTTGGGGAGTCTTACAACTCTTGTTACAATCCACACATTGCTTGCATTAGGTGAATTTGTACATATGTGGCCTTCATTCTTCTCTAGGCATTTATTTTCTATTTAGTCCTTGCTATCACCTCTTTTTTCCCCCTCCTTTCCCTCCCCCCACCCTCATAACCCCTTGATAGATTATAAACTGTTACTATTTCCATCTCTCACACCCACCGCTGTCTCCCTTCCCCCAAGTTTTCTGTTGTTCTTCCCCCTGGAAAGGGGTATATGGTTGTGTGTCGATCATTATGGGCTCCCCCTTTCTCCCTTCCTCTCCCCATCTTCACCCTACCCTTCTGGTATCACTATTCCCACTCCTGTTCCTGGATTCTGTGTGTTGTGAGCACCCATACTTTATACCTGCATACATGTTCTGGTCTAGTCTGAAGTGAGAAGCGGCACTGGGGAGATGGTAGTTGGGGGTGAGGAAACCTCAAAGAACCAGAGGAATATAGTGTGTTTCATCAATGCTTTACTGCATCCTGGTTGACGCATCCTTTTCCTGTGGCCCCTCTGTAGGGGATTGTTCCATTGTCTACAGATGGGCTTTGGATCTCTGGTCCAATCCCCGTGTTCTCAATAATATGTTATTGTTTGCTTGTTTGTTATGTGTCTGCTAATGCCTATTATCAGGTTTCTATGACTCCTCATGATTTCACCAGTGGTGTACTTCCTCCATGTGGGCTTGTTGCTTCTCTGCTGAATGGTGGCTTGTGTAACTTCAAGTCTTTAAGACTCCCGACATCTTTTAATAGCTGGGCATCATCTGCCTTCTTCACCACGTTTGCTTATGCACCCATTTTGTCTTCAGCGATTGTGTCAGGAGGGTGAACATCTCAGACTGCCGATTTGTTAGAACAAAGTGTTCTTGTATTGAGGGAGGATATGAGCAGAGACCCAAAGTCCATCCCCTCCCTCAGTGTATTGTCCTATAAATATATGTACATGGGCCAATACCTCTCTTTTTGTGGATTAATGTATTATGTACATCTCTTTGTTTATACCTCTATCCAAACCATTAGGACCATTAACACTTCAAATATAATTAGACACATGATGTGCAAAGCATCCCTTCGCTCTATCATCTTTCCTCACCTGCCCACTCTGGGGCACCACCCACTCTGGGGCCCTCTGTGGCGGCCAGGGTGGGACTGATTACTGGGAAAACATTTGGCAAAGTAACTGTCTCTCCTCATGGATAGGCAGGAAATAGCTCGATTCCCAGTAGACTTACGGATAATAATTTATTTGAGAGAACTTTTGTTTCCGTATGTGCTGGAAAATAGTTACCTCCGAGACAATGATATCAAATATGTTTCTTTTTTGATCAGAATAGTCAATTGTCTGAACTTCTTAAGTGGAATGTTTTCAAAGGCAAATCTGCAATTTGCTGACATCCTCAGTAGAGCTATGAGCTGTCACGAGGAACATCATGAGTCACTGACTTCAGAGTGTGCTGAGTGGTTTTGCCGACTAGGGTTTTGTTTTGTTTTTTAAAAATACTGTTATTGGGGGCTCTTACATCTCTTATCACAATCCATACATTCCTCCAATGTGTCAAGCACATTTGCACATATGTCACCATCATTTTCTTTATTTTTCTTTTTGTGAATTAGTAAGTGAGAGAGTGAGTGAGGGAGTGAGAGTAAGTGAGAGAGTGAGTGAGAGAGTGAGTGAATTAGTGAGAGAGTGAGTGAATTAGTAAGTGAGAGAGTGAGTGAGAGAGTGAATTAGTGAGTGAGAGCGTCGCCATCATTTTCAAAGCATTCTCTTCCCACTTGAGCCCCTGATATCAGCTCCCCATTTCTTCCCTCTCCCTCCCCCTGCCCACCCTTCCTCATGAACCCTTGTTAAGTTATACATTATTTTTTCCATATCTTACATCATCCTACTTCACCCCCTCACCCACTTTTCTGTTATTCATCCCCCAGGGAAAAGGTTTTAGTTTGATCCTTGTGATCAATTCCCCCTACCCCCACCTTCCTCTAATCCTGCTAGTATCGCTACTCTCCTGGTTGGCCCTGAGGGGTTTATCTACCTTGGATTTCCTGTGTTTTGAACTCTTTTCTGTAGCCGTGTGCATGATCTGGTCTAATCAGATTTGTAAGGTAGAACTGAGGTCATGATAGTGGGGGGAGGAAGCATGAAAGAGCTAGAGGAAAGTTGTGAATTTCATTGGTGCTATACCGCACCCTGACTGGCCCATCTCTTCCCTGTGACCCCTCTGTGAGGGGATGTCCAATTGTCTACAGATGGGCTTTGGGTCTCCGCTCCATGCCCCTCCCCCATTCACCTTGGGTATGGTTTTATTCAGATGCCTGATACCTGATACCATAGATTCCTCATTATCACACAGGCTGGTGTGCTTCTTCCATGTGGGCATTGTTGCTTCTGAGCTAGATGGCCACTTGTTTATCATCAAGCTTTTAAGACCCCAGACACTATATCTTTTGATAGCCGGGCACCATCAGCTTTCTTCACCACATTTGCTTATGTACCCATTTTGTCTTCAGCGAGTGTGTTGGGAAGGTAAGCATCAAAGAATTCTGGATTGTTAGTGTTCTTGTGTGAAGGGAGAACTTGAGTTGAGGCCCAGTGTCCATCTGCAATCTTAATTCTTAACATATAGATAGGGCTATGTTTTTTAATCATTTTATTGGGGCTCATACAACTCTTATCACCATCCATGCATACATCCATTGTGTCAAGCACATTTGTACATTTGTTGCCATCATTCTCAAAACATTTGCTTTCTACTTGAGCCCCTGGTACCAGCTCCTCATTTTCCCCCTCCCTTCACATTTCCCTCTCCCCTCCTGAATCCTTGATAGTTTATAAATTATTATTATTTTGTCATATCTTACACTGTCTGATGTTTCCCTTCACCCACTTTTTTGTTGTCCATCCCCCAGGGAGGAGGTTAAATGTAGATCCTTGTAATCTGTTTCCCCTTGCTACCCCACCTTCCCTCCACTCTCCCGATATTGCCATTCTCACCACTGGTCCTGAAGGGGTCATCTGTCCTGGATTCCCTGTGTTTCCAGTTCCTATCTATACCAGTGTGCATCCTCTGTTCTAGCCTGATTTGTAAGGTGGTGGAGTGGGTGGAGGGAAGCATTTAAGAACTAGAAGAAAGTTGTATGTTTCATCGTTGCTATACTGCACCCTGACTGACTGGTATCCTCCCCCTGTGACCCTTCTGTAAGGGGATGTCAAGTTGATACAGATGGGTTTTGGGTCCCCACTCTGCACTGCCCCTCATTCACAACGATATGACCTTTGTTCTTTGATGCCTGATAGCTTATCCCTTCAAAACCTCGTGGTCACACAGGCTGGTGTGCTTCTTTCATGTGGGCTTTGTTGCTCTGAGCTAGATGACCACTTGCTTACCTTCAAAGGCTTGAAGATAGGGCACATTGTACTCAAAATGCCACTGTCTGTCTGTCCATCTGCTCAGTGCCTGGTCCACTGAAGTCACAGAAAGGTAAAGAGGCTTTTTTGCTTCATGACCAAACATACAAGGGCATCATGGAACCTTGGGAATCCACCCACATGTGGATGGGTTGGGGTGTCCAATAAGTAGTGGGGTTTCCTTCTTCTATTGGCTTCCAGGACAAGCTATGGTATGATGAGAGGAGTCAGAGGTGGGGGTGGGGGGTTGGAATTAGGTAACAGACTGATCCTGTGTATCCACTCTTCAAAGCACTGACCTCACTCACCTTCAGGAAAGGAAGGCGGTGAAGCACTGGGGGAAGGGTGTCTGGGTGGAATCAGTGGCGTTCCAGGTTCAGAAAACTGCACTTCACTGAGCACATAGGACCTCCCTCATTCAGGGAACTGGAGAACACTCTCAGCACCACGCCAATTCAGCCATTGCTCAAGCAAACACAGATGCGAGTCTATTAGGGGCAAAGGCTCTCTTCTCAAATCCAGGCACGATACAGTTCTTAGTGCTCAGGATCTACATCCCAGGCTTCAAACATTCCTCGAGTTAGCCAATGAATGTATGAAAAGCTCACAACCATAGCCCCTAGAGAGACTTGCCTGCTGGCTGAGGAGAGGAGCTGCTGGGGACCAGCACTGCATCTTTACTGATTTCTGACCCTGGCTTGTGGTCACCTGTTAACTTGCTAATAACCCCCCACCATTGTGAGTGTTGTCGGTGGGCTCTGTGGGGTTGTTACAATGGGTGATGAAACGCAGCAGAGAAGTAGAGAGCCGTTGGAGGAATGGTTGGGGTCAGAATAGGGTAAAGAAGGATGGTGGGTGGAGGCAAGTCTGACCTCTTCTTGTGAGCACAGAGTACAAAAATCCCTGCTGAGCACAAACCTGTCTGCCTGATTCCACCTATGCACCCCTTCTCCACCCCAACTGTTTTCTTTTTCTACCATGTCTGCACAAATATGCTATTCCTTCCCATGGGAGTGGAATGCCCTTCCCCCTCCTTCCTTGGACACCTCCTATCCATCCAGGTTCAGCTCAAATATCATTTAATTGATAAGATCACTCTTAATTCCCTCCATAAGGTTACTTGGCCCCTCTGCATGCCCATAGTCCCTTGAAGCACCGACCCTTATAGAGTATGCATCAGGCTGTACTGAAGTCAGGAAGAATGAAGAAGAATGGATTCTTTTGAATTGTGCTGGAAAAGAATATGGAAAGTATCATGGACTGCTACAAGGACAAACCAATTATCCTGGAAAAAGTAAGGCCAGGGTGGTCCTAGAGGCAAGGATGGCAAGTCTTCGTCTTACATACTGTGGATCTATTGCCAGGAGAGATCGGTCACTGGAGAAAGACATGATGTCTGGTAAAGGGGAGGGCCAAAAAGAAGCAGCCTCAATAGCTGGATTGACACAGTGGGCTGTGCAACAAAGGGCTCAAGCCTAGGAGCAATTATGAGGATGGCGCAGGACTATGCTGTGTGTAATTCTGTTGAGCATAGGGTTGCCTTGGGTCGGAGCTGACTCTATGGCACCTAACAACAATGGAGCTGGGAGGGATATTAAATCCTTTGAACTTTTATTCTCCATTCGACAGAAGTAGACCTGCCACATCTTGGTAGGAAACTCACCGCCATAGAAGCCATTCCAAGTGACAGGCACAAGGACAGTTCTACGCTGTCCTGTAGGGTCATTAGGGGTCCTTGACAATAGGAGAGACGAAACGACCCTGTGAGTTCTCAACATCATCAAAATGCACGGCACTCCTTCCAAATGTCCATCCATGCAGTGGTCTGAGAAAAGAGCCAGCATGGTTTTGGCCAGGATGGACTCCAGGAGGAACCTGGATGAAAGTAATAAAGTATGTCTTTCTTTCTGAGTCAGAGAAAGTACAAATACCTCATTCTTGAGCCGCATTAGCCTACCTCTTTGCAGATTAACTTCAGACATCCAAATCTATTTCATGGTTCTGAATAGGTTTTTTGATGAAGATTATGGTGTAAATATCATTAAAATGTGCGGACACCACAGCTGAAGGGGTTTCAGGGAGTGCTGGTGATGCAGTGGTTACGTGCATCGGTGCTCATTGAAAGGTCTGTGGACCATCACGGTCCATTGCTCCTGGACAGAAAAGGCCTGGCATTTGGCTCCTCTGAAGAAGCTTCCCTTGGCAATCCTACAGGGTGTCTCTTCTGTCCTACCGGGTGGTTATGAGTCAGAATGGACCCTGTGGAAATGGCTTGTTTCCCTACAGGAGAACAAATGGTTTCTGGGATCAGCTGTTAACCCACAGGTTATGTTTAACCCCCTCTCCCTCCATCCTGGAATCCATGGCCAGCACCTAACATCTGCTTGGTGCTCAGCGCAGATCATTGTTCCACTTCCATTATTTCCCTTTATTTTTATAACAACTCTGTGGACGGCACCGGATTTAAGGCAAAAAAACCCCCCAAAAAACCACACACACACACACACACACACACATAAATAACACCAAAAGAACAAAACCCAAACTTTGCCATTGAGTCTATTCCAACGCATAATGACCCTTTAAGGCTACCATTTGCTATTTGTTTCACATCTTCCCATCCCCCCACTCCAATATACTCTCAGTTCCTTCTCTCTCTTTCCTATTTCTTTTTTGGGACTTTAATCAAAGGACGGTTACTATTCTATTTTACCTCTCTATTGGGTTTTAAGGAACCTTGGTGGTGCAGTGGTGAAAGGCCTCAGTTGTGAACCCAAAGGTGGGTAGTTCAAATGTCCCAGGGGCTCTGTGGGAGAAAGAAGAGGCCATGTGTCTGAAGAGATCTACTGTCATGGAAAGCCTGGGGCAGTTCCACTCTGTTCTAGGAGGTTGCTTTGAGTTGGAATCGACTCAGTGACAATGGTTTTGGTTTGGGGGGTTGGATGGTACACATAGGTAATATGCTCAACTGCTAATCCCAAAGTTGGGAGTTCTTGTCTACCTAGAGGCTCCTTGGAAGAAACACCTGGCAATTTATTTCCAAAAATGCATCCCCGAAAACTGGAGCACCGTTCTGCTCTGACACACACGGGGTCTCCAGGCGTCTGAGCCAATTCAAGGGCAAGCGTTTGTCTCTTTCATCTTCTGATTTCCTGTTCGCTTGCATTCTTACAGTTTCAGTTGTCATCATGATCCATAATGAATGTGATTCAAATGAGAAGTGGTATTTGACTCCCAATCCCAAAGGCCATTAACGTCAATGACTCGACTCCTCCTTGTTATTTAAAGATTTATTAGTTCATTATTTTTATAAAAATAGCACCTTTTCTGTTCCTGAATCCACTTGTGTGTGTGTATGTGTGTGTGTGTTTCCCTTCTATACAAAAGGGCTAGTATACAACTCCACAGGGGTTTTCACACTATAAGATTAGAAACAATGTCCCCTTGTTTACGTCTAATAATTTCATGGCTTGATTTTTCACATTTAAAATCTTTGACCCATTTGGTTTGTCCTTTGGATTAATTTTGAAGTACTGATATGTTTTTCCTGAGATGACAAATCAGCTGTCTTACCAATATTCATTAAACAATTTAAATTATCCTCACTGATCTGAAATTTTACTTTTACACTATACAAAATTCCTATATTTATTTAGTTGATTTCTTGATTTTTTAAAAAAAGTTTTATTTGGTTATCTCTTTATAAACCAATACCACACACTTTTGATTCACTAAAATAGACTTCTTGCATATTTAAAATTACATATTTTTCCAGATTTCTCTCTTGACCTCTGCATGTTTTTTCTCCACACAAACTTTCAAATTCTTTTGCCTAATCCCATAAAAACTCTGTTGCTATTTCATTAAAATAACATATATTTTACATTAATTTATGAAGAATTGACATATTTATGATGTTAAGTCTTCTTATATAAGAACTCATTATTTTTCATTTGTCTAAGGATTTTATATTTTTACTTTTGATTTTTGGTTTCCCAGTAGCATTTTAGCATTATATGAACTTGTTTTTATAGTTACCTCTAGTTGTTGTCTCTTTTGTTATTAGTATTAATAGGATTCTTTCTTCCATCATGAATTTTAAGCAGATAGTGCTAAGATGCATAAAGATGTTTAATATTAAAATTTTAATTTTGTACTCAGAAACTTTCTATTCTTTTTTAATGATTTTTAATTATAATGTAGCATTTTAATTGTCTCATATTTGCTCTGACTGACATCAAGTTGATGTCAACTCATAGTGACCATATCGGTCAGGGTAGAACTGCCCCTGTGGGTTTCTGAGACTGTAACTCTTGTTTTGCTTTTTTTTTTCTTTTGTGCTCCATTTTACTGTGAAAACAATTTATAGTACTATGTACTGTCATAAGATAAATAAATTTTCTTTTTTAATTAAAAACTTTATAGTTCAACAGTAATCGTTAAGCACCAGAACACATTCTTCAACCAATAGATTTAACTCTTGGTGAATTGTTTTGAAGTCAACAAATACTGCATGCTCTTTTTCAGCTGTGGATACATACACTTGTAATAAAATATGTGGAAAATACAATGGAATAAAGAAACAGTGGGTACAACTGCCCAAGTGATACCACAATTACCCTCGGTGAATACGGAATTGACAGCAGATTAAATTGTGTTCTAGGCATGGACCTCAGTCATCCTTTGGGAGACTTCTGATTGGTGAAGCTTTCAGATCAGCTTCAGATAAACTTCGTGGGCAGCAGAGGTCAGGCCCAAACTAAACAAGCATCAGAGGTGAGGGATGTGATGCTTGGGCCCTGCACCCAAGCTGCTTAGATTTCAAGTGCTGAGGAACTGAGCAGCAAGAGGAAACAGCTTGGGAAAGTTTAAGCAACGGGGCCCAAACTCAAGCACTGTGAATGAGCCTCGACAAGTTCCAAGGAGATGATATGTTGACGCTAACTTTGATGCTTCAGTGCCCCCTCCACACCTTCCAGGTCCTAGTGAACACAAGAGTTCTTTCCTATGTGAACATGAGAAAATTCCAGATGGTAATCCCCTCTTGGAGCAGAATCTTCCCTGAGCTGATGTGGGCGACTTGGATAGGCTTCCCAAATTATTTTTCCTCCCTACAAACTTGTCTAATATGCAGTGGTGGTGGTGACAAAGCCAAGAGAGTTCTAGTCCTCTCTTTAAAAGCCCATACTGAATCTTATTGCGCAGAATTGAAGAGCAGCATCCTCAGAGTTATGTGCATTCCTTCCAAGAAGTTTGTCTTCTCCAAATCATATATTAGTAACTAAAGTTTTAAGCTTGACAACAGGGATAGGATATGAAAAGTTGGTGCTTTGAAGACAAACTGACTTCTCAGTCACCCCCACAGAGAAGGCACAGGGAAATAAATTCCCAGGGAATTGTCAGTTAGACTAAGAAGATGAATCTATATAGATCAGTTCATTAAAATGATCATTTATGGCAAGGCAGACATATTGATAATGTATGAGGTCTCCATTTCTCACAGATTTGAATTCACATAGGCAATGGGTGTATTGCTTTATTCTACCCTCATATTCCTGGGTACTTCTTAAGAGACTGCACATCTTTTAGCCACTCTCTCAGAGTGGCTGGTGGTACCACTACTAACTGCTCTGAAACTAGTGCAGCAAGTACCAACCATGCCATCAGGGCCCCTAATTTTATATTTAACCATCTTTACTTATTTTCCTTGTCTCCCGCCCCATTCCAGTCCTTTGCCTGTCTCGGTTTCTTTCTTTCTTTCTTTTGAACAGTTTTATTAGGAGCTCATACAACTCTTATTGGAATCCATACATACATCAATTGGGTAAAGCACATTTGTACATTCATTGCCCTCATCATTCGCTAAACATTTGCGTTCCACCTAAGCCCCTGGCATCAGCTCCTCATTTTCCCCTCCCTCTCCCTCCCCCTCCCTCATGAACCCTTGATAATTGATAAATTATTATTCTGTCATATCTTGTCCTGTCTGACATCTCCCTTCACCCACTTTTCTGTTGTCCAGCCCCCAGGGAGGAGGTCACATGTAGATCCTTGTAATCAGTTCCCCCCTTCCAACCCACCCTCCCTCCACCTTCCTAGTATTGCCACTCACACCACTGGTCCTGAAGGGGTCATCTGCCCTGGATTCCAGTATACATCCTCTGGTCTAGCCAGATTTGTAAGGTAGAATTGGGATCATGATAGTGGGGGAGAGGAAGTATTTAGGAACTAGAGGAAAATTGTATGTTTCATCGTTGCTACATTGCACCCTGACTGGCTCGTCTCCTCCCTGAGACCCTTCTGTAAGGGGATGTCCAGTGACCTACAAATGGGCTTTGGGTCTCCACTCCACACTCCCCAACTCATTCACTGTGATATGATTTTTTGTTCTGATGATGCCTGATACCTAATCCCTTCGACACCTCATGATCGCACAAGCTGGTGTGCTTCTTCCATGTGGGCTTTGTTGCTTCAAGCTAGATGGCCGCTTGTTTACCATCAAGCCTTTAAGACCACAGATGCTATGTCTTTTGATAGCTGGGCACCATCAGTTTCTATGCCACATTTGTTTATGCAACCATTTGTCTTCAGTGGTCATATCATGGAGGTGAGAACACAATGATATGATTTTTGGTTCTATGATGTGTGATAACATCCCTTTGGCACCTCATGATCACACAGGCTGGTGTGCTTCTTCCATGTGGGCTTGTTGCTTCTGAGCTAAATGGCTACTTGTTTACCTTCAAGCTTTTAAGACACCAGATGCTATATCTTTTGATAGCCATGCACCATCAGCTTTTTTCACCACGTTTGCTTATTCACCTGCTTTGTCTTCAGTGGTTGTGTTGGGAAGGTGAGCATCAATTTTTTAATTGGGCTATCTTTGAGAGTATTAGGTGGTACCTCATTGTTCTTTTAATTTGCATTTCTTTTATGGCTAAAGATCAGGAACATTTTCTCATATGTTTGTTGGCCATTTGGATTTCTGCCCCTGTGAAACTTCTTTTCAGGTCCTTTGCCCATCTCCTCAGTGGGCAATTATTTTTTTCTTTTTGGAAGTTAGCAGAGTATTGTAGATTTTAGTAATAAGGCCTTCATCTGATGTGTCATTGCTAAAGATGTTTTCCCAGTCCATGGACTCTCTTATTACTCTCTTGAATTCTTTTGATGTGCATAGGTGTTTTATCTTTAGTATATCCCATTTGTCAATTTGTGCCTCCTCTGTGTTTGTGTCTTTCCCTATTTCTGATAGTTTATGTATTCCCTGTGCCAGAGTTCTCAAGCTGGTCCCAATTCTCTCATTGATGGCCCTAATAGTTTGGGATTTAACTTCAAGGTCTGTGATCCACCTTGAGTTTATTCTTGTTCGTAGAGTGAGATAAGGGTCTTGCTTCATTTTTCTGCAGGTAAATATCCATTTTTTCCAGCACCACTTGTTAAAGAGGGCACCTGCTTCCCATTGGATATTTTTTGGGGCCCTCATCAAGGATCAGTTGTCTGTCTGTTGATGATTTAATTCTGGGTTTTCAGTTCTTTTCTATTGGTATGATTAGCTGTCATTGTACCAATACCATGCGGTTTTGACAACTGTGGCTGTATAGTATGTGTTAAAGTCAGGTAAAGCAAGACCTCCCACTCTGTCCTTCTTGAGGAGTTCTCTGCTAATTCTGAGCTTTTCCCTCTCCATATGAAATTGGTCATCAGTTTTTTCCATTTCTTTGAAGAAAGATGAGGGTAATTGTATTGGGATTGCATTAAACTTATGTAGTGCCTTTGGCAGAACTGACATCTTGATTATATTGAGTCTTCCAATCCACGAGCGTGGGCTATTCTTCCATTTGTTGAGGTTGTTCTTGGTTTCTTGTAATAGTGTTCTGTAGTTTTCCCCGTAGAGATCTTTTGTTCTTTTAGCCAGGCATCTCCCTAGATATTTCAATTTGTGCTTGTCTATTGTGAAGGGTACCACCTTTTTGATCTCTTCTTCTGTGGTCTTATCTGATGCATATAGAAGTTCGATGGACTTGTGTTTGTTGATCTTGTATCCTGCCACTCTGCCAAACTCCTCTATTGCTTCCAGTACTCCCCTTGTGGAGTTTTTTTCGGATTTTCCTTATATAAATTCATATAATCTACAAATAACAATAGTTTCATCTCCTCCTTCCCCAGATGAATACCTTTGATGTCTTTTCTTTGCCTTATGTTAGCGAAAACCTCCAGCACGATGTTAAATAAGAGTGGGGACAAGGGACATCCTTGTCTGGTCCCCTTTTTCAGTGGGATTGTGTTTGTCTTTTCTCCATTGACTACCACGTTGGCTGTTGGTTTTTCATATATAGCTTGCATTGTCTTGACGAATTTTCCTTCCATTCCTATCTTCTCAAGTGTCTTAAACGGAAATTGGTGTTGGATATTTTCGAATGCTTTTTCTGCATCTATAAATGTGGTTCTTATAGTTCTTCATGTCAATGTGGCAAATGATACTAATGGCCTTTCATGTGTTGTATCATCCCTGCATCCCTAGTATGAATCCCACTTGGTCATGGTGAATTATTTGTTTTATATACTTTTGTCTTCTGCAGACTAGTATTTTGTTAAGGATTTTTGAATCAATGTTCATTAGGGATATTGCCCTGTAGTTCTCAATTCTTGTGGGATCCTTCCCCAGTTTTGGTATCAGAGGTATCCTAGCTTCATAGAAGGAGTTCAGGGGTTTGCAGTCTTTTTCTATGTCCTGAAAGAGTTTGTGTAGGATTGGTGTTAGTTCTTCCCTAAATGCTTGGTAGAATTCTCCAGTGAAGCCATCTGGTCCAGGGGATTTTTTGTTGTTGGTGGTAATTCCTTGAAAACCTTATCTATTTCTTCTATTGATATGGGTCTATTGAGATTCTTAATGCCCATGGAGAATAGTCTCAGGAGGGATTGTTGTTCCAAGAATTTGTCCATGTCTTCCGAGTTGTTGAATTAATTGGAGCACAATCCTTCATAGTACTGTGTAATTATCCTTTTGATTTCATTAGGGTCTGTTGTAATGTCCCCTCTTTCATCCCTTATTCTTGCTATTGAAATTTGTTCCCTCCTTTCTTTGGTTAGGTTTGCCAGTCATCTGTCAATTCTGTTTATCCTGTCAAAGAACCAACTTTTAGCAGCATTAATTTTTTTCATAGTTTTCTTATTTTCCCTCTCCTGGATCTCACCCCTGATTTTTATTATTTCTTTTCTTTTGCTATTAGTAGGATTGTCCTGCTGACTCTGCTCTAGTTGCTGTAAATTTTGTGCCAGCATATCAATCATGAGTCTCTCTTCCTTTCTCAGGTGTGCATGTATTGCTATGAAACTTCCTCTGATAACTGCCTTTGCTGTGTCCCATAAGTTTTGGTATGTTGTGTGCTCATTGCTGGTTTCTAGAAATTTCCTAATTTCATCTCTGATGTGTGCCAGTTCGCACTCCTTTTGCAGTAGAGTTATCCATCCTCAAATTGTTTGCTCTTGTTTCTTCATCTTCCTTTTGTTCATTTCCAGCCTTATGGCACTGTGGTCAGAGAGAGAGGTCTGTATGATATCAATGTGCTTAAATTTATGTAAATTCACCTTACTCCCCAGCACATGGTCTATCACCGAATGTGTGCCATATGGGCTTGAGAAGTATGTGAATTACTTTGTATTTGGATGGAAAACTCTGTAAATATCTATCAGGTCAAATTGTAGTGTTTAGATCTCTAGCCTCCTTGTTGAGTTTCTTTTCCTGTGATCTATCTTTCTCAGAGAGCAGTGCATTCAAGTGACCCACTATAATTATTGAGGCTGTGATTTCTTTTTTCATCTTTTGGAACGTTTGGTTGATATATTCTGCGGGGCACTCAGTCAGGGATTGTATGTTTACAATGCTTAGTGGTTCTTTAACATTCCCTTGAGCATTATCTAGTGCCCTTCTTATCTTTTTTTTATGGTTTGCACTTTGAGGTCAATTTTATCTGAGATTAGGATTGCAACCCCTGCTTTTTTTGAATTACTGTTTGCTTGGTATGCCTTTCCTCAGTCTTTTATTCTCAGCCTATTTTTGTCTGTAGCCTTGATGTGTGTCTTCTGTAGGCAGCAGATTGATGGGTTGTGTTTTCTAAGCCAGTCTGCTAGTCTCAGTCTTTTAATGCCTGAGTTCAGGTCATTGATATTCAGGGTTATTATCTCCATCTGCAAACTCTGTGATGTCATCTTACACCTTTTGTGTTGGGTGTTTTCCTACCTTCCTTTCTCATTAGTGTGTTGTACGTGTGTGTGTATGTGTATCATTCTTGACTTATTTCCATCCTTAAGCCAGTACTATCTTGGAGTCCATTTTCTCTTTGTTGCCCGCTGGGTGAAGTTGTTCTATGTAGCGGTTTCTTATGCTTGGTGAGTATTGTTGTTCTGTCCATACTGGGTTGGCAAGGATCTTTTGTAGGGTTGGGTTTCTTCTAACGTATTCTTTGAGTTTTTTTCTTCTCTGGGAAGACTCTTACTTCTCCATCTATCTTGATTGATAATTTGGCTGGGTAGAGTATTCTTGGGTTTGTGTTGTTTTCCTTCAACCTTTGGAATATGTTATTCCACTCTTTCCTCTTCTTCATAGTTTCTGCTGATAGGTCATATTCTTATTTGGGAACCTTTATATGTGATTGCTTGCTTTTCCCTAGCTGCTCTCATGATTTTCTCCCTTTCCTCAAAGTTGGATAGTTTAACTATTATGTGCCTTGGTGACTTCTTGGGATTCAGTCTAGCTGGTGTTCTTTCTGCCTCCTGAATGGTTGCCTGGTTTTCATTCATTAAACTGGGGAAGTTTTCCTCCAAGGATTCTCTCACTATTGTTGCAGATAACTTCTTTGTTGTGTCTTCCTCCAGTAAGCCAATGATTCTAATATTGTTCCACGTCATAGCATCAGACATAGTTCTTAGGTTTTCTTCAGCTTTTCTGATCTTATTAGACTTTTGTTCGCATTTGTTAAAGACTGCTTGGCTGTCCTCCTAGTCACTGATACAGTTCTCTACTTCCTCCAGTTGGTTCTCCAGGTCCGTGTTTCTGCTACTGGCTTTTTATCTCCTCCCTAAGCTCCTGTATTTCCCTTTGGTATATGGCCTTTATCTCCTCTATCATTTCATCCTTTTTTCCATATTGTTTCCCTCATATCCTGTATGAGTCCAAGCGGCATTCTGAAAATTTCTCTGTGGCAGCTCAGTGTCTGCTGCTTCTATGCATGTCGTTATGTTCAGGAAATCTTCTGCCATTGCCTTTTGTTTCTCTTGTTTTTTCGTTGAGGGCGTTGGGGACAATGGATGTTTTCATCGCATTGTTTTAAAGGAGCCAGGTACCATTTTCCAGGGAGTCGAAAAGCACTTGCTCTCTCTCTCAGAGACTTGTAGGAATGCATCTTCCAACTTCCTGCAGCTAATTTCACTATGGAAATAACCTATCATTTTATCCTTCTGTGGCTTCCCTCTCAGGGGAGTGTCCCAGAAGGCTGGTGGGTTGCCTGCTTTGATCTTCTGGAGGTTGGACAGAGGTTCCTGCAGTAGCTTGGAATGTTGATGAGTGTTGGCCGAGCTGGCTTAGGCCCTCAGGCACACAGGCAGGAATTCCCTGTTAAGAAGTTGGGCAGAGTATCCCCTGGTGGAGGTCGGTAGGGCTTTCCCCAGTCTCAGGCTAACTGCACAGGGTGGAGCTCACCTAGCTGGTGTGGTGCAGGTGTAAATGCCCTAGGGTAAGAGGAGTAGTCTGGAGGTCAGCAGTGGATTGTGAGAGAACAGGACAGAGACAAAGAGGGGAAAAAAATTAAAAAGTAAGCCTACTGAGACTGTGAGGGGATATAGAGAAGAGAGGGAAACAAAAGTAACAATATAGCTGAACCCCGATCCCTGCCCGTGGGGCGGCAAGGGTTTAGTCCCTGTCCCAAGCAGGTGGCAAGCTGTGGCTGTATTGAGAAAAAGCCCTTGCACAGCCTGTGGAGACTGTGGGGTGATAGAAGAGAGGGAAACAAAAGTAACAATGTAGCTGAACCCTGATCCCTGCCCCTGGAGCTGCAAGGGTTTAGTCCCTGCCTCGAGGCAGACACAGGTGGTGGCAAACTGTGGCTGTGTTGAGATTAAGCCCCCAAGTGGACTCCAAATTTCCCAGTTCCACCAGACAGTGGCGGGGCTAAGGTCAAGCCCTAGCCGGCCTCCACTGTGGTAAGCCAAAAGCCCCCTAGCCCCTCAAAACCTTGTAGGTCTGTGCCTTTATGATGCTCCTGTGGTCCAACAGTGTTGAATTTCCCTCTAAGCAACTCTCCTGGGTTGTATTCTCTATGTAATCATCTTTAATTATTATGATTATGATAGTTTTTAGTGGATTTTTGTGAGTCTTCCATTAAAACATCACAGATTCTACAAATTTTATACCTAATTTCTTTCTTAACTGGTTTGGATTTCCAGTTAGAGAAACTTCTCTCTCTTTCCTATTCTTTTTGGGACATTAATCAATGGACGGTTACTATTCTATTTTACCTCTCTATTGGGTTTTTAGGAACCTTGGTGGTGCAGTGTTGAAAGCCCTCAGTTGTGATCCAAAAGGTGGGTAGTTCAAGCTTTCAGAACAGTGTTACAGATATGGTGACCATTGAGAAGCTCATCTTATTCTTGATTTTAACACGAATACGTATACACTGTTTGTCCATAAAGACATTGTACTACGTTCTACTTAGGTGAGTCGCCACTGGGGTCTCAAAACCTTCTGAGCAGCCATCTAAAGTGCAGCCACTGGTCTCTCCTTGTCCAGAGTAAAGAAGAGTGAACATAATTAAGGATGCATGGAAAAAATTATTCCAATGAATTAATTGATCATGTGAACCTCAGCTTCCCTGAGACCAGAAGAACTAGATGGTACCCAGTTACCACTAACAACTACTCTATTATAAGGTCCTGGAGAGAACAACAGGAAAAATGTGAGACAAAACTCAAAATCATCAAAAAGACCAGATTTACTGTTCTGATAGAGACTAGTGAAACATGCCTCCTCACCCCCATGACGGTGGTGCTCTGTCACTCCTAGACACTGCTCTGGTCTGGGATGGGATTAACCCACTCCAGGCTCATTTCTAGCTAAAGAATAGGCAAGTCCGTAAGAGAAATTAGGAGCTATGGTGGCATATTGGTTATGCATTGGCCTGTTAACCCCAAGGTCAGCAGTTCTTTGAGGGAGAAAGATGGGACTTACTACCCCTGTAAAGGGTTACTTCTATCTTTACATATTTAAATATATATATATACACACATATCTATATTTATACTTACATATAATTTTTGCTTCCTGTTCTTTCCTCTTTTCCTTTTTCTCCCCTCCTGCCCCACTATCATGCTTACACATTGTTCACCTCTCAGTAATTCCTCTCGAATACATTTCAATTGATCAAAAACGACCAGGAACATGATACCCTCCTCACTGTCAGTTTTAGATCCCTCAGAGTTCCCCTGTCCCTGTTGTTATTGGCTCAACACTCCCCTCCCCCACTCCTCTCCCTTGCCTTCCCCTCACCCCCCTACTTCCCCACCTCTACAACCATTAGTCCTATGGAATTGCTTATCTTTCCTATCTTATATAGACACCAAAAGAGAAGGGGAAAAGAGAGACCATACAAATAGTTCCACATCTGTGGTCCTGACCCTGAGTAGATGAGCATCCCTCTGTAAAATAGTGAGCAGGCCCTGATGTAATTCATCAGTACAATCCCCTTTTCATTCAGGGATCCCTACCCCAGGACCCTCTTATCTGACAACATGTATGTCCTTTATTTATATGTAAATGCAATAAAGAAACAGATGGGCTTTAGGCATCTACTTAAATCTTACATCAGTACAAGAACACTTTGTTTTCTAATAGCCTGTTATTCTGTGATACTCACCTTCCCAGCAAGATTGCTGAAGACAAAATGGGAGCATAAGTAAATGTGGTGAAGAAAGCTGATGGTGCCAAGCTATTAAAAGATATAGTGTCTGGGGTCTTAAAGGCTTGAAGGTAAACAAGCGACCCTCTAGCAGGGAAGCAATAAAGGCCACATGGAAAAGCACACCAGCCTGTGTGATCATGAGAATAGGGTTGATGGGAATAGGGATCAGAACTTCAAAATCAAGCAATCAAATTGATGTGAAGGAGCGTAGAGAAAGTGGAAACTAAAAACCCACCAGTCTCTCACAGAAGGGCTACATGGAAGAGATGACATACCCAGGGTAAAATATAGTCCTGATGAAGCACAGAACTGTGCTCTAGTTCTTTAATATTTCTTCCCCTTATGATTATGGTCTTAGTTTTACCTCATTAATCTTGTTAGACCTGTGTATGTTCATTTGTGTAATTAAGATTGTTCAATGCATGATATCCAAGATAGATAAACCCTTCAGAAAGAGTAATGGCAGTAATGATTCCCTGAGGGTACAGGAAGAAAGGAGGGGTGTGGGGAGAGCAATTATGACCACATAACCCCACTCAAAGGGAATGAATAACAGAATTGGATGTGAACAGTTACATTGGATGGTGTAAGATACAATATATATATATATGTTTATATAAATATATATACATATAATAAGGGTTCTTGGAGGTAGAGTGGGGGAGGGAGGGGACAAAGGGAAACTGTTATCAAAGAGTTCAAGAAGAAAGAAAATGCTTTGAAAATTATGGTGGCAGCAATTGTACAATAATGCTTGATCTAATTGAATTATGAATTATTATAATCTGTTAGAGTTCTTAATAAAATAATTTTTTAATTAAAAAGAGTTAGTCTTGGACACCCACAGGGGCAGTTCTACCCTGTCCTATAGGATTGGTATGAGGTGGCATCAACTCGATGGCAGTGATTTTTTTATAAGGGAAAAAATAACACTAGGGAGATATGCACCCATTAGAACAATCAAACATTAGAGATCACAAGGGCAGCATTTTCCCAAGGCCAAGGTTCAGGAGGCAGGAAGGGTTAGAAAAGAAGGAGGAATGGAACCCGGAAACACAGGGAGGAAGTGGGGTACCTGATGTTACACTGGGGAGGGGGGGATTGTAATCAAAGATAGGAAACAAAATGTAAGTGAATTAAATGGAAAAGTGATTTGCTCTCTAAATCTTTACCCAATTCACAATAAAAAGTTAAAAGAAATGTGTTAAGGGCAATGAAGGTAAATATTAAATACATATACAATTCTGCAAAAAAAAGTAATAACATCATATGAGTGGATACATCAGCAGCTAATGCGAAAGCTAAGAGGTGTGGCAACGATTATGGGACTAAACCCATGAATATGGAGATGACTATTCTTGTATTCATTCTGTGGATTGTCAGGACAAACAAATCCGTATTAGAAGAAATATTACCCAAATGTTCCTTTGAGTTGAGGAAGGACAGACTTCTGCTTGCTCACTTTTGACATGTCATCAGGAAAGGTTAGGCGCTTCAAGGTTTATATAGTAGAGGGTCAACAGAAGCCATGGAGCCCGCCAATGAGATGGATTCGAACGTGGGAGAAACAGCCACAGCCACACACATGATATGGTGCAGGAATGGGAGCTGGAATCCGCCTGGCAGCAGCTGACAGCAATGCTATATAGAAAGTCCACCGGAGATGGCAGTTTCCATGCGCTTACGACCCCTCTGGCGGGTTGTTACTCACCCAAGTCTAACGTAGAACATTTCTTTGGTGGACCATGCTGGGCCACTTGGGCTTGATGTTCCCCGAGACCACCCCAGGTACTGCACCCCAGGTTCAGACTCAGTCCGTCAAAGTGTATGGTTCTAGCTAAGAAAGACATTTTCATAATTTTGCCATCTGTGTGCTCGCCCGGCACTGTCGGGTAAGTATTAGACTGCTGTCCTCGGCCTGCAGGAGAAAGAAGAGCTGTCTGCTCATGGAGAGATTGACAGCCTCAGAAGCCCCGTAGAGGGCCACGAGGCGCCAGAATCAAGTTGATGGCAGTGGATTTGGTTTTTGATGATGCTCTTTTATATTCATTCATATATATGCAGCATATGTAAATACTTTTGTAGAAATATCTTCTGTCGGGCCTACGTGTTTGAGGGGGTTCCGAAAATTTCAAGGTAAAATTCTACTCTCTTTCAATGACATTTTCATTGAGCTTTTTAAAAAAAACCCTCTTCAATGTGTGTGTGCGCATGCAATGTCAAGGAAGTATGCATCGATTCCTATTATGGTAAAGGTTTTTGATCAATGTCCTTTTGGAAGCTTTATTTTGACAAGTAAAATTAAGGTACAAATCCCTCTATTTTAGATATATTGGCCAGATGAATGAGAAAAAGAGATCTCGCTGATGGTAGTGTGGCGGTGTCGTCTATAAGAGGGCTACAGGGAACATTTTTCAAATGGAGTATGGGACTGTTAACTGGACAGAGATGGGCAGAGGGAGGAGAAGCAATGGTGGCCGGAGGAGAGAGGTAGCCCTGTTTCCCCACTCACCACTCCAGCAGAGAGGATGGCGAAGGGCAGATAGGACACAGCTCCTTCTCAGTGGAAGAGAACAGAGTGACAAGGCTGGCTGGGAAAACCCCAGGATGTTCACACCATCGCCGACAGTGACTGAATAGTCCCTTGGGTTTGGGTTCTGAGGCAAGGGCACAGCACGAAGTCTGGGGTGCAGGGACAGACTTTCCTGGAAAGAGGAGGGACACTGCAGAAAACCAGCAATAGCACAAGGCCCCCCAGAAAGCCAGTCCATGGTGGGAGGTCCGTCATGAGCAGAATATCTGGTCCCACGCTACATCCTAGAGGCCCGTTTGACTAGCTCGGGCCCTTTGGACTTCCATCCAAGGTATCTCCTTCCATAAACGCACTCTTTCTGTTCAACTGTTCTCTCTGACTCGGGACTTGATTTTAATCCTCGCCTGAAATCTTTCTGGGAAACGAGACAAGAACCTGGAGTGGAGGCTTGAAACCTCGAGCTGCCTCCTGGTAACGTTACAGTGAAACACTCTTCGATTCCCCGGCAACTCGTCCCTATTTTTGGTTTCCCAGCTACTCAATCTTCAGAGAGAATTCCTGCTCTCAATAGAAGATTAAACCCAGCAGAGTATATTTTGAAATTGCCTCATATCTTCCTACATACTTGTACTTATCAGATCTTCCTGGGGGGGGGGGTTCCCTCCACGCTTGCTTTTTTCTCACTACCCCTAAATTCTATTTGATTCTTTGTTTGTTTGTTTGTGCCCCTAAATTCTTTAGATTCTTTTGGAAACTGTTTTATGTGAAAAGTAGCAAAACTCCCGATTTGGAGTTAATGCAGGAGAAGAAGAATATAGAGGCAAGGAAAAAAAGGTCTTCCTTAATAGAGGCACACTTAGGGTGACTGAAAGACCAAGTCTTCGATGGACTTGTCCGCAGAGGCATTTCGTGCTGTGGTCACTATTGTTACAGCTCTGATTGTTGTTACTCGAGTATTTGCGAAGAGACTGAACCCATGCTACTCTCCCCAGGTTGCCGTTTGGATTTGGGGACAGAGATTCTTTTTTAAAAAAAATATTACATGATTTTTTCACTTGGAGGAGTGAGCTTCTAATGGCTGGAAGCAAAAGCCAGCAGCAGCAGAGAATAAAGAATAGCTGAAAAAGCTTGAGCCCCGGTGCCCAAGATGGGAGAGGAGGACCCAAGAGAGTCGGTGCGGATGAGGGTCCCACACGCTAGCTTTCCGGGGAGTTCACAGGATGACACGTGCGGTCTGACTCCGTCTCCCGCCTCTCCAGTGTGGAGCATGGTAAGGGAGCTCTCGTGTTCGGTAGTCACCTGCTGGAAGGAGAACAACGAGAGCTCTGTTGCTGACGAATTCCCCAGACACCGGACAATGGAGCCCCCAGTCTTCTCTGGACTCCCTCTCCAGGTGAAGCGACACTGGCCAGGCCTCCTCTTGCCCTCCTCTTAGTTGGATCGGCTTCAGCTTCCCCCTGTGTTGGAGAAAGTGAATCCCACACTCTTTTTCATCACAATTGACAATACCGGCTTTGTGGATTGAGCCGTCCCTCCAGCGCCTGCTCGAGCTGAAGGGTGGAAAGTGATAAGTTAGAAACTGAACCTATTGAGCCCGGCTTGGCTACAAATCAATGACCCGAGGCACAGAAATCTTATCACCTTTCATTAGATCAATTCTAATTCCTGAACGGTGTAATTCTCTCCGAGCTAGAGCCCTCCCCACATTTCTAGATGCAAGGCCACATTGAACAGTGGCCTGATAGAAGCTGGCTTGGGTGACTGTTAATAGTGACATCTATTATATAGTTTGGGTACTCAGATTGCTTATTTTATAGAAGGAAGAGCTTGAATCCCAAGAAATGGACGTTTTGACGGAGAGAGATGCAGTGACTATTTACTTGCTAATTACTGGTGTTATTGATGTAGTTGTGCCAAAGCAATGCTTCCTCCTCCTGAGGTTAGGGCTCACGTCCTCTGCTCAGACCTGGCCTCTGACTCCAGAGCTGCTGGGCGTAAGTAACTCTCTCCACAGAAGAGACACAAAGCCCGCCTCCCCACCCCCCGAAACTCCTAGAGCCTCTGTCTTAAGGCTGATTGTAAAACTACGATCCCCTGGAAACTTCAGTTTCTTCCCAGGTTAATCAGATGCTACTGAGTATAAAGGAGAAGGTCCTCCAAAGAACGGTGGGAGTGGGAACAGAAAGGGCGCGTTGTAGAAATAGCAGAATCACAAAAGTGTAATGCAGTTTCATTAAGGGTCATCGTGTGTGTAAATAATCGTTATCAAACGCATTAAATATGTAGATCTGATATTATAGCAGTAGTAAAACATCCCCTCTACACATAAGAGATTTTAATTAATTGGAAAGAAACCATTCTAATTTTAAAATAGTCTTTTGATCTTTTGAAAAATTTATGACTGTCTCATGTCACCAATCAGTATGACAAGTGAATTATTTCTTCTTTAAACACAATTTCAAACTCCAAAAATGTTGAATTCTAAAAGTGTTGCAAATGGAGTAAGTATGGGGATTTTGCCCAAATGGCTAGTTTGGGATTACATCAGGGCTGCAAAGAATCCAGTAGGGAATCTTGGAATAGAAGTAGCAATAGCCTCCTTGAGTTATTTCCCTATTTGACTTGTGTCTTCCTTTTTAGAAGAAGTGCACTCTGATCCTCTACTGTGTAGTTTCCCCTCAAACAAACCAACCAACCAATGCTCTGCAATTAAGTTCATAGGAACCCTACAGGACAGGGTAGGAATGGCCCCTGTGGGTATCCAAGATGGTAACTCTTTCATGGGAGGAGAAAGCCTCATCTTGCTCCCTTTCCAGAGGTTTCCAACCGCTTACCTGGCGAATAGCCACCCAAGGCATAAGCCACTACTCCTCCCCCCCTCCACCCAGGGCTCCCTAAGTTCCTACTTAGACTTAGATCAAGGTGAGAGTAGGCTGCCTCTCCTGAAAGCTACCATTTGTTGCCCATGGTATTAGCAAGAAGATTTTCGGTGCTGGCTGTGCTAAGGAAAGCGCCGGTGTGACTATTGGAAGATGACGTTTCTGCAAGGTGTGTCCCATGAGAGCTACATTTGGGGCAGCGGGGTGTGTGTGGTGGGTGGGGCGGGGACAGAACCCCCCACACACACACCACCACTACCACCACATGTATGAAAAGTTTAATAGGACATTATTGACTTCACTCCTTGAGATGGGCTGTGTAAATATATATAGAAAGAAAGAAATTCTTTCTAGATTCTTTATCCCTTAAACCCCAAATAATAGTTTGACTCATAAGGGGACTAGTACACTCATCCAAATGAGTAGTCAGTCACTATTCATTGGCTCTTGTGTTAGACGAGTTGTGGTTTGGAAGTGAGTGTTTCGGAATGTGTTCAATAGAGACCGTCTTCCCTCTTTATGACTGATGCGTCTTTCATGGAACGCCCAGTGTCATGGAAAGACCTGACAGGAAGAATTGAGTAACAGCTGTCCCCGAGGTTATACAATACTTACCCCCCATGTAACGGAATCCCAAGCATGTACTGCCAGTAGGCACCATTATTTATCTTATATTTCTGAACTGGAAGTAGGGAAACCAGGGATCTGTATGCATGGTTTAATTACAAATCAGTCAGAGTGAGTAGAAAAATAAATGCCTGTATTTTTACATTCACTTTCTGACTCGGAATTTAGGATCCCCCAAGGTGTCAGGTGTTAGTTGACATTGCTGTGAACTTCTTAGTGTCATTTAGAACAGTCAAGGGATGACAGTTGTCCTTTAAGCCAGTATGTTTACACTGGAGTTTACAACGCAAGCAATAGTCTTGAGTCGGTAATAGAAAGTCAGAGTCTTACGGGATCTCTTTACCTGGTTGGGTAGGAGCAGCTAAGATTTGTCAAAGAGAAAGAAGAATGATCACTGGTAATCTAAACCCTATTTGGAAATGAGTAAAATTAAATTCTTTGATGATATTTGCCCTTTACCATATGCTCCAGAGTTTGATGGATTTATCATTCTGTGTGCAACCCACTGGACTTTTATATTATGGTGACCATTTCCCATCATCATTCTCAATGCTGCTGAAAGACTAGCAAACCTCGAACGGAGAGCAAAGCTTTTCATTCTACACAGAGAGAGAGAGAGAATTTCTGCTGCACTCCAAGTGCAATACCATGTACTATTTCCTTCAATCTTTACACAACACAAAGAATGAGGTGTCATCCATTTACTGTGAAGCCACACAGCTAGTGAATTCCTGTCTCCCACTCTAAAGTTGGCCCTCATGACCACTACTTACGGAGTCTATTTGGCAAAGACATCCCCTTGAATCATGTGAACTAATTTTTTTTAAGTGGGGAGAAAAAATAAGTCCACAGGACCATTCAAGTTTGGATTGTGGGCTGAGAATCGTGAAAGGAACAAACCAGGATGCCAAAGCCAAATTTACCTATTTAAATATTTGCATAGGACTGTTGAGTCTTTCAATACAAAATCAGAAAGCTGGGCATTTCCAGGATCAGAAGTATTGTCCATTCGAACATTGTTTGCATCTCATTCAAGTACAAATTTGTCAGTATTATGAAAAGCAGCAATAAATTGCATCGCTAGTCTTCAAAGGCTGATAAAACCCAAACCGCACTTGCCGCCATCAAATCAATTGTGACTCTGGTGACCCTGCAGGACAGGGTAGAACTGTCCCTGGAAACCCAGAAAGTGGGTTTCTGAGCCGGTACCTCCTTCCCAGAATAGAAAGCCCCATCTTTCTCTGGCAGAGCAGCCGGTGGTTTCAAACTGCTGACCTTGCAGTTAGCAGCCCAGTGCCTAACCACTGCACTACCATGCTCAGCCTAGTTCATCGTGCTTCCCAGGGTCTGTATAAATATTGCTGCTGTTTTATTAGCTAGGTTTGGGATTTTTATGTACAGTTTGTTGACTTGGTTGATTCACCCATGTTTTTCATTGTCTTTATGCAGTATCTAGTAGTCAGGTTGTGTTGTTCTCACGAAGTGGGTTGAAAAGAAGCATCTCCTTTTCAACCCTAGAACTACTTTCATATGCAGGTGGATGCTGTGCCCCTTGAAGTTACAGTGGGACTCTCCTGTATAATTAATCTCTGACCTCCTTTCTCTGGGCAGCAGCCACGGTGGCTAATTCCCGTTTCAGAGAAAACTTCTGGGCTCCTTTCTGCCTAAGTGCATGCACTTCCCCAGACCTCCTCACTCACCTTGTTCAGGCTCTTCCCGAATGTCACCTCAGTAGCTCTTCTCCGATTGGCCCATCTCAGATGGGCTTCCTTTCGGGGATATTATTCTTTTTCACAGCATTGTATTTCCTTCATAATAATGACTGTGACTTAGAATTAGTTTATGATTATGATGAGTGTAGTGTAGTGTAGTGTTGGTTCATTTATTTGTTTTATAAACATGAGGTTAGGTGCTGACCCATTTATTTCAAGACTACTAGAAGTGTACACCCCCAAGATCAGTATCCCCAAGTTTATACTCTAGTTAAAGAGCCAATTCTTCCTTGGGAATTTACATGCAGTGTTTCCCAGGAAGTTAAGTGTGCTTGAATGAAGTCCTAAATTATTTTCAAAATAAATTAGGGGGGGTTTGGGGAAATGGCTCTACATTATCCATCATGTCCTCCCTTCAGTCTTCCTTTGTGACATTTAGGTTATAGCGTCAGTGCATGGACCTATCCATTTCCACAGGCTCATTTTCCCCCCAGATCATTTTATTAGAAGCTAATCCAGATATCATACCATTCCATAGTTCAGTCACCTCAAGCAATAATGTACAATGGCTACCGAGATCAGTTTCAAAACATTTCTTCCTGCTTGTACTGCTTGAGATCAGTTCCTCCTTAGCCCCTGCACCTCCCCCACCATACTCCTTAGGGACCCATATGCTAGTTGGTGTCTCCATAGGTTCATCTATCTTGGGGTTTTGTTAGTTTCATAAATATTCTTATTTTATTTATTTTGTCATTTTATTGGGGGCTCATAGAACTCTTATCACAATCCATCCATACATACATCAATAATGTCAAGCACATTTGTACATTCATTACCCTCATCATTCTCAAAACATTTGTTCTCCACGTGAGCCCCAGGCATCAGCTCCTCATTTTCCCCCTCCCTCATGAACCCTCGATAATTTATTCTGTCTTGGGTTTTAGATACTGAAAAACACGTTGTATTTTTCATGAAAGTTTCCATAACAAATTAGGCTTCCATTAGCCAATTCACACACAGATTATTAGCTACCTTTTTCTTAATGATGTAACATTCTTTTTAATATTTTTCTGTTTTTTCGCTATCTAGTACTCTGTTTTCATTTCATCTTTGCTTCAGAATAATTAACCTTTTGGCAGGGTCTTTTACGGTGAACAGTTTGTTAACTTCCAGTAGTACATTTGCCTTGAGATCTGCTTTACATCAATATAGCCACTTTAGCTTGATTATGCCTTACTGTTTGCATGGTATATTTTTTCTATCCATTTAACTTGTCTGTAACTTTATATTTAATGTTTCTCATAGACTGAATGTAGCTGGATGTTGTTCTTTCATCCATTCTTATAATCTCTGTCTTTTATCTGGAGTATGGAGTCCATTCACCTGTATGGTGATTATTGATTTGCTCCAACTTCATTCTATTTATTTGTATCATCTATTATTCTTTTTACCAGGAGTTCTGGTGGACAAATAATGAAATATTTTGACTGCTAACCAAGAGTTTGGCAGTTTGAATGCACCACTGACTGTGGAAGAAAAGATGGCACCTAAAAAACCCATGAGGCAATTTTCCCGCGTCCTACAGGCCTGCAGTGCATTGAATTACTGCACAGCACACTGCAAAGTAATGCTCACTTTTTGTTATTCCTTTCCAGGATTTTTCTGAGGCTTAGTTGCATTTTTTAAAATTCCATTTTCTGTTTATGTCCCAGATTTAAAAAAAAGTTTTAAGTGATTGCTCTAGACGAGTGTTTCCCAAAGTGGGTGAAACCACTCCCTTGGGAATGCTGGAATGATCCAGGGAGGCTGAAAAAGCGGATACCTACACTTTATCATGGATTATAGGCAATAGTACAAAAGGTTCTTAAGTTCCTGGGGGAGCTGAGCAATTTTTAAAAGGGGTTTATTACATCAAATCAGTTTGAGAATCTATGCTCTTGAAATGACAATCTCTGTTCCTAACATCATGAAGAGTCAGAATTGACTCGATGGCAGTGAGTAAGAACTTTTCCGAGATACTTGAGAACTGGTTTTTATTCTTTACCTGTGACACCATGTATAGGTGTTTCTGACGCTTGCCCCACCAAGGCTGATTACATACATAGAAGTATGCTAACTGGGCAGCTGAGTAGCTATGTGACTTAACCCTTAGAGCTCAATGTACATGAACTAATGTAAAGTGTCTTCAAGTTCCAGTATTATGTAAGGAGGTACCACAAAGCTATGGGAAAACTAATATCTCCTTGTATGCACTCCTATTATACTCTGACACATTTTTTGGGGGGGTTTGATTGTCCTCACTCCTAGAATTGGCTTCTGAATACTCACCATTTCTGATTCTTAGCCATACCTGACTGTCCTTCTAACATCTCAGCATTTATGTTTTTTAACCTTAAACACACACACACACATATACAAACACATATACACACACATACTCCAACTCCCTGGTAACACTCCCAACACTGAGCTTGGTCTCATACCACGCTCTCTGCCTGCTGAGTTTTCCAGAGTCTTCCTGGTAGAATCTCTGCAATCCTTCCACCAGCCGCTCTTTTCAGAAGTTCTTACCGGTGTCAGTAGACTGCCATTCTTCCATGCCTCTGGCTTTTCTTAGAGTATACATTCTTGTGTCTAACAGCAAGTTCCAAGTTCATGGAAAGAATGAGAAGGTTTACTAAAGTCAATGTACTAAGGAAGAAAGAGGTGGGAAAGAGCCAAGGTGAAATGGTAACTTAGGGAGAAGTTCATTTGCAGTCAGTCGCCTTCCATATCCCATTCAGGTACATTTCCTCCTTTGTTACACGACGTTTCCAGACAGTCCGTGGAACTCATACTACTTTTTTATTTTTGGGTGCAGAGACCAGTGACACTGTCATCCAATTCTTAAGACTCCAGATTCTGGTTCACAGCCATGTCTAACCTTCCTTCTAAGCACACTTGTCCTGCGTTCACCCCTCAGAGTCCTGTTCAGTGAATCACATCAAGAAACACCTGCACCAAAGTCTGAGAGCGGTTTTAAGAGTTTCCTTTGCTAGATAACGTGGCAGAATTTTGAAGGGAAAAAACAACCATCACAGGAAGTTTCGGGTTTGAAACCAAGTTCAACTGCATTATATCTATCTGACCCGAACCAAGGAACTTACGTAACCTCTCTCTGGTCTCAGCTTCCTTTCCCTTAACGAGAGCGATAATAAGGATCAAGGGGCTGTTTGGAGGATTTACAGATACTCGTGTGAGCGCATGCTTGTTGCCAATATTAAGTGAAAATAAAGAGTTTTTACTTGGGATTCGGACAGGCGTCCTAGCTTTGCTGTATCACAGTATTGTGCAGGAAGAGACCACTTCATTTAGAGAGAGATCTAGAGTTGGAGTGGCAGGTTCACCGCCCCCCCCCCCCCCGCCACTTCCCTCCCTGAAAGAGTGAGGAGAAAAGAGAACAGAACTTGAGGAGAGAAGACACTTCATATTTATTCAGTGCAAAGTAAGGTTTTGGGACAGTTGATCTCTTCCCTTAACCGTCTGCAGTGTTCTGGAGAAAAGACTCATCAGTTGATTACTAATGAATAATATTAACTAGCGGTTAACAGTCTACTGCATAGCCCAGCCATGCACTCCTTGAATACCATGCATTGAGCATCTTCCATGGTCCAGGCCCTTTACATACACTGTCCCTGCAGAACCCCACAGAGAACACGGCCGTCCAAAGAGGCGGAGTCATTTCTACCAGATTGAAGAGCTGCACGTGGTAGACCCAGACTCCAAACTCCTCTTTGTCTGCCTCCAAAGAGTATTCACCAGACCCGCCTGATGTTACTCTTCCTGAGAGCAGAGCGCTTGTGTGCCATCTCAGGAGCCACACGCCACCCAAGTACCCGATCTCCTTCCAAATGTGCTCAGAAAACGAAGAACAGACAGGTTCCAGAGGACTTGGAAGTTGACCGGCTCAAGTCCCCTTGCACTAAACCTGTTCAGACTGAGCTGCGAGCTGAGGGGTCTCCCTGGAACCAGGTGCTTCAGCAAGTCTGAGCCCATACACAGGTGGAACCCAAACTTCCTCTGCCGTGAGGGAGACGAAAGAGTAGCCCCACCACGGCACTGTGTGATTATTTTTATCAGTGTAATTCCTGCTTGGCTCTGGGTGAGCCTGCTCTAGTATCTGGAGTGGAAGTGTTCATGGGAAGGGTATTGCTGAAGGAGATTGTCCTCCAGGTTGTCACCTTGCTCTCCATCCTAGCGAATCTGAGTCCAAGTCCAAGTCCACATTCATCGGGTTGGGTAAGGGCTCAGTGGTGCTCAGAGTGGCTTTTCCTTGTACATTATCAATGCCAAGGCCATATCTGAAGACCATGGTGGTGAATAGGAGTCTTGGTGGCCTAGTGGGTTTCACATTGCACTGCAAACCTCAAGGTCAGCAGTTCAAAACCAGCAGCCTCTCTGCGGAAGAAAGATGAGACTTTCTACTTCCATAAAGAATTACTGTCTTGGAAACCCAGGGGGCAGTTCTACTCTGACCACAGGGGCATTGCGAGTCAATATTGACTGTGTAGCAGTGAGTCTAGTTTGGGTTTGGTGGTAGTGCATAGTGGGGGAAAGCTGGTCCGCTGAGCAAAGGGCAGCAGTTCGAAACTACCAGCTGCTTTAGATGAGGCTTTCCACTTCCACAAAGATCTACGCTCTCAGGAATGCACGGAGGGTGGTCCTCTGTCCTGTGGGCAGGCCCTGAGTGGGAAGGGACTTGCAGTGAGCCATTTGTTTTCTCGTGGTGGTGAGCCCTGGGAGCAGAGGGAGGGAATGAAGCATTCACGGCAAAATAAAACACCAAACTCACTGCCATCGTGTCGATTCCGACTCATAGGACAGGGTGGAACTGGTTCTGTGAGATCCTGAGACAGTAACTCTTTACAGAGCAGAAAGCCCCATCTTTCTCCCTCTGGCAGTTTTGAACTGCTGACCTTGCTAGCAGCCCGGCTGTAACTACTACATCACCAGGGCTCCTCATTCCCTGGCAAAGACTCTTTATTTGATGGTTTAGAATACCGACACTACTTTTAAGCAGGCTGAACCCAAAACAAATTTTCCTTTTAAATCTGAACCTATTTGGTTCAGGAAGAAAGCCATCCCTAGATTTGTATCCAAACCCAAACCAAACTCTTAGCCAGGGAGTCACTGCTGGCGCCTAGAGACCCCTGTGGGACCCCCGACTAGAACTGCTTATGGGATGAGAAAGCCAGTCTTCCTCCTGAAGAGCTACTGGTGGTTTCGAACTCCCCACCATACAAATCACGTCCACTACACCACAAGGGCTCCCGAAGAGTTGTCTCAGCTCTCCTGAAATTTCCTCGGCATGGAGTCAGTACTGGGGATGGTGGGGGGGGGGGGGGGGGCGGGGAGGAAGACCTCCAAACGGAACCGCCTGAAGCAGAAGCACATTTCAAATTCTGTGGGGACTTTGCATTAAGAGCCATCTACTGCTTTGACTAACCAGGTCCAAGCGATGCAAATACCATTTGCAGACCTCAGGTGGGGAGGCTGGGCATGGAGGAGCTCCCGTAGGACTTCCGTTTGCGCGCTCCTCCTTTGAGAGGTTAACGGGGTGTGTGCAGTCTCAGTGAGCTAGGGTCAGCTTCATGACAGTGAAGGAAAACCGAGCCTGATTCGCATTGTTTCATGCACTGGTGAGCTGAACTAAGACTCCTTAAAAAGAGAATCAGCAAACCCGTTTTCAACATAAACCTACACATTTCCTAGAGCTGTTGAATTGCAACAAAACCAGATCAAAAGAGTCTCGGTAAACTGAAATCAAACCAATATTCCCCTGGGCTGAGCCCATGGTCAGAAGCCATTATCAGTGAGTGCTCAGATGCTGCTTAGAGTGGAGGACGTGGTTCCACTGCGGACACGGGGCTGGGGCCCTGCCTCAGACAAGCTCTGGTGCGGCCATGGCCCGCTGGCCCCTCGTTTGTGAAAGTTGGACTTGTTCCATGATGCTCCGTGATGCTTGAGTTACAGTGAAACAAATATGATGGAAACAGCGGTAGAGCTGATAGGAGAGCCGCTCTGAAAGCAGTCTCAGGGTGGTTTAGTGGATCCCAGATACGGATCTAAGTAACAACTGATTACATCTCACGGCCATCTCCCTTCTTCGGTTTATGGCACTGCGGGAGCTGACATGCTGCTGTCCTGGAGCTAGGGACCCTGGTGCTGTAGGGGGTTATGTGTCAGGTGGTGAAAACCACAAGGTCAGTAGTTTGGGCACACCAGCTGTTCCTTGGGAGAAAGATGAGGCTGTCCACTCCCATACAGGTTTTAAAATCATTTTATTGGGGCTCATACAACTCTTATCATCCATCCACCCATCCATCCATCCATCCATCCATCCATCCATCCATCCATCCATCCATCCATCCATCCACCCACCCATTGTGTCAAGCGCATTTGTACATTTGTTGCCATCATCATTCTCAAAACATTTTCTTTCTACTTGAGCTTTGGTATCAGCTCCTCATTCCCCCCTTCCCTCTTCCCTCCCTTGCAACCCCTTGATAATTCATAAGTTATTTTTTCGTGTCTTATACCGGCCGATGTCTCCCTTCACCCACTTTTCTGTTGTCCATCCCCCTGGGAGGGGGTTCTATGGAGATCATTGATTGGTTCCGCCTTTCCCCTCATGGTGCCGCTACTCCCGCTACTGTTCCTGAGGGATTTATCTGTGCTGGATTCCATGTGTCCAGAGCTCTTATCTCTACCAGTGTATATATTCCAGTCCAGCAGAATTCGTAAGGTAGAACTGACATCTCGGTAGTGGGGGTAGGAAGCATCGACAAACTAGAGGAATGTTGTGTGTTTCATCAGTGCTATATTGCACCTTGGCTGGAGCATCCCTCTTATGTGACCTTTCTGTGAGGGATGTCCAATTGTCTTCAGATGGCCTTTGGCTCTCCAACCCTTCTCATTTGCATCAATATAATTATTTGTTTTGGATCCTTTGATACTTGCTACCTGATCCTGATGACACCTCGTGATCACACAGGCTGGTGTGCTTCTTCCATGTGGGCTTAGTTGCTTCCCCACTAGATGGCCGCTTGTTTAACTTCAAGCCTTTAAGACCCCAGACGCTATCTCTCTTGATAGTCGGGCACCATCCGCTTTCTTCACCACATTTGCTTATGTACTCATTTTGTCTTCAGTGATCGTGTCAGGAAGGTGAGCATCACAGAATGCCAGGTTATTAGAACAAAGTGTTCTTGTGTTGAGAGAGGACTTGAGTAGAGGGCCACAGTTCATCTGCTATCTTAATATTTAACATATAAATATATGTACATGGACCTATATCCCTAGCATTATAAATTAGCATATTTACATGCCTATATTTACACCTCTATCAATAGCTTTTGCCTCCTAGTTCTTTCCTCTATTTCCTTTCACTTTCCTCTTGTCCCACCATCATGTTCCCCCTTCATTGGGGTCTCAGTAATTCCTCTTGGATACATTGCACTTGATCAAACCCCACTGGACATTCTATACCCTCCCCACTATCTATTTTAGATTCCTTATTGTTCCCTTGTCCCTGAGTTTGTTGGCTCCCCATTCCCTTTCCCCCGCCTCCTCCTCTCCTATGTCTCCTCCAGAACTGTTGGTCCCATGGTTTTTCCCTTGGGATTGTTTATCCTGCCTAACTTATATAGATAGTCATAGTGAAAAAGAAAAGAAAGAGTGGAAAAACCTGTAAAGAGTTCCAGCTCTGTCTGCTGACTCTGAATGTTTTTCTGATCGGGTCTGACGAGGAACCAAGCGCTGCACCCTGAGTCAGAAGTCTATTTTCGGGATCCCTCAAGGACTTTGTTACTTTGTGCCCCTTGCTGCTCTGTTGCGCTCCCTTCCTGTTTTGCCGGCTGTGGTGTGTGTGTTGTGTTTGTGTGGCGGGAGAGGGGGGAGGCCATTGGGGAGGCGGTCAGACCAGGCGCACTTTCCTCTCTATGGCACAGGTGTTGTGCGGCTGTAACTCTTTAAAAGCTTAGAGAGCCCTGTATTTCTCCTGAGGAGCAGCTGGTGGTTTTGAACCACTGATCTTGCAGTTCGCAGCCCAACTCATGATGATGATGCCACCAGGGCTCCCCTCTTTAAAGTTCCCGAATATGCCTCCCAAGAGGCTGCTTCGTTCAGAAGTGCACAAAAGAAAAGAGAAGCAGAGATGTGAACCCTAGAACACTGAAGAGTGTTTTGACAACATGACAGAAGAAATAATTAAAAAAACATTTTATTGGGGCCTCATACAACTTTTATCATAATCCATCCAACCATCCATTGTGTCAAGCACATTTGTACATTTGTTGCCATCATCATTCTGAAAACATTTGCTTTCTACTTGAGCCCTTGGTATTAGCTCCTCATTTCCCCCCTCCCTCATAAACCCTTGATAATTTATCAATTATTATTATTTTGTTATGCCTTATACTGTCTGATGTCTCCCTTCATTCACTTTTTTGTTGTCCATCCCCTAGGGAGGGGTTATATGTAGATCCTTGTAATTGGTTCCCCTTCTCTACCCCACCTTCCCTCCACCCTCCTGGTATCGCCACTCTCACCATTGTTCCTGAGGGATTCATCTGTCCTGGATTCCCTGTGTTTCCAGTTCCTATCTACCAGTGAACATCCTCTGGTCTAGCCTGATTTGTAAGGTAGAATTGGGATCATGATAGTGTGTGTGTGGGGTGGGGGGAGGAAGCATTTAGGAACTAGAGGTAAGTTGTATGTTTCATTGTTGCTACACTTACACTTTATCCTGACTGGTTTGTCTCCTCTCCATGATCCTTCTGTATGGGATGTCCAGATGCCTACAGATGAGCTTTGGGTCCCCACTCCGCACTCCCTCTCATTCACAATGATACGATGTTTGGCTCTTTGATGCCTGATACCTGATCCCATCGACACTTTGTGATCACACAGGCTGGTGTGCTTCTTCCATGTGGGCTTTGTTGCTTCTGAGCTAGATGGCCACTTGTTTACCTTTAAGCCTTTAAGACCCCAGACGTTATATCTTTTGATAACCAGGCACCATCAGCTTTAGAAGAAATACATTTAAAACACATTTTAAAGATAGTTTAATTACAATAGACATGTAATATACCTTTCTCTTTTCTTTGTGACTAGCCTACCCACTGATGAATGAAAAGAGAACTCGTTCATGGTAGTTTGAGATAAAATGGAAATATGAAACTATGTAGAGGGCGTGTCATAAATTCCTTAACTAGTAGCCAGCTGCCATTGAACTGAGTCCCACCCTGGGGGCCCCAGGTCTATCAGAGTAGAATGGTGCTCCATCAGGTTTTCAATGACTGAATTTTGGGGAAGTAGATCACCAGGCCTGCCTTCTGAGGCACATTTGAGTGGACTTGAACTGAGTCAGCAGCCAGGAACGTTAACGGTGTACACCACCCAGAGACTCCATTAAATGTCTTATTTACAAAATAAAGAGACACATAATTTCTATTTCTAGGACTCCCCACTTCCGCCACTCTGCCCCACTAAATAAATGTTCATTAAAGAGCTGAAGAGTAGGGGTTCCAAGTTTTGCGAAACTATGTCTCCACCCACCAGTGTGTTGTTGGGTCTTCCTCCGCCCTTTGCTTCATTCTGGTGGCATTCACCACCCCTATTCCCAAGTCCCTCTGTGAGGCTCATGGTCACTCAGAACAGGTAGTAGCCACACATGGTCCCTACACCCCCTTCAGCTCCAACAACCTGCAGAGTGGAGTCAGCACCAAGTGGACTTTCAGCACCCTGGGCCACCAACCAGGTCAAGCCACAGCTGCCTGGACCCGTCTGTGCTGGTGGGGCGCCCATCAAGGACTGAGTGCTCCTGGGAGCCTTTTCTTGGGTGTCATTGGCTTACAAGGCTTCTAAGAGGGTGGTTCTTTTTTTTTTTTTTAAAGAAAAAGATGTGTCTGCCACTCAGTTGTCTCAGCCTCATGTGGACCCCATGTGTGTCGGCGTAGACCTTCCCTCCCTAGGTTTTTTGGGAGCTGCTGTCTCCAAAAGAGATTGCCTGGCCTTTCTCCCGAGGGGCTGCGGGAGGACTCAACTCTTCACCATTTCTGGTTAGCAGCTGAACGTGTTACCTTTGCGCACCCAGAGAATGCGAGAGTCAGCTTGGTGTTGTGTGCTGCCATTGCGTCGACTTTACACACAGTGATTCCATGCGTGTGGCTCAGGTCTGCATACCTAGGGTCTTCCAGGCTGTGACCAGGCCACCTCCTAAGGGGTCTCTGAGTGGGTTTCAACCAACCATTTGGGTTGTGGCCATGTCAGATGACCCAGTGAGCGTGGTGAGCATGGTTTATTTGTGGTTACTGACTGATCTGTGGGGAACAACTTCAGATTTTTTTTCACCACATCTGGGATTCTGCTTCAGATCTGACAGGTGTGTCTCTCTTCCAACACTACCCCACTCTCTTACAGGATGCATGCCTCTTTTTACATTACAGTCCCTGACAGAGGGGAAGCACAGGGCCATCCGTCCAGATGAGGCTTCCCACCCTGCCCCACGTGGGCCTTTGTCATCGCCTTTTTCTGCCAGTTCTTTATTCTTTCACCAACACAGGAACATATTCATGCCAGAGTCAGAGATTGAATTCAGCAGGTGGCCTAGTGGTTACATGTTGGGCCGCGAGCTGATGATCGGCAGTTTGAAACCACCAGCCACTCTGTGAGAGAAAGGCACGGGCTTTCTACTCCTGTAGGCAGTTTTGGTCTCAGCAACCTAAGGGGGAAGTTCTAGCTGGCCCTGTAGGCTTACTGTGAGGGATTTTTAAACCCTGCCTCCTGTACCCTGATTGCGCTGTCAGGCAAGTGTTGGATTGCTAGCTGCGAAGTCTTTGTGTTCAAACCCACCAGCGGCTCCATGGGAGAAAGCAGAGGGGTGCTGTTCCCTTAACAGTTTCTAAAGCCTCAGACCCCCTCCACAGTGGTCTTGATGGCAGTGAGGTTTGGGTTTGTCTGCTTAAGCCCAGCCTTTATATTTTTGGTCTGCTGTTGCATGCATATGTGCTGTAGAGTCGACTTTGACTCTTTGTGACCCTGTGTGACAGGGTCTAGCCTCAAAAGGTTTTCTAAATTGTAATCTTCATGGGAGCTGATAGACTGTTTTGCCTCAGAGCCACTACAAAAAACTAAACTCACTGCCCTAAATTTGATACTGACTCATAATGACCCCACAGGACAGGGTAGAACTGTCCCTGTGAGTTTCTGAGACTGTAACTGCCTACTGGAGTAGAAAGCCTCATCTTTCTCCCTTGGAGTGACTGGTGGATTCAAACTGCTGGCCTTGCCTTTAGCAGCCCAACTTGTAACCACTACACCACCATGGCCCATTATACCTGGATGGTATTCGGATCCATATTTTAGATGAGGGACAGAGAGGGATCACACAGCACTGGTGGTGGAGTTATCTTCAGCTCTCAGGGCGCCTGCCTTACCACTCTTTCCACTGAAACTCCCAGGGAATGTGGTTTGAGGAGTGGGCCAGCAGAGTGTATGTAAGTCTTAGCATGTGAGAGTTACTCATGCTGCCAAGGAAAGAGAGACAAACCAATCGGTAAGAGTTTCTGCTGCCCAGAGCATTGGGATGCTAATACTCTGAAGTGCTTGCTGTGTCTCCCTTGACAGTAAGAGGAAAAGTGAGGAAGCAGACACCAAACAAGATGGCATCCTGGGATGCATCTGAGATGACGGGGAAGGGCTCCCACCCTCCAGTGGCTTCTGGCTCGAGAATGCCAATTGGTGGGTTCTTCTTCCTGAGGCTTCTGCGTGGCCAAGGCAGGTGAAGAAAGGAAGTTGCTTCCTACACGGTGTGCCTGATGCCGCAGTGAAGGTAGGCAACGGTCCTTTGGGGACCTCCATGTTCCTGGATTGCAAGAATGGAGGTAACATTTTCCCTCATTCCTTCATTATTGTTCCGAAGGCCTCACCGGGAGCACCGATTGGAGCTGTCTTGAGAGATTAAATGCCCTCTTGGGTTTCTCGTTCCTGGCAGAGAAATGATACAATGTGGGGGTGGTTTCCCAGGTTACATGTTAAAACTGCCTCGTCTTTAATCTTTAAAGGCCATACTGGCAAGAGCACACATAACATGTCTATTTTAGAAATCAGCCTCAATATGTTAAGCTTCTAAGCAGGCTGTGGTTAAACTTTGAGATACTGGCTGGCAGCTACACATGTGGAGCGGTGATGTCATTCTCTCATGTGATCATGCCTCTTATGGCCATTTCTTGGTGTCACGAGGGGTTTCCCTTGTTCCCCTAATGGTCTCCTGGTGGTGCAATGGTTAAATACTCAGCTGCTAACAGAAAGGTCAGCAGTTCAAACTCACCTGTGGCTCCAGGGAGATGAACCCTGGAGACCTGCTTCTGTACAGACTGCAGCCAGGAAACCCTGTGGGACAGTTGGACCCCACCCAGCAGGGCTGCTATGAGTCAGAGTTGACATGGCTGCACACACGGCAGCCACAGGTGGTCCGGGAAGTCCTGGAACTGTAAAGTATAAGCTAACAATTGGATGACTACTAAAAAGTCCGGTCTCTGAGCACAGGTGTTCTGGTCAACACCAGTAGGCTGTGTGCGTGCCTGTGAGTGCATGCATCGCAACTGCCCATGGATTTCAGGGAGATCTTTGCAAACTAGCATGTACTTTGAGGGGATCGTCCAACGAATGACTCTAGTATGCAGCAAAGTATTTGGAACGGGAAATTCCGGAGCTGCAGCTCCTCAGATTCGTTCGGAAACACCCCTCGGCATTCATGAAGCGCCTGAGCAGCTTCCCCGTCTACTGCTACACCCCCTGCCCCCACACACACATTCTTTCTCCTTCTAGCACCCAGAGTACATCAGACAAGGTCATCCTGCAGCTCAAGACCACTCCTGTGATCGTACAGTCAGACCTTGGGAAGCTGGAACCCGTGGAAGGCAGAACCTGTCAGAGAAGGAAACTCACTTATCAGGTGGGATTCTTGACAGAGTGCTAGAGAATGACAAGCACCTGTCAAAGGCAGAAAATGGGGAGAGCCAGTAGAGACACTACCCTGGCCGCCTGGCTCTCTCAGGTGCCAGCTCACTGGTCTGTCCGAGCCCGGAGCTCACTGCCTCCTCTGAGTCCTTGCGTTTGTGGTGGCCTCCTCTCAGACATTCTTCCTCCTCCTGGGCCTCCTTTCCCTGAGTTCCATGTGTCAGTAAGGAGTCACTGTGACCTTGACCTCCCCCGACCTATCGTTTGACGTGGCAGCTCTTTCAGACAGCATCACGTCGCCCTGTCAAGCCCACTAAAACAGTACCGGCAGAGTTCCCGTGTCTCCCCAAACCCTCCCGGGATGTGGGTGGAACGGCTGCGCTTGGTCGCAGTTTCCGGCTCCCCCACACGCACGCCTGAGGGCTCTGTGTGGGTTTCGTGCCGGGAGCAGGGGAAGCTGCAGGAGGGGGTGGTGCAGGGCAGTCCATGCACGGAGGAAGGCACCTGCTGCTTTTCCAGAAGGGCCAGCACTTGGGGGCCAAAGCGGGAGTGCGTTGCTCTGCAGGGGCGTGGGAGGAAGCAGCGGGAACTTGGGTAACCGCGCGATGTAGGATCCCGTGTGGTGTGGAACCCCGGTGAGGGCAAGGCACAGAGAGGCTCTGAGGACTCCAGGATGGTGCCGTTGGGAGAGAGATGTGATCCGCAGAGGTTCCTAGATGGTTTTCTTCGGCAGAGCCCTCCTCCTCGGTCCAGCAGGGACTGATCAAAATAAAGGGCTGCTTGTGAATCTGTAAGCACTGACTGCGTAGACACGACTCCCAGATGGTCTGCCTGCAATGTCCTCATCTTGAGCAGCGCGTGCGTGTGTGTGTGTGTGTGTGTGTGAGAGAGAGAGAGAGAGAGAGAGAGAGAGAGAGAGAGAGAGAGAGAGAGAGAGAGAGAGAGAGAGAGAGAGAGAGGTGATAGATATCTGGCTCCCTATCTTCCCGTCTTTGGAAAACCAAAGGTTGGCATCCTAAGCGCTCTATCCACCTGCTATGATCAACACGACCCTTTCTAGGGGCAGAGCAGTGAGGGCCCTCCCTCAGTGGAGGCTCTTGTTCACGGCCTTAGACGAGAACAAGGCGATTTCGCGAGGAGCAGGACTGGCCCCCGGAACCGGCGGAAGAGCACACCGAGGGGGCTAGCTCAGTTTTGCCCTCTGCTCAGACTCCCCGGGCTTGGAGAGATCGCCCATCTCCTGCTACACCACGTGTGATGGAGGAGCCGGCCGTGCCATGGCCACCTGGGAGATCGTTACAGAATCGCAAACCCCAACGACAGAGGAGAACAGAAGCGCAGCCCTTCTACCCAAACTTCCCCAGATGCTAGTGTGGCGGAAGCAAGTCTGCTTGGGATCCCACGTGCAAACATGAGCCCTTTCAGGTGAGACTCTACAGCCTGGTCTAGCCTGACAATGCTGGAGTCTTCCACAGCACCCAGGCCTAGGGCACACACATCTAGACTCTGCTTGATGAATTCCTGGAACAAAGAATTCTTGGCCAGCTGAGGAGAACCATCCGTTTTTTTTCTCTTTCCAATCAGCTGGTAAGTGAGCAAACATGGGTAAGTTTGGTTGCAAGGGCAGCTCAGCTGTGAAGAGTTACGTGTTAAAACGGCTCACCTTTGTAGGAAACGGGCTGCTTAAACGGTTAGGAGGAAACAGGGAAAGACATTGGTGTGTGATCCTGGCTCTGCTTAGCCTTGTTCCAGCAAACGGAGGCCTAGGCAGGACACAGCACTTTACAGCAGAACCCTGGTACTCGACACCATCGGATTTCGACAAGAAATGTCGAGAACATTTTGCATCAGAGCTCCAACAAAACATTGGAATCTGATCCAATGCACATGGTTTTTGTCAACAGGAGCAGTTTGTGTTTTGGTCACTCGGTGTATGTGTTGTTTACAGCTTTTGCAGTTGTGTTACAAGCATTTTGCCATAATTTTCTTAGTTTTGTGGGTTTTTATACTGTTTTTAGATAAAATGGGTTCTAAGAAAGGGTTTTTTGAAAAGAATCATCATGATAAGGCACTGGTTGACTGTTATAGATATTGCTGATAATTTAGTAAACCCTTTCAGTTAAGAAAGCTCCAACAGCAGACCATATTAAAGAGTTGTTTGTTTGTTTGTTTTTTTTTAGAGAAATCCAGCCAGGTCCTAGTGAAAAAAGGCAAAGATGGAAAAAATACTGAAAAGCAGCTACCAGTTGATTTTATGGAAGGAGATTCCCCTTTCAAACAATGACTCTCTCCAGACCTCCTCTGCACATCTGTGCCCACAGATCCAGATCCTCATCAATCTCAAGGTATGGGCCATACTGTAGTTGTTAAAAACTTTTTAATGAGTTTCTTATTTAAATTATATTTAACTCTAAAATTTCTTTGTAATGTTTTGTACAAAAAGGCAAGGTGAGGGTAAAAAGTTGGTAGTGGAGAACAGATTAACCTGTTTTCAGTTAGTTCTTATGGGAAACATTGATTGGAACTCAATTGCATGGCATCTCGATGCTCCTTCTAGAACGGATTAGCATCGAGGCCCTGGGGTTCTCCTGCAGGGAAAGAGGGCCGTTCATGCAGGGCAGCTTAAATATGTTACACGACATTGCTTCAGGCCACTGATGCCCATCTTCTTTGCTTTGGATAGGAGAGGTGGGCTACTCAACGGGCAAAGGAGCGTCGTCTTGAAGTCCCCAGTGGCTACTCGTTTGCACAGGACTAGTGGACGGGAGCGCAGACATTCTGATGACTAGCTCCAAGATCTTTTGTTCATGACTGACCTTGGTTTCATGAAGAACCAAGCCTACCTTTACGTCCTCATCACCTCTAGGCAAAAAGCCCCGATCTCTGCAGATGTGAAGAGGTAATCGATTATGTGAGTACCTGCGGTTGGTTAGCTGTCAGTCGCCTCAGGCCCCAGCGAACCAGGGCTCTTCTCACAGGGCCCATGCAGCCCTGGTTGGGGCGCCCGTTGGCCATTTGCTCTCCCTGTGGCAACTGCTCAGGTCATTTGAAATGACCGCCCTGGTACTGCCTGTCTTCTGCCCTGCAGCAAAGGCTTTTCCTGAGGGAAAAAACATGACAGTACTTCAGGCCATTCATGGTGAAGGGGCGGTGTTTACCTTGCCAGAGCACCTTGGGTGTTGGATTCCATTTGGTATGAGTATAAACAACCAAGAGACTTGGCACAGAATTTTTTTTATAAAAAGATTTATTGAGATGATGTAATTATAGGCTTTTCTTTAAAAATTATTTGCAACTCACTGGCCCTGAGAAAAGGCATTTTTTTCTTTTTTTGTTACATTCATATGATTCAGTCCCTTATAAACCCCACACCTCATAAACAAGAGATTAGAAGCTAAACCAAAAGAGAAAAAGGAAAAACAAAAAATCTGGATTCGTTGTTTTGCACGTGGTTGCGGTCACAGCGGAATCTCGGCGAATGTTCACTTGGTGCGCGAGAGTCGGAGTCTTGCAGGTGATTAGTGTTGATGCAGATGAGGCCCAAAGAGTACCAGGTTATTCTTCTGTGGTCTGTAGACGGGCGATTGTGCGTCCTCCCTCCACCCCAACCAGCTTCCGGGTATCACACCTTCCTTCCAGGTTTCTGCTCAGGAGAGGAACAGGTTGAGTGGGTGGAAAGCTCTAACTAGCACCGAATGCTCGGGCAGAGAAAGCTGCCCTTTGTTCTTTGTACGCTTTTCCTACACTTTCATCTCCAGTTGCCTGGGCGGGGACAGGGCAAATGAGGATACAGCCGGGTTGGTCTCAATCCTAACTCCATCCTCAGCAGTGCCGTCTGCCCCTCTGTCAACATGGATTCCAAGTTGGGTCCTAGGCAGTGGAAAGGTACGCGTGGCGGGGACTGGTTGTTTAGGTCAATGCTGTCAGAGGCGCCAGGTTTTAGCTACAGCTTCTTTCTCAGTTGGACAAAAGGTTGGTCTAAGAAGACAATGGGTTGAGCAGGTTCTAAACATACCAGGGAAAGGGGGAGAATGCAGCAGGGCCCCAGCACCACCAAAGGCTTTGCAATATTGGTGATGGTACCTCAGGCTGAGCCGCGTTGCCTGGGCCCACGAGATCTGAGAGCTACCCACCTTCCTCACTGCCAGTCCCGCCAACTGTCACTAGTTTCTGCTGATGGGAGGTGTCCACCCAGCTAATTCAAGGTGAAGGGAAGAGAAGGTGGCGGGGGATTTCAAGATGACGTTGGGGGACACATCCGAAGGAAGAGATCCTCTCCCTGCAGGGCTCTCCTCTGCCTCTCACTGCTCCTGACTGCAGACCGGAGTTCTCTGAATGGCAAGAGGGAGGTCAACCATTCAGAGAGCAGGTGAGCTTGGTCCCAGGCAAAATTTCTAGTACGGAGCGTTGAAGTGTGCCATTTCATGCCTGGTGGGTTCTGCAGATCCAAGGCAAGCTCCCAGAGGTCACAGACGGTGCTGGGTTCAGTTTTGAACCCCTCACAGTGCCCAGGCGGTGCTTCACAAAGGGTTGCTGAGTTGATCCTGCAGATCTCTGGAATCTGCAAACCCCGTAGCCTCAATTTTAAGCACTGCCTGGGTTTTCTCTCAAAGGGTGAGGAGGATGTTTGGCGTGGTGGGATCAACAGAAGCTCAGTATCTGAATGGGAAATAAGGCTAGCTTGGAACGGGCGCCTCTGCTTCTGCAAGTGCTCGTGGGAGTTCTCCTATGTCTTACATATGCTCACAGGCTATTGCTTTAAATACAAAAGTCCTTGGCAAATGGGGATTTCCTCCCACCAGTTCAAACAGTAAGATGTTTCTGAGCAAGAAGGCGCGGAGTTCAGCCTGGGTTTTGGGGTTGGAGTGAGATGTACTAATTCTAAGGTAGCAGCAGTCCTCATCTGAGTGCGCGCGCGCGCACACACACACACACACACACACACACACACGGCTTCAGTAAAAACCCATCCTTCTCTCTAGCCCTTAAGCTCTGCTCCTAAGTCAAGACTCCCAAGCATTTCACAGCACATCAAGCACCAGGCTTAGTCTCTCCTCTTGAGATACATCGTCAGTCATCTCAGGGGCCAAGCAATGCTCCACCACGCTGGGCACCCTTAAACACTTGTGGCACATGGGGACCTACTGAATTTCATCCCCCTCCTAGCACATTGAGACCAAGCCCTTCATAACGGGCCCTCCAGCCTCACCACAGACAGTTCCTGACCTCAAAGGAAGTCAACACTCCCTGAAGGTGAGCCTTAAACTAGGCAGGAGCAGAGCAAGACTGAAGACCCTTTCTGATGGCTATGCCTACGACAGTCAGTCTACTTACTACTCTGACTGAGGCCAGGGGAGAACCCCACCTGCCTGCCTCAGTGCCTCACGCGAGAGAAGCATAGCGATCTGCTGACGGCACGATCAGACCTTGGAGCAGTCTGCCCGATTCTCACTCAGCTGAGGCAAATAAGGAGGGCCGGCTTTGTAAGGCAGGGCTAATCTTTTGGATGAGAAAGGAGAGAAAAAAAAAGACTGTGCTCTTAATATTTGGATGTCTGAACCTAAATTGAAGTCAATTTCAAAGGCTAGTAAGAAAAACCACCCCCAAAGGTATCTAAAACAGTTCTCTGAAAAGATGTGTTATCAACTTCAGCCCTAAGGCTGGCATTTCCTTCACTGTAAACGATGTTACTGACTTTAGTTAAAAATGAAAAAGGAGCCTTGAATGAGTCCTTTCTCAAACTCAGGAAGGAAGGAAGAAAGTGTCTGAGGAGCTTCCTGTCTGCCCAGGCTGGGCAAAGCCCTGGTAGCAACTGAGGCTGCGCTCTGGAATCCTCCCCCAGATGCCTCCCTCCAATGGGGGCCCTGGGGGCTTAGAAAAAAAGGCTAGGCTAGGCAGTGGCAGGGTTAAGGACCACAAGATGGCCTTTGGGATGGGGAGAGAAGGCCTTTCTTTCCTCTCAGCCTCAGTAACCTGCTTCCGAAAACACCAGTCCCCACCGCAGAATGGTGGCACCGTTTCCAGACTGCCAGGTCCTAGGGCCTTTTCCTGTTTGCTGTTTGACGGCACTCGCAAGCTAATCCAGAGCTGCTGGGCCCTTCCCAAGTACTTGGGTGGCTTTCCACCCTTATATGCTTCGTGGACCCAGTGAACGGCCTGGTCTTCACAGTGCTCGGCATGGCTCGCTAGACCAGCATTTATCTTTCTGGAGTTCAGCAGCCTCAGCGATGGTTTTGGCTGCCCTCAGAGCATGGGCCCTACGTCGCGATGTGGGTTTGACTTTGTGGGGCCAGTCACAAAGCGTTCAGGCTGCTGATTCCCAAGATCTTCCAGGAGGCTAACCTCTGTGGAGAGCCATTTGAAGCAACATGGTCACCTGGCAGGGAGGGTGGTGTGAGGGAAGGGAGGAAAGAGAATGTGTGAGTGAGTGAGTGAATGAGGGAGGGAAAGAATAGGAGCTCTGTTCACTTGATCTTTTCTAAAAGCATCTTTTCTTTCTCCCACCCACCTATTTTATTGTTTTCTTCAGTCAAGACCCACCAGCAACAGGAGCGAACCTGATCCACAAGGCAGGAACAAGAGGACCCTGAACCCTTCCACAAGGATTTCCTTTCCTGCCATACTTTGTGAGATTTGCAAAAAAAAAAAAAGATATATGTAATAGATATATATTTCCATAGGAAAACAACGTCAGGTGTCTTCCCCTATATGAATGATGAAAAGTCAAAACTGTGTGTTCTTAAAAAACAAACAAAAAAATGAAAACAACACCATGAAACTAACAGCCGGTGGAAGGGTGAGGGTGAGGAGTTGGAGATGGCGAGATTCCAGATGAGAAGGAAAGGAAGCGTCAGAGCCAGGCCTGCGCCAGCGGCCAGAATTCCAGCCCCGCCTTTGCCCGGTGGTTTGTCTAAGGTGCTCTGGGGCCCTTCCTGGTAACGCGAGAGAAGTGTCACTCCTGTTTGAGGGTCTCTTCCTGTCCGACGCTCCTCGGGCCCCTGCCCCGTCCCTCCGCCAGCAGTCCTGGTGGGGAGGGGCTCTGCTGCCACCGTGGTGCGGGGTGGCCCCATCAGCACTCATCTTCTTGGTAGATTTGCTCATCCAGCTCCTGCGACTCCAGGTGCTCCAGACGGTCTGTCCGGCCACTCATGATTTCATCTGGGGTTTTCATAAACCTTTGGGAGAGGAAGTAGAAGAGTCAAGTGGTTGCAGCACGTTCCAAAAGGTGTTGACCCTCCGGAGCCAGTGCCCATCAGCTCAGAGAGCCCAACAGCCGGCATGGAGGGCGGTGCAGCACATCTAGGCGACTAAGGTGCCCGTGGCACTAGCTGCATGACTGTCGGGGGGACCCGGCGCAGTGCCCTCAGCTGGCTTCCTCATGTCGAGAGTGGCCGTGTGGACAGAGGACCACGAGAGCCACAGAGCCGTTCCCGTGGCGGACCACGAGCCTCGGGAGTGGTATTCAAATCCCGAGCGTAGCTCAGAGGGTGCAATTAAACTCTGAATGGAAAATGTGATCACAGGGCAAGGTAACGGTGCTTTTGGAAAAGTAGACAGGCAAAAAGAAAGACCCTCTTTCAGCATCATCACGAATCCACCCGCAAAATGCTAGCAGCAGATCGCGTTCAGCCCGTCTTCCTTGCAGCGGCGTGCAGAAAGCAAGCCTCGTCCTCCCGTCCAATGGCTTCACTTGGAAAGAAGGCAGAGGGCACAGTGTGATCACCGTGCTCAGGACCGGGACAGGCAGCCTGGTGGCAGACGCTGGGCTCTGCCTCTGAGCATGCCCTTCCCACAGCTCCACCTTTGGCTCCGTGCCTGCACCCATTCCCTGCCACATGCTCTGCCCTCGTCCCCACCCTGTGGGAGCATTCTTAAACCACACATATTGAGTTCATCACTGTTCAGAAGCTGATGAGGACTACTTCTCAAGCCAAGGACACACTTTGACTTGGCCAACCAGGCCTCTCTACCATGAAAACCTTACACGTTCCACTCCACTGGTGAACCCCTGGACTCCGCTGTGGCTAGTCCTTCTAGGTAAATCCTGGCTCGCGGCTTTCTCTAAATCTTTAGCTTTGTCCTTATCTTGAACCCTCTTTATTTCCTTTTCGTAGCTAATTCCAATTCATTCTTTGGGCTTTGCCTCGCTATGAGGAGAGCTGCAGCTGTCCATGACGGTGAAGCCTATGAAGCATTCCCAGAATCCAACACGTCACTGGATCACACACTGCATCTTCAACAAGAAGCCTGCCTTCTAACACTTTTCCTGGGAAATTACTACTATGCTGTCCTTGAATCATGTTGAATAGTTTTTATTTGGAAACAGTCGTGTTCCTTCTGTTCCTTATTAGTGAACGTCTTGTCTTACAGCAGAGTGATCTGTGACATCCACGGTGTGTCACCCTCTCGCTAAAACTCCTCCCTCAACATCTAAAGTCACTAAAGGACAACACATGTAGGGCCAAGTCCACAGATAAACTACCCCATTGTTGTTTTAACAACTTTTCCTTAGTGAGCTTCTGAAAGTCCTCACCAGGCTTGTAAAAAAAACGATTGAAAGCCTCCATAAAATAGAACATAAAATATCATTCTCTCCTTTCTAGAAGCTTATAATCTAAGTGGGGAAGAAGGACTTCATACATATCTACCATTGAAGAAAGGCAAACCACACGTGCGAAGAGCCAAGGAAACCCAAGAGACGATGGAGGGAGATCCTGCTCCGTTAGAGTAATCGAAGATCTCATCAAGGGCAGGAGAGGTGAGCTGTCCCCTTGAAGATACATAGATCATTCCAAAAAACTCAAGCATACTGCCATTGAGTCACTTCCGACTCCTAGCGACCTGTAGAACAAGGTAGGGCTGCCCCTGTGGGTTTCTGAGACTGTATCTCTTCATGGGGGTAGAAAGCCCCAGCTTTCTCCCACGGAGGTTCTGGTGGTTGTAAATGGCTGAGCGTGCAGAACTCACGAGGACATCAGGGGCCCTGGCATATAGTATTAGAAAGGCGAGCATTAAAAGGGACACTGTCCTGGCACCGGGAATCCTTCACTGCTCTGGAACACAGGAAGTGTGTGCGTGATGCATTTTAGAGGAGGGGGGAGGGGCACAGGTGGGAAGAGATTGTTGAATTATTCACGAGTGGACTATGATGTCAGACATCAGCTTCCACGGTCAGAAAAGCATAATAATGCTTTTGTTTGTCTTCCATCTTCCAATTCTCCTGTAAGGGAATCTCAGGGTAGATTCCAACCTGGAGCCTCCTAGCAAGGAGTTCTGGGGAACACAGTCCCTGGGCTTTCTAGCCTGCAACACAGGACAGGGTAGCAGTAGAGCTGAAAGAGCCAGTGGCTAATTCAGCACTTGGACTGACCTGGGTGTAGGAAAAGCGAAAGGTACAGATGGGTTCAAGATCAGGTACTACTGGACAACAGGAGTCCGGGAGTGGGGGTTCTAGCTCATGAGGAAAGTCCAGTTTGAACCTGTGTTGGAGATGGGAGCAGGATATTTAAGTGGGCGTGTCCTGAATCTTGGAGATATTTGGAAATTTCAGGGAGGTGTCAGCTGGCTCAAGAGCTTTGGGAGCCTTGTGATACCAGCGTCTGTGTGATGGGATCAATTCACTGGGGGTGGGGTGGGGAGGGGTCATCTGGAGTGGGAAGAACAGGGAGCCAAGGGCTGAGTAGACTTGGCGCCGTGAGCGTGTCCGCAGAGGCAGATAACGAGGGCTCTCTTTATTTTGTACCATCCTTTTGCCCTTTGTCTGACAGCATTTTCTCTTGCTGTGGGGGGTCTACGAGGAAGCCTGGGGTTACAAATTTACTTGGTTGCTACCTGACAAGTCAGCTGTACAAACCCACCAGCCACTCCACACAAGGTCTTAGTTACCTTTACCAACACTAAATTACTGTTCTTTCCTAGTGTCCCAGTCCACGTTCTCGGCTCTTTCCATAAATGTGCATTCTCCTGGGAAGCTCACCTGCTCACACCTGCTGTCAATTTCTACCTACCCAGAGATCATTCCAAAGCCCTCTCCGCAGCCCCCTCTGTCACTCTGCAACGCTCAAACTCTGAGGCCATGTGCTTGGGCTCCTGCCCCCTCCCAGTCTGCACTTGGACCCATCAGTGCCAAGTCTACTTCTCCAACTCCATTGGTGGGTCTTTTCTGACCCTCTAATTCATTCTCTTTTCTAGTGCTTGAAATCCTAATTGATACGGTGAGTGGAGCGGATGCAACTCATTAACGGAAGACTTCTAGAAACAGGAACACTCTGCACACGGTTTCGGGAATTTTCTATCATGTGTTGTTAAAAGAACAAAACAACAGATGCATTTTTTACATCACGACTCATATACACCTGAAATAAACACCGTAAATGCCTGAAAATTTTCACAAAATATACAGTTGGTCTTTATGTTACACACTCTGATAGTCTCTATACCAGTGTATTCCACACAAAAGATGTTTGGAAAACACTGGCTTGGGAACAGCTCTAGCAGGGTTGGAACCCTGGAGGTGTTGGTTGAATTCTTTGCTTTACCATTTTCAATGAGACTCTGGTTGCTCCCTCTAACTACACGGGACTTCCATGCCAGATAATGCCACTTGATCACTGGCATTGTTTTAAAGGTGAGTCAGATGATGTTGATTTTGCTTGGGTTTATTCTCAAAACCTTTGGGGGTGGGGGTAGAGACGGGGAGGTTCTTTCCCCCTAAATTCTAACAAACCAATACCTGGTCTCCAATTTGTGGTGACAATGGTATCAGACAGGCAGGCAGAGACCTTTAACAGTGCTCCCCTCCGCTCCCGTTTGAAGAAAATGCCCTCCCGAAAGAAGGAAAGGAGATCGCGGAAGTACTACCTGAACAAAAGCCTTTGTCCTGGCTCCTTCCTGATAATGTTCAGTTTGTAGTAGTGGCGCAGGGCTCTGGACATTTTCTCATAGGTCATGTTTGTTCTGTTCTGTTTGTTCAAAGGAGGAAGAGAGGGCAGAGGGGGAAAAAAAGCACAAAGACACAATGAATTGAACCTCTGAAAAGGCACTGGGGGAGCTATGAAAATAAAAGCTCTTCAGCTTTCAGCTGCTCTGGGCAGCGGTGCCAGGTTGGGAAACTACCTGCTAATAATCTTTTGCCTCCCAGGCCACCCGGCGCCCACCCCTTGGCTTCGCGCTCAGGTGACTTGCCCTTTGTCATTAGTCTCCATGAAAGCCTAGCTCTCCACAAGCTCCCGATTTCCTAGGCCCAGGGCCCCTCTACTCTAAGGAATCGCAGACAGGTCCCCTGTCTTTTAAGTCACCTTCTGGATCAGCCCTGTTAAGATTCTTTGTGGGTCAGAAGGTTATTTTATTTTGGTGGGGGGTCCTAATGACTTTTTCCACACTGGTGTTTCTGGTTTGTCATTTTCAGGAAGAAGCATTTTTTGTTGTAATTGTTTAAACTCCTGCTGTGGATGCAAGAACACAGTGGTTCTGAGCCCTGGGGCACTGGTCCCATGTCGGAGTTGAGAAGGGTTTTTGCTCAATGGCTCACACACAAGAGTCTGTCAGTGGGGTATGGCCATGGCCTGAGTGTAGCTCTCCTTGGCATGCCAGAGCACCCTGGCTGCGCTACCTTCCCTGAATGCTCAGGATGGGCAGAGTGTGGCCAGAGATGCCCCTGCCCGCTCCTTGTGCCCTGGCAGGCCCTGCCCAGCTCTGTCTGTGGACTGGCTTGGACAGCACTGACCTGCTGTTTCATCTGCAGGCTGAAGCAGTCTGCCTTACTATCAAAGAGGTGATTTTTGGAATCTCATTTCCTCTTCCCAGTTGAGGGCGATCGATGTGTTGCACAGTTTGTTTTGAAAGGATGTGTGTTAAGGTCAGAACATGTGCAATCTGCCATGTTGAAATGGACTTTCATGAATAGGAGTTTCTAGCTGAGCAGAGCAGAAGGGACGCTGCTGTACTGCGAGTCCCTCATGACAGTGGTGGTGACAAGGCCAGGTCAGAAGGAGCCATGGCCCCGGCTCCTCATGACGCAGCCAGAGCTCACCAGGATATGCAGCGATACAAATAGAAAGCGGCATCTTTAATTATTTCCTTCCCTTTCTAACTGTCTAATTGCTTGCCCAGTGAGGAACAAACTGAATAATTACGGGCATATTTAGGAAGCAGAAGACAGATAATTATCTTCCGATCCGGTGATAAAGGCTATACTTTGGCACTAGTTTACAAAGCACATATCTGGGGCTCTTTACCTTATGGTTACCCCACAGTCGAGCCAGTCCGTTGGGATCCACTATTCGGAATATTTTGGATTCTTTGTCCTCCCATCGGATGAAGTTTTCGTACCGGCTGTCAGAAAGCAACTGATAGACATAATCCCAAAGGAGCCGACAGTCTGTGGAGGGAAAGGGCAGAAAAACACTGCTGAAAAGGTTCCTTGTTGCAGCATTGATGCCAAGAACCCGAAAACACCGTGGTAACTAACCACTTTTACCCACTTTGGACTGACTAACCTCATTTTACAGTGAGCCAACTAACGTCCAGGGAGGCTGAGTCAGTGTGTCCAGTGAGAAGTGGAACTTGGAGCCCTTGAGGCCCCAGAGATCATCTAGGTTATCTGCCACCTTTAAGACGGAAGGACACAATGAGTGTGTCCCTGTGCAGTGGATCTCCTGGATCCAGATGACAGCTAGACCAGCAGAGGAGCAGCAGCAGAGCCCAGAGTGAGAGCATGGAATGGAGTGGTGGACTTCCCATCCCAGGTAGCAAGTGACGCTGAGTGCTTTTGTGCCTCTGGACACAAACTTGGGGAAGGAAGTAGGGCTTGCTGACTCACCGAAGTGGAGCTAGGTGCCTTTGGGCGGGGGCTTACTGGAGTGGGTGCCTCGCAGGGAGTTAAATTTGCTGATCCTGGAGGTTGAGCAGAGGTTTTAACAATCATATGCCCTCTGGGCATTTATTAGCAGACTTGACAGAACTTTGAAACTCAACTCTGAGCATTTCTCACTGACATTATAATTTGTTACGTTACCTTAATAATAAAGCTTTTGAAAATGAATTTTGTCTATGAGTTCTATGTAGTCATTACCATGGAGATTAGAACCCAGAACACTAATTAAGATAACGCAAGACCCAAACTATCTGGGTTTTGGAGGGGTTGGACTAGTCTCCCACTGAGAATTAAAACCCCAAATCACTGTCATTGAGTGGATTCCAACTCACAGTGACCCTATAGGACAGAGTAGAAATGTCCCCTTAGTTATTTTTTAACAATGTTATTAGCACTCACCCATGTATTATAAAATTTAATAATTCAATCCTATCAGAAGAATTATACAATTATCACCACACTCAATGCTATTCATGTAATTTTTTTCTAATTGCAGCAAAAATATACACAACATTCTCCAATTTCACAACTTCTACATGTACAATTCAGTGCTATAGATTATACTCTTCATGTTGTGTAACCATTATTGATCTCCTTTTCCAAATTATTCCACCAGCCTTAACATAAACTCAGTGTCCCTTAAGCAACAACGCTTCCTCCTTCACTGAAGGTAACCATGGGCCACGTTTGGTTTCTTTTTCCTTTTTAACTACTTTTCTTAGGGATGTAAATGTTTATGGGAGCAGAAAGCCTCATTTTTCTCCTGTGGAGCAGCTGGTGGATTTGAACTGCGGACCTTGTGATTAGCAGCCTGGTGAGTAACCCACTACCCGAGTAGGGCTCTCCAGGTGAGAAGCAAAGGTATCATATTCCAGGGACTCACTGTATGATTCCAGGAGCTTAGGACATCTTTATACGATCAAGTCCTGGCTGCTAAGGACAGGTATGTGCTCGGCAGTTTAGATGCATTACTTCTAATCCCAGAGACGTAAAAATAACTTCCTGGGTCACTGGGATTTGAACTCCAGGATTCTTAAATGACAATGCCTGTCTTTATGTGGGGTGAGGCCTGGCGTACCTCGGAGGGGAGGGCTCAAACGTGACCAGGGATATCTCACAGCTAATACATTTATATCCTGGAGAAGGTACACTCGCTTCTTTGAAATCAATCAACAAGGGCAATCCAGGCAGGTCACTCAGGACAAGTCCAGTGCCTTCCTGAGGTTCTATTTAGATAACACCATTTACTTTACAGGACTACTAGGTGAGTGGCAGTACGTGCAGGTGTGCAGTGAAAGAAAAAAGAACAACAATGATGTGTACAAACTAACTGCCAGCGAGGACCCCAACGCGTGCGGACCCCCACCTTTCAGAGTCGAGCAGCGGTAGCCAGTGCCCCAGGGGTTTTCAATGGCTGCTCTTTCTGAAGGCGTCCTCACCAGGCCTTTTTTCCAAGGTGCCTCTGGGTGAACTTGAACCTCTGACATTTGGGTTGGAGCGAAGCATGTGACCTAGGGCTTATTTGTTGGCACTGTGTGGTGGTGCAGTGGTGAAAGTGCTTGCCTGCTACCTGAAAGGTTAGTAGGTCAAAGCCCACAGCTGCTCTGTGGGAGAACGAGGCGCCGCTCTGCTTTCCCGCCTTTGCAGCTCTACTGTGCCCCGCAGAGCGGCAGCTTCTGAGTCAGAATTGCCGGGAGGACAGTGAGTTCAGTTGCTTGGATTGTACTTGCCACACAATAGCAGTGACATTTGACCCTCTCTACAAGGCAGAAGTTGCTGCTCTATTTTGTGGATAAGGGAGCTAGGTGGAGAGGGTGTATGAGCTAGTGACACAGGAGACAACATGGCTCTGAAGCCATGCTAAGTCACACCGCATTCTGCTGTCAGAGAAACAGATTGGTGATTGTATGCTCCTATGTGTACAACATTAGGACTTTTCAGAGCATCTTTCATGAATGCTGGTGTCCGCTCTGAACAGCAGGTGGAACTGTCACAACACCTGACATTTTCTAGGAAGAACTGTCTCCAAGGAACCATGAAACCACCCACACTGAACCAAACCATTGTGGTCGTACTGCGGTGACCTGTGTGTTACACAGCGGAACTGCTTTGTATGGCGTTTTCTTGGCTGTAATCCTCAGGGAAGGCAAATGTCAGGTTCTCTCCCACCGTGCCATTGGGTGGGTTCACATGTTCAACTTTGAAGTTGAGTACAGACTTCTTGTGCTACACAGCACCTTTGGAAACGTCAAGGACCCTAAGTATTTAACATCTTTTTAAACTCAATTAGCTGGGTCTAAACATTAACGTGATGTAGAATTTTGTTGTGCTTTAGAAAAGCTCACTGTGGTACCCTTAGAGTAACGACAACACACACCTAGAGTTTGGAACCCACTGTAACAGCAAGAGCTGCAGGCTGCTTCCGCTCCCCCCATGTCTTCCCCCCACCCCCAGCTGCACACTCTGCACACGTCAGTCCACGAGTGGGCTGCGGTGGGAGAACAGCTCCTACCACCACAGACTGAGAATAACCTACCGTATATACTCGTGTATAAGCCGAGTTTCTCAGCACAAAACATGTGTTGAAAAACTGGGGTTCGGCTTATACACGGGTCAGTGGTACTCCAGCAAGGTCTAGCATCTCACTGCCCCCCTCCACCTCCAGGTAACGGGATGAGCGCTTGTTATCTTGTGGGTGATTGCCGTTTCTCCGCTGTTCATTCAAAGCCCTACTGACACTGCAGGGCTTTGAATGTTTGTTTACTCACATCTAACCAATCAGAGCAGTCCTATGACGTGGATGGCTCCAATTCGCAGAAGCACCTGTAGTGATTCACTTATGTAGGCAGCTGAACTGGTAAGGATGTGTCTCTCCCCTCTGGTCTCTGTGTTAATTCACATCCTGCACCCCGTGCACGGACTCCCCACCCCTCCTCCCGGCTAACATGTCACAGTGTGGGGGTGGCATTACCATGAAAGTTCTTTTTCAAAGTCTTGTTTTTTTATCCTATTAGAAATGGATACTCTTGAACCAAAACAAAAACGCCGGGCATATAAGGCTGGTTTCAAAATGAAGCTTGTGTCAAGAGCAGAAGAGAGCAATAACAGTATTGCAAGTAGAGAATTCTCTGTTGATGAAAAGCAAGCGAGGGAGTGGCGGAAAATGAAGGTTGACTTAGAACAGATTCCAAAAGCTAAAAAAGCTCATCATGGCTTAATGTCTTTTTATGGTGCTCTACAGAGTGAATTGCATAAATGGGTTATGGAGTGTTGTCAAAAAAGTTACTGCATAACACACATGGGAATCCACATACATGCTCTACAAGTGGCTAAGGATGACAAATATAAAGCACCAGGCATTGAAAAATTTGCTGGGTCAGCAGGATGGTGTACCCGCTTGAGGAATAGGTTTGGCCTACTATGTTTGAGACAAAGAACAAAGATTTCCCAGAAACTGCCACAAGACCTTGAAGAAAAAATTATGTCATTCCAGTAATTTATTATAAAACAAAAAAAGGATTTATAATTATGACCTGGCAGATATTGGGAATATGGGTGAAACTGCCATGGCTTTTGATCTTCCAAGCAACAGAACTGTGGCAAGTTTAGGATAAAAAACTATTTTTCTCAAAACCACATTAAATGGAAAACAAACACTTTACAGTTCTATCATGTTTGGTTAATGGAACTAAGCTGCATCCTGTCATTATTTTTAAAAGACCTTGCCTAAAAAGATCAATTTCCCACCAAGAATTACTGTGCGTGCACATGTTAAAGGCTGGATGGATGAAGATGGCACAAAAAAGTGGCTGGAAGAAATTTGGAACCGAAGACCAGGAGCAGCCTTAAAGAAAAAGCCATTGCTACTTGTTTGGGATATATTCAGAGACCACCTATTGGATGACATAAAAAAAAATTGGCAAAATCTAGTAAAGTTACCTTAGCCGTTATTCCAGGCGGGCTTACATCTGTACTGCAGCCTCTGGATGTATCTTTGAATAAGCCTTTTAAAGACCGTGTATGAAGGACGTGGCATGAATGGATGTCATCTGGTCAAGCCCGACTAACAAAAGGAGGAAATCTCATGAAGCCTGACATAGAGTTAATAGCAAAGTGGGTTCAAGATGCATGGGAAGACATTCCAGAAGACATGGTGCGACGTGCCTTCCAGAAATGTAGTATTAGTAATGCTGTGGATGGCAGTGAAGACTGTGCTTTGTATGTAAATGACACCAGTGATGGTGATGACGGCGATCTCAGTGAGGACAGCGTCTATGGTGACCTCACACCAGCTGAAGCTCTGCATTGGGATACGGATGATGATGAGGAATCCAGTTTTGAAGGATTTTAACTCTTTACATTTTAGCTTGGTTGCTGATTGAGGTCAAGAAATAGTCCTCTTAAGGTATCATTGTTGATACCTTATTGGTTTTGTTAAACCTATTTTCTACTTACTATGCTGGTTTACTAATGTTAAATGACTTGTCCTTTTATTTGTTTTTTATTTAAAATAAATATTTAAATACATTACCCCACTGATGTCTCAATTTTTAGTCATTTTATTTTCATTTGTTTTGATTATTGAAACTCACCAATAGCTTCTGCATTTTCCATCCTAGGCTAATACTCGAGTCAATCAGCTTTTCTGGATTCCCAGGTAATAATTAGGCACCTTGGCTTATACTCGGGTCGGCTTATATTCGAGTATATACGGTAGGTAGTTTCAAAGGCACCTGGAAAGAAGATGTCTAGTTTCTAGGAAAAGTACCTAAACTCCCTTCTGGTCACCTCCTTCTCTTGCATGGTTTTTACGACAGATAGAAAATAGAGAACATAGCTGTGCTTTAAGTGTTCATTCTTTTTTGTCCTACTATGAAATGGCAGACACATTTTATTTTTTAACAGATTTAATGGTATAGCATTCAAATACCATACAATTCAATGGTTCAACTATATTTAAAAGACTTGTGCAATCTCCACCACAATCAACTTTAGAACACTTTCTTTTTTCTTGTACTCATTGTTATTAGCTCTCATGACCCCCAGCCTGCCTTGTCATAACCTGAGGGAATTATTAATCTAGTTATTGTCTCTGTGGATTACATATCCTGGATTTCATATAAAGAAAACCATACATGGTGTCTGGGCATTGGAAAGAATAGTATCTGGGGCACTAAAAGAGTTGTTTTCAGAAAAGCCTTTAAAACAAGAAGCCATCTAAGTGAGGTGTCAACTAAGTCCACACAGAAGCACATCAGCCAGTGCGATCCAAGGATTATAAATAATAAACTCTCACTCCAGAGGAGGGAACGGTGTCAGAGTTTAACTTCTGAACACCGTTTGCAGAAAGCTATGGATGGCAGTGAAAGCTCAAAATCCATTTGCCGGGTCCCATGTGGATTGAGCCTCTGGAGAATCCTCTCTGACCATAGTCAAGGGGTGTGACTAGCCTTTCTATCAGACAGGGAGCATTGTAACACCTTATCATTTTACCTATCTGTTCATTTACTTTAAATTTGTTCCCATTTTTAATATTTTGTTTTTAAATTGAAATTTTGGTTTTCATGGTACATAATTTGATGGTATGAAACTTTTGTTTCTCTTTTTACCTTGTATGTTTTCCTGTGTATGAAACCCAGGATAGGTAAATTTACAGAGACAGTAACTGGATTAATAATTACCTAGGGGCATGGCAGGTAAGGCTGGGGATAATTAGGGAGCTAACAACAGTGACTACAAGGAAGAAGAAAATGTTCTAGAATTCAGATTGTGGTAATGACTGCATAACTTTTCTTTATACAGTTGAACTATTGTATGACATGTGAAGCATATGCCAATAAAACTTTTTTTAAAAAAGGAAAAGACATGCAAAAACCCTCCACAAGGACACCAAAGAAAAACCTCAATTCTCCCAAGAAGAAGGTAATATAGACACTAGAACAAAATCATAATGGGTCAAATGGTAAAACAAATGGTAGCATGTTACATTTTAACCTAACTACATTTGCGGCAATCCACTTTCCAATGCACTCTGTCTTAGGTCAAAATGATTCACATCCCTAGTCAGTGGGTTTGAAGGAGTTTAGTGGACACCTGATCTAGGTGGGGGCTCCGCACATGGATTTGGGGCTTTCACCGTTATTTAGCCTTTCAGATACATTTTACTGTCCCACAATCTCTTACAACAAGACCAAGCCACATATATGATGTTCCTGATTCCCCAAGTTGTCACCCCACCCCAAACCGCCGGCAAATGGTACACATCTGATAAAGCAAAGATGATCCCATAAGATGCTGACATAGCAGGGGGACTTGTGTATCTCTCTTCCTGTGTGTCCCTGCCCTTTACAATGGTATTCACAACAAAACCACCGAGGGGACCTGCGGACCTCCCGAGCCACGAGCGTGATTCTTCGTGTGTGTTATTTAATAAAAGGTCGTCATAAAGAAATCACCTGCTTATCTCAGACAGCCAGACATCATGAAGTCTGGAGGTACCCTAACTTTCCTCTTGACTCTAGTCAGCGGGCACTCCACTCAGAGGCCTACTGTGGGGCTCCAATTTCCTGCTCCTATCCATTTGTACAGGCTCCTCCCTGCATTGCTTCCACCCACTCTTCTCCTCTCCCACTCTTGTCATGGGGAAATGCAAAGCAGGCCATTTCTCCCAGGAGGGGCTGGCCTGGCACTAGGGTGCCATCTGATGTCAGAGGTGCCCCCCCCCCCAGGAACTTGCAGCCACTCACTTCATAAAGATCTAGAATGTTATCTGCTCTTTGGGTGGTAGGTGGAAGGGCGGGGTTCCCAGGGAACAAATGTGACCTCTAAGCCTCAAGAATGTTTTTATCTTGCAAAACATTTCCCTTTCATAAACATGAAAATAACCTCAAGCGTGCCGCCCATCGATCATTTTTAAAGGACATTAATGCAGCAAAGCCAACTTCAGCTCAGTAATAAAAATAGGTTGATAGTCAAGACATACTGAATTACTCAATCGCTAGCGGAGGTAGCAACTGCAAAGTTGTGGCAGAGAGAAGTTGTTTCACAAGATCAGAGTGGAGGTGGCTTTCATAAGACTATTGATTGCTTTGCTTTTTTAGTTAAGCTGATGTCCAGATGATAAAAATAACTGTCCTAACCGCACAACTTTTTTTAAAAAAAAAAAACAAAGTTCAAGCCACAGGAGTTATTCTTATTCCCAGTATTTCAATTACAGACGCGGAGGACGGATTCTCGTTGTTCTTTAAACCCTGTGGAGGCTGTGTGAACCTGTCTCCACAGATGCAATGGTCCTCAGCCATCGACAGATGCTTGTCACCGCAGTGCTGTAGGGAAAGCAAGCTCATCACACGCCCAAAGCAAACCTTCACCCTGCTACCGCATTCCTGAACATCCCTGTGCGTTTGCCCCCCACCAACATCACAAGGTATGCAACACTGTTAAGGCCTCTTTCTCAAACCGAAGGAACGTCTAATGGTACACAGACGCTTGCCATACTTTGGCCATGTTGTCAAGAGAGACCAGTCCCTGGAGAAGGGCATCCTGCTCGGAGAAGGAGAGGGCTGGCAGCAAAGGAAGACCCTCAACGACAGGTGGACTGATAGAGCCGCCACAGCAATGAGCTCCAGCATCAGAACACCTGGGAGTGTGGTGCATTACCGCACAGTGTTTTGTTCTGTTGTGCACAGGGTTGCTATGGGTTGGAACGACTTGATGGAACCTAACAACAACAACAACAACAGATGTCTTATACAAGTGTTTCCCTGGGTGGCCCCCATGGTTACGCTACTAACTGATTGATGGTTTGAATCTACCTGGAAGTACCACAGAAGAAAGGTCTGACATCCTATTTCTGAAAGGTCACAGCTCTTAGTAACCCTCTGGGGTGTACGGCAACGTGGAGTGACTCGCTAGCAACTGGCATTTCATTGCTGAAAAGTATGTGCCAGGTACTATCTTTTCAGATAATGACTGCATTTGTAGCCATGGTCCCATAAGGCTGACACCCTCACCTTACTGTACTGGTGGCACTTGTAGGACTTCTCACCCTGGGGCTGGATGGGCACAGAGCTCCAGATGAAGACCTGGCAGCAACTCACTACACCTGCAGGGCTGGCATCACAGCTGGGGCTGAAAGGCTTGCCTCATGCACCACGCTCCTATGACTTGCCCTCTATGTGAATTCCCTGGTGCTGGGGGGATGTGGAGTGCTCATGGGATCAACCTGTCTCATGTGTAGCCGGCATGGAGGCGGGGGGGGGGGGGTGCCTTGTGGCCCACACGGATGTGTGGGCACGTAAACAGCAGCAAGTGGTACTGGAAGATCTTGATACAGGTCTAACAGCCTCATGCGCTATCTCGCTGGTCCCTGAAGCCACTTGAGGCCCCAAATGCTGCCACGGGTCTCTGGGCTTCCTTAGGCAGGTGGTATCCTCTTCCATTTGCAGGATCCACCCCTGGTGGTTTCTCACAGGGTGACCCACATTGGCCTCTGGCCAAAAGCTGGATTCATATTTGGGTCTCTTTGGCACCCTGCATCCTGGCCCGTCTCCCCCTCAGCACTGCAGGGCTGGGGGGACAGCGGTGCCTTCTTGGCTCCGACTCAGAACTGAACCCGGAGAAGCTGCTCTGGGTCTCAGCTTCCTGGGTGTCTAGAGAATCCAGGTCCTACAGCTCCTCCTCTGACTGCATCAGGATCAGCACCGCGGGGCTGGAGGGGGCTCAGGGCTGAAGCAGGACTTCACAGCAGTGGTGGGGCATTCCTGAGCCTCCCGCAGGGCAGCCATGTCCATCTACCTGGAAGCCTCCTGAAAGTGCTCACACAGGGGAGAGGAGTCTCCAAACGGTCTGAATGGAGGTGGAAGTCTCAGGGTGGAAGCCCCTGTCAGCTCCTGGGGCTGTGACTCTCGCTTCAAATACGAGTGTCAGCCCCAAAGCTAGCCCAGCCCCAGCCGGGAGGGCACCAGCAGCAGGTCAGAAAGAAATGTTCCTCCATGCCCTCTTCCCAACGGGGCAAGATTATATGGAGAGTGTGGTCACTGTGGGTGGGCAGCGGCTGCCCAGGCTGGATGATACAGATATCTAACATGGTGCTCATGAATGTCCCGTCACCGAAACGGTCCCTGCCATGAGAATAAGTCGTGGAAGGATTCACGCCGGCTCACGCCATTTGCCACATACAGAGTTCTCCTCTCTGCTGAGTGCAGTGCTCCAGTGTCTGCCGCTAAAAGGCACGTGAGAAATCTCTCCCTGTGGTTACGAAGAAATCTTTTCACTCCCATGTCCGTCTCCTACCAGAGCCTCACTGTGTAAACTCACTGGGCAGAGACGGTGAAGGGATGGGCAAGCCACGCAGAACCAACACAGCCTCTAATGGAGTGGAAGGGGGTGGTACCACGCTAGACAAAACTGGTCTTCAGAAAATCCGAGTCGGCGAGTCAAGTTATTGATCAAGCGAATGTTTACGGGTAGAGATTAAGTTTTGCAGAAACTTCTAAAGTGAATGCTATCCAAAGTGTCCAGATGGAATTTTACACCATGGAACACAGGGCCCCAAGGGCATAATCACCAACAGGGAGAGGGCTGGGTGTCTTTGCTTCATGTCCCTGAACTACCTAAAAAAACGAATCTATTTCAAGTTGAGCAATCAAACAGGTAAGTAACCCAGACAACACAGAGTTGCCATGGGGCTGTTTAAACAGGGATTCTAAGCCGAGGGCAACACCTCCTCCCTGGGGAGGTTAGGTCACATTGGAGGCATTTTGAGTTGTCACTAGTCGTGGAGGGCAGGCTACTGGTACCCGCTGGGCAGAGGTGCTAAACATCCTACAAGCCCACAACAAAGAATTCTCTGGCCCCAAATACAGAGAGTGCAGGCTGAGAAGCCTTGCTTAAAGAAAGCTCGAGCTAACTGTATGGGGAGCAGGCATCTGTGGCTCTCATGCCCCTATTCCCCATCTCCCCCTACTCCTGGGCAGGCCAGTATCCAGAAGCTGAAAGCGGATGGATCCAGTGACACCAGCCCCGTGCGTGGATGCACAGAGGTGGGTTTATGGTGGGTAACCGCGTAAGCTTGGCTGTGGGTGGGGGAAAACAGAAACCATCTGTGTGCACAGTGGTGGGTGAGCTGGCAGAGGTGGGGGGGTGGGGGGAGGCGGAGGCCAAGCGTGCAAATCTCTGCTTCCTGGCTCCTTCCCTGCCTAGGATCACAGCTGCACATCAGGCCGGGCCTTCTCACCCCTGGTTACGGGAGGTGTGGGGAGAGGCAGGGAAGTGTTGGTTTCCGACATGCACACATATGGCGGAGATTATGCTCACAGCTGGCCCCCTGGAAGACCCCAGCCTCTGCTTTGGGTCTGGGTGCAGCCTGGGGACCAACGGCCAGAGGACACAGAGGGCTGAGGGCGAGGGCCTGTGGAGTGCAGAGATGCGTGCCCTGAGCCAAACCGGTAGGTGGGTGTGTGTTCCAGTCTCACTAGATCCTTCTATCATTTTCCACCTCGGTCACCATGCTTCTGCTGGTGACCCTCCACAAGGATGGACCTGCAGTTCACAGTGAAAATAAAAGGCAGGGAGTCTCAGGAAGGGGCTTGGGTGGGGGGCGAAGGAGGAATACTCCTGATGGGAGCCAAGGGTCCTCTCCCTCCAAAAGGCTAACCAGGCACCCCCAAACTAAGTGAACCAGCCAGACCCCAAGTGCTACAGAAGAGAACTGCTCTTAGATATGACAAAATAACGATGTACAAATTACCAAGGGCACATTGGGAGGGGGGAGCGGGGAGGGAGGGGAAAAAAAAAGAGGACCTGATGCAAAGGGCTTAAGTGGAGAGCAAATGCTTTGAGAATGATTGGGGCAGGGAATGTATGGATGTGCTTTATACAATTGATGTATGTATATGTATGGATTGTGATAAGAGTTGTATGAGTCCCTAATAAAATGTAAAAAAAGAAAAGAGGAGAAAAAAAGATTAGGGCAAAGAATGTACAGATATGCCTTATACAATTGATGTATGTATATGTATGAACTGTGATAAGAGTTGTATGAGCCCCAATAAATTGTTAAAAAAAAAAAAAAGAAGAGAACTGCTCTTTAGGGTATTTCTCGACTGTCACCAATCTTTTACGGACGCAGGTCACCAAGCCTTTCTTTCACAACGCCACTGACTGCGTCTTGAGCAGTGTCATGTACACAGGGCACACTGTCAGCAGTGAGCACAGCATCAACTGTGGGTGCCTCATGGGGACCTTCATCAGGCCCTGGTTACCCTCTTATCTGCCTTCTTCAAATAGGGAGCTTTAGGGGACGTGAGAGAGAAAATGGACAAGTGAATCCTGGAGGAAGTAGGGTCCCCAAAGTGGACTGCAGGGGCACGCTCTGTAGGCCAGAATGCCTCAGAACAAGTGGCCCAGAGACCACCTTTCCCCATCAGTGCCTGGTGCCCAAGCCACACGGGGCAGATGTGGGGTCAAACTTACTGCTCCCCCTCTTTCACTGTGAGCTGCACAGCACGGCACAGGGAACACCAGGGAGCAGGGGAGGGGCACTAACTGGTCATAACCGAGCAACTTGCACCTACACCCACATGCCATCGCATCCATGCCCACAAGTGCCCAGAAAAGCCCATCGTCGCTCCCCATGTTACCGATAAGGAAAGCAGCAGGCCTCAGGGGCATTAAACACCTCTTCCTGGAGAGGGAGGTGCCCTGTGGGGTGTCCTGGTTCACCAGCTGCTCTGAAGAAAAAAGATGAAGCTTTCTACTCCTGTTAAAAGGCACAGTTCTCGGGAACCCACAGGTTCGTTCTCCCCTGCCCCGTGACAGATGAGCCACTATGAGTCGGCAGTTGAGTTTGGCTTCTGAACCACTCTGGGGCAGGAAAGAGTTGGCTGTCTGCTTTGGTAAAGGTGATTGTTGGAAACCTTATGGGCAGGTTCTGCTCTGCCCTATCGGGCCGCTGAGTTGAAATCGACCTGCCAGTGATGGCTTCTGTTTGGGATTTCTTGGAGAGGGAGAACTGGATTCCAACCCAGAATCAGAGCACAGGCTGTTTCTTCTGGTCCCCAGGGCTCCCCAATGACCCTCCCTCGGGTCTGTGATTAGAGCCCTGAGCCAGGAGCGAGGGGCAGCTGCGGGGCGGCAGGGATCCCGGCGAGGTGGGAGAGGAAGAGGTGCTTTGTGCGTCACGAAAAAACCGGCGACAACTTGGGCATATTCCACACTTCCACACAGTATTTGCAGATGTATTTGCACGGACGGACACACGGACGGATACACACACACACACACACACACACACACACACACACACACACACACACACCATCACCTTCCATAAGGAGGAGACACCCCCACTTCCCAGCCCCCATTACTGCCCTTGTAATCCCTTCAGACTTCTTTTCCCTTCAGGCGGCCCCTGAGGATCATTTACCAGAGAGAAAAAAAAGGAGACTGTCCCTGGGCCTCATTTGAACCCCATCCTGTCAGCATTCGAGGTCACTCGGGAGGAAGGAGAGAGGAGAAGCCACCAGTCAGGACATGGGGTGTCTCCCCTGGGCCCCAAAGCCACCTAGGACAGGCCTCCAGCTACTCCCCTCTGCCCTGCCCCGAGTTCCCAAGTTCTGTTTCCTCCATCGGATCTCAGAGGAGAGGCTTGACGATTTCAGTTCCCTGTACATTGCTTATCCCGTCAATAAACCCCAACTGAGAAAAATACACTCTTCTAGTCAGGTGAAAATAAACGTCGCAGAAGACTCAGGGTCTCTGAGATCAGTCTTTTGTTTCTACTAAACATGTAACCTTGAGAAATGCAGACACCTATCTCCCCAAAGGCAGCCTTTAAGGAAATGAAAGGTTGTGAAGCAGTGTTATAACAGAGGCTGTAAGTGTAGAGACCCTGACCTGCTGTGCACCTCCGGCTGCTGTGCTCTGGGAGAAGAGTGGCCGTCTTGGAAACCCACGGGCACTCTACTCTGCCTCCAAGCTCCAGAGGGCTTGGAATCAACTGCATAACAGGAGTTTTGTGGCAAAAACAAAACAAAAAACCCAATAGTTTTATGGGGAGGGGTAGCATGTGGGGGAGGGTTTAGGGTCACCCAAAGGTCTCTGGGTTGTGTAGCAGTTTATAACCAGCTACTGACCTAAAGGTTGATGATTTGCAGTGGAAGAAAGGCCTGGCAATCTCCTTTGGTATAAGATTTACACACACACACACACACACACACACACACACACACACACACGGCTTTGACCCAGTTAATCCTAGTTCACGACTGGCTGATAAAGCAGACCAGAATAAACCCTAAACCCACTGTGATCAGATCGATTCTGACCCACAGTGACCCTACAGAAGGTTTCCAAGGCTGTGAAATCCTTATGGGGGCAGACAGCTTCATCTTTCTCCTGAGCAGTGGCTGGTGGGTTTGAACAGTCAAGTTCGGGGTTAAAAATCCAACACTTAGCCCACACTGCCCCCAGGACTCCTGGTTGGCCCTGAATTGTTACCATGTGGGTGAACCAGAATGCTACCTGGAAACATTACGGGTCAAATCCGTGCTAGGACCTTCACGGTTCCCTCTTTTGAAGCAAGGGCCCGGTGTGGCATGACAACCACATGTCCTGTGTGGCCGAGTTAAAGATAGTGCACAGCTCAACGACGGGCCGGCTTTGCTGCTGTGACTGGGTGCTGTGTGCTGCTTTCCACAGCCCGGCTCGTAATCCAGCATCACACATCAGCCTCCTGCACGGGCTCACTGCACCTCTTCCAAGTCTCCTACTCTAAGCCTTTGAGTTCTCCCTGTTCTGCTTAGCGTTCCAGGATCCCCCAAATGCAAAACATTTGGGGCTGCTCCAGTTTGCTCTGCTGGCCATGCCTGAGCCAGGTTCACACTGGTCGGAAGCCTCAAACGGAGTAGTTCTGAGCTGCAACACGTGGGGCTGCCGGGCGTCAGAATCAACTCAGTGCCATCAAGACTATGTTAGGTTTTTAGGAATGAACCAATCCATCAACAGTATATGTTATCTTCACATACCAGGAAGACGGTCAGGTTTGCAAAGAAAATACCGACACTTGAGCAAAACCCATGAGACACACACAAGAAGAACAGATGATTCTCTATTTGGGTGGGCACACTCTTTGCATAAACAAACCTGCACAGGGCTCTGGAGTTCCTTCATTTGTGTGGCACATGAGGAGCTACTGATGGGTTGTAACAGAATTCCCCATTTACCCGCGTTTCTGGCATCCCTAGCTGATGTTTGGAGGAGGCCCAGGAAGGGACAACCAGATAAGAAATCTAGTATCCCGGCTTCAATAGAAACACCAAATTAAAAAAAAAAATTTTTTTCTTTAAGACTTAGTATGAGTTCCATTTATTGGATGACATATGGTAAGGGCAATGTGGCCTTAGGTAGGCAAAGACACCTAGAACAATGATTGGCAGATGGTAGAAATGAGTTATTAAAGAAAAACTAATGTGCGATTAACATATAATTCAAGTATGCAAAGAAACCATTCCTTTTAGTTAGCTGTATCCGCTTTATGTTAATTATGTGGTTGCAACTACTCTGGACCGGCTGGCAACTGTGGCTTGCAGTCCAGTAAGAGACTGCGTCTTCCCCGGGCCTCTCTCACACACGCCTCATCACCCAGAATGCACTGCAGTCCCTGCAGGGCAGAATGTTGTTCTCTACTCCCACATCCGGGATTATGCCAATGATCCCAAGAATACGGACCACAAACTTTCTAAAGCAAAGCGCGGAACATTTTTTTTCCTGAAAAGGACCAAATAGTAAACGTTTTAGACTCTGATCCTTTTATGTTCTCAGCTGCACATGGCTCAACATTGTACTGCAAAAGCAGTCACCAAAAGCAAATCACTGCAACTGACTGGACTTCTCATAGTGACCCTACAGCAAAGGGGAGAACTGCCTCATGGATTTCCGACACCTTGTATCTTTACAGGAGTAGACAACCTCATCGTTCTCCTGCAGAGCAGCTGGTGGGTTTGAACCACTGACCTTGTGGTTAATAGTTCAACGCATCCCTTGGGATGTCACTGGGGCTCCAAAAGCAGCCACGGGTGGCAGTAAAGGAGTAGATAGGGTTGTATTCCAGGTCAAGAGACTTGATTTATACACCAGAATCTGGCCCATAGTTCCTGTTCTTGAAGAACAGGCTGGAAGGTAACAGGTGTGCTGAGAAGGGACTCTTGTCCAGTATCATCTGTAGAAGACCCTTCCTCCTTTGAGTTATCTAAGTCCACACCATCCCTAATACCACGAGTTGCATCGTGTCTCCCCCATGGTCTGTGTTGGTGTTCCTAACTCCTGACCCTGTGCATGGAGTCTCATTGGGAGCAGGCCTGTCTTGATTATGACAATGAGGCCATATCATCATAGAGTGTATCTTAAAGCTAATCATGCTTGGGCTGTGTAAGGAAAAAAAAGCAGATTAGACACACAGAAAAAGCAGCGTGCTTGGGGGAAGATAGAAGCCCCTAGAAGATCATCAAGGAATCTAGAATGCCAGGTTACAGAAGCTGAGACACGTATCTTCCCCCGGGGCAGAGAGGGGGAGGGGGAGAAAGCGACAGAGAACGCCTTCCCCTGAGCTGTTTATGTTCATCAGAGTCACTGCTTGTGGTCCTTCTGTTACAGCAGCATTCAAAAAGGTAGATAACTGGTAGTGCGCCCTATCAACCTACAACCACTCACTGCCAGGTTACTCTCTGCTTTGAAACACCGTAGGGGGACCCAGCCAGTACCACTTCTGTGGGCTGAGAAAAATGTTGGGAGAGTAATAGGTACGCCCCTATGCCATGCCACCAGCAATCCTTCATGGAGGGTAATAAATGGAAAATAAGCACAGACAGGGAGCAAATTGCTCAGTCACAGATAATATAGGTTAAGTAAAAAAACAGAACCCAGAGATCTTGTTTCACTCCGGCATGCGCTGAACTCTCTCCCATAAGCATTAGCCATTCTAACTTGTTAAACTCTTAATAAGTCCTCCTGATCCTTTGAAAGGCGATACTTTTAAACAGACGCTAATGTATTTAAATAGATCTAATTTGTGGTTTGTACTTATACTGTCAACTACCTAGTAAATTTCCTGTATTGACTTTAGTTTTGTCACATGGTCAGTGCCTAAACGAAGTGTTATAACATTGCTAGGCAGTCCCTCATTGTAAGGTACATCCCAATTTTAGAGATTTTTTAAAAGTGAAAAAGACTTGAAAGAAAATGGATTCTTAATGACCTGGAAGAAGCCCAGGATCTGCCTTGCCAAGAGAACCCACTGCCACTGAGTTGATTCTGACTCATAGGAGCTGATTGGGGCTTTCTGAGGCTTCACATCTTTGTGGAAGGAGCCCTGGTGGGGTTGTGGATTACACATTGGGGTGCTAACTGCGAGGCTAGCCGTTTGAAACCATCAGTCACTCTTCAGGAGAAACATGGGGCTCTGTACTCCCATAACGATTTCCAGTCTCAGAAACCCACAAGGGCAGATAGCTTACTCTGTCCTATAGGGTCACTGCGAATCCGAGTCAACTCAATGGCAGTTGTGTTTGAGAAATCTTTACAGCCGCTGATAGTCTCATCTTTCCTGCTCTGCCCTGGAGTTTTCTCTTTGTGAAATGAGCCCTTGCGCTGTATTCTAATTTCCACGACTTCCTATTTGAAGCATGCATCAAACTTCTGGCCATCAAGCGGATTCTGATTCATGGTGACCCCCTATGTTTCAGGGTTTTCTGGACTGGAATGTTATGGAAGCAGATTACCCGGCCTTTCTCCTGTGAACTAGAAGTCAGCTCCTTCCTCCAAACGGCCTCCCGTGATCTCCCTGCAGACTGTCCACAGTACTCAATAGGAGTCCCTCTCAGCCACTTGCCACTCCCTTACTGAACTTTCATAACAAACTGTGCCCGGCTCTCTGGGGATGGAGAGTGCACCTAGCATCTCCTTGAATGCCCCCTGAGAACGTGCTACAGCACCTTGAACCCAGAAGGCACCCACGTGCATCAATCCTCGTGTGCCCGAGCAAGCAAACCACAGCGGCAGGGTGGTGCTTTCTGAATCGTGTTGGGAAGTAGCATTTCCCATCTCACCCTCCAGGGATGGGATTCATTAGCGTGACAAGCTGCAGCTCCACTACTGGTTTCTGTGCTGTGCACATTCTAAAAGCTCGAAGGAACCAAGTGTTCTTATCTAGCAGCTCCTTTCTAGAGATTTAAAAGATTTTTATGGCTCTCCAATAATGACAGAACTTTACCTGGGACATGGAAATTACCCAATGGATTTGACCTCCAGTAAGCAGGATCGATTTTACCTGAAACTGGGTCATCCAAAACCACACCCACAAGGCTGGGCAAGACAGGTAAGGGTGTGACAAATCAAATGGGGAGCCTGGGATTGTGATGCATGCTCTTTGGAGGGTGAAATAGTTAAGATGTATTGTGCCAACCTGGCTGATAAGCACCTGTGGGAGTAACTGAAGGGCAGAGAGATAAATGACTCAGTGAGCCTTGCCTTTCTAGTTCTCAGGTCTCTTGCTCTCTGATTGTCGCACCAGGGTGCAGCTGCCTTAGCAGTTCCCTGCTTCAGCTGGCAAGGCTGACTTCCTGCAAGACATTCCCAAGGAGAAGCCACGTGGAACTACCCCAATGCAGCCCTGGGTGCTGGAGCAGTCATGTGGAGAACCCTGCCAGCGCTGAGATACTTACACATTCACTGACTCAGCTTTCCCCCTGCAGTCGGCTTCATTGTGTGTGTTTTGTGAGATGGAGGAGGACTCTGTGGATTGGTGTCGGACATACAGGCTAATGTTGGACTTGTAGGCTTAGGCAGCACTGGTTTAGGATGTTTTCTTGATGTGTACTTACCCTTTATATAAAACTCTCTCTTATACATATGAGTTTCTGTGAATTTGTTTCTCTAACGTACCCAGACAAACACAGAGGGTGACAGAGCCAAGGCTAAGTGTTCAATCACAGAATTACAGAGCTGGAAGGGACTTTCCAATGCAGGGCCATCATCTCACCCCCAAGAGAACCAATGCTTTCAGTTAAACTAGTTAGAAAATGCTCTTGGAGATTTTGATATGCCTTTAAGCAGTAATAATAACAGTTCTAAGGGACACTGACATATTGAAAAGGAACCCCAGTGGTGCTGTAGGGTAAATGCTGACCTCAGGGTGGGCAGTTCAAGCCCACCAGTCACTGTTCTCCAAGGGAGACAGTTGAGATTGTCTGCTCCTGTAAAGATTTACAAAGACTTGGGAACCCCGTTTAGAGCCACCAGACAGTGGCAGTGGGTTTGGTTTGGGTCATATTGAAAGAGTTCACTTAAAACAAAACAAAAACCAATGTCATCGATCCTACAAGGCCAGAGCAGAACTGCCCCTTGGGATTTCCAAGACTGTAAATTTTCATAGGAGCAGAGAGCCTCATCTTTCTCCCTTGGAGAGTAGCTGGTGGGTTTGAGCTTCCAACCTTACAATTCGCAGCTCAACATGTAACCCACCATGTCACCAGAGCTTCCTCATATAGCTCCACAAATGATCTGGGTCCTGGGCTTATTTTAAGAGCATATTTGACTTCCTGCTGCCTAAAGAGAGGGCAGGTTCAGAGTCAGAATTCTCACCTTTCCCTCGGGGGACCCAGGTTTGATTCTGTCCGTGGAGGACCCTGTGTTGCTTGGATACAATACAGGTTATGGTGAGTTTCCAGACCATGGTAGACTAGGAAGAAAGGCTTGGCAATCTAGTTATGGAATTTAGCTAACGAAAACCCTGGGGATCCCAACAGACTGATGCTGTTGGGCTGGGAGGCCACCCTGATGGCAGCGAACAACAACCAGGCCTAAAGATATGCAGGAACCCTTCCTCCCTTTAGTTCCTATGTGCAAGGTTCCCCTCTGTCCTACAGGGTCGCCACAAGTCAGCAGATCATGATGGGTTTTGCTTTGCATAAACTGCGTACGTCCAAATGGCTTGACTCTCTGGATTTTTTGGACTTAGCTTCAGTTCCCAAGGAGTATGTGGAGAAGGCAGAGGAGTCACAGAGGAAACCATGACAGGAAATCCGAGCACTGGCAGCTGGGTTCATGAGGGCAGCACTATGGACAGTGGCCAGCACGGCAGCAAGGTTTCCCCTGAGGACCCAGCATGGGACCACCCTGTCTGACCTTGTGCAAAAGGGCTCCTCTCTGGGGTCCAGTTTCCCCTTCCACCTAAAATGCATTTAGCAGGACTAGAGAACCACAAGCTAGTGAACAGTAGCTGCAAAAATGTCCAGCACTGCTCTACGCACCACGCAGGAAACAAGACGGGGAGGTTCTCGGCTGGAGAACTGGAGAGATCGCGCTTTATGATTCACAGCAATAGAGGGACCCAGGCTCTTTCCATGCTTATCCTGGGTAGGTGGGGATTCAGCTAATAAAGAGCTTTGCCTGAGCACTTTACTTCTAAGTTATTCACCTCTTTTCCCCTTGTTCTCCCTTTACAGGGATTTCCTTCTTAAAATAAATTCTAATAGATCTGTAAAAGGAGAGAGGACAATAATATGCCCGCCCACATTACCCAGGTGTACAACTATCAGTTCACAGCTCATCTTATTTTATGTATGTTCCACCCGTTGCCCTGCCCTATCCCTGCGGGATCATGTAAGTGAAGCCCAGATATATATTATTTCATTAAAAAAGTATAAATCACATTTCTTTGCCATTTTATTTTCCCAATTCTGCATTCCCTGATGTAATTTAAAAAATCACAATAAAATGAAGACAGCTTTGGAGGTGCTCTTGAGGCCAGGGAAAAATTTAGAATCAGATTATTTAAATTATAAAGGGCCAGTGAGTCAAGACATGATTGGTTTCCCAGAGCCCCCAGTCAGGTGAGTGTGAGAGGAAAAGAAAGAGAACCTTCCTGTCGAGACACACCCACTGTGAAGGAGACAAGGCCTCCTCATACAGGTCCTCTACGACAGGACAGAAATGCTCCACAAAGTTCAGCCAGGGGCTGAAAACCGTTTCAGTGCAAACAACCTCATCTTCCTCCCAAAGAGGGGCTGGCAGGTCTGAACTACTGATCTTTGGGGTAAAGGCCCAATGCTTATAGCCTTACACCCCAAGGTCGCCTGCCTGGGGGAGCAGGTGCGCTGAATGGGTGAGCTCTACCCTCCCCAAAGGTAAGACATTTAATTTCTGTTCCTTAAAGCTGCTCATTTATGGTATTTCTGTTCTAGAGACATTTAGAAAATGAGAGCAACTAGTATCAGGTCTCATCAACCTAAGGGTGCTCACGGCCAGGTTTCGCTGTGCTGTGAAACACCGTGTGTGTGTGTGTGTGTGTGTGTGTGTGTGTGTGTGTGTCTCGGGGTTGGTGAAGTGGGAGCACCTGCCGCTGTGTCGTCACTGGCATTGCCTGGCGCTCCTGGTGGGCTGGACTCTCAGCTCATGCATGCAGCAGGGTGCTTGTTACCGTTCTCTGCACAGGCCTCAGCCTCCGCTGCCTCACCAGCCTGGCATGTCCTCAAGGCCACCATTGATGGCACCCCCTCCATCAGCTTTACGCTGCACGACCTCCCCTGAAAAGCCACCCTCAGTTCCCTGGGTCCAAACAAACGGACCTTCTGTCTGCTCTGCTCCCACCACACTTTCTGCCCCTGGCACACAGTAAGTGCTCACTGGAAGATTCTGCATTCAACTATGGGAGGTGAGCCTTAGCTCATCCTGCTTCGATCTCAGCTAGTGTTCTGAGCATCTGTCTCTCCTTCCAGACATTAAATTCCTGGAGGAAAAGGACTGTGGGTCCAATCCATCCTGAGCCTGTACTTCCGAGTGCACTCATCAAGATACAGTAGGTGCTCAACACATGGTCACTGAGTGGACCAGGAGTCTTCAAACTTTTAAAACAGGGGGCCAGTTCACTGTCCCACAGACCCATTGGAGGGCCAGACTTTAGTTTTTAAAATAAACTATGAACAAATTCCTATGCACCCTGCACATATCTTAATTTTGAAGTAAAAAAACAAACAGGGCAAAAACACCCAGTGGGCTGGATGAATGTCCTCGGCGGGCCGCATGTGGCCCACGGCCGAGGTTTGAGGATGCCTGGAGTGGACAGATGCTCTAGGGGGAAAAAAGTGAGCTCTACGCCTTCTGGAGGGATGGCACCATGCAAATTATGAACAGACAAGCAGCTATGCAGTGTGCAGTTTGGTTCACTGGGTCTAATTTCGTGCTTCAGCTAAGCAAATTGGAGTTTCTCCTCACACACAGGAGGAAGCAGGTAAGAGCAGTTTCCGCTTCCTTTGTCCGGGTGATGCAGCAACACCTGCCTCCAATACCACCAAGCCTGTTTTCTCCTCTGACCACCTTCCAAGGTGAAGGCTCCGCTGAGTTACTGCCCAGGGGATGGGATTTCAGGCCCCAAGTCTGAGACAAAGGCTCTTTCTGCTGGGGCTGGCCATTAATTAGCTGCTGGGAACTTCAGGATGGGGCCATTAACACGCTCATAAACCTTTTATTTTCAATGTTGTCACTTAGCCTCGATTCTGATGTGACTCTCCTTGTCAGCTAGACATCGGACATTTGTTTCTTAACATTTCTGAGGCTCATTAACTACCCCATCCCAGTGGCTCATTAACCACCCCATTAGGGATTTCCCTCATCCAGGCAGAAGCCTCCACTTGCCCTCACTGAGCCTGGGAGGCCCCTAATTGGGACCAGTGTGAGGCTAGTCACAAGGAGAGAGAGAGAGAGAGAAAGAAAGAGAGGAGAGAGAGAGCCAGAGAGCAGAGAGCCTTGTCAATGGTTGCGCTCAGCTGGGAGCTAAAGGCTGGCATTTGACCACACTCAGAGGAGCTATGTCAGAATGACCTGGTGGTGGCATTCCATAAAACGCACGGCTGCGAAACCCCAGAAACACAGCAGTGGCATCAGCTGTGAGCTGCCTCGGTGACAGGGAACAAGGGCAATGGTGAGAGCAAACCCCTGGTGCTGAGGTGGCACGGCGGGCACTCACCTGCTATTCTCCCAATGGGCATGGTGTGCTCCTCGGGCGGGGACACAGAGACCATGATGTGGTTCATGTAGGCCAGGTCTTCCCGGTGCGAGAGGTTGATGGGTTTCCCTTCCCTATGCAGCCCGTCCTCGGAGAGCCTGGACTGCTTGAAATCCATGGAGTGTCGGGGGTTCAGGATCAGGGGGTGCATGATGGGGCTGGGCATCAGCTGGATCACGCGTGTGCTCTCCTGCCGGGGGCTCGATGGCTTCTGGTGGGACTCCGAGGATGGTGGGCAGTGGTTATTCTCCATGGGAGACACAGACAGTGGGTAGGACTCCTGGTGGTTGTTCTCCGAGTGGAGCCGCGGCCCCTGGGCCCTCTCGGCCGGGGAGAGGCGGCGGATCATGTTGTCCAGGGGGGACCGGAGGGGCCGCTGCTCGGGGTCAGGAGAAGGCCGGTGGTTTGTCGTGATGGGTGACCTGGGCCGGTGCAAGAGTTCAATGGTGGGCGGGTTGTGGTGTACATTCTCCACGGATGTCCTGGTGGTCCGCTGCACACAGTTATCTGTGGAGGGGAGGGAAAGATCGTCAGGGACCCCTGTGCATTTAAGGAAAGGCACTGCACGGCGGTTCTTTAGGGCAGCCAACAGCGGAGGCAGTGTGGACCCCGGGTAGCCGCACCTTCCTTCCCAGCAGGCAGTGGGCCGTTTGCACTGCTTACAAGAGTTGAAGAGCCCGTACCCGGGATTCCTTTCCCACCACAACACGCGCTCAGTGGGCAAACATTCCATGAACAACCAACTAGTGACTTATAGAGAGCGTGAAGCCAAACTTGCTTCAATTGATCTTTTTCTCACTCGGTCCCTCTTCTAGTGGTTTTTCAGCGTTACTGATTTATCTATCTCAATCAAAGGTTGACAGTCTCTATCGCCACGACTGGTTGCTATTAATGACAATAGTAACAACCATGGGGATTCAGCATGTGTGTCCTAAGCCAGTGACACCACCCCCTCTTCCTATCTTATAGGTGACAACACTGAAGCACAAAGAAGGAACTTACATACTCAAGGTTGAGTGGCCAAGTCTGGGGATTGGAACACAGACTCCCGTCAGATTTCGGAGCTGTGCCCCCTCCCTCCACAACCATGCCACTGTGCGAACAGGGAATTCGGGACCCAGGCTGTGCCCAAACCTGCTCGAAGCATGAAGAGGAGCCCTAGTTCCCAGGAAGATAACCTTGTATTTGAAAGAAGATCTAGTAGCACATTATTCCTGCCTTCCCAGACCTACCCAGTGCTGAGACAGGTAGGGGTAAATTTACATAAGAAGGATGGATGGGCAATCTCCGAAATACCCACACCCCTGCTTCTTGAACTCTCTAGCTGGTGACATCTGAGCAAGCACAGCATCCTATGTGCACCCAGCTCAGTCGCAGAGGTAGCTCAGGGGTTGGGTTGAGGACGAGAAGACCAGCACATAGGAGGCTGAGCCAGGAAGCAGAGCTAGAAAATCACAGGACCCGTTACTAGAGAAAAATCAAAGTGTGACGCTCCTGTCTTTTGACACACCCCACCCCTTCCCAATCTAGGTCTGTACACATTGAAGGCGTGTGTCCGTCTCTAATCCTTCCATTTACGCCATGTCACAACACTTCGCAGATTGGGCATCCCCCTGAAGGGACTTCAATCCTGTTTCTTTTCAATGTTTTTTTGAGTTTGAGGCACAAGGCAAGTCGGAAGAGGCATGCTCGGGGTTACAGCCCGTACAACAGCAGTTTCCCAATCAAACTCTTAGAGGGAAACCCTTGCTACACTGGTGCACGATGATGAAATTTCTTTTTAAAAAGAAGACTCCATTCAACTTTTCTGATAAATGCAGTTTTCATTCTCTGAGAACTTTCCAATAATCCCCTGTGATCCCCTTGTGTCTTTTCAGACAATCTATCAAGGCCACCCTCTCTGGTTCCCAATGGACAGCAGCCATAACCTACTGAGCTGACCTCTCGGCGGGTCACCTCAGAAGCCACTGTTTTGACTGGAACATTTTTTGAAGGCAACCTAATGAGACGAAGACAAGTGTATGACTGGGAGAACTCCACAGACCACTTAGACATGTCTAAACATGTTTTTTTTTGGAATCAACCTGTGCACATACGTCCGCCAACCCTAGAAGCAATACTGTACTTACTGTCACAAGCCAGGCAGCCTGTTGAGGCTATCTCTGAAGGCCAGAGCTCTGACCATGAAAACGGAGCTTTCTATCTCACCCAACAACCTGTTTGCAGCGTGACTTAACTCAAAGAATGAGCATGCTTGCGATCCCTCTTCCGATTAAAGGCTGATGAGCCTTAGCCGTCTCAAGTCAAAGACTTGGTTTGCCCATTGAAGACCCTAGATCTCCATGAGCACACTTCCGTGAGAACCCAGGAATCTGCCAGGGTCCCTAAAGAGAGACACAGTGACAGTTTCTTACAGTTTTACCCAGAGTGATCGGGAAAGTGGACACACTCCTTCTTTGTCAAAGATCCAGCAGTTAGTGCCTATCAAGTGAGACTGTGAACAGAGTGTGCTCAGGATCACCTGCTTGCAGGCGTACTTTCAGATGATCTTATAACCTGCGGCCCCGAGCTGAGAAGTGACCAGTCATTGGCATGGTTACCTGTAGGAGACGGGCTATGCAAGTGATCATGTGTCTACACAGTGCAGTAGTGGGCAGCTGTGAGAAGCTGTAAGCCGCATCCGCTCTTTTCCCAAGAAGTCTCTGGTTGCCTGCTGCTAGGTGAGGAGAGCACAGCACAGGCAGTGTTGATGGCAGCCCGCCACGTCTCAGAGGAGGGTAGGCCTCCCAGGCTCAGCAATAGCAGAATAACTTGGATTGGATGAATTCTCCCACAAATGGCAACTACAGAGTTAGGGGTTGCGTGGGGAGGAGAAGTATACCAAGGTACTTACCAGTGTGCCAAGCAGGCAAAAATCATACATCGATAATTATTTAGAGAAGGGGCCAGCATGGAGAGAAAATACAGAGTTACATATGCCCCAGCCCCTGCAGTGTGGGGCCGCTAGAAAGTCAACAGATGGATGAGTAGGTGGGGCATACGCCAGAATGGCAGAAAGCCTAAGAGGCAGATCCCATACTGGAGAGAGTTTTATGAAGGAAGCCCCTAAATCGGCCTAGAAAAGCTTCCCCCAATCCTGGTCTCATCCCTGAACAGCACATCTGCCGGTGGGGCGGGGGGCAGCTTTTTGGGGACGCAGAGAAAAGCAATTGCTGTCAGTATGAGAGAGTGAACTGCAATCTCAGCTGTCAGCCATGGCAGGATGAGTTCAGAAGGGCCCCATGGGCACGGCAGGCTCTCCATTACCCCGGGAGTGGTTGTCATCCCTTAGGAGGCAAGGCTCTGCTCCAGGACAAAGGAACTCGTGTGAGGACCAGGGGCAAGACTCAAGCAGAGCTGTGCGAGAACAGTGTGAAAAACAAGCCTCCCAAGAACCCAAAGCAACCCATGAGTGTTTCAGTGCCCACTGTAACTTCAGTGCCTGCGAACCCTTGAAGCAGAAGAACTAGACGGGTGGGGTGCAGCTACCGCTACGAGTCTAGTGCTCAGGGATACAACAGCAGGTTCCTGAGATGTAGTCAGTTAACAGGGCCCTTGTGGCCATAATTCTTTATGCGATGCATTATGATTCTGGACTCCAGGCCTCTACAGGATCAGAGAACCGTAAGACCAAGGAAGTGGCAACACCAGTGAACCACACGCCGTATCTCTGCATGAAGAGGTGGCAGCCCTGTGTAACTGCAGGCATGAGAGGCCACGCCATGGAGCGGTGGTCTTCAGGTTCATGGAGAAAGCACCATTAGGCAAGGGTCTGGCTTGCAGAGTGGGATGCACTTTGGGCATTTACTAATGCCAAAGGAGGTTTGCAAAATTTGTCAGAGCGAGGTAGGGGTCTAGGAACTATGTGGATGAGAGACCGAGCACTCGAGAGAGATGTGGCTACTGGCATGGCTGGACAGATGGACTGCTGCAGACAGAAGGACTGCAGCCTTAATATTGTTCCGATGTTCACTTGTCACCTGTTAACTTCACCCATAAATCCCATAATTTTAAGGATGGCCTGTGGGTTCTGTGTGGCTTAAACCAATGGACTATTGAACCCAGCAGAGAATGACACTGGTGTCAGACAGGAAAGAGAAGGACAGAGGGTGGGGACATGTCTGACCTCTGCCTCAGAGGAATCAACGTTGGCCACTGGTAGAGCTGAATTCTTCTTCCCCACTGAGTAGCTGGAGGAGGTCACTGTGGCCCTGATGCCATTTCCTCAATACTGAAAGGAAATTATGACTGTGATGAGTCATAACAGATGGAGAATCTCAGAAGAGACATGGAAACTCTTAATAAAGTACACAATGAAAATTTTAGTACTTTCAGTACAATATCCAAAATGAAAGAGTACTGGATGAATGTAGTAGTGGCAGAGTAGAGATAGCAAGAGAAAGGGTTAGTACATTTGAATATATATATATATATATATATATATATATATATATATAAATAATGAAAGAGGAATAGATGCTTGTTGGAATAATATACATGTAAGGAGAATCCAGGAGAGCAGAGAAAAAAGGAAGCCCTCTTAAAAGAGGGCAGGGGGACAGGAGAAGAAAGAGAAAAGCCCAAGTATTTCCAAAGTCAGTAAAACCAAAACAAAACTAAACAAAGCAAAAAGTAAATATAAAAGAATTTCCCAAAACACTCTTGATGATCCAAGAAACTCAGCAACCCTCAAGCTGAAAATGACATCCAAATACACCACAAATTACTTTAAAAAGCAAAGACAAAATAGACAATATGAAAAGCAATCAAAAAATGAATGTCATACACATACAGGGGCAATGATATAAATGAAGGCTAATTTGTTTATTTTAAAAATTGCTTCTGGGTCGTCTTCTTGTTGAAATGAAATACTATATTTAAGGTATAGAAAGAAAAAGAAATAAACCTATAAAGAAAGAAATAAAGAAAACAAAAACAAGACCAAACTACATGCAGCCTGTGAGAAACGTAGCTTAAAAGTAAGGATACCTATTTGGGCCTCTGATCATGACCTCCCCTCAATGTAAGAATACTTTGTTCTAACCTGTCATTCTGTGATGCTCACCTTCCCAGCGCAATTGCTGAAGACAAAATGGGTGCATAAGCAAATGTGGTGAAGAAAGATGATGGTGCCTAGCTATCAAAAGATATAGCATCTGGGGTCTTAAAGTTAAACAAGCGGCCATCTAGCAGAGAAGCAACAAGTCTACACGGAAGAAGCACACCAGCCTATGTGATCATGAAGTGTCGATGGGATGGGGTAACAGGCATCAGAAGATCCCAAAAAACATTGTTGAGAATAAGGGGGGTCGGAGAAGAGACCTAAAACCCATCTGTAGAAGGGTGACAAGGAAGGGATGAGTTAACAAGGGCACAGTATAGCACTGATGAAACACAATATTCCTCTGGTTCCTTGAGGCTTCCTCTCCCCCTACTATAATGACCCCAGTCCTGCCTTTCGCTGCAGGCTAGTCTGGAGCATGTGCACACGTACAGATAAGAGATAAGAGCTCACAACACATGGATTCCAGGAAGAGGAATAGGAGCAGTGATACAAGGAAAGTAGGGAAAAGGTGTGAAGAGGAGGGGAGGAAGAGGGGACCAATCGCAATGATTGAAACACAAGCCCCACCCCCATCCCCCGCCTCCAGATGGACAAACAACAGAAACCCCGTGGGGGAAGGCAGATAGCAGTGGGTGTAAGATATGAAAATAATAATATGTAATATATCAAGGGGTCACAAGGGTGGTAGTGGGGTTAGGGAGGGAAAAAAGAGGAGCTGATACCAAGGGCTCAATAGAAAGTAAATATTTATAAAATAATGATGGCAATATATGTACAAATATGCTTGGTACAATTGATGTGTGGATTGTTATCAGAGTTGTAAGAGCCCCCAATACAATGATCTTTTAATAAAAACCAATCAATAAATAAAGGATACCTACAGGCTAAAAGTAAAAAGGATAGAAATAGGTATATCCTACAAATATCAAACATAAGAAAATGATTATGGCTATATTATCAAAGTAATTATTACCAGGAGTGCTATCCAGATCATCCTGATAGCTAACATGAGGAGGAAACTGCCAGGAGTCAGTCTCCTCTCCAGAGGCACCCGCCTCACTCCCTAAGAAGTACTTTTGCCAAAATACAGATGCTGAACTGGATCAGGTCTTTAGCTCTTACTACGTATTTTCAGGAAGTATAGAGGGCCAGAAGAACATGTTACGTAACACCATCAACTTGCAATAAATAAAATTCAGATCGTGAGAAACTCTGCAAGACAACCAAAAACTAACTTGTAAGAGAGAGAGGGAGGGGGGAGAGTCTGGGATGGTGTCTGTGTAGGCAAGAGAGAAAGAAGGGCTACACACTGAGAGAGAGTTAAGAGACACACCAACCAATTACACTGTGCAATCCAGTGTTGAATTCAACAACTCTCCATTCAAAGAAACTATATGAATATCTACAGGATAATTGGGAACATGTCAACACTAGCAAAATAACTGTTAATAATGAGGACTGTGGGTTTTTTTGGGTGATGTGATGGTTCCCCGATTATAATTTTATGAAAAGGACTTATCTATTCCGACACATGCTGCTTTATTTACAGATGAATGGGGTTTGCTGTAAAATAGTGCATGCTTTTCAAGGAGAAGAGTCGGGCACACAGAGGCGTCAAGAACATCTCCGGCAGTTAGCCACCAAAAGAGAGTGAAGGGTGCATGACGTTGTCAGCACGTAATTCTCTTTCCTTTTGTCTCGGTGTGAGATGTTCCATCACAGAAAACTTTTAAAGTTTTAAGTCAATTTGTAAGGGTACAATTTTATTTTATTTTTTTAAAATCCTTTTATCGGGGGCTAGCACAACTTTTATCACAATCCATCCATTCTGTCAAGCACATTTGTTTCCATCATCATTCTCAAAACATTTTCTTTCTATGTGAGCCCTTGGTATCAGCTCATTTCCCCCCTCCCTCCTTGCTCCCCCCTCCCTCATGAACCCTTGATAATTTATAGATTATTATTATTTTGTCCTATTTTACAGTGTCCGATGTCTAAGGGTACAGTGAATGATGACAAGTACCAACACCTTCACTTCAACCCGTGTGTTTACAGGGTATTCACTGGGTAAATGCAGTTGTTTAACTTTAATAGCTGAGGTTATTAATATGATCAGCAGTCACTTGGGGGTTGAAGCGGATTTTCTTTTCCTGGTTAATTAGGACCTCAATTCTGCCCATAAACATGAACATATCTTCTGTCGATGGTTCGTTTTTTGGAAACAAGATCACTGCAAACCACTGTGATAGTTGCATGCCGACCTTCCATATGTCGTTCTTGTAAATACCATTTACAGATTATCCCTCTATACTTACACGCTTATTATAGCTTACAGATACATGGGGACGAGAAGACCATGCATGGGAAAAAGCCTATTTCCAGAATTCCCTTCCTGTCTTGCACGTTTCCCAAAGGACAAAGGGGTTGGTCAGTAATCCGGTTACCTGCAGGCATTCTTTGATGTCCTGGGCGTCAAGGTTCAGGGTGCGGGTGTGTACTCAGGGCAAGCGCTCGGAAGTCTGGTAGGACTATGAGAGGAAGAATTTTTATGCCAAAGGGTAAAAGAGGAACTGATGTAATGTCCTGGAGAGATTTCACTCTCTGTTCCTGCCTGGATCTTTGGGAACAATGAAGAAAGGAGAGACAGTGCTCTGGGTAATCCAACTCAGATTTTACTTTTTGACTTGGGATCCGGGCAGGAACTAGGCTTGGAGGAGCTGGGTTTATTTATTCCTCTGCAGAAACCACTCCAAGAGGAAGTACTCGATGAAGCTGATAGCATCAATGGTAGAGAGCTGCAATGGAGGGTATTTAATTCAGGCTCCTGGTGGTCTGGGCACAACCACTGCCAAGGCTGAAAGACCCACGATGAGCCTTTCCAAGCTTTGTTTCAGTTCGCAAAGCCTGCGCCCACGTGCGGAGTGGGCTTTGACGCGCCTACCCGGCTGCCTCTGTTATTATAAGTTGGCAGCAGGGTATGGAAACTTAGGCGACTAGAGCCGGCAGGCAGAGAAGCTCCGGACACAGGAAATGCACCAAGCGGACAGTGGGTGCATTAAAGCCCCCAGATGTAGGAGTCTTCTGTCTAAAACCAGAAGATTTTTTTGGTCTGGCCTTGATGTCTGGGTTTGTTCTTGGTGAGTTGCCCAGCTGGGAAACTGGGAAATTATCCACGTTGCCCTTGTTTTGAAGGTCTAGATATGGGCGGGAAGCAAGCACAAGGAAGAGGGAGGGAAAGCCAAACATAATTAGTCACTGTGGCATGGCAAGAGCAGGGAGGGAGAGCAAGCTCTGGTAGGGAGCTGCCATTCTGGTGGAAAGTAGTTTCTCTGTGGACCAGTTGTGGATACAAACATTCCCTTCTCCTCGGAAGGGAAGGGCCCACAGTAACTTAGGGCTGGATGCGTGATGATGACAGTACATTTTGGTGTGATTTTTTCCACCTTTATGAAAAAAATTAATCCATCAAAATTTGACACAATTCAATCAGGTTAGAAATAATGAACAACTTGTCAACTCTGGGCGGCGGGGGGGGGGGGGGGCGGGGGAGTCTTTGGTGAAAGTCAAGATTATTGAGTGGGGAAATTTCCAGGATACAGCCAAGGCCAAGATCAAGCTTGGCTCCCCCACACTTCTACTGCATCACCGTGGTGGCGAGTCAGTTGGGAGACCAGAATTCACAGGCCCAGCTGGTACCCTGGTCCTCAGGCTCAGTCTACCGTGTCCCTCACTCTTCCCTGCACACTGTATAAAAGCTTACCAGGAAACATGTACAATGCAAAGAGTGACACAAAAGTTACAGGTTCTGGGTCTCAAATTGGAATTCAAAACAGGCTTCAGGAGTGGTTCACACACATGCCAGTGCAAACACCACAGGCCTGCCATAGCGCCTGGAAGTGCATAAAGCACTTGTTGAAAGGGGCTGAAAGAGAAATCAGATAACGCAGTGCTCTAAGGCGTCATCTCTATTACTTCACATCATGACGCACCTTCTGAGCCAGCCCTGAGAGTGCTAACTTCAAGGTCGCTAACTTCAAAGTTGGCAGTTCAAAGCCATGAGTAGCTCTGTGGAAGACAGATGAGGCTGTCAGTTCCCATAAAGATTCACAGTCTTAGAAACCCTATGAGTCAGAGTTGACATAGTATTTCATTACAGAATGTGTATGCAAATGTGCACGGAGTGAGGGGGCTTCCCATCCTTTATCGGCAGCTAAGGTGGGTCTCCCTTCAAATGGTCCTGGAGGATGTTTGCTTTTCCCTTCTTAAAGATGCTCCCAAAGAAGTGAAGAAATCAAGGGATTTGATGTCAGACGAGCTAATTAGATTTTGGGGTGGTGGTAAAGAAGGGAAATGAGTCATTCCTATGAACTGGGGTGAGCGAGGACTGAGATCAACCCAGAGATGTCCCGGGGTGGCATGAGTATGCTAACCGTAACTAGCTGTTGCCGGGTGGATCCCGACTCGTGCTACAGAGCAGAACGGCTCCCTATGGCTTCCTGGGTGGCCATCTTTTATGGAAGCGGATCACCAATGCCTTTCTTCAGGACTGCTGGGTGGGTCTGAACTGCCAAACTTTGGGTGTTATTTCGGGGTTTGACCATTTCTGTTACCCCACCAAAAACTCACTGCCGTTGAGTCAATCTCTCCCACTGGTCTCCATGGGGTTCCAGGACTGCTCATCATTTCCGGAGCAGACAGCCTCATCTCTTTCCTTAGAGCAGGTGCGGGCTTTGGTTAACAGTTGAGTGCTTCCCCAATGGAATCACCAGACCTCCTCCTTAGGGCAGGGTCTTCTAGAGTTCTTCTCTCTCATAGAGTGCTGGTGGGTTTGACCTACTGACCAATCAGATTACCAGCCCAGGCCTTCTTAAGTACCCGAACTCTAAAACTCACTCTCGTCACCACTGTGTCAATGCTGCCTCTATAGGACAGGGTGGAGCAGTCCCTCTGAGACTGCACCTCTTTAAGGGAGTAAAAGGTAACCAACCACTAACCATGGCTCCACCTTAAATACCCAGGGACCGTAAGAGAACCACAGACCCATTTCCTTCTTCGGAGGTGACAGTGCACCGCTCCAATCTCTTAATCTCAAACAGACGGACAGATACTTTCCTAGCTGTAAACAGAGGTTTCTGAAGAATCCCTGCTTATCTTAGGAGCATAATTCACACCGGATGAGGGGACTTCTGGCTCCCAAAACTTCTGACCTGGGAGGATGATGAAGCCCTAGGCCTGAAAGCAGCCTCCATGCCACCGGAGAAGCTGGAGGAGGCAGAAGGGGAGGACCGTTCAGATGAAAGGAAGGGCGGCCCTGGATACCCTAGACAGGTCAAATGCCACTTCCCCAACAAGGGTCAGAGTCCAAAAGGTCATGCTGCTCCAGGCCAGGAACAAAGCGGAGTAGGAGTAGAGGTCCTGGAAAGGAAGGGAAGGTCTGCGAAGAGGGGGAGAGTGGAAGGCCTCCCAGCCAACAGAGAAAAGGTGTTAATTAGTTTCCTGGGGGCTGCTTTGGCAGGGAAAACAGGAAGTCCAGCTGTGGGCCTATTCTTCCTCCAGTGGGATGTCTCATTACTTCTTGCCAGATTCCAGAAGCACCCAATTGAAAGGGGCATCAAAAAGGTTCATCTTACCCTTCTTAAATTCGGAGGAAGTCAACAGATTAATAGAGAGGTCCCAAAGGGGTCATTCATTTAACACACATTTAGAGGGGTCCTACTGTGGGCCAGGTTCTGTGAGGTAACATAAAATAAAAGCAGTTCTCATTTTAAAGACAGACTGTTCTGAGAATACTTTAGAGTTGACACTTTAAGTGCTTTCTTCCTCAGAAACCATGCTGCAGAGGGCGCTTGGTGAATCCACAGCCGAGTTTGAGGGTAATGATGTGGGGAGGCAACAGGCCTTTCCTATGGATGGGATGCCCAAATCAGGTGTTTGCACTAGTGCATGAGGTTACAATAGGGTGAATGGGTCAGAAAAATGGCGGGGAGGTGGGTGGGACACAACAAAACAAACAAGCAAGCAAATAACCATCACTGATATCGGACAGTGAGAATGAATAACACACGCTGAGTACTTGCTATATGGTAAGTGCTGAGCCGGGGCACGTCTCATATCAACTCTCTCTTTTCTTATGCGTTCGAACAAAAACAATTGCCCACAGGCTCTGTAAGACCGTAATCTTTACAGAAGAAAATTGACACCGTTTCCTCCCACGGAGTGGCTGGTGCATTTGAACCATCGACTTTTCTGTTAGCAGCCAGATGCTAAACTACTGTATCACCTGTGTGATACAAAACGAAGTCACTCACTGCCATCAAGTCAATTCTGACTCACAGACAGGGTCAAATTGCCCCTCTGGGTTCCCAGAGGGAACTCTTTACTGGAGTAGAAAACCTCATCTTTCTCCCGTGGAGTTGGCTGGTGGTTTCAAACTTCCGGTCTTGGAGTTAGCAGCCCAACACATAACCACGACGCCATCAGGGCTTCTCCCTGTGCCGTAAAGACTGTTAACTTCCTTCTTTGACACATGGAAACCAAGATACAAGGAAGTCAAGTCACACAGCCGATAAACTGTGGGGACTGGGATTTGAACAAACAGGTAGCCTGGATCCACAGGGCACATACGACTCAGCCATGACTTTTCCTGTCCCAGTCTAGTACACAATCATCACCAGGTGTAACCAAGGTGTCACATCTCAGCCAATGGCTTCCTTGACATATCAGTCATCAACACCATTCGAGCAAGACTAGAGAAGCTGAATGGTTTTGACAACAGGGGACACAGCTTGAACAGCAGTAAGTGTCAACTATGCCACCCGGTGCCAGTGCCTGAGTGGCACAAAAGGAAAAGACCCGACTACTAGCCCAAAGGTGGGCGGTTCTTCTGCTGCTGAAAGGTCATGGCCTTGGAAACCCGGGGGAGGGGGTTTGCCATGGGTCGGGATTGTCTGGACCACAACTGAAAACCACCACCATGCTGGTGCTGTGATGAGGAGCCAGCATCCGCTCTGAGGGACTGGGTCCTGAGAGCCAGTGCTTCGGTTCCCAGAAGCCAGTGTGTGACGGAGGCCACGCTTTTCTCACAGGCTGGAAAAGTATCATCATGCCACCAAGCCTATTCCAAGGGCGTCCATGATCGATAAGGACTAAGGCCATCTGACTTGGCATGTGTTTTTTAATATAGTGAACGGAGATAGACTTTGGGGTTCTCAAAAGGCACCTTCCCCAGTGGCCATCTAAGATGCAAACGTTGCTCTCGTCCAGTCTGCTGAGGGCAAAGAAAAGCCGAGATGCCAGGAAATGACTCACCCAGAGAGCTAGTGAGCCACATGCATGGCAGCCACCAGTGCCCAGAGGTCAGAGCAGGATGGTGCCTGGCTGCCATGACTGTCAGCTCCCGTGAGGCCCACAGACGTCCGGACAGAATGGGAGGAAGACAAAGTCATCAAGAAGATCAGACGTAGCAGTCTAATAGAGACTGGTGGGATCGCCAAGACTGTAGCCCTTAGGACCCTACTAATCTCGAACGGACACCCCACCCCACACTCCCCAGGAATCAGAGCAAGTGAAATGCCTCTCTATACACATGAACAACAACACTCATGTATGTAAGAACGCACGCCCCAGAAGAGTCCAACAATGTTCCGAAGGCAGGGAAGGGCAGGAGGAAGGACGAGTGGCATGGGAACCGGTGCTGTCACACGAAGGGGGCAGTAACAACTGTTAGGAAACACAACGTGTGTAAATTGAAGTGTGAACAATGGATTTGCTCTGCAGACTTTCACCCACATCACAATTGAAAAATGAAAAGTAGTTTGACTCCTCCACCCCGGCTCAGTTCCAAATACCGTGAAGTGGAAAAATTACAAGAAGGAGTACTGGAACCTGCCACCCTGTAGCCCAGCCAGGTGGCTTGAAAGTCGCCTCAGCACGATTCCATAGCTTTCCCACGACAATGCTTCAACTCACCTGTCAACTCCTCTTCCCCTGTTCAGGAGGTTTGCACACGCACAGAAATAACACGAGTGAAAAGGCTATTGTGCTGGGTGGGTACAGCCAAGGTGTGGAGTTCCTGGGTGATACCAAGGGTCAGTATCCTTGGCTGCTACCATAAGGTTGGAGGTTGAAGTCCATCGGGGCACCTCGGAAGAAGGCCTGGATAAATCAGTCATTGACAAGCCTATGGAGAACAGTTCTGGGCTGAACACACATGGGGCTGCCCTAAGTTGGTTCTGGCTCTCATGACAACTGGTTGGCAGGCTCTCCAAGCTGCCTGCAGTGGACTGAAGACAGGCAAGGGAGTCAAACAGACTCCACTTCAAATCTTCACTTTGCTGCCTGGGAACTGTGATTGGGGATGGGCTACATTTCTGCAAGGAGCCCAGCTTTTCTCATCTATAGAGTGGGAATAATATTACCTTCTTAATACGGTGACTGGGAAAGTGAAATGATTTAAATATTGAAGTGCTCAGGCCAGCCCCAGAATCAGGAGCAATAAATGTCAGCTATCATTCGATGATTATAAAATAGATTCATATACTTCATCTTCTTTAATTATCTCATTAATATTGTATTAAGAATCCCTTCTCCAAAGCAGTCCTTGGCACTGGGGCTTGTTGAGGGAGGGATAATAGTGCAATTGTGTGCATAAATGCATGCGACCATCCCTTGACACAGGCACACAACGCCTCCCACAAAGAAATGATTTCCCTCACGTCCGTGTCCTGACCTTATGCTAGTTGTAAGGGGAACTCAGATCAACACTATTTCGACACCTGAATTTCTACCATCACTCCCAATTTTCCTATCTGTCTGTGACTAAAGGCTGCATGCACCCAAACTGAACTGCCACCTTAAACTAGTGTCCGCGGTTGCAGAAAATGAGCACGGTGCTGAGCGTGCATATTCTGACATTACAGTTTGTGAAGGCCCTGCCACTGTCTAGTGGAGCGGTGTGGGAGGGGCTGGGGCTGAGGAACTGACATGATAGGCGGGTCCCTCCGAGGGGTCTCGGGGAAACTATATGCATAATTTCACTTTATAGGTTGCCCCCTCTAACCCCCCCCCAAAATCCCAGCTTTCTCTATACTGATGTATAACCAAGTTAATTATGTGTTACCAATCATAAGTAAATCTAACAGGGTTGTTTCTAGAGATAATTAAGTTTGGTCTGCTTTTTGTCCCCCTTCCTCCCCAGGATAGAGGAGGAGGAGACTGGGTGTAGGGGATAAGCACTGATCCAAACACTGCCAGGCAGTAGCTTTGCAGCCAATGGTGCCCTCTGTCTGAGAGCCTGGAGGTAGAGAGCCTCTTCAAACCACCTGGACAGTCTATGGTGGCCGTCATTTGACATGAGAAGCCAAACTGGGGGCCCTGGAGTCAGTTGTGCTGCATGGCAATGCCACATGTGCCCGAGCGGAATCCTGGTGTCTATGGGGTTTTCAGTGGCTGACATTTCAGAAGTAGAGCCCTAGGCATTCTTCTGAGCAGATTCAAACCGTCAACCTTTCGGCAGGGGGCAGCCGAGTCTGTTTAACTGTTTGCACTCTTTGATACCACCTGATAAGGAGTTGCAAGGCACTCTGGTGGCACTGTGGGATAAGCGCTCCTGAAATGCTGGTGGCACAAACCCACCAGGTGCTTCCCAGGGGGAAGATGAGGCTAGCTGCTCCTGTCAAGACCCACAGCCTACAGCCTCAATGCCCCTTGCCCGAAGAATGGATAGCAAAACCTTGGTACAAACAGGATGAAATACTAACAAGTGTCAAAGCCGAATGATGACTCTGGGCAACGCCTCAGGACTCGGGTGGACCTGGGGAACATTCAGCCAAGCGCAGGGCACGACGTCTGTAGGAAAACACAGTTCAAAAGAATCAAGAAGGTTTCCACACGCAAAAGAAAGAGAGTCTGCCGGCGACCAGGCGTGACAGAGAAAGGAGTGGAGGTGGCAGTCACGGGGCCGGAGAGGCACCGATGATACGAAGGAAAGACCCTATTCGTCCAGAGGCATGTGGACACAACAAAAGATGGCAGTAGGGCAAGACCCTGGGAGGCCTGATGAGTTGCTGAACGCGAGGCGGACGATTTGCTCGGCAATCCTTGACCTAATTCACAAATTAAAAAAAAAGTACTCCGTCAGAAACCCTATTCAGGGTTAGAATCCCTGCCATGACAGTGGGGTGAGGAGCAGAAGGTGCGCTCAGCTGCTCCTTGCAAGGGTAGTGGCTCCCTCCTGCCAGCCGCTCTGGGAGAGAAAAAGGTGGCAGTCTGCTTCTGCAGAGAGGACAGCCCTGGAAACTGCCCCGGAGGAATCAGCTGGAAGCCAGCAGCAGGTCTGGCTTTTTGCTTTTGGTATAGAGCCACACGTCCCTTGTCACATTTACCTGCTCACCTGAGAGCGTGCCCTGTGTCTGAGCAGTTCAGGCAGCAGGGCACGTGGCACAGGCTAGGGCAAGGTCTCGGAGCACACATTACTTTCGAGAGCTGGGGCTGTGGCACTGCTAACGGGTCCACAGGGCAAGGAAGCCCTTGACCTTGGCCTCATTAGCTCCGTGCACTTCCTGACTGAGCTCACTGCCACCAATGTCCTAACACCGGAGTGCACTGCTCATTACAGCGTCTGTGGCTGTGCATCTGTATTTACTTGGTGTGTGTGGAGCTCTGAGAGCAAGCCGGCTTCCCCCCCTACTGATGAGCTCCTGCAAATGAGAACAACAAACACACCTACTGATGAGTCAAATCAGGACAAGGGGAAAGCAAGGAGGAGCTGGGGAGGTGAGGCGCTAAGCCTCTGTTCGGTCAGGAATAAAAGGGAGAAGAGAAATTCCAAATGAGATTTTTTTTTTTTAAAGTCATAATGATGGAGACAGAAGGGTAAGGGCAACCATCCCATGTCCTTTGTATTGGAGGAGCCAGGCTAGGTAATGTAATTCTTGCCTTAATGTCAAGCTTCAGTAAACCCACCTCCTCTTCTCTGGAGTGTCTCCTGGCTATTATGCAAGCCGGAAATGCACAGGGCAGGCAGGAAGAGCAAAGGAATGCAGACACCAAGTTGGTGGGGGTGGGGTGGGGGAGGCCGCTGGGGGACAGCTGCTAAATTTAGCAAGGGTGAGGCAGGGAAAGAAAGGATGAGAGAAGCATAGAGGGAGCTTGCAAGGAGAGCATGCCTTGATCCCCGCCTGGCCTGGGAAGTGGAAGCGAGGGGCCTGCTGTGAAGCGCTTGCCCTGAGGAGGAGATGCAGGTGCCTGGAGTTGGGCTGGCTTTTGTGAAGTGTTCCTTAGGAAAACAAGAACCTTCTCATTTTTTAAATTTGCCAACACAACAAAATATTAAGCATAACCCCATTCCCCCTTTCCCCGGCTCTTGGGGAGGATCCATCAGCTTAAGAAAATGCTCTATGGGATGGATCGAGGGCAGCGTGGTCCCCAGGAAAAGGGCCATGTGAAACGTCCTCAGGTCTGGAGTGGTCTCACTAAGGCTGCCAGGCCACCATAGCACTGCACTACAGGCTCTGTGGGTAATGGGGTGGCGCTCCTGGTAAGGTTTTTATAGCCTCTTTCCGTGCCCGCACGCCTGCTTTGAAGCTCTGTCTAGGAATGGAGCTGCAGCTCCATTCTGCTCTCCTGTTCTTTCTTCCACCTGGTCTTTTGTTGACTGACTACTGCGCCCAGCACGACGAGCAGCCAGGGCCGCGCAGGACATTTGGAGTGGGCACTGATCGCGAGGGCGCTGTCATCAGCCTCTTTAGGGACACAAAGAAAAGAGACTCTGACCTAACAGAGTGCGTGGGGTTTGGAGTGTGTCCACTTTCCTGCCCCCGCCCCCTCCATCCTATTACAGTCTCCCGGAAACCTTCACTGGCTCCCGATTACTCTGTGCCACAGTCAGGGCATTAGAGCTGTCACCTGGCAACCCTGGGCCCCCATGCCGCCCCTTGGGATTAATTCTGCAAAGGCAAAATACAGGTTTCTGTTGAAGCAGGATGATGGATACAGGGGCTTATCTGTTTGATTCTTCTTAGTTGAATTGAGTGTATGAGCCCCATAGGCACCCTCCCATCAGATAATCACAGTTAGCACCTCCCCTCCCCGCTATGTTTGGAACTCTTGAATAGACCTCATGGTTACATGCATGGCTGCTAGCTCAAAGGTCTGTGGTTAGAAACCACCCAGAGGTGCCTTGTTAGACCAAAACCAAAAAACCGCGCCCAGGAGATTCTGACTCCACTCAACCCTATGGGGCAGAGTAGAGCTTCCCCACAGGGTTTCCACGACTGCAACCTAATGGCAGCAGGCTGCCACATTTCCTCCTGCAAGAGTGGCCGATAGGTTTGAAACGCCAGCCTTTGAGTTGGCAGCCAAGTCCTGGAACCATTGTGCAACTAGAGCTCCTTCCTCGGGAGGCAGGCCTGGCTATGGGCTTCTGAAGGGTTACTGTCGGGAAAACTCTAAGGAGCAGTTCTGCTCTGCACACCATCAACTCCAAGCCATCTCCAAGCCAACACAGTACAGGGTTACAGGCAGTCCCCAACATCGTGTTGCTGTCGACTCCAAGTGATCCTACAGGGCAGGTATGTCAACTCATGGCGATCCTATTGGACAGGGTAGAGCTGCCTCTGTGAGTTTTGAAGGCTGTAGTTCTTTACGGGAGTAGAAAGTCTCCTCTTCCTCCTGTAGAGCAGCTGGTGGTTTTGAACTGTGTACCCTGAGGATTATAGCCTGGCTCAGAACGACTCTGCCGCCAGGGTTTCATGGCCCAGGGTTATGAACATCATATTGATGTAGACCCTGTAGTTCCAAACCAACTCCAGTACAGTCTACTTTGTTATAATTTGAGGAATGGAGAAGGCGCTTGTATTTCTGGTGCTGGGTAAACAGGGAGGAACAACCTCCCAGTGGGGTAGGGGGGAAAGCTTAAATATACTTGTACAGAATCCAAGGGGAGAATATGTCTGGTATTATGTTCCTAATTGGGCAGTTTTGACCTAGATCTACCTCGAACTTGATGACCCAGGCCACATGCTATAGAATCCTGGGACTTTAGACTCTAGTATTTCGAGGTCCACAACATCCCTCATAAGCCGCACCAGAAGGACTCTGTGGTAGTTAGATAATCTGGTGTCAATTTGAGAGGGTTACGAGTGAAGGGATGGAGTCTGGCCTGCCAATCAAGATATAACCAATGAGGCCTCTGTGTGGGCACGGCCTTCGCCTGAGAATTCTGGGAACTCCTGTATTTCCTCCTGGGAGGCAGGAGACACTTTTCTCTCTCTCAGTTCATTCCCTTGAAGACACTCTACTGAGAAGATACATGGTGCTATGTCCTGGGAGGTGGAGCAGCCACATGGACCTACCCTGACGCAAACAGACCTCTGAAACCAGAGAAGCTATGTAGAGACCCCTGCCAGTGCTGAGATGCTTACAATGCCACTGGATCCAGAAGGCTTCCAACCCACTGGCCTGTGATCTTCCTGAATTTGCTGTCAGTGGATGTGTTCTGTGAGTCTGAAGAGGAGTTTATAGATTACTATTGGACATATGGACTAATATTGGACTTATGGACTTGCTCTGGTCCGGGCTGGGATGTTTTCTTAATATTCAATTGCTCTTGTATATAAACCTCTTTCTTATTCACATGAGTCTCCATAAATTTGTTTCTCTAGTCTGCTTGGATTAACACAGACTCCATGTGGAAATCCCACTAAGTGAACTGGATTCACCTCACACTCACCCGTGGCCCTTGGACTTCAGGCTTAAGTTCCCCAGTGTGGGAAGAAGCAGGTGACTGCTATCCCAAGAGTACAGAACTGGCAGTGGCTGCACTTTGGTTTGGGTCTCTTGCCGTGAGGGTGTCCATGAACAGTGGTCCGAAACTACCATAGCTTTACTGTTTTAATGCCCTCCTTGCTTTATTATGAACTGGGTCAGCATGGTTTTGCCTTTGTGAGTGAATATTATTGAAAGTTTTTCCCTATCACCAAAACCAACCAACAAATGAATATTTGAGATACACACAATGGTTTGCGGTAAGAAATAGGACTCTACTTAGTCGCGCACATCAAAATACTGTTCCTACTGTATCAGTGTTCAGAATGTCTTATAGCAGCTGGAAATGTTTCTTTAAGATTTCAATGTGCTGGACACAAATGATGTATGTAAGGATTGTGAAAAGAGTTGTATGAACCCCTAATAAAATGATTAAATAAATAAATAAATAAAAGCAACTTAACTATGGAAAAAAAAGATTTCTTATGCAGTGAACAGTACCCTATCCATCACGACGAACAGCTGATGGAGTGCTACAAATCATGCCTAGCTGCTCTGCCGTACGTACAAAGGGAACTTCAAGGCCAACTAGGAATTGGACTGCCTGCATCTTTGGAATCCTTTGTAATGAATGTCAGGGGGAAGGAATACAAGCTCTCCAGCCTAAGCCACCTGACTGCTCTGATCCCCAGGACTTCCCCTGGTCTTGTCTTTCGTTTGGAATGCTCTCCACTTGACACAGGTTCATCAGAATCCTGCTGAAACTTCGAGGAACCCTCCAGAGCTACCACTGTCATGACGCCGACCTGGTTCCCTATATCTGGATCCAGCCTCTTTGCACTGCCTCTTATTAGTGATGCTTTTATACTTCTGTACAAGGAGCTTTGGTGGCATAGTGGTTAGCATTGGATTACTACCATAAGGTTAAGAGTCTGAAACCACCAGGTGCTCCTTGGGAGAACGATGAGGCTTTTTATTCCAGTAAAGAGTTATAGGGTCATGGGGAGATGAGCCAGTCAGTGTGCAGTGCAGCAATGATGGAACATACAACTTTCCTCTAGTCCCTAAATGCTTCCCCTGAGACAGACACACACACACACACACACACACACACACACACACACACTATCGTGATCCCAATTCTACCTTGCAAATCTGGAAAGACCAGAGGATGTACACTGGTACAGAGAGGAACTGGAAACACAGGGAATCCAGGACGGATGATCCCTTCAGGACAAGTGCTGAAAGTGGTGATACTGGGAGGGTGGGTGGGAAGGGGGAAACAATTACAGGGATTTGCATATAACCTCCTTCCTGTGGATGAACAGAAAAGTGGATAAAGGGAGACATTGGACAGTGTAAGATATGACAAAATAATAATTTATAAATTATCAAGGGTTCATGAGGAAGGGGGGTGGGGCGGGAGGGGGAAAATGAGGAGCCGATACTAAGGGCTTAAGTGGAGAGCAAATGTTTTGAGAATGATGAGGGAAATGAATGTACAAATGTGCTTGACACAGTGATGTATGTATGGATTGTGATAAGAGTAGTACAAGCCCCAATACGATTTTTTTCAAAATGATAAAAAAAAGAATTATAGTCTTGGAAATCAGCAGGTGCAATTTTACTCTGTCCTATAGGATCACTGAGTTGGAATAGACAGGGCGCTTCTGGAGATTTGTTTTTTTTCCCACACTTCTGTATTTATCTATCTCATTTCTTCACTTAGATGCTGTGTTTCAGAGAACTCAGAGAAGATCTTATTTTCCATGGCATTTCCCCCATCGCCTTCTTTGACACACTCTAAGTACTGTGTGGAAAAATACTTGCATAACACAAAATGAATTACACAGTGACACAAGTATGAACAACTTGTCAAGTTAGCTGTTGAACCTCTTGACTGTGTCTACACGGCAAGCAAGGAAGCAGAAACCTCCTCCTCACTCACCCTCCTCGTGGTTCTGGTGCAGTATGACCTCTGGCTGCGTATGGATAGAGTTTCCCGGGTGGAAAAATGGAGAGAAAAGGATTCGAGGTTTCCTCTGCTTCAGAAGATGCTGAAGGAGTTCATAGAGCACATCACCTGGGAAGGAGAAGCACACAAGAGACATGGGAATGTGTTACACGACGACGACTCACTGTGCACCGAGCTGGTCCACGTCTGGCACTGTGCTGAGGATACGGCAGCGATCTAAACCGGTTGCTGAGGTTTGTGGAGTTGACATAGGGGCTGGGAACTCAAAAGATCACAGCAAGACGATCTTCCCATCCAGCCTTCGTAGTGATGAAAGTAATATTCCTTTCTGGTACAAACCTGGAGAAAGCAGCCGGCCAGAAAGAAAACAAGAGCCACCACCAACCCATCTCTAGGAGGGCGAAGCCCATCGCCATTGCGCCAGTGATGACTGTTTACGGGAGTAGAAAGTCCACTATTTCTCCCGATGAGCTGCTGGTGGTTTTGAACTGCTGACCATGAGGATCACAGTCCCATGTGTAACGACTACACCACCAGGACTCCATTACACATCATCCATAGTTACATGAATACAATTAGAATCAGATGTCTAGTTTAAGAGCTTCCACGTTCGGTTCTGAAGATTTTCTCATGTTACTGAACGGCTTCAGTCATGGCACCATAATAGCCCATCACAGGGATGGATGTGACTTCATGGGAAGTTTGTCTCGATTTTTGCTGTTTTTCTTGGTGAAAATTCCCTTTGCACATGTACCTTTGTCTTGCATTTGAGACTGCCTGAAGAATTATTAAGTCATTAAGTGTGAACGTTTTTAACGTTTCACCGACAACGCGAGGAAGCCTGGTGCACTGAGAGTTGAACACTGAGCTGCTAATCAAGAGGTCTGGCCCACAGGAGAAAGATACAGCAGGCTGCTTCTGCAGAGATCAGTGGCCTTGGAGACCCTGTTCCATAGGGTCACAGTGAGCCACGGCACTGGGCTTGGTGTTTGATTTATGGACAACTTCCCATTCATCTTGCACCCTGAGCCAAGTGAGAAGAGAATCAACACAAGCAGCCCGGTCAGCAATGGTCCCTGTGGAAAACGCCCGAGAGGGAGCTGGCACATGCTGGGAGGCTTCCCTCCTTTTCAAATACATGCAGGCACTTCTCCAACCTTTAGAAAGTCATCTTTAGATGCCAGCCCCTTTGCGGGAGGCAGGGGGCGGATGCTCTGCTCTGATATACGCACTTGGTACTGCAAGTGTCCACTGAATACTTAATTAGCGTACACACACACACACACACACACACACACCCTCTGTCAAGGTCTTATCCCACCCCTTTGGCTGAGACCCAAGTTCAAAATGCAGGTGGGAGCCTCGAAACCCCCTTCGGACTGGGTGATTAATCCTTCAGATACCACAGGCTTCTTTCTGGCTGTCCCCCCGCACTTTGTACCCCCCTCCCCAGCAGTCAACAATTGTTCCTCACAATGGGCCTTCCTCACTAATTTTAGCCATTTTTAAACAGATCGTTTAATTAATCGTTTAATTTAACTGCATATTTAAGGCTCTCGATACTACTTTATTTTCTTTTTCCTTTTAAACTCAGCATGAGCCTCAGAAACGTTCCATATTCATTTCATTCTTTCTACAAACCTCGATCTCCATAGATCTCCTATTCTAATTACTATTCTAAGTAATTCCTGGGGGGATCCCATGACTTTGCTCCTGCTTTTCCTTTTGGATTTGGGTCGCGATCTAGCTTTCCAAGGAGTCTTGGAGGCATGGTGAGGTATGCACTGCACCTCAGACCACAAAGTCGGCAGTTCAAGCCCGCCAGCTGCACTGAGGGATTAGGATGAGGCTGGCTGTTCCGGTAACGCTGTGTTGTCTTTAAAGGCCTTCAGGAGGAGTTCTACTCTGCCCTTAAGGGTCACGATGAATCAGAATGGTCTTAAATGGGAGTGGATTTATCTTTTTCACAAAATTAATCATACTGCATGCATTTACTGTGATGATTAAACACAGTAAAAAAAATAACAAAACTAAAAAGTCGAAGACACAGTACCACTTGGGCCCTGTGTTACAAAGGAAACAGACCGTCAGCTGCGGTGCTGTTCAAACCGGACTGGGTAAGATGTGCAGCGGAACTTCCCACCGAGCCTGAGCCTCACACACATGGTGAGTACCGTTTTAGATCTGGGATGGGCTTCAGGACACATCCAACCCAAACCTAGTAGTCATGGTGATGCGGTCTCTGAGGAAACACGGACGCGGTGCCTGAAATACAGTCCTATTTTAATCTTTTGCACAACGCAGCCCCCTTTCAACCCTCGGTTTCGTGTGGCTTGCTGGACCCCCATCCCGGACTTTTCCTGGCTGTATGGATGGCCTCGTGCTGGTTGGGTCCTCTCCCTGCGGGCCTGATGGAGGTTTTCTCTCGGCAGTACGCAGAGCAGAGAAGGTCAACACGTAAACATATGTGCCCTGGTGATTATTATTCCCCAAAAGGTGGTCAGTGATTAGTGTGTCCCTTTGGAAAGGCAAGCCAGGAAATACAAATTCAGTCCTGTGAGGGGTGCAGCTCGGCTCATTTCGAGGCAAGTCGGTATGTTGGTGAAGGTCAGCGAATGCAGGGGTCCCACGGGGATAGAACCCCCAAACCAGGGTACCAGCTTGACCGTGAGCATGTCTGAGTGCTTCTGTGAGCGCCCACAGTAACACCCGCCTCCTGCGGGTGCCGCGGCCATCAGCCAATGAGGGGGGCTGGGAAGCATCGTGAGGGGCTGCACCCTCCCCTGCCCTCTGGAAGGCATGCAGCTGGGCCTGGAGAAACTGGTAGGGGGGGGGTGAGGACAGTGGGTTAGAGATGGGCAAGCTCCTTTCTTTCCCATGTTTCCATTTCGCTGCCCAGGCATAGAAGTCAGGTGACCCAGCAGAAAGGCTTCAGCATCTAGGCCAGGGTTCTCAACCTTCCTTGTGCGGTAACCCTTTAATACAATTCCTCATGCGGTGGTGACCCCAACCATAACATTATTTTCATTGCTACTTCATCACTGTCATTTTGCTACTGTTATGAATAGGGCCACCCCTGTGAAAGGGCTGTTTGAGCCCCCCCCCCCCCCAAAAGGGTCGCAACCCACAGGTTGAGAACTGCTGATCTAGGCTTTGGAATTCAATGGTTTCTGCTTGAGCCTTATTCTTTAACCTCCCTCGGCCTGTTTTCCGCCTCTGTAACATCGCCATGTAGATTGTATGTATCTGCTAGGAATCTTGTGAAGATTCAACAAGGGGACTTGTATGCTATAAACTTTTCAGGGAGTTCTGCTCCGTGAACACTAGCTGTTGTGGTTACCATGACCACTAGCCGCCACCACGATCTCTATTATCACTGATATTATCAAAGTGGTGGAAGGTCCACCTGTAAATCCCTAAGGAGATCTTGGATGCAGAGCCACAGGGGGTTAGGTGGCTGGGTCAAAACCAGTGCTGTGTTCCCCACTAGGAAAGGCAAAGCCGGTTTTTCTGCTGAGGCGGCTCAATCACCCTGCGCCTGGAGACCTCAACCCCAAGGCCGGGCTCAACCCATTGTGGGGCTGACATGGGCCGGAGTTTTTACTTTCCCAGGTGTTTGGGGCTGGCTCTCTGCTGCCTCTCACCCAGCTGGCAAAGGGAGCCAGGCATAGAAGATTCACTTCCTAGCGAGTGCCGTGAACACAGGAGATCCAGGAGGAAGGGGCAAACCAAGCTGGTCTCTGTCAGTTCCTTAGCTAAACCATAACCTGGTCATGATAACTAGTTAGGAACACTTGTGACTGGTGCCTGGGAGGGCAGGCTAGTGGGAGGGACCATGGGCCCAAAGTTGAAGGTTCTGGTTCAGGGATGAACTGAATTCTAAAGATGCTAGACCAGGGATGGATAGGGAAGCTCTTTTTAATGCCCAGAGCCATTTGGCTATTTATAACATCATTCTTGGGCCATCCTGGCAAGCATTCGATTACTCACCTCTAGTCTGCTGGCTGAAGGAACCCTTGTCGTGTAGCGGTTGTGAGTCAGACCACTAACTGCAAGGTCAGCAGTTCAAACTACCAGCCGCCCTGCCCAAGAAAGACTGGGCTTCCTAATGCCATCAAGAGTTACCACCTCCAGAACCCACGGGGGCAGTTCTACCCTGTCCTGCAGGCGGTGGGTTTGGTTTGGTTGTTTTCAGTGTGATGGCTGGAACTGCTTCCTTTGGTCAGGTGTGAGATGTTAGCTGGTATTGGCTTTGAGGTCCTGAGGCGGGATGTTCCTTACTCTCCTGCCCTAGCCTGCAGAGCTAGACTAGTCCATTCCCAGACATGTTTTGTCAGCAGTCATGGGGTGCAGGCAGGCCATGTGGCTGTCTCAGCACTGACATTTAAGTTCGGTGGGGAAAACAACTAACTATGCATGCTCATGTGCGTGAGTCAGTAAGACAGCAGAACCTGTGAAAGCCAGAACCTACGAAAGGTGGACACCTATCAGAGAAGGACAACATCCAGTTACTTTCCACTAAAAGGAGCGACTGAAAGTGATACACCTGCACCCCGGCAAAGATGGAACACCTGGGGAACCTATAAAAAATATGGCAGCTGAATTCCACCTCTCACAGGTTGTCACGATTTAAATGATCTGAATAGTCTGGAATCTTAGTCCTAGAACAAGATCCTAGAGGCTGTTTTAGATTGACTCAGACTTCTGCTCCATACATGTTTCCTGTCTCCCTAACCTAAGCAAGAGGGAGCTGTGGAGGAGCACTCCCAGGGACAGGCATCCTGGCACAGCAACATACTCACACTCAGTTCTTGGCTGATGTACCAAACATGCAGCCACCACCTGTCTGTCAACGGATGCTTGAATATTGCTATGCTGTTGCACAGGCTTCGGCAGAGCTTCCGGACTAAGACGGGCAGGAAGAAAGGCCTAGGGACCCTCTTCTGAAAATCACCCAGTGAAAACCCTGTGAATTTAATGGTCCGATAACAACTGATTGCACAGGTGGCACGGGATCAGGCATCACTTTGGTCCACTGTGCATGGGGTTGTCAAGATTGGAGTTGACTCGGTGGTAGCTAACAACAGTAGTTGTTAGAAAGTTCTGTTAAGGTGGAATCTGGCCTCCTGGGTAACCCTATGTACTGTGGTTCTTAGTGATGGTCTTTAGAGCAACACAGAAGACAGGTCTCTTTATCCGCCCTCAAGAAGAGGTCACTAAAGATCTAAGTGCTATAGCAGAGAGTGGTGAAGAAAACAGATGGTGGCCAGCTATCAGAAAGAATAGTGTCTGGGGTCTAAAAGGCTTGCCTTCAAATAAACAGTCATTTAAATGAGGTAGTAACCAAGTCCCCATGGAAGAAGCACACCAAACTGTGTGATCCAAGGATCATAAATAAAAAATTCCAAATCTGAAAGAAGGAATGGTATCCGAGCTTAAATTATGAAAATTTGGCTTGCAGAAGACAATGGATGACAGTGGAAGCGCAAATCCATTAGTAAGGACCACACAAGAATTAAGGCTCGAGTGAACCTCCTCTGACCACAGTCCAGGGATGTGAAGCGCCTCGCTATCAGGCAGAGAGCACTGTGAAGTCGGTTAGGGCAGATGTGGGGAGGTTAAAATGCAATCAGTACCTTATCATTTGAGTTCCCTTTTGAGCCATTTTAAACTTGTTTCAGTTTTTAAAATATTTTATGCTTTCTTTTTGAATGCTTTTCTACGTTTTGTCTAGTCATTGTTGAGTTTTGTTTGTTTGCTTCCTGCTTGCGTGTTGTATGATTTTCTGTATAGGAAGCCCAGGACAGGTAGCTCAACAGACAGTCATCGGATTGACAATTGCTTAAGGCGCGGCAGGGGAGGGAGGGGGTGGGATGAGGAACTAAGGACTCTGAGCACGAGAAGACAATGTTCTGAAATTGACTGTGGGGCACTTGCACAAGTCTCCCCTCCTCAGTCAAATGATTAAACTGCATGGTATGTAAAGTAGATCCCAATAAAAATAAAATAATGAAAAAAATAAACTGTTATCTACAACAGTTTTCAGAATAAATGAAGAGGGCCCTCCTTACTTCCTCCAACTCCACTCCCTCCCACTTCCTCTAACACCCAGCCTGCTCTTCTCTTGATGTACATGCAGGAGATCACATTTAAAAAGCAGTATTAACAGAAATATCTTTGGAACCAAGAAGCTATTCAAATATAAGTTATATTTATTAGCCTATTAAAAATAAAGAACATGAGCCCAAAGCACTTTGTATCTACCTTAGCTAATGACCATTGGCTGAAATTCAAAAGGCACTTTTAAAAATTCTTGACCCATATGATTCTTGATAAATTTCCTCCATCTTCCGAGAAAGGAAGCAACTAGTACTAACTGTAAAAGGCCCCCACTGTGCTAGGCACACAGGCAAGGCCTACTAATCAAGAGGCCAGGCTTTGGGTGGCCCCTCTACAACGTATCCCCATACATACATATAGAATTCATGTATGCACATGGAATGTGCTAAGGGCAATGTGCATTAAACTAGTAAATTTCATCGCCCGAGGGGTCCTAGGAGTATTTGTATTTACAATGTTTTTGTTTTTTTTCTTAAAGTGATTCCTGTAAATTCTAAGATTCAGAACCCACAAGGTAGGTGTGTACACACACACACACACACACACACACACACACACACACACGTCCTTTCTCTCCAGATGCTGTTCCTGTTCTCTCTCCTCCCTATCAAGTCACAGCTTCTCAGAGCAGCCAGAGCCAACCACCTCTGCCATCCCCACTTCTACCCCCCACCCCCACCCCCCGGCAGGTTCTTTCGTTCTGTTGTCCACGCCAACCCATCTCCACACTGGTCTTACTGAGGCCACCTCCCTGCTGTCAAAACCAGGGGACTTGGTTGACCCCACAGGAGTAACCATGCCTACCTCCTCTTAGAACCTTCTTACTTACTTCTGAAATTCTTACTTTTCATGGTCTTCCCTCCTTATCCAACCCTTCAATGCCAAGGCGCCCCAGGGCTCTCACAGTTCTCTTTTCTCGGCAATGGTGACCACTCCTATGGCTTCAATTACAGCAGTGTTTCCCAGAGTGGGCAACAGCACCCCCTGGGGGCACAGGAACAATTCAGGACCTGCCAAAGCAGATACCTACACTTTATCCTGGAGTTGGGGCTATAGTACAAAAGTTTTCATTGCTGGGGGCGGGGAGAGGGGGGGCGCTGAGATTTTTGTTTTTCTGACAAAGAGACAGTAGGTCAAATGTGACCCTCTGAATTAGAGTGTCTAAAACAAATCTACCCCAGCCAGGCATTGCTTCTGAACTCCCAAACTTTCAGTTGTCTCTTAGACATTTGCACTTGGATGTCATACACATTTACTGTGTCTACAATGAACGTTTTCACAAACTTGAGGATGTTTCCTAGTTTATCAGGCAAGGAGCCTGGGGAGTATTAATTCCCCTTCCCCTCAACGTTTACTTAGTTACCAAGATCTGTACATTCCCAAATCACTTCCTCCCTGTAACCCCGCCTTAGCACAAGTCTACCCGTAACTAGATCCCAGCCGAGTGACTGCCCACATCCACTTGCCAGGCCTGCACATTGTCAAGGCAATCCTTTGCTCAAAGCCTTGAGTGGCTTCTACCTGTTTTTAAAATGATATTTGAAATCCTGAACATGATCTGCAAAGCCAGACATAGCTATTGGATAAATATCCAGTGAGTGATGGACTGATGGTCATAAAGCTACAGTATATTCCATTTATTTACACTCCCCGAGTTTGCACAACCAGCCTCATGCTGCGTGCGCTTGGGGTATTTCCAAGTTTTCACTACTAAAAACAGAATCGTTCAGGGCCCTCCCCTCACCCCTTATTGGATTGCTCCCTGGGGGTAGCGTCTCCAAAATAGAATGATTAGTGAAAGGGTGTGATTAGTTTTAGAGTTCTTATTATACACACTGCTAGTTTCCAGAAGGCTGGACCCAATGTACACTGTCATCAGCAACGCCACCCACAGCCTCTCAATGGGGTTTTCCCACTGTAACCTCTCTGGCTTTAGTAGGCTTAGAGTAGCACGTTCACATTGATTAAATTGGCTACCGCCCCCCCCACCCCCAAGGTGAGCATGGACTACGCACACATCCTCAATGCAAGAACGGTTCTTAAATTTGCTGAGTTCTCTTTTTGTTTTCACTCAGATTTTCCTTTCCTTTCGACCAATTCTTAAAGACTTGCATGAGGACCACAGTTTTAGATTTGTCAGAAAATGCTCTGTTGGGTCCTCTCTGCCTGTGACAGGATCGGAATGGAGTCCTCGCTATCAGACCTTCAGTTCTATCTTAAGTACTACAGTGAGCAGACGAGTACAGGAAGAGGCTTAGTGGGAACCCACTGCTGCCCCTGACTGGCTTGTTCCTTGGCCTTATGAGTCTATTCGATCCCATTTTCTAAGTATTGCATTTAATCTATTTTTGCAGGCTGGTTGGATTACAAACCTTTTAAATTTAATATTGAGTGTTATCTGTGTTCATAAAACAAAGACAAAAACCTAGTCTTTTACTTTGGGACGATTATTTGAATTGTAGCTTAATATCTATCTTACAACAGAATGTCATGGGAGAAGAAAAGGGGGGGCGCAGAGGTTGTGAGGAAAATGGAATATGATATTTTCAACAAGAATATATCCATTAGAAAGCAGACATCGTAAGACCACTGCCCTTAGGTGGCTAGGGAACAAAAGGGAAAGGCTGATGTTACTAAGCATGACTCTGTAAGGCCCAGGGATTTGTAATCCCCACTGGGTGACAGCTAATGAGATAAGAGAAAGATGCTAAGAAACTAGAGTTTTCCCATCGCAGACTCATCCCACCCTCTCAGGCCTGTGCCTGCTGCCACCTCCATGCCAAAGATGCAACAAATCCCCTTCTTTGAACCAAACTCTCATACCTGAGACTTCACACTGACACAGCTCACTGATATGGCCATACGCACCAGCAAATTATCTGATGGCTTCATGGAAATTAATAGGCAAATTATTTTAAATAACTATGTATAGATAAAAGACAAGTACTTTCGGTTTAACCTTGAAAGGAAATTTAACTGTATTTTGAAGGACAAAAGCAAAGCATACTTCCAAAGACAACGGGTTTAGTGTGTTGGAAGCACAAGCAGGCTCTAGCATATGAAAAGACTCATTTTCATATTAGTAATCTTAGTAAATTATAAATAAAAACATATATCTGAAGTGAATGGAAACAAACTTTAAAAAAACTTTTATGACTGAGATAGTCAACATGCACTTAATGGATAATAACTTGTGTTTTCTTTGTTCACATCAGTAATGGGTGCAAAAATCTATTCTGCCTGGATATTACACACTGAATTACTTCTAACTATGAGTTAATATAAATGCTAGCTTATTGAATTTTCTTTGACTCTCAAAGCAGCCAGGTAACCAAATGCATCCCTGACTTTAAATGACCCCAAAAGCATCTAATGAGGAAACTCTCTACTATTTAAGGACAAGGTTGTCTAGGTAAGATTTCAAAAAATTAGGATCCTTTTACATTGGCCCACTACCTTTGCAGGTGTTATGAATGTATTGCTTGTATTCCTGAGATTGGGAGATGATCCAAAAACAAAAAGAAAAAAACTCCATTTATCTTCAATCCTGAAATCCTCATTTAGATTTAAATCTCGTTATCTAAAACACATTGCAAAGGTGCCCTGCTTTATTGGTTGAAAATGGGGGCAGCAGCGAAGATGAGTGTGGTTGTTAAATTAGTCGAAGATGGTGGAATTCAATGATGGTACTGTATTTAGCACAGGGCTGGGCAGTGTTCTAGATTCCACTGTACATAGGGTTGATGATGAGAATCAGGGCAGACTCAAAGGAACCCAACAACAACAACAACAACAACAAGGGGCAGTGGTTAAATTCTCACGTGCATGCAGGAGGTGGGGGTTAGATTCCAGCAAATAAACCTCACTCACAGCCAACACCTGTCTGAGCCTTTGTGCAGGTTTGTGAATTGTTATGTGTAATGGGGTTTCAGTGGATTCCAGACTAAGATGCATTAGAAAGAGAGGCCTGTTGACCTACTAGACTTAGTGGTAGCCTCCGTATTGCTTATGGAGTATTAGTTATATCTACTATATATGGTATATTTGCTAATTATAGTTCACTGACTGCAGCTTTTGCCTCTCCACACATCAGAGATGAATCATGTTAAGGAACGTGATTGCCACACGGTAAGCATGCCTATGAGGGCATTCAGACAGGGGACAGAGCTGGGTGAGGAGGGGTAATATCCATTTAGAACGATGGATGCTAACAGATACTTCTGTCCAGCATCCCCATGATCAGTTTGAAACGGATGCTTCTTCTCAGGCAGCAACAGAGTACAGGGAAAGACAATGGGTGGAAAAACCTGGGAGGAGTGTAGGTGTCACAAGGCAGATGGGCTGAAGGAGATAAAAGCAATTGTTCACTGTCTGCAAGGTGGAAGGCTGCACGGTTCACTAGCTGGAAGCTTAAAACGGCTTTAAGAGGTGAAGCTGGGCTGAACTGTTAAGTGTTAAAGGGAACTTAGGATCGACGTGGTGAAAACCTCATTCTCGGTTTGAGGAAAGTAAGATCAAATGAAGTGATGTGATTTTTGGAAAAGTCCCGTGTTGAACTCAGGCCTGGGATTTCCTCTACACTCAGAAAACCTGTGTCAAGTGTACAAAATGCTACATCTGATGATTCAAACGGCTATTTAGTGTAACAGCAGCTACATCACAGCCTCCATCACTCCTGGGGGTGGCGTCTTCAAGAGAAAAGTCTTTTGAGATGACAGGGGCAGTAAATTACTGAATGTGGCTCTTCTAGCTAAAGCCACTAACTCCCACCAAATGACCTTTACCTGCATGGATCTGCTTAAGAAAGGGAGAGAAGAAGATACTGATAGGATTCACCTGTGAGTCATGGGAATTCCCTGGGGTGCCATCCTGTTGTGTTTTAAACGAGCCCTCTGAGAAGCAAGAAGGGCAATCTCATTACCACGAAAGCCAGGAGTGGAGTGTGTCTTCCAGGCCCGAGATCCGGTGCAGTGAAGCTCCTGGGTCAGCAGCAGGACCAGGAGCCAGAACACTGAACAGAGTGATGGGCTCTCCAACCCACAGAGCAAGTAAGGCCGAGGGCTTTTGTGCAGGAGGCTGGCTTGCAGAGCAGGGGTGCCTCTGGGCATTGAATTCCGGGAGCTGGGTTTGCTGACTCATGGAACTTGGGCTAAATGCCTTTAGGTTGGCAGAGTGGCAAGCCCCTTTAGACATTTATTAGCAGATCTGAAAGAACTTTATAACATGTCCTGATAACTAACTGTCCTGGGCATTTCTCACTTGCATTGCAACCTAACTTCCTTAATAAACCCTTTGATCACGAACTTTGTGAATTTTGTGTACCCATTGCAATGGATATTAAAGCAGAGAGAAGTAAACTGGAGAACATCAATGAAGATTAACACAACTATGCCTTGTGGTTCTGTTCTCCAGACTCGGATTTGTGAGGTGTTTGCTTCCGGCCCCGTTTGACAGGTGCCACTTCGACGTTCTGCTCATGAAAGCCTGGTGGGTGCCTGCATTAGACTGCCTACAACAAAAAGATCCTGATGGGGTGACACACATAGACCTAGGATTCCCAGCTCAGGTCTGCCTCTCGTTTAAGATTCCCAAGAGCAGAGCAGAACAGGTCGTGAATGTCCTGGCACCAAATATTCCTAAATGAACTCTTACCACGATTTCCAAATCAGCTCCCCATTTGAAGGGATCACTTTGTGCCTAAAAGACACTCATGTTGGCCTCGTCAATCCAATTGAGGGCATCGTTGTCCCACACCAGGATTGTAGTAACAGCACTCAACTTGCTCTCCTGTGTTTACTGATCCCATAAACCCATCCTATGCACTGCTGTCAAAGTCAGTTCCCAATGAAGGGAGCACTCTGATTACAATCTATTCCTGGTCGAAACCCTACAAAATAAAATCCAACCTTCTTCACCTGGACTCTTAAGGTACTCTCAATCTGGGTCAGACTACTGTCAATATCTCTTGTCATTTTCATTGTGAGAGGTCACTGAATTAGTTCTAACTTTTAGAACAGAACAGAACCCTGTCATCCTCACAGTTGCTACTTTTGAGTTCTTGCGATTGTTTCAGTCACTGTCAATCCATCTCCCTGAACTGGGTGGCGACTGGATGTGGGGCTCTGTGCTAGATGCTGGACACATAGCAACTCCATAGGATACACGCCCTGTCATGGAACCTTCTAGTCTAGGGGAGGGACACAGAACAGAAGCAATCATAGACAGCGTGTGTGCTGAGGGGCGCCTGACCCAAGCCAGGGTATTTTCGATGGCCTCATATGCATGTGAAAGCTGGACACTGAATAAGGAGACAGAGCAGCACTGATGTATTTGAATTACGGTGCTGTTGAAGACGACCGACTATGTGCTGGGCTGCTGGAAGAACAAGCAACCCAGGTTTGGAAGAAGTATAGCTAGAAGGCTCTTTAGAAGCAAGGATGGTGAGACTGCATCCAAGCGCTTTGGACATGTTATCGGGAAAGGCCAGTCCCTGGGAAAGGACATGATGCTTGCTTAAAGTAGAGGCGCAGCGAAAAAGAAGACCCTGACAAGGTGAGATCCACAGACACAGTGGCTGCAACAGTGGGCCAAGCACAGCAACCACCGTGAAGACGGGTAGGACGGGGCAGTGTTCGCCATGAGTTGCTACCAACTTGATGGCACCGAACAACAGGCAACAATAGTGTATGTGTCGGGGGCAGTGACAGAAGTCGAAATGATCTGGGATAAAAGAGGACGAACACCTCACCCACGATGAGGTGGGCAGAGGTGGAGTACGGTGGCATTAGGAAAGTAAGGGGAGTCAGAGAAGGCTCTCCTGGACAGTCAGTAGACCCAAAACGTAGTAGACCCAAAACGTAAGAGACCGGCATGGGGGTCGGGGGGGGGGGGGCGCGCCTTATCTGAACATCTTTCCCACCTGAGAGAGCTGGCACGCCTCTTTAACAACCCATTCCTTATCATCTCCTTACTGCTTACCTTTCAAAGCGTTCAAAGCATAGCCCTCATCACAGCCACCCTTCAGCTCCCCGACTGTCTCTCTAACACCCGAACATCTGAACTCTCCAACGTCTGAACTGCTCCCTGGACTTTTCGGTGGCTGATACGCAGGCATCTCTGAGTAGCACAAACATGGAAGTGCTCAGCAGTTACCCAAAAAGGCTGGTAGATTGAGTTTACTCAGAGACACCAGGGAAGAGATGCCTGCATACCAGCCACCACAAAGCCCAGGGAGAAGTTCTGCTCTCTTACACATGGGGTGCAATGGTCAAGTGCTCAGCTGCCAACCCACCAAGCAGTTCCCTGGGAGAAAGACTGTGTTCTACTCCAATAAAGAATATGGCCTAGAAAATTCGATGGGTCAGTTTTACTGTGTCAGATGACGTCGATATGAGTCAGAACCAACTCGTCGGTACCTAACAACAAAAACACCACTCCAATGGCCCCGAATGGCGCCTCCACGCCTATTGAATGCAAGCCAGCCTTCAAGTTCCAACTGACTTCCTCCCTCCGCACCCAAGAACTAGCCTATTTCTGCTGTGCCCGCCTTCACCAGCTTCCTTTTGCATTTCGGGCCATTGCAATCCTGACTCTAATTCAGGGGCTCTCAACCTTCCTTAGGCCGTGACTTTAGTACAGTTACTCATGTGCTGGTGAACCCCCAACCATTAAATTATTTTCGTTGCTACTTCATCACTGTAAGTTTGCTACTGTTATGAATCAGGCGACCCCAAAGGGGTCTTGACCCATAGGTTGAGAACCGCTGCTCTAACTGATCGTGGACTGCCTCAGGCACAGCACTGTTCCACGGGTCCATCGGGCACAGACCTGACGGAGTGGCAAGGAACTGTTAACAGCTTTCCTTGTCTTTGCTTCCGGCTTGGAGCAGACAGTTTCCCAAGTTCAGAGGTCTTGCCGGATAAAAAGAATGCCAGGATAAAAAGAAGCACTTGAAGTAGGGTGAGGAGGGACTTTACAAAGCCTCCGGGAGGAAAGCTTGCCGGGGCCTCAGTCAGATCAAGTGAAAACAGGCTGCGGGGCTTTCCCTGGTTCGCTATACATAACTGGGGGCCCATCAGAAAAATGACCAGTTAGATATCTCTCTCTCCCTCCCTCCCTCCAGATAATGCAACGTTGCCTCTGTGAGTATAACATCTTTCAATTTCTACTGTAACCGAAAAGGAAATTATTTTGCAATAAAAGGAACTATTTAGGGAAGTTTCATTTATTTACTTAGGTTGGCTATTTTAAAGTTTTCTTAGGCTGAAAAGATAAAAAGCAGCGATTTGAGGTAAAACGTTCCAGGTATGTTTATGTGCACTGTAAAACCTGAAAAGAAGAGGGGAAAGGGGGGAAAAAAGATCCATTCTCAGAGATGTAAACTTTTAGTTTTTAGTCCCATCTACAGCTACACTTCCCATTTTGCACGTCGTCATGTAAAAGGGTCTCCTGCACTTGGGAAGCGCAGAGGCCGCACTGCTCTGTGTCCTTATCTCATCTCCTGTGATGGGGGCATTTCCGCATGACGGTTACTTTATTAACTGCTGGCAGGTCTCCAGGAGTAAATACGGGCTGAACATTTGTGGGACTAGGCCAAGACTTTGTGCCAGATCTCTGCCCTCGGTCAGGATGAAGCAGGACTTTGCCAGACGTTCCATAAAAGCTGGGGGCCCCAGTTAGACTGGACAGAATGAGGTCCTCTGGATACATCAAGAACCGGCCCCTCAAGAGGCACAAGCCTGAGACCAAGGCTTTCCCCCTTTGACATACAGCGGTCCCAGGTACCTATCTTCAAATGTCCACATGGTGTAAGAAACGAAATCAGGAAGCCTATTGGAAGTCTTACCCATGACAGCAATACACTTTACAGGTACAAATAAATACTCCCTACCGAATTAAATCTTCCTCTACGGTCTTACTTGAAAAATCCAATACTGCCAAGGAAAATCACCGGCAGTCCTTCGAGTTTATTTCTAAACATTCTTTAGTGACTTAGGTCTCCAGAGTTCCTGGTCCTTGTCCCTAGTTCCCTCAACTCCACTTTCCTTCACCCTTCTACCTCAGTCCTGCTCATGCCCCTGCCTCTTCGGAGCCAGGGAAGGAGTGGAGCGCAAGACTGAATGGCGTTTTCTTTCTTATCTGGTGGCACAACTCGACGCTCTCTTGCTTCTCTGTCTGTGTTGCACAATGAGTCATTGTGAATGGCGAGGGTTTCCGTTTGACCTGGAAGCTACTTCCCTTCCTCCTTCAACTGGCTTGTCAACGGAATCTTTCTTCTACCGAGCTGCCGCTCTCCTGGTGCTCTGGGTGCTCAACTGTGATGGGGGTGTCAACATGCATGGTGGTAAGGACCAACCAACCGCAGACGAACAGGAGCATATGTATATGTCAAGGGCCCAGACTCTCACAGGAGCATAAGCGTATGTCAAGGGCCCAGGCTCTCACCTGAATGGGGAGATCGATAGCGAAAGTCCTCTTTGGTCAGCAGCAGGAGAGCTTTGCCATTCATCTCAAATGTGTTGCTGTCAATTGGCCTTAAAGAAAACTCGTTTTCAGCCCACTTGAGCCACTGGGCTACGTCATCCCTGCTCCAGTAAATTGGCTGCAAGCCTGTTGGGAGAGAGCAAGGGAGAAAGGAGGAGAGAAGGGGAGGAAAAAAGTCTCGTCAGTGTGCGAGTTGGAACAAAGGGGAAAGATTTCACTTTTGTCTCCATGTCTGAAGATTCCTTAGCAACTCTGTGGTTAACTCTGGGTCCCTGGTTAAAACCGGGGCCTCAGAAGTGCCAAGGTGTGTTATGAATGAACTTTTTATTCAGAGGCAAAATGAAATTCATTCAACACCTTTGAGAGCTTGGAGGTCTTCGAGCTCTGCTCTTCTTTGCCCAGTCTCAGGCTTATCTTGACTCAAGTCCCAAGGGTGTAGATCAAGGTGGGCTGTCCCCATCGAGGGGGCTCAAAAGTCACAACAGAGCTTGATTGGGAGGGGCCCTTAGCATGGCCACTGATCTGATTCTAGCCCAACGCCTTTTAAAGTGGGACTCTCCCAGAGCTGGGCTTGACCTTCCAGAGCTGCCAAACAATGAAGTGTTCTCTGACCCATCTTCCAGGAAGAGCAATTCACTCAGCCCCTGGGAAGCCACGAGGCAAGCATCTGGGAACTAGAGGGTGTGTTACCCCATGTTATACAACTTCCTGGTGGGAGGGGGGGTGTGCTAGGGCACTGAGTGGGGCAGGAGCGCAGTGGAGCGAGAGATGAGGTGGAGGGCAAAAGGGTGGTCCAGGCCAGATCTCTACCATCCTACCGATGGGCTTATGTTACTTGACTGCTGTGGAGCATCTTGATGCATGACTTAAGGGGTCAGCACAGGAGCCCTCACAGTATACTGGCAGGACCCTTTGGGCTCCCCTTTTCGGTACACAGTACACCAACAAAGGAAAACTTAAGTTCCTAATAATATTAAGAGGCTATTTGCCTTTTTCATTTTCATTCTTTCACAAGGGTGCAGTGGAATTTTCCAGAGTCTACATGATGTGTGATATTGTAACAGATTGCGTGCAGAAGCAGATATGAGAATCCAGTCATCTTCTGTTAAGGTAGGCAATAACGAAATTCACGCAAATGTAAAACGATGCCATTCTCTCACTAAAAAATATATATTTTTGAAATATAGTTCTTAATATATACTTAAGTGTTAGCAGATATGTGGATGAATTTTTAAAATAAATAAATAAAATTTAAATGCTCGGTTTCAATCCCAGCATGGTAACTATTGGTAGCCATAGCCCACATCAGCAAAAGCACTTGGGGTCTTCAATCGTTTTTAAGAATATAAGGTGATCCTAGGACCAAACATTGAGTCACTGGGTTCGAAAAAGCTGTGTGCGTACAGCATCATTCTCTTAAGTTGTGTTGCGCCTTTCAATAGCTGAAACAGAGCATGCCGAGAAGTGCTGCGTATTTCTCCACAGACATGCTTACACCTGTTAGGGAGACAGTGAGTGTGCGGCTCAGTTTGCCCTGGAAAGAATCACCCTTGACCTTTGAACTAGTTGGCTAGATGGGTTGCTGGTCTACCCTGTGGGAGGCAGGGAATGTAGGGCTCAGGTCCCCCGGAGAGTATCCCGAGGTACTTGGCACGCCTGTTGGCTCTCTTTTCAAAGTCTTTGCAAAGTGTTGAAGTCTTGGAGGAGGTAGCTGGTCTCCTCTAACCTAGGGATGGTGACCACCTGGCCCAAGGCTCGAAAAATCAACAGCACCAGCTCACGTCACACGCCTCACCAAATGAGAGCCGTTCCAGCCCTCACAGTCCAGGTGAGTTAATGAAAAGGTCAACCACATCTAGCTGGTTACTTTCAAGTTGAGAATTTTGCATGGCCCGCAAATGATGTTATCAATCTCCAAATGGCCCCCAAAGGTTCCCCAGACCCGCACTAACCCACGAAATCCTTTCAAAAGGACTCCTTTTATAAGGAGTCTTATAACGTGCTACACACAGTGACACAATTGCAAGTAAGTCATTAAGACTTTTGTTTTTCTTGATTTTTCTAGTTTAGGGCATTTTTTTCTACCTAGGAAACAAATGGTATCAAATCAAATAATTGGTAGTGTGCTATTGCTCTATGGGCATTACAAACCAACAAACAAGTAAATAATAAATAAAAGACAACTGCTATGGCAATTCAAGGTTTTGCTCTTAGACACCTGACTGGGCTTATTAGAATGGTTCAGGGACACAGGAGGTGCCCCAACTCTTCCCAGTCACCCTGAAAGTGTGTCTTGAATCACAGGGTGGTGGGACTCAGGGACTGGGGTGACTCGGCAGGATGCCAACATTGAAACTGGAAGCAGAGCTTCACGTTGACTTTCTGCTGCCAATGGAGTCTCCTTGGGACATGGCGAGTTGACAGGACAGCCTTTCACCTTCCCTCTCTTTCACAAGAGGAGCATGATTGGAGTCAGCCATGGGGTACAAATACGGGGGTCCCAGCCAAGCTCATACTAGGAAAATACCTGGTTCTGAGAGGGCCCCAGAGCAGAAGATGCTCCTTTCGAAACAGGAAAAAGGCATGAGGTAGTTTAGGGCTCACAGTTTATTTGTGTGTCGAAGCAAATACAGAACCGAATCCCGCTTGGGAGGGGAAATGAGAGTGAAATGCTGAAGTTTCTGCGGAGGACATACTGCCACGGAGGGAGGCGGGTAAGGAGGGGGTGGGGGACGCAAGTAGTAATTTGAGGTTCTTTATGTTCTGTGGAAGCAAATACTCATGAGTAATCTTTTCCCTAAACACAAGAAGAGTCAGTCACACACTCTAAACAGTCTTACCAGTGAAGCACAACAAAGTTTCTCTTTTCACTTCCCGTTAATCTCTCTCCCACAGCCCAGTCCTCTGAAGCACCCAGGACCACATTACGGAAATCCCCTCCCCGGGAAGAGGGACGAAAGCTCTGGGCTCCTTTGCAGGAGACTTCTGGGGAAAAGGTCCCAGGAGTTACCCACCAGTGCACCCATCGTGAGAACTGCCTGGTCACAGGCCCCTCAGTCAGTACACCCGACTCTGTGACGGGGGCCTATACTCACTGAGCTGCAGGTACATGGTGTGCTTTGGTGTTCAAAGCATATGGTCTTGCCATTGTTTCCCTTCTCATTCAGTAGGTGGCGGGACAGGTGGTACTACAAGGTGTGCTTGCGATTCTAATTAAGGAAAAAAATGAAGTCGTGCCCACAATACTAAAGGATTCTAAATCTTTGGGCATGGGAACGGCTACATGGAATAGTGTCTTATACCTGGGGGCAACTTTGGCCTATTTACTGGTTGCCCTCAAGTGGCTTTCGACTCATGGCAAACCCTGTGTGAATCCGAGTGGAGCTTGACTCCTTAGGATTTCCACTGGCTGACTTTGGGGAGGATCAACAGGTCTTTTTCTTCAGGAGCACCCCTGGGTGGACGCAAGTCTGTTGTTAACCTTTTGTATTCAGGGACTCCGGTCTTCTCATAAACAAACAAACAAGAACAAAATTCACTGCTATCCAGGCCATTCTGACTCACAGTGGCCTCTGGGATCATTAGTCTAACAGTAACTTATTACGTGCGCTGATGCACCTAGCACTGCTCTAAGCACTTTATCAAGGCTAGTTCAGTTACTGAGGGCCCAAGACAATTCTGTAAGATAGCGCTTCTGGTTAGAGAACTGCGGCCTAGCACACGCATTTAAAGGGCTTCTCCAAAGTTGCAGAGCTGCAATACAAAGAGGAGCCGAGATTTGAACCCAGGCAATCTGTCTCCAGAATCTGGGTGCCAACTCATCATTCTGCCATCCTACTCTTACACAGTGCTTTTCCCAAGTGGCTACAGAATTAAGATTTGCTTCCAACATCTTCCAACGATGAAATAAAAAAACGTGGTGAAATTAATTCTCCCTTCATCCAAGACTTAGATCCCTGGAGTTTCTCAAATTAACAACAGACTAGAACTATAGCAAAAAAACATACAAACAGCCCCTGTAGATCCCCCGAGAAGTAGATTTATTAGTGGATGAGGAAGGAGGTGAGGGCACACCCTGCCTTTAATGCATCTGGGGTCAAAGTGCTGCCTACACAGGCTACAGGCTCCCAGGCACTCACTGCTCGGAGGGGGTCCTGGACTCTCTGTCTGGAGACATGGCTCACAGAGGAGAATGTGACAAGTTATCAGATGAGGGAAGGACATCACTTATGTTGTTTTAGAGTCATCTCACAAAGCCGAAAAATATAGATGTTAAATATTAGAGGAGAGAGAGAGAGAGAGAGAGAGAGAGAGAGAGAGAGAGAGAGAGAGAGAGAGAGAGAGAGAGAGAGAGAGAGAGAGAGAGGAGAGAGAGGAGAGAGAGGAGAGAGAGGAGAGAGAGGAGAGAGAGGAGAGAGAGGAGAGAGAGGAGAGAGAGGAGAGAGAGGAGAGAGAGGAGAGAGAGGAGAGAGAGGAGAGAGAGGAGAGAGAGGAGAGAGAGGAGAGAGAGGAGAGAGAGGAGAGAGAGGAGAGAGAGGAGAGAGAGGAGAGAGAGGAGAGAGAGGAGAGAGAGGAGAGAGAGGAGAGAGAGGAGAGAGAGGAGAGAGAGGAGAGAGAGGAGAGAGAGGAGAGAGAGGAGAGAGAGGAGAGGAGAGAGGAGAGAGAGGAGAGAGAAGAGAGAGAAGAGAGAGAAGAGAGAGAAGAGAGAGAAGAGAGAGAAGAGAGAGAGAGAGAGAGAGAGACTTAATCTGTAGTAATGTTTTACCCATCCAAGTGCATATAGCAAGCCTGTGGAGGCCACATTCACATCGGCATTTTAAAATGTCAGTTAATTTCAGAGATTACTTGAGAAGAATTTTGTTACAGAGAAAAGGCGCAGTGATGGTGAAGAATTACTAAGAATCCAACTGCATTTTTGCCCCCCAAGTGGGTCAAGTTGAGTTCATGGTGCCATGCCCTTGAACGGCACACCCAGGCCCTAAAATTTCTTCCGATATTTTTTCCAAGAATTCCATGTTTCAGGGGACAGCCACATTAAGTCATACGCCCTTATCGTCTTTTCTAACTTTCTGGGATACACTTAAATGACAGGAGCCAAGATCCCACCCCCAGATCTGTCATCAATTAGCATGTGATTCTGGGCAGGCCACTCAGCATCCAAGCTCAGGCCATCATCTGTAAAAAGAGGAGCTTAGAGTATCTGCTCTCTGTTCACTCCACTTCTGGGTTTACTAAAGCCAACATTCTCCTATTTAATTTGAGTCCTAACCACCAAAGACTGCAACAACTAGGGCTCTTTTTCTGCACAGCTGTTCAATGCTCACAAAGATGAGTGTGCTTTTGCAACTTTTGAAAAAGTTCTGAACCAGGAAAGGCAGATTCGATTTCTCTAAATAGAGTTGATTGCTTGAGAGTGCTTTATGAGGTTCTAATTATTTGAAAAGGTTACGATCTCACAACTGAAACAAAACACATGGTAAATTGCATCTGTCTGGCATTTGAGAGTTTAAAAGGTGCCTTCACATGTGCTGCTGTAAGGGAGCAGTTGAGTCCCGTAAAGGCTCACTGCAACCCTACCTACAAAAAGAACAAAACACTGCTGGGTCCTGAGCCATCCTTACAATTACTGCCTTGTTGCAGCCACTGTGTCAGTTCACTTCATTGAACAACGTCTTCCTGTTTTTCACGGACCCTCTGCATTACTTCGCAGTAGTGATGTCCTTTTCCAAGGACTGATCCCTCTTGATATGTCCAAAGTACATGAGACAAAGTCTCATCTTCCTCATCTCCAAGGAGCATGCTGGCTGTACTACTTCTTTCCAGATTTGTTCCTTCTTCTGGAAGTCCATAGTAAATTCCACATTCTTTGTCAATACCATAATTCAAGTGTATCAATCCTTCTCCTGTCTTTCTTATTCATTGTCCAGGTTCATATGCTTATGAGGTGATTGAAAGAACCATGCCACCTCAAGGTGACAGCTTTGCCTGTGACCACTTTAAAGAGGTCTTTGCAGCAGATTTCCCAATAATGATGCCTACGGGCGCAGTGTGAAGACTTCTGCTTATGTGTCTGTGGAATCTATATAGAGGGCAGTTTTTGGTATTCTTCAGGAAGCGCTGCACGTCTTCACTTTCAGAAATCAAGGTTGCATCCGCTGCACTTTGCAGGTGGTTAAGAAGGCCTCCTTCAATGCTCATGGTCATTTCCCCCTATATACTCCAGCAACTTCTTAGCATACAGATGGAGTAAGGATGGCGAAGGGATACAACGCCGATTTTTTATTTTCACCGTTCCTGACTTTGAACCAGGTAGAGTCTCTCTGTTATAGCTGAATGGCTGCCTTTGGTCTGTCCAGGTTTTAAGTGCTGTGGGATTCCCATTCGTTGCATCATTACCCCTACATTTTTATGACTCTCCGAGTTGAATGCCTTTGCATAGTAAATAAAACACAACCCATCTTTCTGATATTCTCTGCGCTCAGTCGTGACCCACCTGGCATCAGTAATGACAGCCCTCTTCCACACTATCTTCTTAATCTAGCTTGAGTTTCTAGCAGTTCCCTCTCGATGAATTGCTGCAACTGTTTTAAAATTACCTTTGGCATAATTATACTTGCATGTGATATTAATATCTGATTGGGTAGTTTCACATCCTCTGGTATAGGCACATATATGAATCTTTCCCAGTAAGTTGTCTTCCAAATCTCTAGGCATAAGAGGAGTGAGCACTTCCAGCGTCTGCTGAAACCTCTGTGTGTATTCCATCAATTCCTGAGACCGTGTTTTTCACCAACGCCTGCAGTGCTGCCTGCGCTTCCTCCTTCACTACCGTTAGGTCTTGATCACATGCTACTTTCTGAAATGACTGAATGCCAAGCTAGATTTTTTTGTACAATGACTCTGTATGTATTACTTCCGTTTTCTTTTGATGTTTCCCGTACCCCTCAAGTTTTTACCCATGAAATCCTTCAGTATTGCAACTTGAAGCCGATTGTTTTTCTTCAGTTCTTTCAGCTTGAGTCACGCAGAGCGTGTCCTTCCTTGTTGGTTTCTCGAGGTCTTTGCGCATTTTACTACAATGCTTTACTCTGTCTTCTCAAGCCACCATTTGAAATCTCCTGTTCAGCCGGTCATAATTTCTTCCTTTTGTTTCAGCAGCTCTCTGCTCAAATTTCAGAGGCTCTTCACACATCCACTTGGCCTTTTCTTTCTTTTTGAAGACCGTTTGTGTCTTTCATGTCTGATATCCTTGGTATCATCCACAACTCATCTAGTCTTTGGTCATTAGTATTCTGTGTATTAAAAACTATTCTTGAGAGGGTCTCTAAATTCAGTAATGATATACTCTAGTTTGTACTTTGGTTCTTGGGGACTTGCTTTAATTTTCTTCAGCTTCAACTTGAACTTATATATGAGGAGCTGCTAATCTGGTCCCCAGTTGTCTTCTGGCCTTGTTCTGCCTGGCTTCCTCATCCTTCCTTTTCACAGATGTAGTCGATTTGATTCTCCATTGGTGAGAACCATGTGGATAGTTCCGATTTATGTTTCTGAAAAAAGTATTTGCAATGAATAAATTGTTGGTCTTGCAAAATTTTATTATGGGATTTCCAGTGTCATTTTCATCACCTACATCATATTTTTCAGCTAGTCATTCTTTTTTTCCAACTGAAGCCTTCTAATCACCAGTTTTTAACCCATGTGTTTTGATTGCATGTCTGTTCATCTCAGACAGCAGCAGTTAGTAAGCATATTCCATCTCTTCATCTCTGGCATTAGTAGTTGCTGCATAAATTGGAATAGTAGTCATATTAACTGTTTTTCTTTGTAGGCATATGCATATTATCCTTTTGTTATCAGTGTTACACTTCATGATAGATCTTGAAATATTCTTTTTGGCGACGAATGAGGCACTGTTCCTCTTCAGTTTGTTCTTGGCATAGTAGACTATATGACTATCCAATTCAAAATGGCTCGAAGCAGTCTATTTTCCACTAATAGCTATGATATCGATTTTCAAGCATTTCATTTCACATCAATACACACAAAAATCCTAAGAGAAGTCATGTTCTCATTCTGACTTAACAGATGAGGAAATGGAGGGAACAGAATCATTAGGTGATATTACCACAGGTTTAAGCAATACTCAGTTCAAGTGCTTTTGCTATCTGTTCACCAAAAACACGATTCAACCTTTCTGTATAAACAGAATTTGTTGTATATCCTAGGCTAAGAGAACAGACCTGTAAGATGTAAAAGGTGGAACAGCTTCCATCTTTCCTCAGGGATGATCTTGTCTAACCCCTATAATATCTGACTGAGTAGGAAACGGAGGCCTAGGAAAGTGAAGAGACTGAACCACTGTTCCCAGCCAAGTATGGAAAACCGGCCTCAGATTCCCATTCTCTTTCCAACATCCCAACCAGGTTGCCTCACAAATCAATTCAATGACATATTCTATAACCTTTCACCTAAATGAGGTCAGTTATCATCTTTCTTCCAGATTTAAAGTGCTTAGCTCCTAACATTGCAGTTCTTGGACTTTCTCTACCCTGGCTATCCTCCTAGGGAGATCCTCTTTGGCATTCCAAACAACAGTCAGAGCAAGACAAGGGCCTTTCTTTCTCTGAGCAATATCTATCTGTCTGTCTATTTATCTATCTAATCTATCTATCTTCCTCCCTCCCTCCCTTCCTTTCAAACACTATATTTCTATTGATAATGAAAGCTAACAACCACGGATCCCTTATAACAATGACTATTATCATCACTTGAGATAATGGCGGCACTGCACACATTGTAGAAGTGGTAGTGAAACCGATGCGATCTGGTTCCAGAGTCCTAACTCTGTGTTGCTTCTCAAACAACCAATTTATAACAGCAATCACTTATAAGAGCTTACCATGTGTCAGCCGCTGTTCTAAATGCTTTACAAACATAACTTATTCATCCCTACAACTCCCCTTTCTAGGAACCGCAATTTTCCCCATTTATAGAGGAAACAAAGGTACAGGGAACTGACTTGTCTAAATTCACAATCAGAACATGTGACAGCCAAGATCTGAACCCAGATGGTTTGGCTCAAAGTTTGCATTATGTGCTAACTGCTTCTGTCAAAGCTTATTTGGTGTTTTGGAAGCACTGCCAAATTAAAGATACAACGTATATATTATATATATGAAGCATGTCAGTGATTTGTAGATTTTAACCGTAATGAAGCACACAGGCTTAACACCAGCATAAAATCTTTGTTTCCTAGCTCTGTGATCATAGGCCAGTTACTTAACTTCCCTGTGCCTCATTTGCCTCAAGTGGAAAAGGAGATAAAACAGTACTAATATTACTGGTTCTTGTGAGGAATAACTTTCAACCCTGTGGAGGTAAGTACTGCTGAATTACAGACAACATGCGTAGCAAATGTACAGATGACATGAGGCTAGGGTGGGATTATAAAGTGGTAATGATGATATAAAACACACAGGTAACACCTGACATGTAATAAATATTAGCTATTATTTTTGCCGCTGTTAGCATTGCCGGTAGTATATTTAGAATCTCACCCCACTTTACACACACAAGGGGCTTTAAAAAGGTGGTGGAAAATGGAAGAAAAAGATCGTGGGACTGTCCCTTAATATTTATGAAGTTCCCTTGTACACAGCTAGTATTTAGAACCCAACTCTGAGGATGTATGCTAATTAATCCTGGGTTTCATCTTGCTATTTTCACTCATTATTCCAGTTTGGTGCAGTTTTAGCTCTTTTGGTAGCATCATCTAGGTAACTTTATGGCATGTGTAACTTTGAGAAATAGATCTGTCACCTCAACAGGTTAGGAGAGAGTGCTGACCAGGTGAGATCACTCAGCCACCTCCTTCCAGATGGGTATTCACCAAGTCATGGGCTTCTTTTATATAGCGTTGTTCAATGATCAATCTTTCTAAAATCTATGGTGCGTGGATTACATCCCCCCCCTAGTTCATCTATATAAGCACCAATCAGAAATTCAATGAAGTGTTTCTTGGTGTCCAGAAATATACTAACTAGGAAATTTACAGCAACTGTATTGAAGAGGAGGAAGAGCAAAGTAGGCAGTTAGCTTCTGGAGGATAACTTTTTCCTAAGTGCTCACAACATACCTTTTGAGAATCAGTGTGAGTTTCATCTAGATCAGGGGTCCTCAAACTACAGCCTGCGGCCATATGCGGCCTGCTGAGGACATTTATCCAGCCTGCTGGGTGTTTTTTCCGTTTACTTTTTTACTTCAAAATAAGATATGTGCAGTATGCATAGGAGTTTGTTCATCTTTTTTTTTTTAAACTATAGTCTGGCCCTCCAACGGTCTGAGGGACAGTGAACTGGTCTCCTGTTTAAAAAGTGTGCGGCCCCCTGCTCTCGATGGTTCATCAAGCTAGCAGCATCGTTACTCTTTACCCTCCTCCTACTTCAGCATGTCTTGCATTTTCCACAACCCTTGGGGTCGCAGTGTCTATGGCTTTTCTTTCACTTTTGTAAGTTCTCATTCCTGGGATGTCACGTGTCTGGGCCACAAACCTTGCCTTTACCTAGAACAACTTAGATTCACTTTTATAATCAATCCACCCACCTTGGGTTCAATTCCCTATGCCAACATTTGTACTACCTGTTTCAGTCTGACAGTAATTCTCTTTGATGGAAGAGTGGGAAGAGAGAAATTGAGATTTTTTTCCTCACTGCCTCCAACCCATTCAGCATGTAGACAGTAGCCTTATCTTGCTGCATGGCCACCAAAACAAACAACCAACCAAACACACTATTTTCCTAAGCCTCCAATTTCAGCTCATTCTGTTTAAACATTCTAGACTGAAGACATTTTCTTTTACATTTTTCTTATCAGTAATTGTTCCTTCAGTTCATCTTTTTAAAAAGTTGAACTCCTTACACTGGTATGAGGTCTACATATGTTAATCAGATAATCTTCCGTAAAGATATAACTAAAAAGACACTAAACTCACTGGCGTTGAGTGGCACTCTAACGCATAGCTACCCCATAAGACAGAGTTGAACTGCTCCTGTGGCTTTCTGAGACTGTGAGTTTTCTGAGACTGTGAGTAGAAAGCTTAGATGTTCTCCTGTGGAGCAGCTGGGGATTTCGAACTGCTGACCTTGAGATGCAGAAAAACCTTTCATACACAAAGATGTCCACTGATTGCAGTGTTGTGGATAATAGTGAAAAAAGGGAACATCAACAGGAGACAGTTGAGCAATTATGGACAACACTTGTGATAGAAAATTATGCAATTAATAAAATAAGGAACCAGAAACACAGGGAATCCAGGACAGATGATCCCTTCAGGACCAGTGGTGAGAGTGGCCATACCAGAGGGTTGAGGGAAGGTAGGGTAGAGACAGGGAACCGATTATAAGGATCTACATATAACCTCCTCACTGTGGGGGTGGACAATAGAAAAGTGGGTGAAGGGAGGGAGACACCAGACAGTTTAAGATATGACAAAATAATAATAATTTCTAAATTATCAAGGGTTCATGGGGGGGGCAATGGGGAGGAAGGGGGAAAATGAGAAGCTGATACTAAGGGCTCTTGTAGAAAGCAAATGTTTTGAGGATGATGACAACAAATGTACAAATATGCTTAACACAATAGATGTATGTGTAGATTATGATAAGAGTTGTATGAGCCTCCACTAAAATTATTTCAAAAAATATCTGATATGCAGGATGTATTTTCATTGTTACAAATTTAACATAACGAAAGCATAGTGATTAATCACAAAAACAATATGTAATTATATCTTGTGAAATGTTTATTTCTTATGACCAATAAATGAAATTTTGTCTGGGAAAAAAAAGAATATCTATCTGGTCATCTGAAAAAAACACTAAACATTATGTGTGTGCATACAATCTGAAAAAGTGCACAGAGAAATAATGAAACAAATTGACAGCAATTGTCACTTCTAAGTAGAATGATAGTCATATTTATCATTCTGCTTCTGATCTCTCGAGTCTCTAAGGTAAGCACCTACTACTTTTATGTTTACAAGGAAAATCAAATCTATTTAAAAACTGAGCTCATCAGAGAATGACCCAATGAGTCATCTTTCTGAGCTGCTTCACTCCTTTCTCATCCCAGTAGAAGTCCCGTGCAGTTTACAGGTTCCAGTGTCATGTTTAAGAACACACAGACTCTCGTGAGTTGTATTTTTAGGCTCTTTAACCAGGGCATCATATAGAGCTTTAATTTTTTTTTGAAATATGCCTTCTACAAGTCAAGAGAACACTTGCCCTGATTATGCCTCCATTTCCTTTCCCCAAACTCTAAGATGGTATTTGCATTCTCACCAGAAATTGCCCTCATTCATTTCTCTGTGTCAATGATTCTTCCTCATTTATCGGGCTTGAGTCCAACCCAGCAGTGTCCCTCTCGGATTTTTCTACTCCCTGGGAGATAAAATTGCTAATCTCCAGGGGTTGAAAGGTGCTCAAAGGAGCTTTCTCAGTGCTTTCCCACTCTACCTGGCACCCAGTGGCCTCTATGCAAAGCCTGGAGAGCAGAGAGTGGTGCAGGTGAAGATCTCCAACCATAGCCCCTTGGCACCTCAACACCATTCCCAACCTTCCTTCAGGCCTGGCTTGGACCGTCAGGGCACACCCAAGCTGGGCAGCTCTTTACTAGATCAGATGCTTCAGTATCCATGCCATGCTAGCAGCTGCTCTGTGAACGAGTCAAGGCATCTGCAACTATATTTGCAAAGAAACTCAAGCTCAGCACGATATAGGGCTTCGCGCATAGTTACAATGGACCTACGACCAGAACTCCTGGTCTTCTGTATTAGTGCAGGTCAAAGGATATCAGGGTGGGGGTAGGGTGGAGGGTGGGGGAATCTCTGCACTCATATACTGTAAAAAGAAAAATTGCAAGAGAATCAGGCATCACAACCATAAATTCCATTCCTCATGGCAAGCCCGGCTTAGCGAGAGATCCAGAGCTCTGACTTCAGCAGAGGGGCTGCAGCAGGCATGATTTACCTTAGGGCAGTTTCTTGGGTGCTTTGCCCTCAGAAATAAAACCAACAATATCTTTCATAGCTCTTCCATAGCTGTTCCCGGAGGGGCATCTTCACAGGAGTCCATTCTGATTCCTGTCTCCTCCCCTTCCGCCCTCTGCTTCTCTCCACACTGACCCTGGAGGAGCCCACGCCCGTCAGCCCGGTCCTCTCACTCCTGGGGCTGCCCCTAACCTTGGATGTGCTATTTCACCAAAACCACTTTCTGCACACAAAGTCTGCCATGAGGGAACTGTAAGTTCCGAAACATCTCCTAGTTTTCTCCTCAAGTTGCCCTGTATCTTAGTATCTTAGAAGCTGGAAGGTTATCCTGAGGTCTATTGTCCAAGAGCAGGACTACTGTAAGTTCACATTCAAAGTCTTATTCTACTCCCTCACATATAGTTAATATAAATTTCATTTTCTGGAATTTTTCTGGCTTCCACCCAGCTTTAGCCACAAAGCATTTTTATCAGAAGACTATGAGTATTAGAACTGGCCATGGATTCGTTCTCTCTCTCTCTCTCTCTCTCTCTCACTCAAATATGACTTAGAAGATTCCATCTTACTTCTGCTTTTGGACAGCATGGCCCAATGTGATGAAAGGTATATAACACTTTAGATAAACCCAATAGTCCTAAATTCAAATACTGGTCCTGCTACCTACTAGCTCACTGGTGCTGGGTGCTACATTTCTGGACCTCATTTACCCCAGCAGCAAAATGGGGGAAGAAGAGTACTCACCCCAGAGGGCAGTTTACAGATGAAATGAGAGAATCCATACAATGATTCCGTACTGTACACAGGCCGTACATACTCAACATCCTTTGGGGGAAACCCAGCAGCTCCCAGGTAGGAAGACGAGACTATCTGATCCTGTAAAGAGTTACAATCTCAGGAACCTTTAGGAGTAGTTCTATTCTGTCCTAGAGGGTCTCTGTGAGTTGGAAAAGACTTGATGGTAGTGTTGTTTATTTGTTTGGGGGAAGGGGGTGTGCAGGAACTGGTTAGCAGATTGGCTCTACTTTGCTATGCATCTCCTCGCCAAGATACTCCTCAGCCTACTGGAGCCACAAAATTTGGACAGGAGTGTGACAGCTCTGGCAGGAGCTACAAGGCAACTGCAGGGCCGTAAGGAGGGGGACTGCTCCCATGCAGCTGGGGAAACAGCTCAGGCAGGGCTGTAAAGAATGGGTTGGAGCAGGTGAGAGGAGGGGGCAATGAGGAGGAAAAACCCTCTCAGACCTGGGGCCAGGGTGAGGCAAGTGAGGCATTTGGTCAAGGGCAAAACTTAAAGGGGTGCCCAGAACTTGGTACTGTGGATAAATAATAATAAAAGCTTAACGCAATAGTTGAAAATCAAATGACTGCAACAAATTCGTGAAAATAGCAGCAGTTTTGTTAAAGTCATATAAAAAAGAGGAATCATGGGGAAGGGTGCGGTGATGGAAGAACTTTCCAAGTGTCTGGACTCTCGCTAGTTTATCCAGGGAGTCCCCAGGAATCAGTTGTGTACAATTTTGGAGGCATGGATGCAAAGGAGCTTGACATGCACTTACTGAGATCTCGCTCCGTTCGCCACTGAGTTGACTCAAGACTCACAGACCTCATGTCCAGTGTTTCAGGCTGTAAATCTTTATGGGAGCAGGCGGGCTCAACTTTATCTTAAAGGGCTGTTGGTTGGTTTCAACTGCCTACCTTTTGGTTAGTGGTCCAACTTTTACCCGGGAGTGCCACCAGATCTAATTTAGATACAATGCCCCAAATAACTGAGATTTGATGAGAGCGAGCGAGAGCGCGCACACGCATGCCTCCTGATCTTTTGGGGAGGAAAACAGAAAAGAGGCAGCGAGGGTGTGCTCACTGGAGTCAGAGGCGGGGAAGCCGTTAAGATGTTACTGTAGACGACATGTTACTGTAGACGACACATAACTGCTTAGTGACATACAAACACCTGACCTTAAATACAGATGTCCCTTCTAGGGTACTTTCTGACTCATTGCTAATCTACTGAAGGTTGGTCCTACATTCTGTGGTTATACGGTTGGCATCAGCCCTTGGCACCAGTCATGAACTTCTCATGCAAACTAGTGACTGTCAATCACTGGCAACCTATCTTCCTTACATACAGCGAGGCAGCTCTGCCCCAAAAGGGGAGGTATGATAATAATAATAATAATAATAATAATAATAATAATAATAATAATAAAAAGACTAGATTCTAAAGGATAGGGGTCTAAGAGGAGAAGTACTCATAAACTGTTTTGTTATCAAATTTCTTCACATTTATAGCCAAGAAGATGTCTAGCTTTAATGAGAAGGGTGGGTGGGGGGAAATCGAGACTAAGAGTTGCAGTGCTCCTCTGGCAGATTGTATGAACAAATTTAAAATGCTGGTGACAGGTTTTTTTTTTAACCCTCGGTGGACACAGAGGGTTAAACAGAGAAAGGGCCTGTTGGCTTTGCATGATCCACAAAACACAGAGGATCCAGGAGGGGTGTCTGAATAAAGAAGAATTAATGTCCTCCTCCCCTCCCCCACCCCACCCCCTGCTCCTTTAAAGCACACATGATCATCTCTTGTGTCTACTACAGTCTGCAGGACACGCCTTTGCAAAGTGTGAACAAGAGTGAAACTCATTCTTATTCTGGAAGGGGACCAGGGACCTGATCTGCCCAGTCACTGACCCGGGAGAAGCTTTTCTTTATGTGGTTCAGCTGCTCCGGTGCCCTTCCCTCCTGGTTCCTTTTATTCCTACAGCACTTTAAAAAAAGAAAAGAAAAGAAAAAAAAAAAAAGCAAGCTGTCTTTTCTCAGGATGGAGACAGCCCTTATTATCCCAGAGCCCGGGGAGGCAAACAGGAGGCTGGGGGATCTGAGGGGGCGGGGCAGAGGACACAGCTAGGAGGTGGGGGAGGGGCTGGACAAAGGAAACTTCCTACAAGTCCACAGACCTCAGGGAATACACAGGACTAAAGGGCACATTGGACCAGGGGTCCCAAAGCCATCTAACACCCTCCTGCAGCCACGGTTTTTCTCCAAGACAGTCTTCCTTTAGGAGGAGAAATCTTCCCCATCCTTCCTCCCTGTCCTGTTCTTCCGGGGCTCTCTGGAGAGCAGTGATTCCAGGGTTTGGGAAGGCTGGCTGCCTTTGGGTGCTGACTCAACTCTCCTTTGAGGCTGGCAACACTGGTGCTGACTCAGCATTCGAGGGCAGACTGACTGAGGCCACCGGGGTGGGATGGAAGCATACTGACTGCACAGACAGCGCTTCATGAAACGGGGGAAAATCAAACTTGGAGAAGTGACTTCTATTTCAAGATAACTGAGTATTTGTATTCATGTACGTGTGCATGCACATGCGTGCGTGCGTGTGTGTGTGTGTGTGTGTGTGAGAGAGAGAGAGAGAGACTGAGACTTCTTTTTATTCCTCACTCCCTGATTCCTTCTTTATTGGGAATATTTACAAATAAACTGTTTTAGTGGATTTATTCATGAAAAAACTGAAACTTTTGTATCTCACTAGTTCCATTCTCATCAATCCGCTGGCGATGGTAAATGGGAGTCATGGGGTGGGAGGACCCCAAATGTCCAAAAGTAAAATGAAAAAAAAAATCCCTGACTCTACTCTAAGACAGACGAGGTTCAGGCTGCCTTGTGCTTTACTGAACCTGGGCCGCTCTGTAGTCTACCCGCTGGAAAAGGCTGGCTAGGCTGGTTTGGTGGTCCACAGGGCAACCTCCCTCACCGCAAAACATCTTTCTTGTTGCCTCTACTGCCCTGCTGAAACTTCACACTACCCGCTCCTCTGTACTTGGGTGCTGGGGCCCTGGTGGCACGGTGGTTATGCACTGGGCTGTTAAGCTCATGGGAGAAAGATGAGGCTTTCTACTCCCATAAAGAGTACAGTCTCAGAAACCCACAGGGGCCATTCTACTCTGCCCTACAGGGGTGCTATAAGTCAGAATTGACTTGATGACAGTGAGTTTGGAGTTGGACGGTTTCTGCTGGGGGAAAGGGCAGATGGTAAGAACTAGGACCCGTCCACACCTTCTCACGCTCAGGCCCTCAGATGGATGAATGAGTATGGAGGGAGGAGTCAGAGGCCCCCCATGCTCAAAGGGTGGGCTCCAGAGTTGGTGGGGGGGGGGCTGTCCCTGAGCAGCAGAAGGGAGAGGGCAGCAAGAGATTAGGTCTGGCAAAACCTTGAGGGTGTCGGTCCGTTTCCCATCTCTCTTTGATCTTTGCCACAGGCTGAATAAAATCTTATTTTTCTTCTCATTAAAAAAGAAAGAAAGAAAAAGGACTCTGTACAAGATAACTGATTAAAAGGGGGGGGAATTCAGAACAAAATTTTAAGTTCTCATTGACTCTAGACTTCTTGGAACCACCGAGGGTTCATAAGCTCTTGAAACCTGGGGGTCACTTGGGGTAACCTTTAAAATTTAAACCAAAAGTATCATCTGAAATAATGTTGAAACCAAACAATAGTTTAGCTTATCTAATAGAGAGGGTCTGCCTTGATGGATACAGTCTCTGTAAAAGGATGTAGGATAAACGGACAGCAACTTGAGAGGGCACAGAAATCTTAGGAGCAGCGAGTTTCTATCCGTGGGAGAGGAACGACTCAGAAAAGGAGGGCAAAAAAATGACTGTACAACTCAAAGAATGTGACTGCTATCACTAAATTGTACCTTCTGATGCAGAGTCTCAAAAACAATATAGGAAAACCCCATGTCTTTAAGAAGACTTGAAAGTGCCTATGTCTAAGGACCAGGGATATGAATAGTCTTGCTGTCAATGCAGAGTACATTGAAAAGTGAATTATTTTAAATGCAGTTAGGCTTAATTTTAATGCCTGATTATTTGATTTCCCTTTTGATCCATATCAATTTTGTTGTAGTTTTTAATATTTTTTGCTTTCTTTTCTATTAAGGTTTTCACTCGTTTTACACTTTGCTAGTGTTGTTGGTTTTAGTACTGTTTTTAATGTTTTTCTGCATATGAAATGTAGCATAGATGAATCTATAGGGACACTAACTGAATTAATAGTTTCTTGGGCATGACAGGAGAGATCAGGGAAAAGGGGGAGCTAATAACAATGAGTATAAGAATGGGGAAAATGTTCTTAAACCGATTGTAGTGATGATCGTACAACTTTTCTTAGTATGACTGAATTATTGAATTGAATGATTTGTGAATGATATGCCACTAAAAGAGTTTAAAAGAAAATTAAAAAGAGAAAGTAGTCAGTCTATGTTTCTAAGCCCTCCCTACAGCCCCTTCTTCCTCTTCCAATTTGCCTGCATAAGAGCCTAGGACACCTGACCCATAGAATGTCCTATAGTCGAGAGTGGCTGACTGCACATACTCATGGTATAATCAACATACTTCTGTCTTAGGTATTGCATGTAAATTGGCAGCGAAATAGAGAACTTATCAGACTTCCATTTTGCGGTTGGCAAAATGAGATGGGGGGCTTCAAGCATTTGTAGAAAATTGCATTACATTTTTTCCTATGAACGTTTTGAAGCCCCCTGTTGGGTGCTGTGGCCTTTCTGTCTGTGGGAGACATATACAGTCTGGGTGTGTGATGCTGGAAGCTACAGATGCTCCAGGGCTAGATGCACTAGCTAGCAGTTAGTCAAAACAAGCACATGGTCACCAAGTCTATTCTGACTCAAAGGAACTCTGGTGGCATAAGGGTTATGAATTGGGCTGCTAACTACAAGGTCTGCTCCACAGGAGAAAGATGAGGCTTGGAAACCGACAGGGGTAGGTCTACTCTATCCTATAGGATCAGCATGAGTAGCAGTTAACAAAGAGTGGTAAAATAGTGATTATTTCAATCCTACCATTTCAATTTTGTTTATCAGCTGTAATTCTTTAACAAAGGTTGCTTCCCCTTCTCTATTATTTGGTTATCCAGAGGTACATTCATTAGGAAAGAGGATAAACATTTTCCCCTTATTTGCCAGTTTTCAGAATGAGTCCCAGTTATCACCTGCAGGTGACTAACTGCTTATTTTTTATTACCATTATGACTGACGAAGTTTCAATCTCCTACAACTAGTATATTTTTGAATTTTAAATTCTTCCATCTCTGAGTTGTGGGAGCCTTCTCAAGTTGGCTTCTGATAATCTTCTTGGCTGTATGTTATGACAAGATGCTTAGGTTCATTTTTTTTTCCAGGTTCATGTTTTACATTCTTGTTCAGACTTGGAATCAGCTATTTCCTCCCAAATAAGTCCACCTTTCATTAGTGAGTCTTAAGACCATAATTTGCATAATAGAGGCATTTGACTGTTTCTATATCGGTCATGGTTTCTAGACCTCTTGAGCGCATGTGTGCAAACACCTAACTATTCAGACACATGTTTCTGAACAAAGATAGATGCTTATCTATCATTTATTGACCAATCAACTTCTCCTATATTCCACCTGTATTTCCTTTCTTTCATACTAAGAATCTTGGCTTAAGAACACAGGTGATAACAGAACACAATGTCTCACAATAGCCCAATATTACAACATGACTTTATCCCACATTCAACACAAAATAGTCTCAGAATAGTAATACCAATACTATTAACTAACTCAGTATAATTACTATGAACCCTTAACTTAAAAAAAAAGAATTGCCCATCTTCTCACTTTCCCCCCCTTGAGCATACAGAAACGATGCCTCTTTTTTTAAGCCTCTCTCTGCTGTTAGGTCTCTTATTTAATGTTCACCAGTGTCCTTATGCCAGTTTTTCTTCACTCACCAGTTGGTTCATTCGTGAAGCTCATTCACAAATAAATTCTGCAGAAAGGCTTGACAGTCTGTGAATGGATAATACTTTGCCTGAGCCCTTTGCACCTGATGTCAGTTTTGCTAGATGCAAAGTTCTTCTCCTGTCGCCTCTCCGTAAGGACCTAAGTGTGTCATTCCTTTGCTCTGGCACACAGACGCGCTGTGCAAAGGCTTGCTGGTAATCTCACTTCATTTCCTTTACATCACTCGCTATTTTTGCTTAGATGCTCAAACGACTTTTCTTTCGGTGAAGCTCAGCACTTTGCTAGAAGATATTGGCTTGGGGTTGATATTTAGGTTGAAGTAGTGTACCCTTTCAGATGCAGTTTCAAAGTTTTCTTGACTTCTTACAGTTTTCGGTATCTGCTCTGTCCCCTTGCTCTGGTTTTCTTCATAGGTTCCTATTATCCACAGTTGAAATTTCCTTGCCTCTCTTCAATAGTTGTCACTTTCTTTGTTTTTTATTTTTTAAAGGAAATTTTATTTTCTATCTTCTCCTTGGGAATTGCCTTTTGTATATATTCATCTCATATTCTTATGAACCTACTCTTCATTTCTGAAATAATTTAAATTTTTCTTATAAAAGTTGGGGGGTAGGGTTTGACCTCACTACTTTCCTATTGCTCATTTTCCCGTGAAATTAGTTTCCCTGCGCTTGCAGGAAACAGTGGGCCTCTAACCTTACCAATCTCCCTTGTTCCACCCCTACTGCCCCGATGGAGTGCTCAAATACGCGGGGTGACTTGCACTCTGAAATGTTCCTGGCTCTGTCTCCATTTCCCACTTTTATTTGGACCTTTCCCCTAAGTCTCGGTTGCTCCTATCCTGCTCAATTCACTTCCACTCCTAGCAGTTCCTCCTCAATGTAGGATCTTGAGAAGAGAACTGGGTTAATTCTTCTCAAAGTTCTCAGTGCCCAGGATGTTCAACACCCTTCAGACCTCACCACAAGTGCCCTGAGCAACACAACTCTCCCATCTACAGCCACCTTTTCCAAACATGCTTTCTAGTGAATACCTTTGGACTATTTTTGAAGTATTTCCTGTTCTCATGTCCATTAAAAATCCCAGTGCTTCTTGGGAGTATCCTGTCTCTTAGTGTTGTACATGCTTATGGGTATTTGGATTTCACTCTGCTCTCACATCAAGATTCTGAGGGTTGAGAAATGATACTGCTGCTTGTGTTGTCTTCCTAGACTCGACACCAGTGCCCTATTTGAAGGGATTGCTAAAGCTCTGTGTCTTAAAAAAAGAGTATCCATCTCGTGTATCTAAGTGAGCTGCGGCTGGGATCTGTGGCAGTAAGAGAGAGACACGTGACAACATGAGGCGCGTCTGGCTACAAGAGGGGTGGCCACAGGACAAAGAGCGGGATCCACTAGCTTCCTGAGAGCACTAAAGAGGGACCACCCAGGGTGAATGCACGCCGTGAACTGGTTGGGAGAAAATGCATGGCCGCCCCCACTCACAGAACTAAGTGGCGATGCTAGGGAAGATGCCTCCTGCAGACTGGAATAGCAGTAACTGTTAAAACGCAACCTTGTGCTGTCTTGTCACATCTCCTAACGCTAACAGAGGAGCCCCGGAGGTGCAGTGAGGAGGCCTTGTGGCGTAGTGGTTACTCAATGGGCTGCTGACTGTAAGGTTAGCAGTTCGAAACTATCAGCTGCTCCTTGAGAGAAAGACGGAGCTTTCTACTCCTGTAAAGAGTTACAGTCTCGCAACCTAAGCACACTGAGCAACCATCAACAGAGAGGTCTACAGGGCAGGTCCCAATCAGAGTCAAACTGACCCAGCTCCCTAGAAGTATATGCTATAGAGGACAACACTAAAGCCACAGGGAGAGAGCAGGCTTGCCACGCCCACACAGAAGCAAATCCATTAGGACAAAGAGAGAGCGAGGGACTCAACCCCATACTGGCACACCAAGCCCTGAGGATGACATCCCTGTGAGGAACTGCTAAGGCACAGGAGGACTGCAGGGCCAACAACAGCTCGAGACATGATGTCCCCTCGCTGGAGCATACAGCAACAGAGGACAATACTGGGGCTACACGGCGGGAGTGAGTCCAGTCTGGCCCCTACGCAGATGGGTGAACCAAGAAGGGAATGTAACAGACCAGTAATGGGAGCAAAGCCAAGCCACAAAGTCCCTGAGGAGCCCCCCAAATAGATTTCAGATTAGGAGTGGTAGTTCCCGGGACGCCCAGAGCTGGTGGGGAGACAGTCATAAAGGTCAGCAAACAGAACTGGAATAATATATGCTTTATCGTTTTCTTTTGCTAGTTTTTATTCTCTCCGTTCCCCCGCCCCTCTCTTTTTATTCAATCTTTTTTCTTTTTGTTTGGTCTCCATTCTTGTTGTTTTACTTATAGAAGATAGGTCTGGGAAGCAAGCCTGAGGAGAAAGAAATGAAATGGGACTGATGGTTCCTGAGGGGACTTTGGAGGAGGAGGAAGTGGGGAACAGGAGTTGTGAGCAAACAATGCCATAGAAGGGGAACAACTAGGGAATTAAAATCACTAACAAGGAGTACACAGAGATCCTGGTAGTGTTGGAACAGCAGCAATCTAGCTCAGAGGAATTATTAACAGGCAGAAGAAGGGTAAGTGTGATGGTGGGGCAGGAGGAAGGTAAAAGGAACAGGAAATATCTAGGAAGCAAAGCTATGGGGTACAAACATAGGTGTGTACATATGTAAATATACTAATTCATAAAATTGAGGTATTGGCCTATATACATATATTTATACAGCCATATATTGAGGAAGTGGACAGACTTTGGTCCCAACAGATAAACCCTTCAGGAACAGAAATGGGAGTAGAGATACCTGGAGCGTTGGGGGAAGGTGTGGGGAGAAGGGGAGGGAGAACTAATCAAAACGATCGATGCATAACCCCCTCCCCCAAGGTCATGAACAACAAAAATGTGGATAAAGGGAGACAGTGGTCGGTGTAAGATATGAAAATAATCACAATTTATAATTTATCAAGGGTTCACGAGGATGGGATTGGTGGTGGAGGGAACTGATACCAAGGACTCAAATAAAAAGTAATTGTTTAGAAAATGCTGATGGCAGCATATGTACAGATCTGCTGGATCCAATTAATGCATGGACTGTAATAAGAGCTGTAAGAGCCCCCAATAAAGTGATCTTTTTAAAAAAAATTACTGTCTGGGTAACTCACCGGGGTAATCCACCCTGTCCTATCGGGTCGCTGTAAGTGGGCATCATCGACTGGGTGGCAGTGAGTGAGTGGTGGGTAGAGAAGCAGGCAATTGCTGAGTGAGAGGGCAACCCTGAGCTCCCATCAGTAGCTCACCAGGGGGATGATGTGGCAGTCCGCTTCTGGGAAGACTTACAGGCTTGGAAACGTTGTGAGGGAGTTCTTTCTACCCTGTTCTCCAGGGTCACTCTGAGTCAGAACCATCTCAAAAGCGACTGGTATCACAAAAATCCAAGACGTGCACAAGTACGAACCACAGGGTTTTGGATAAATCAGAAAACCCGAGGGACTTGGCCTCTCGGCTGCACAACTCAGTCATTCGAGTCCACGGCGAAGGCCTGTCTACGTTGGTCTTTTCCATGCTGCAAGGAAATATGGGAGAATCTTGGTGCTACGATGGGCAGGCTCTCAGCTGCTAACCGAAAAGTTGATGATTTAAATCCACCAGGGGCTCTGTGGGAGCAAGACCTGTGATCTGTCCCTGTAAAGAGTGCAGCCCAGAAAACATGGGGTCACTGCGAGTCTCAATCAACTCAACAGCACCTAGCAACAACAACAAAGACCAAGTTGGGCTGAGTCACACATTTCCCATGGAAGATGGAGAAGGGGCGAGGAAGAGCCTCACAAACCCAATGAGGTGTGCAGGTATGCCCAGTCTTGCTGTGGGCTCTCACCCCATTTTGCTGCTTTTAACCTCGCCTCTGCTCCCCCTTCCCCAGGCCCGCCCCCCAGTGTGGAGACCCTGCTCCTTCTTGACACACCAGCCCTACCCGAAGATGCCGTCATGTAACGATAATTTTTTTAAGACGACTGTTCTAATGCAGCCCTTGGAAACCTTGCAAGAAATATATCGATTTGAGATGCGCACCCTGAATTATTGAGCTTTGGCACAGGGAAATAAATCTTTCCCATTCCCCCTGCCTAGTGCCAAGTGCAGTTTCCAGGAAGCAAGGACGATCCTTGCTGGAAATGAAGCAAAAACACATTCTGTCACGTTCCCTTTGCTGCACGCCCCACCCCCTCTTCCCCGCACTTGCAATTCACTGACAAAAGCACTTTCCAGCCATTGCTCATTTGCCTGAATAGGCATTCGAATTAGTAATGCCCAAATTAGTAATGCCTGGCTGAGGCAGCTCCTTAAATAATGGGACCTGATCATTTTGGCAGACCCGGAGGCCCGAGGAAAGCAAGTTTACAACACGTCATTAGGTTAGACATGCTTCCGGTTTTGCAGTTAGCATTTCCCCTGCAGACTTGGGAGCGTGAAAGGAAAGGGCACATATGCTTGCTGATGCTAGAGGTTAACGAGTCCAGGAGCCGGCAGGCACTGGGGCCAGGGCAGTGGGAGAGGGTGTGGGAAAGGGGCCTGAGGCTGTGGCCTGCGCAAACTCATGTTGGGATTCCACGCACAAACGTCCCGGACATCTGTCGCTGCTTTCTTTGCAATCCGGGCTGCTCATCTCATCGGGCAGCGAGCCAGGGGAATTCCCACCATCTCCAAACGAGAGTGTGGTACGACTAGGCCCAATGCTCCCACCCAACCACCTCCTCACCCGTCCACCTAATCCCTATGAACTGACCAGTTGATTCTGACTCATGGAGGTCCCTTGGGTGTCAGAAGAGAACTGACTTCACAGGGTTTCAGAAACAGACTGCCACGTCTTTCTTCCAAAGAATCTCTGGGTAAAGTCAAACCTGCCACCTCTCAGTGAGCAGCTGAGTCCAACAGCCATCAGCCAGCTGCACTGGGCAGGGGCTCCAGACAGATCTTACGTAGGTACCTGTTCTGCACTACAGCTTGTGTTTGGTGCAGGATCTGACAGGCTGGTGGGGACGGCAGACATGTACATAGACACTTACAAATCAGTACACTGACACAGGACCAGGGAAGATTTTTCAGAACTGCAGGAGGATGAAGACTTAGGAGAACAGCTTTCCAGGTAAAGGGGGTGGGAGCAGCAGATGCAGGTGTGCGGCACAGCAAAGACTGTGAGGGGTTGGGTTGGACTAGGGTGCAGGCGGTATGATTGTACTCTTCAGTGGAGGGGCAGGGCAGGAACAATGTGGATGTTTAATAGGTAATGTAGAGTTAGCGTGCCCTAAGCTAAGGTTAAACACTCAGATGATAACCGAAAGGCCAGCAGTTTGAGGCCACTGGCCTCTGTAAAGATCACAGCCTTGGAAAGTGTGCGCGTGCGTGTGTGTGTGCGCGTGTCCTCAGTCCCACAGGCTTGTATGTGTCAGAATTAACTTGCAGTGGGTTGATAGGCTCCCAGTTGGCCTTCTGGTATGAGGTGCCCAACTGTGATTTTCCTAGTCTTTTCCATGTCAAACCAAAAATCATTCTTACTGCCACTGAGCCAATTCCAACTCATAGTGACAGGGTAGAAACTGCCCCGGTGGGTTTCCAAGACTGCAAATCTTTCAGAGTAAAAAGCTTTGTCTCTCCCTAGTGGAACCACTGGTGGTCTCGAACTGCTGACCTTGCTTGGTGAGCAGCCCCGCGCACACCACTCTGCGGCCGGGGCCTGGGGAACACCGACTCTGTTCTTCCAGCTGTCATCCTCGCCCCGCTCTCGTTCACCTCCCCATTTAGTCCATTAGCAAATGCTGTCGGGTCTGCCTTCAAAATGCATTCAGAATCCTAGTACTTTCATCACCCCTTCACTCTATGTCACCAATACTTCTGGCTTGGAGGACTGTAAGTGGCCCCTACTGTTCTCTCAACTCCTGACCTTGCTCCCAACATGCCAGCCAGAGTGCTCCTTCCACAACGCGCCACTGCTCTGCTCCCAATGTATATAGTGTCCATCCGCAGCTCACAATCTCCCAGAGGCTTCCCATTTCACTCGGACTGAGCAGCCAAGCCTTGAAGATGACCTTTTGGCTCCTGCATGGCCTGGCCCCTTTCTGACCTCACCTCTGACCAGCCTGTCCCCACTCTGTTCCAGACACACTGACTCCCTGCTATTTCTCAGACACGCCAGGCACAGGCCGGCCTCCGGGCCCTTGTATTTGCTGTTCCTTTAGCTGGGGTCTTCTTTCAAGCCTCCCCCAGACAGTCCATCGGCAACCAGGCATCTCTGCCTCCTGACTACTCCCCCAATGTAGTGCACAGGGTCTCTGTGCATCAGGATCCTTTCCATGGTGGTGGGTAACCTAGTTTATGATTTACCTTGTTAATTTGTGATTTTCTTCATTGGCATATAAACAGATTTTCATTTTGATTTGGGCGATGTGGCCCTTGTGCCTCCATCAGAGGCTGGTACAGTGTGTATACCCAAAAAAGTAGGTGTTGACTGTGTGATGTGTTATATCCCATAAGGGGGATGCAAGGCAGCATGGCACTGAGGAGTCCAGCCCTCAGGCTCAACTTCCTGGCTGTGAGTCCTGAGTCCCTCTCTTCCTGGTTGTGCAGTTGTGAGCAAATTACACGTGCTCCGTCTTGCCGACGGTGAAACGGGTGGTAGTGGGCCCTAACTCAAACATCTGTGAGCTTCGAGACAGATGAAAGCCCTCTGGGCTGTGCTGGGGAACCTAGGCACTTGAGAAATGTAGCGCCAACGACGCAGCTGGCAGTTTGAGCCCGCTCGCTCGCTGCTCCACACGAGGAAGATGAGGTTGTCTGCTCCCATGAAGATTGACAGCCTCGGAAATCCTATGGTGCCAGATTCTCCTCGGCCCTGTAGGGTTCCTGTGAGTCACAATCGACTCAGTGGCAGTGGGGTGGGGTCTGTATTAGGGAAAAGGAGGCATGCTGACACAGTGGGTAAGCACGAGCCTCCCACGCCATCCTGAAGTGGCAGTTTGCTTCTGTAATGATCAGCGCCAGCTGACCTCTCTCCTACAGGGTCGCTAAGAGTTGGAATCAATTCAGTGGCAAGGGGCTTGGGGCTGGCTGGGTTTGGGTTGATGAAGGAAGGGCCTTGTCTGATGTACTAAGGAGTTTAGACTTGATCCTGAGGCCACATGGAATCACCAAAGGTTTTTAAACAAAGGACTACAATCATCAGATACTGTTTTCAAGGGCGCCTTCCAGTTGCAGAGTGGAGGGCTAAGCCGGGACTAGACGGAGGAGGCCATTGCAGAGATGGAGATGACAGATGTTGTTAACCTGAATGAAAGCAGAAGGAATGGACACAGAGATGGGGCTCTCGGTGTAAGGGAAGCAGAACGGACAGGGCCTGGTGATGAATTCAATGGGCAGGAGGCAGTCAATGATGGAAACCAGGCTTCTGATTCTGGCATCTAGATGGATGATGGTGGAGAGAAGAGGAAACGCATTCTGTTTTCTTTAACAAGGTGACTGTGAACATCTAGGTAAAGAAGTCCAGTCCATGTGCCGCTGGTGCTTCAGAGAAAGATACAGATGAGAGAAATTTTAAAATGGAAATCATCCTTATACTGATCATTGTTGAAACCACTGGAGTAGATGAAATTTCCAGAGGAAAACACTCAAGGAATCAGCATCTTACCAAAAAAAAGGAAGATGATTCTTAAAGGATGGAACGCAGGAGACAAATGAGGAGAGTGTGTTATCTTGCAGACCGAGACACAGATGGCGCTTCAAGAAGCAAACATGCTGTACAGAGACATCCTGCGCTGCAGAGAGTAGTGAAGATAAGAGGGCCCAGGAATGTCCTGAGGACTTACCAACTGGTGACCCTTAGCCAGAGCAGAGGTATGTTGGGGGTAGAAGAGGTGTGGGGTGAAAATTAACATAAAAGAAGGAATCAGAGGATGTGTGGACAACTCTTAAAAACTTGACTGCGATGGAAGAGACGAAGTAGCTGTGAATGGATATATAGAATCTGCATAGGTTATTATTATTTTCTTTAAGAGGGAAGGGGACTAAATGCAAATGGGGCATAGGAGCCAGGACTCCTGGGAAATGGCCCCATTATCTGGGCAGGAAAGGCCTCTTCCCCTGTGACTCAAGTGAAGGCAGGTAGCTGAAGTGGGAGGAGAGGGAGGAGAAGCCCTGACTGACCCCTACCAAGGAGGGCGCCCGTCAAAAGGGGGCGAGCTTGTCAGTGAGACAACAGGGCAGCCATTTGCTGTAACAGCTGCAGGGCACACGAGAGAGCTGCAGAGTCTTGCCCCAAAGTCATGATGGGCTCTTTCCAGGGCCCAGTTGCGGGACGCATATTGAACAAAGAAAAAACCAGACATTTCCTGTCGTCTCCTCTGCAAGCATAAACTTTAAGCTCGGAGACCCCACACTCCACATGAACTCAACACAGCAATGGCTTTCCCGAGAGAACGTGCCACGTTCCCAGGAACTCCTCTGTGAGAACCATTCCCACTGCTGCTTGGATGAGAAATCATCCAGGCCCCGTACCAAACACATACAGAATAAAAGGGCCCTTTTTATAGGGGCATTTGACACACAAACCTACCACTTTCCCAGATGGCTCCCAACAGTCCCTTCCTTCACCAGGGAAGCGCCTGGCACATGTGAGTTGCTCACACGTGCTGCACGTGGGTGCCTCGCTGCTGTTGAAATTCATCCCCCACGCCTCTTCGCTTAAGGAAAGACCTCGATCTAAAGTCACCCTTTCATAAGCCCCCTAAAACGGTCTTTCCTCCACCTTTTTTTTTTTTTTTGGCTTTCAGGAATGTCAGAAGTGGAGCACTGGAGGTTCAGAACATGTCCTCAGTCGGAGTTATCCATGCATACACGTTTCTCCCCTAGTAACAAGCTCTGATCGCCAGATTGTTCGCGCTTAGCTCTGTCCTGCTCCTGGAACCCCGTGTAGTCAGCGTGGGTGCACCTGGGCTGGCGTGGCGGCTGGTCGGGCTGAGGGGTGCTTTTTTGGGGCAAGGAGACTTTGGGACAAATACTAATGATTTATGTACTCAAACAGAATGTATCGGCAATGTTGGATGACCAAGTCCACCAAGTAATTATGGGTTTACTTACTAATCAGTAGTCACCAATTCATATTTTTTTCACAACCAAGATTCTGCTTCCAGGGTTCGCTGGCATTGCTCTCCCAACTCCACGGTACCTTCCTACAGAATCAAAGCCTCTTTTTCAAATGTGCGATCCCTGACAGGGACAGAATGCCCAGCAAGCAAACTAAGCACGAGCTTGCTTACAATGTGTTACTTACTAAGCACTGTGCTTACTTACCAATCTGCTGTGAACCACTGTGATTCACCTTGTTTACTGGGTAAACTCATCCTTGACTGGAATTGAGATCTTTTGGATCTTGTAAAACCTGGAGGGGCCCTGCTGGCATAGTGGTGATGCTTTGGACTGTTAGCTGCAAGGTCAGCAAATTAAAACCACCAGCCACTCCATGGGAGAAAGATGAGGCTATCTATAGTTATTTATCTATATCTATCTATAGTTATCTTGTCCCATAGGGTTGCTATGAGGCAGAATCGACTGGATGACAATGAGTTCAGTTTTTGCCTGGTGGGAGAAGGGGGAGGGGGGAGCCCCTGGACTGGGGAACATGCAAAAAATGGACAGACTGAGCTACTAATGGAATGGTTGCTAGTGTGCCCCCAGAGGGGCCAACAATTTACTTCTGAAAAATCAGCCTATGGAGCAATTCCCGACACATGTGTTGGAGCACCGCGTGGAAGAATCGACGTGACAGCAACTGGAAGGACTGTACCACTGCTCTTGGCTAGTCTCACACACCAACTTCCCAAGAGGAGGCGGGCCCCACCCGACAAGCAAGGGTCCCATATGCACCAAGCCTTTTTTCCACCAGGTACTGGAGTGACTCTGTTCCAGCAGGATACAGAGGGCATCAGGGGAGCATAGAATGAGCACCGGATAAGAATTAGAAGCTTTGCCTTTAACCCTGGCTTGTCGTCACACACTTATTTGGAAAGGAGCTAGGTACGAGACTTGCTATCTTTAAAAGAACTTCTCCTCTGTAAGGAGGAGTCACTATTCCTGTCTGTCCACCTTTGCAGGGCTGTTGTGGGATCATTGGAGGCAGAGGATAAGAAGGTTCTTAAACATGGAAGAGACAGCTTTTCTGGTGGCATGACGTGGTCTTTCTGGCCAAGTGTCTGCGCAGATGAACTGCAGGAGAGCAGGCCAAGTGTCTGCCGCTTTAGGGCCTCTGTTTCCTTCTGTTAGGCTCTTGTTGGGCTCAAGCTCTTCTCTTTCCCGTCCTGCAGCAGCTGGACCTTGGGATACAATTTACATGATGCTTCTCAAGGAAGGGTACCCTGATGGGGCCGAGTTGGGCTGTGAAGCCCAAGATCAGCGGTTCAAAGCCACCAGCTGCTCTGAGGGAGAAGGACGAGGCCTCTTACTCCCATAAAGAGATACTGTCATGGAAACCCACAGGCATGTCTCTACTCTGTCCTACTGGGCCTCTATGAGGGGTAATTGACACGATGGCAGTGAAAGTGGCTGAGGCTGAGTTTCTCCGGGAAGAAGCCCACAACGAAGGAGAGCAGTATGGGAGCGGGGTGTATTCTCACATTCCGTCCCCCATGGCGAACCTGTCCCAACTGCTTTCCTAGTTCCTGCAGAGTTCTGATTCCTTAGAGCAGTGGTTCTCAACCTTCCTAATGCCACAACCCTTTCATACAGTGCCTCATGCTGTGGTGACCCCCAACCATAAAATTGTTTTCATTGCTACTTCATAACTGTCATTTTGCTGCTGTTATGAATCGTGTAACCCCTGTGAAAGGGTCATTCGACCCACAGGCTGAGAACCATTGCCTTCAAGTCTCCTGGGGGTAGGTTCCATTTATTTTTCTGTAGAAGGTTCCCTTCAAGACAGGATGAAAAGGGGAACCCAGGAAGCCTACAGAGTCGCTGGACACAACCAGAAGGACTAACGGCCTGAGCCACGGACGGAGTGGCTGCTGAGACACAGCCAGCCTGAGCGTTGGGGGCGAATCCTGATGCAAGTGAGAATGACAGCCGCTGGGAGGCGCTCTCAAAGTAACTGTTTGCCGGCTGATTGGTGTCAGACTTTGGTGATCCTATTTATGGTATTTCATATGTGCAACCAGACTGGTTTTCCTGCCATGGGAGGGGTAATCATCCGTAGGCCAGATCTAAAGTATTATCGTTTTGGGTTTGTTTTACAAGATTTGATTTACAGGGTAAGAAGAATACACTCCTTTGCATCGGTACTGCCCGTTGCAAAACTCAAATCAACGTGGCCAGTCACTTGGGCTTCTCTATAAAAGGATTTGAACATAATAAATTAGACACTTAACATGACACACTATTGAATACAATTTAATCTTTCTTTGACTCCTGAGTGGGCAATTCAGGATCTTATAGAACTTGGAGAGGTCACCATTATAAACACCAGCTGTCATTTGTACTGGCAAAATATATTATGTGCCAGTTAATATAGCTTTATAATTCAGAGGAAATCAAATAATAGAGGTTTTACTGTAACTGGGATCATGACGGTTAAAACAATCAATGCATTTTCCAAAAGAGCCTAAATCATTTCAAGGAAATCATTCATGCTTGGTGAGGATGGGGGGTGGGGGACTTAAAGGAAGGGTTTGGGGCTCCCTGGAAGAAACATGCTATCTAATTGGACGTTGTTCTCCATGATTCGGTTTCCATGTCGCATGTGTATATTTCTTTTTATTACTGTTGTTGTTGATCCGGTGCCAGGGACCCATCGACTACCCATGTACAGCCTCTCCTTAAATGGAGATGAATGTGCTAACCTTCCTATATCCAAGGAATGGCATGCAATGCTGGGTGGGCATATCACCAGAAGCAATCTTTTCAAAGTTTTGTTGGTCTGTTTGGATTAAAGGAATTTGGGCTGGATTTATTATAGTTCTCAGTTCAGTTCTGACTTGAAGGGAGAAATGGAGGTGGAAGAGGGATGGAGGGAGCGAGAGAGCGAGAGCGCGAGAGAGCGCTCACCACTCAGCAGTAACCAAGGACAGAATTTCTATACTGTTTCATTAGAACATGAAACCTACTCTGTTGCCTACGAGTCCACTGTGACCTGGAAAGAAGTTAGTTTACTTCCTCAGCATCTGGGGTCCCATAATTCTGAGTCATGGCCACATTAACTCTGCTACTGAAAACACAAGCACTCGGCAGCACAGCCAGCCCTGCAGCGCATGGTGCCTGCAAGCAGCAAGCTCTCCTCCTGTGCAGGGAAGAGGGATGCTGTGCCCATCCTGCGTGGGCTGGGGACTCGCTTTGCTGTGCTGGTTACTTTGTAGAATCCAGTTCTCCTTGGTCAGGAAGGCTAGAAAACTCGGGTTCCCTCTATCTCTTCTAAAACAATGTCTCCCATCTCTGGGAGGCAGGCTGGCTGTTGTGTTGGCTGTGGATGGGAAGGGCAGGCCTGGCTAAAGAGCCCTAAGGAGCCGCTCAGCAAAGGGAAGCCAACGAATGGCATGCTGGCTCTGCCAGGGGGGCAAGGGCACAGAGCCTGTCCCAAGGGGTCCCCCCAGCCACGTTTCCCGGGCCTCCTTTAATGCCAGGAAGGCCAGCAGCACTGGTGGCTGGAGACCACTAAGCTCAGAGGATAAAGGACCAATTGAGGTCCAGGTACAGCTGTAGGGCAGATTTCTATTTCCCTTGTGGTGGAAAGGCAGATTCCAAATGGCATTCAAATGTGGTGCCCGTTTCCAGCAGAAGAAATGAGACCCTTTAAATTTCCCGTCCTTCACGCAGCCCCCTCCCCTGCTGGCTTCAGGCTCACAGAAGCCTTTTGTGATTGTCCTAGGAACTGGACTTGATAGAAAAAGTGTGGTTTCATGGTTGCAGAGAAAGAATGGCGGGGCAGGGTGGGGTTGGGGAGAGACTAGACCCACGCCTCTGATGAGAGCCTCTCCTCCAGTCTGATGGAAGTCTACTTTAGGAAAACAAGGAGACTCAACCTGAGGATGACATACCCCACTCCCATCTCCAAAAGCTCCGTGGTGGGCTATTGAGTGTGTGCATGGGCACAGGTCCGGGGGAGGGGAGGTGCTGAAGAGCCTTGGCTTCATTGGTGGTTGCTACTTATGGGGCGCAATACCGACAAACGATTCCCAGGCCATTCCTGGGAGGCAGCGGGTGCACAATACCGGCAGTCTGTTTTCTGCGTGCACTAACAGCCAATAGCCAAAACGTGGCAAGGAACTGGATGTAGAAAGGAGACTGACGGTGGGACAAACACTTAAGCACGTGACGACTAGCCAAAAGATTAGCAGTTCTAATCCACCCAGAAGTTCCTTGGAAGACAGGTCTGGCAAATGGTCACCATCTGGAAAATCCTAGTCTGCAGCCACGAGGCCACCAGGAATGGAAATGGATACAGGAAGGGCCTCGGCTGATCTCCACCAGCCTGGTAGAAATGCAAGATGTGTGCCCAGCACAGGAGATGGAGGTGACCCCTGTCCCTCTCTCCAAGGAGGAGAGAGATCTGTGGGAATGATCAGAAACCTACTAATAGGGTTTCTGAAGCTGTTGATCTTTTTTTTTTTTTAATAATTACTTTTCTATTGGCATATACTTTACACATCGCCTAATTTGATAGTTCACTCATATTAAGGAGATTTGTGCATGAGGACATTCTCTTCTTCCACATACTCACTGTACCCAGCCATGTCACTAAGAAATTATCGATCCAATTACTCACTCTATAGATTTACCTATCCTAGATTTCATATACAGAAAAAACATACAAAAGTCAAGAAGCAAACAAAGACTAATAACAAAATAACAACAGTTAAAGAAATGATAAAATATTAAAAACCAGAACAAATTTAAGACGAGTCAAAAGCAGATAAAATGATAAAACATTCCATTTTTAAACCTGACTGGGTCGCCATAATTGACTCCACAATGCTCCCTGCCTGAAAGCAAGGCTATACACATCTCTGCACTGTGCTTAGAGGGTTAACCCTTGTGAGGACCCTGCAAATGGATTTGGGCATCTACTGTCACCCATTGCTTTCTCTAAACTGGGTGTTCAGAATTCACGCTCTGATATTATTCTCTCCTCTGGATTTGGATTTTAATTGGTATAATCCTAAGATCACACTGGCTGCTGTGCTTCTTCTGTGAGGACTTAGTTGATCCCTCGCTTAGATGGCTGTTTGTTTTGAGAAGACCTCAGACATGATTCTTTCTGATACACGCTGTCTATCTTTACAGAATCAGCCAGCCTGATCATTCTTCCAAGGAGTGACTAGTGGTTTTGAACCAATGACCTTTGGTTAGTAGCCCGAAACCTAACTTATATCCCCACCAGTGCTCCTAATAATGAAAATGAATAAAACATACAAGAATAAAGAGGATTCTGAGCAAGTGAAGAGAGGCTTCTCATAAACAAATCCCTCAAATTACATGCAGCACACTGTTCAGGGCTATAATAAATACAAAGGAGTGCTGGGGGCTCGATCCAGTTAAGCACTGAATTGCTAACCTCAGGCTCACGGACTCAAACACAGCAGTCACTCCTTGGGAGAGAGATGAGGTTGTTCTTGGAAAGACTTAGAGCCTTGGGAGCCCTCATAAAAGATAAGTTGTTATCAACTCTGGATGGCAGTGAGTTTTCATATAAATTTAAGTGACAGAATGGGAAGACTTACAAGTTTGCTAGCTGTGGGGTATTCTTCATGGCACAGGTACATGGTTTCAAAGCGACACTCCTGCACAGGGCCGATCATACACACATTGTGAAGGAGCTAACTCCATCTCAGCTTTCCTGTTCTCTGTACTTTGCCTTTGGTGAGGACACAAGGTTATCACAGGGTAATTGGAAGAGCACAGATTTGAGATTAGGCAGCTCTGGAAAAAACCAGCCCTACCCCTAATGAGTGTGTGGCCTTGGGCAGGACACTTCATCTCCTGTTTCCGTGTCCTCGACTGTCAAAAGGGGACCCCAGTTTATAGGGATGGCTGTGAGTCTTTATGTATGCAAGCAAGTGTTGAATGCTCAGCGGATACTCAGAAACACGACCTTTCCTGTCTGCTTTCCCCCGAATGGTCGACCCTCAGTTCACACACACGGGAACTAAACACTGCCTGGTTCGTGCCATTACCATAACAGGTTTGGGGTTGGACCGCTGTGATCAGTAGGGTTGACTTTCACTGGCTGATTTTCAGAAATACATCTATCTTGCACTCACAGCTCCCACTAAAACCTGTTTAGCGTCAAAGAACCATAGTGTCTTCTACTAATGGATGGGTGATGGCTGCATATGAGGTATAAAAGGCCTGGGAATGGAACTGGGGTCTCCCACATGGAAGGTGAGAATTCTACCAAGGATTCGTCAATGCCCGTTCTCCTTCCTATCCTCCCAAGCCCTGGAACCAAGGCCTTTGTAAGCCACACTTCCCCCTTCTTAACGCCCTTGACTCATTAAAACCCCCTTCCAGGAAGGGGTCTAAAAATGATGAATGCTAAGTGAGATGACCACTAAGAGCTTAATGAGCCAGCTCCTGGTATTCATGAATATTTATAAAAATCCAAAAAATGAAGAGCAAACCACTAAGGTTAGGAAGGCAGGCACCAAAGGAAGGGCTGGGAAGTACTGTGATGGCAGCAAGCCTTTTCTGGAAACTCTGAAACCAGACAGAGAAGCAGATAACTCCAGGGGCAGGGTCACCATCGAAGGCTCCCAAAGACGCCGCTTCTTGGAATTATCCCTGGCCTTTGCTACACTGCCTTTCTGACGGACTGCCAGGCTTTATCTGTATGTGAGCAGAGCATTTGTCCTGTGCAATTCGATTCTAAATGAGTGTTGTGAGCTACGTATGACCACAGCAGAGTAAAAGCAGAAAGGCTCGCTGGGATTGCGCTCCCCATCTAAGCAAGATCTGGGCGATAGTCAGCCGGAGAAAACACAGAAGGGCACACTAGGGAAAGAACCGACTGACTGTCGGCTGCGTCCTCACTAGGCGAGTGTTGTTTTACAATGGCAGGAGTCGCAGTGGCATGGCAGTTGAAGTGGTGATCTGTTTGGGATGGATTCCCTGAAACCATGTTCCTCTGCTTACTTCCTTTCTCTTCCAAGAACTCCTTTGTGTTTATCATAGCGACCTCATTCTTTTTTACTATTTTCTTTTCCTACTTTACTGATCGTTATTGTGCTTTTCAAGGATCACCGTGTGGCATGGTAGGCTAGTGTTGGACTGCTAAGCATAAGGTCAGCAGTTCAAACCCTCCAGCTGCTCCTTGGCAGAAAGTTGAGGCCATCTGCTCTTATAAAAGTTAACAGTACGGAGGGGTTTATCTGTCCTGGACCAGTCATGAGAGTGGCGATACCAGGAGGGTAGAGGAAAGCTGAGGGAGAAGGAAGGAACCGATCACAAGGATCTACATGGGGGACGGACAGCAGAAAAGTGGGTGAGGGGAGATGTCGGACAGTGTAAGACATGACAAAATAATAGTAACTTATAAATTATCGAAGGTTCGTGAGGGAGGGAGTAGCGGGTTAGGAGAGGAAAAATGAGGAGCTGATACCAAGGGCTCAAGTAGAAAGAAAATGTTTTGAAAATGATTATGGCAACAAATATACAAATGTGCTTGACACCATGGATGGATGTATGGATTGTGGTAAGAGTTGTAAGAGCCCCCAATAAAATGATTTTAAAAAGTCACACATCATAAAGGTTAACAGTCTCAGAAACCCTAAGGAACAATTCTACCCAGTCCCACAGGGTCCCTGAGTCGGCATCAACTTGAAGGCAATGGGTTTGGCTTTTTAAATGTTTTGTTGTTATTCTCTTCAAGAGCCAAAGTGGCATAGCAGTCACACACTCAGCCGCCACTCAAAGGTCAGCGGCTCTAAACTACAATCAGCAGCAAAAGCCCTGCAGCCTGCTCCTATACAGGCAGTTGCTTGGGAGCCTTGTGGGGCAGTTCTACTCTATGCTACGGAGTCACTCTGAGTCAGGGGAGACTCAGTGGCAATGGATTTGGGGTTTAATATGCGCGTATGTGCTGAATCACTTGTATTACACCTTGTTGACAGATACTTTTTCCTTCTGACTGTGTCCGTGGGGGAACTGGGTGGTGGACAGGTGGACGTGATGAAGGTACGGATTGTGGGGAAGATTCAGATCGAAGCTGGAGTTACTCACAAGGGAACCACAGCTTGTGGGTCCCCCACTCCATTCCTCTTGAGCCTGTCATACAACTGTGTATACCACTCTTATTATCAAATATTTGAGAACACATTGGGTGAGCAAACTCCATTTGTATGGAAACTTCTAGGACTGTCTTAGTTATTCTTTCTCTCGAGTGAATTTTTAAGTGTTTCACCTCTCATCATTGAGTGGTGTAAGAATAGATGGCTGATGGGGAGGGAGCTACAGGATATGAAAGAGAAAAATGTATGCTCCTGTTACTTCAGAAGAGTGTGCCTACAGATTTAAAAATCTGGGTCAAAAAGCTATTTGTTTCTTGAGTTCAAAAAATAATTCCAATTTTTGTGAAACTTCTTGGTGCAAAAGAAGTGATTTGTTGACCACCTTTAAGACTCTGACCCCCTCCCCCAGTTGTCAAGCCAATCAGACAGTCACAGTTGACAAAGACTACTGGACAGGTGCATCCTGTTTGGTAGAGATGGGAGGTAGTTTACATAGATCCATTCAGGTAAAGCCTCCTCCTCTCTCTGTGTTCCTGCCTGCCAGTGAGTGAAGACTTAAGTGGGCTATTTGGTTAGTCTTTACATATGATTTTATTATGAGATCGAGCTTCTTATCCACCTTTCAACAGACTGAGAAAACAAATGAAAGAACTTTCTTTTCTGTGTTTTCACAACACAGTCATCAACCTCAAAGCAGAAGCCTCACCTGTCTTACCTGTGCCCACCTGGTGTGTCCTGAAGATGTGCTAAACCCAGCTCCCACCCCACAGCCCCTGATTGGAGGCTGCACCCTGCACTTGTCAGCACAAAGCCTGCATGGATCTGCCTATCCGTTTCCTCACCCTACCCATTTCTCTTTACACATCCCTGCATGTTTTAAAAAGAAGAAAGAAAAAAGATGTTGACAATATGCTCTCAAAATATCATCTTCTCTCTCTCGTGTACATTTATCTTCTCTGAAATGATCTAGGAACAAAATTAAGTAGATGTCTGATTCTATGACGATTTACAACCACAAGTAGTTTTCTACTGAGCTGTAAAAGAACAATACAATTACATCCAATTACATCAATCTCAAATGAACCACACTGCCTTTTCATGGGATTAACTTTCCAGCTTCCCCAGACTTGGCAGTCTGGAAATAGTGCTTAGCCCACCACCCAGGCCTCTCGAGCTACCTGCTGCTTCAAAAGCCAGAATGAGTCCTAGAAGCCCAAGAAGAGCCTCTCCTGAGGGGCTTCAGTGGCCAGGCGTCCTTGGTGAGACCTAGGAGAAGTACAGTACGCTCAGTCACTGCTTTCTTTGAGGAGAAGTCCAGCATGCTCCGAAGGTCAGGCCGTGAGCTCCACAACCTCTTTTGCTCTGTGTGTCCCCAGGCAGGATGAGCAGCAGTGGTGTGTTCTGCCACATTTGGGGCAACCTATCCCGATGCTGAAGGTGTGAGCGTCTGGCCAATTCTTTCATAGAATAAATACAATTCAAGAAAAAGCACATGACAGCTGGAAAGTCCTTGTAACCAAGAGCCTGATCTTTAATACCCTAGAGTTGTGTTACTAAAGTCTAGTATATTGCTAGGCATATCATTAAGACATTTTTTCATATGAAAACCTAAAATAACTGCTTCAATAGCAACTTAAAAGTCCCAGGACAAAGCCATAGAGAGCTACCCATCTTCCCTCAGTGCCAACAGCAGCCAGAATGAGCTTCTTCCAAAACCAAACTCAAGGTCATCCAGTTGACTCCAACTTATGCCCACCCTGTGTGACAGCTACCAGGACCATAAAGCTTTTCAGGAGCACACAGTACTTCTTCATCTTTCTTTTACAAACACCTGGTGGGTGTGAATTGCCAATCTGAACTACTGAGGCTCCTTAAGACACTTCGTAACCAGCCTGCATTCAGGACTCCTCTGCAGTTCAGCTGGTGTGTTACCCAATTCGGAGCCTTCATCCTTGACACCCTCTTGCAAGTTTACCTTAGTCTGGGCTGAATGGTTTTCTGGGTTCCAGAACAAAAACCATTTCCCCTTAAACACATTTTTTGTTGTTGTTTTACTTTAACACTTCTGCCTCAGTTAAACTCCATGATTACTCCTCAGCATGACATCTCACCCAAACTGGTTCTCTGATTGGCGGCAGTGACTTGTCATTGTCCAAAGATCTAAAACTCAAGATTACACACCTTGCTTTCTATATAGACCAACAACACTGTGTCTAATTGATTCAATCAGTAACTGCGCATGACCGTTTTAAGCCAATCGAGTCTATGATGGGGCACCTCTGTGTGACAGATACTACTGTCAACAATTTACAAAGGGACAAAGATTTTGAGACCCAAACCTACACCCATAACACTCAGTGCCTCCTTGTGACTCTTAGGATCAAGATCAAAATCCTTAAGGTGACCGGGCCGGCCTCCTTTCACCTTGTTCCTTGTAATTCTATGAAGTGGCCTTTCTGGTTTTCCACAGCAAAGTCAGTCAAGGCCAGTCAGATGGGCCTTTCCGGTCTCGGACTGCCAAATTCTCTTCCTGCCTTTGCACACTCTAGTCTCCCCACCTCCCCCCCCCACCCACCCACGACCTCTAACTGATTTAGCTCCTACTGAACGCTTCCTTCTCATCTTGAGGACATGCTGTCGGGGAGACCAGCTTTCCACAGGCTGTTTTCAGAGTCAATGCTGATGCATAGAGATGACCCAAAGGATGGAGCAGAATGCCACGTGGGGCTACAATCTGGACAGGCGCTGAGTGCCGCATCGTTCTCTCGCAAGGGACAGAGGGGCTGGGGTTTTGAACCACTGACCTTTGGGTTAGCAGCTGAGAGCTTTAACCACTGTACCACCAGGGCTCTGCCTTTTTTGAGTAGACATCCCAATTATTGGATGACTACTAATTTAAATAAAAATACCCCCAGATATTAAAAAAAAGAGCACTGCAAAGGAGGAGTACAGCGGGCAGGGGGCTGGCAAGTGAGAGGACTGCTGCTTTGCACAAAGCTGCTGGGGAGGCGTCTCCTGGGTGGCGGTGTCTGTGCAGCGACCATGTAAGGCGAGAGGGAGCGTGTGTGCAGATCTGGGGGAACGGTGCCACAGGCAGGAGGGCAGCCAGTGGAAAGGCCCTGCAGGGGGAATGTGGCAGCAGCAGGGCATTCCAAGAATAACAGGGCGCTTGCAGAGTACCCCGCAGTGCCCCATCAATACACTTGCCACAAGTGTAACCAAACCAACGAGTCACCTATGACTGGGGAGGAAGAAGAGGAACGCATTGCAGTAGAAAATGAGATTGCCGAGGTTTACAGGCTCCACAGAACTGGGTTGGTGGCTCACCTGGAGTGTCTCTTGGTGGAGCTGGGAAGCTATGGGCGGTGGTCTGGGAGCAGAGAAGCCACAGACTCTGATTGGTCCTTTGCCACACAGACTCTGGTTGCTGTGGGCATGGTTGGCAGGCATCTGCTACCCACGGCTGCCATGCAGTCAATTCCAACTTAGGACGCTTCCACCAAGACAGAGCAGAACCCGTCCCAAGGGTTTCTGAGGCTGTACGACTTTATAGAAGCAGAAAGCCTCCTCTTTCTCCCGTGGAGCGGCTGGGGGATTCAAACTGTTAACCTTGTGTGTAGCCCAATGCATAACCTACTATGTTGCCAGAGCTTCTTAAGCATCTACTGGGGATTGGGGAGGAGGGGCTGCCTTCGAAAGGTTTGTGGAAAACTTCCATGGTCTCTCAATTCCAATGTTCCATAAACTTTTGGGAGCAAATCACAATGCCTAACGGAGTTCTCCAGTGCTTGGGCACAATTTTGATGAAAACCCTGGTATAACAATAAAAAACAATATCCTGGCTTAGCTTATAAACCTTACGACATCACTGCGGTCACTTTTAGAGCAATTACATACTGAAATGGCAATTATTCTCAAGTAGCCAAATGGTGCTATTCAGTGTTTACAATCCCTATTAATAACAAATTCCAATTCATCTTGTTCTATAGTATGAATCAAACATAAACCCAAAGTCATCACAAAACAGAGCTGGTGCTATGCTTACTTTTCTTACAGTGCCCCAAACTAAATAGCTGTTTTGCATTTACCTAGTTAATGCTTATTCCAAGGCAGTTTTAGAAAGATCTCGCTCCTAGTCTATGTGAGTACTTACTACATGCAACGGCTACTTCGAAAAGCAGTATCAATTCATGAGGACAGGTTCTTTTTGCAAACGTTGAAAAGGTGCACAACCCTTATACATTCGAGAGCAACGGGAGTCTCATCAACTGCTCCCTCTTACTGTCTGGGTGCACTCCTTCAAAAACACTTGAGTCTACTACAAAGAAACCCCCAAAAATTTGTGTAAAAAAATCCATTCTCTTTCCATCCCATTTTTCCATAGATTTCTTGGAGTCTCTTTGCATGTGCAAAAATTCCTACATGTGTGGGGACACAAGGGAAGTATGGTCTCTGTCCTCCAGAAGCTCATAGTCTACCCGGCAGATTCCTTTTCAGCCAACTCATTTGTTGCTTCTTAATTATAGTTTTGCTCATGTGTCCCAACGTTGCAATGTGGACCAGAAATATGAGCATGAAACTGCACCTAAAAACATGCACCCTTCATGGCATGATTCCGTACTGATGTGATTGCTGAACAACGCAGGATAGAACACTAGGCTATGGCAGAAGTTTGAGATGATGAGACTGGTAATTAAAAGAGGCCACTCAATCTACTGTGTTTTACAAAGGAAGACCATTGTTGAGCCTCCCCCTGCACTAAGAAAACTATCCCTAATTAAAAACTCACAGAGATATAGACTTGGGGTGAGCTGTATCAAGTGATTAAGGGTAACTATTACTGGGTAACTATTTCACCATGTAGAAAGGGATATGTATCTTTTTAATTTAAAAAACTTAATTAAAAATAATACAAGGGGGACATAGGATAGGTGTCAATTTATCTCCCTTATGCAATCATGCCCCATTGAGCAATATTTGACTGAAGATACACCCATGGTCCTACAAAGTTATAATGTGGTTGTTGTTATGTGCCACAGCGCCCCCACGGTCCTATGCCATCTTCACAATCGTTCCCACGCCTGAGCCCATTGTTACAGCCACTGTGTCACTCCATCTCGTTGAGTTCTAAGAGTTCAGAAATCTCAACTAGAGAATGGGACATAGCGGGTCCCTCCTCAAAGCGTCTGCTCACAGCGCGTCATGTCTCTTATCTACAAAATGGCTGCATAGCCAGTGGGTCACGGCACGGTACATACACACAGTCTATAATACATGTATTGAAAAGCTATAGTAAGTCCTTATATAACCTACCAACCGTATTATACTCTCTATCTGCATACTCAACTATACTTTCTACCAAAAACGGTTACTGTGTAACTAGCTACGCTTTAACTCATAGGCAGTAGCATCCAATCACATGTACGGAGCATTTCATGAGGGCGGTAGTGTTTTCACCATTTCATTTTCACTGGTAATATTAGGGTGAAGTGCATCCTCGTTCCTGAAGGCAGTACATCCAATGCTAGTGGCCAAGGAGACGTGTCCAATCGGGAGGGAAACACAAGTTGTGGAACAGCACGAAGGAAGAGCAGCAGCAAATGACACTCTTCTCGATTTTGGCACATCACGTCACACCACACAACCATCCTCAAAGGCAAATAACTCCCTAAACTGTTCAAGATCAGCTTTGCTGGAAACTACCAGGCTAAGAGAAATGCAAGAGGATCTGTAACCGAGACGGAGAAATTGATAATCACGTGGATTGAGGACAGAATGCAAAAGCGAATCCCACTTTGACAATCGCTGCTAAAGCACACAGCTGGCTCCAGATGCTTAACGAAAAAGCAGAGCCAGACTACTAACGCCCACATCACACAGTGTCCTATTTCACTGAACATATTGTGGCCATTATGCGACACCTGGCTGGACAACAAGGAGAGGGCAAGCAGTTAAGGACTTCCAAGTCACCAGGGACAATTAGGGTTAATTATAAGACCAATCTTCCACCTATGAACTGGGAAACGAACGCTGCCAAGGGAACCTGCAGAAAGTTGAGTTCAACCACAAGGGAGGATCTAGGAATAATTAACGTTGCTGTAATGCTGACAAACAACACAGCAATCCACTAATGGTCCAGAGGACGCCAAATGCTCCAAAGCCGATGGAGAATCTGGTGCCAAGACTCAAGTCCTCCTACAAAGTATACTGGGGGCGAGTTGAAAAGCATCGCAAAGAAACCTCTATTACACAAACATATCACAATGTGAAGCTGTTGCTCAAGCTGTCCTCCAACTAGGCCGATACGAGTACACCCGCTAGGATTTGCACTTGGTGCTACGTGAACCACACGTCATAGGGAGTCGACCGTGTCCGCCAATGGCATGGCTTAATTGGCATTCCGTGTTTGGGCCTGCCGCACACACCGACAATGAGTGACAGTTGAAAGCAAATGTCTGCAGGGCTCATAAGCCTGTAACACCGAGGAGTAACAGGAATACAATTTTAAAGGCTAGCGGAGGGCCCAGGCCCAGAACCCTGAGGCAGTTGCCAGAACCTTGGTTCTTCTATCAGCCAATATGCTTTCACACTCTTTTGGCGAGTTAAGCAGCTCACTTCGTCAGGGGGTTCATCTTCTAGAGAGAATTGATCACAGCCTCAGCTCTCAGCGTATGGAAATACTACCCTGAGTGAGCTCTGAACGGGGCTTCTGAACGTCTTACCCTTTTGTGCCCTCCTGGATTCTGAGAAGGTGGCAAAGGGCCATCTTCTTAGCCTCTTCAGCAGCTGAGGTTTGGAAGTTTTGAGTGGTTCGTGTTATCAACCCCCTACAGTGTCCTAACCAACAGGAAGCTTCCCCTGAGTTTCCATCACAGGAAATTTCCTGTGAGGAAGCCCTTACTGCACAAACAAAGAGTTCTTCAACCCACAACAGACCCTGCCGAGAGGGAGAGGCAGTGTGGGCTGAGGGGGTGGGTGTAAATGGGGGTGGGGGACCAAAAGGTAGGCAGCATGGAAGGAAAGAATGAAGTTAGTCTATTTTCCTTGGCCTTGGAATTGCCCGAAAGTGGTTCAATAGCTGGCAACCCTTGGATTTCACCTCCTGGCCAGCAGGCAACCTACACGAGGCTGTACTTGGAGTGAGGAGACCCAGCGGTGGTGTGGGCTCTGCCGGTTGGCCTGTAGCCTTAACCTTTGGTTCCTCATTGGTGCACCAAGGAGCCCTGCGGCGATAAGATGAACTAAACTCAGTGAACACTGAAGATTAACCCTAGCAAACGGTAAGGTGTCTTATTAAACCTAAGACAGTACCAGCTTCACCACTGGTATGTGCTGCAATGTGACTCCCCCTCCCTCTCTCCCCCAAAGTCTGGGTTGTAAAACCCTCAACTCTGTGCCTACGGTTATAATCCCATCTGGGAATGGGTCGTCCATCATGTTAACGAGTCAGACTTCGTGGAGGATGTGCTTTGAGTCCATCTCGTTTGAGATCTAGATGAGATTAAACAGCTCTCGAGGAAACCGGGAGATGCAGTAGGCCCTTTCCCAGCCATGTGAAGGCTGCCCAGGAGCAGAAGCTTGGGAAAGACCAGGAAGGACACTTCTCCAGAGCGGACAGAGGGGGCAAGCCAGCGCCTTTCAGCTGCATGTCCAGTTTCCTCGCTATGGGAAAATAAAACGTCTGTTGATGAAAGTCGTCCGTCCACCTTCAGTGCTTATTTTAACTGAGACACCCAGAATATTATTGTCTCTCTAGAATATTATGCTATCTACAGAATAATGGAAGGTGGGGGGAGAGAGGGGGAACCAAACATAATGATAGACATATGCCCTGCCCCCAGGGGGACAAACAACAGAAAAGTGGGTGAAGGGAGACAGCGGCAATATGATATGAAAATAATAGTAAATTATAATTCATCAAGGGTTCAAGAGGGAAGGAGGGAAAATACTGAGGAGCTTATACCAAGGGCTCAGATAGAAGGAAAATATTTTGAAAATGATGATGGCAACATATATACAAATGTGTTTGATATAATGTGTGGATATATGGATTGTGATAAGAACTGTAAGATCCCCCAATGAAATGATTTTTTTTAAAAAAAGAAAACAGAGTTCTGACAATAAGAAAAAAAGGTTTATCTCTAAGAACCCAGTTCAATCTCCTGATCTTTTTCAAGGCAATTGGAGTTGGAAAGCATACAAACCAGGCTAACCAGAACGCTATCAAACTGGGCTCTTTTCATTACCTGACATGTATTCATTTTGTTTTTATTTCATGAGTAATTTTAAAAGCTTTTAGTTTTCCAGCCAGAGAAAACTTTCAAAATGTGTTTGTTTGTTTTTTTTTTAAGCTGAATTGCCCTAAACTAAGTTGCCTCCTTAATTAAATCAGAGGACTGGTTTATTCTGAAATTTGCTATTTTCTTCCAATGGCCAAGGTCAAGGTAAGAGCAAATGGCCAGTTGAGAGCCCTATTTTGTTTTGTCCTTGTAGTGAACTTAGGACTCACTGTTGGAATCTCTGTCACTGTGGTGCTGGGAGGCTCCACAGAGTAATCTCTAGCACAAACCTATGTGACAAGCAAAGTCAATTTTTGTTTGTTTTCTCTCTTTTTAAAAAATCATTTTATTGGGGACTCTTACAGCTCATATAACAATCCATACATCCATTGTATCAAGCACATTTATTCATATGTTGTCCTCATCCTTTTCAAAACATTTTCTTTCTACTTGAGCTCTTGGTATCAGCTCCTCTTTTTTCCCTCCCCACCCAACCCTCCTACCCTCATGCCCCCTTGATGAATTATAAATTATTAATTTTGTAAGGAATTTTGGGGCGCGAAACAGAACCAAAGATCCAATCGGCAAAATTTAGAAGCAGGCTTTATTGGGAGGCTTGCGGGCGGATTCAGCAACTCAGGGAATTGAGCCTTTGAAACCGCACTTTGGGAAATTTAGGCTGCGGTTTTTATACCTCTGCTGGCAGGCACAGCTCGGAAGGGTCCAAGCTGGGGAGGATCTGTGCACACAGGTGCTTCAGAAAGGAGAAGGTCTTTGACCTCATCTATATGCCAAGGACAGCTAGAGTGGAGTGTGCAGATCTTCAGAAAACATTCTGGCTCAGGGAGGAGCCGGCTCCAGGAATTTGAAGGTTGAGCAGGGGAGGGGGAGATCAGTGAGAGAGGGAGGTCAGTGAAAGGGAGGTCTATGAGAGGTGAATTCTGAGAGCCAAACTGAAGGCACCAGATTCAAAATGGAGTCCCTTTTGCCAAGACCAGGCAACTTTCATATCTTACACTGCCCACTGTCTCTCTTTATCCATGTTTCTGTTGTTTGTCAGCCGGGGGCACTGGGGGTGGGTGGGGGTTATGTTGATCATTGCGATCAGTTCCTCTGTTATCCACCTACCTTCCCCCTACCCTCCCCCTCATGGTATTGCTATTCTCATTATTGGTCCTGAAGGGTTTACCTGTCCTGGATTCCCTGTGTCTAGACCTCTTATCTATACCAGTCTACATGCTGTGGTCTAGCCAGATTTGTGAAGTAGAACTGGGGTCATGATAGTGGAGGGTGCGGGGTGGGGGTGGGGGGAAGCATTAAAGAACTAGAGGAATGTTGTGTTCCATCGGTGTTATCCTGCACCCTGACTTGCTCTATCCACCTTTCTGTGAGGGGGTGTCCAATTATCTACAGATGGGCTTTGGGTCTCCACTCCTACCCCGCCTCATTTGCATCGATATGATAGTTTGTTTTGGGTCTTCCAATGCCCGCTATCTGATCCTGTGATACCTCATGATCACACAGGCTGGTGTAGCAAAGATACATTTTCAACAAGCACAGCTCACTTTGTTACCTGTAGTTTTTTTGTTTTACTTGTAGTTTTGCTTTTATTTTAAAAACCATGACAGTTTCCATCACACTGAAGGTAGGGATGGAACCTCATAGTATTAAGAAAACAGAAAAGTTTGTTGCAAAGCACTCTGGCTTCTTAATCCCCCCCCCCCCCCCCCAGTATCCTTGAAGAATTTTGAGCCTGCCCCTCCCCCTCCTCTTTCCCTCTCAGATTATTTTGGTAGCTCAATGATCAGGGGTCAATCCCACTGCTTTTTATTTACAGACCTGTTGCAAAAATAGGCTTGGATTTCAGCCTTCTTGAGAGCCAGTTAAAGGAGAAATCATGACTTTTGAAGAAATGGAGGGCATGAAAGCAGGAAAGCAAAACTTGTAGACAAAAGTACAGTCGGCAGAGCACAAAGATGAAGATTTCTCATAATGAAAGAACACCTTCAGTGTAGTTGGAATGCCTTATGCTACATACTAGCATAGAATCCTTGGGTTGAATTCCTTATTATTTTCATTTATTTATTTTTGATTGCTTATTGAAGGTCTCCCAGACCTCTGCCCGGGCGGCAGTCTATTTGAACCCATCCCACAAGCACTTCTTAAGCAGACAGCATGTCCCAATACACTCCCTGTCCATTGGGAATCGCTGTCTAACGGGGTGCAGGCGCACAAGCAAGTGCACCTTGACCCGTGGTGCCTGTGTCCAGCGCAGGAGAAGTGTGCAACGCAGGAGAAGTGTGCAACACAAGAGTTTCCCAGGGCTGATTATTTCAGAAGAAATGGCCAGGCCTTTCTTCCCAGGCACCCCTGGGTGTATTCCACTCTCCAAGCATTCAGTCAGCAGAAACATCCATTCCCTAGGGGCTCCAGGCATGCCAGTATAATATATTCATGTGAACGGGGGATATGTAAGATGGGGCCGGTTTCTTCTACATGAGCCAGAGCTGTGGCATCTCCCCTCTATACCACAGCCCCTCAGAAACCTCCAGGGAGTGGGATCCTGCCCCCACAGTCCTCTGGTGTGGGGTTGGGGGGGAGGGTTAAGAAGTTTGAGGGTGGGTAGATGGAGGCACATAAACTGGACCGCCTTCCTGAATGCCATTGGAGGCTCAGAATGCAGGGAGAATTCTTTCGGGTTAATCTTGACTGGGCACATAAACTAGAGTTCTTCCTGGAGTCTTCTCATTATGGCTCTGCAACATTTCCATAATGCTTTCGGAGCCTCAGGAAGGAAACCAGAGAGGTTCCCATCTCTCTTCCCATCATCATTTGGGATGACAAAGGATGACGAACGTCAAGGTCGGGAAACCAATAGGCTTAGACATGAGGGGTCAGAGGCTTCCTTGGCTTCCAGCCTGTTGGTGGGGCTCCAGGGGAGACTGGACACATCAGGAGGCTTATTGGGAACCGGGGTGAGGGGGGGGCAGGTACAAGATATCCATGGGGGAAATGACGGTGAATATCCGTAGGAGTACGAGAATGAACCTGGGGTGCCCTGGAAGGTGAGCAGCAAAAGGAGGGACCTGTCACCAGTGGGAGCATCTTGGGGTATAAATGGCCAAGGCAGTGAGCTGCTGACCAAAAGGTTAGCCGGGAAGAAAGGCAGTCTGCTTTCACAGAAAGCAGCTCCTGAAAGCCCTGTGGAGTACCAGGTCTACTCTGACACGTGTGTGGCCTCCCTTAGTTGGGATCAACTTGAAGGCTACTGGTCTGGCCACTCATGGTCTTGCTAGGCATGAAGACATTTGGTACATTTGGGGGTAAAAGAAAAAAACAAAAACCAACCTGAACCTGAATTAGCTACTTCTCTCCTCGGGCTACATGGATAAAAATGTCTGTGGGTAGCTGTCTCCTCTTCTTCCTCTCCCCTCCCCTCTGGCCTTTTAGTTAATTGCAGCTGTGGTCAAGGGCCTGCAGCCAAAAGTCCCAGAATGCACTCCTCCACAGGAAGTTCCCAAGATCTCTTCCTGAACAGGAAATTTCCTGTGGTCCAACAGACATTCCTCTCAGCGTTTATCACTCACATACATTTGTTTTGGCAGATACTGGGTCTTGGGTAAGAACAACAAGAAACGGTTGAAGGGAACACTACCTTGGTGGGGGGGTGGGGGTGGGATGCAGCTATTGTTGGGGAGAAAATGTGAGACCGAAGTAACTCCTTTCCGAAAAAAACAAATACTAGCACAGCAGGGGGTCGTGACCTCTTTGGGGGGGGTTGGATGACCCTTTCACAGGGGTTGCTCTATTCATAACAGTAGCAAAATGGCAGTGATGACATACCAATGAAAATAATTTTATGGTTGGAGGGCCACAACATGAAGAACTGAATGAAAGGGTGGCAGCATGAGGAAGGTTGAGAACCACTGCACCAGCAGAATGAACTCCAGAGATCAGAAATGCGTAGGACTGAGAATTCCAGCTCTGTGAGCATTTGAATATTATTTGTTCGCGCCAAGCGGAGAGGGGCCGCCTCTTTGGGGTCAACCTCAGACCCTTTAGATTTGAAGCTGAAACCACTTTTCGGCGCTTTCTCGGTAGCCTGGATACTTCTCTGCAAATTTCTTACACACCAGCCCTACATAAGTTAATTTCCTCATTACAGAATCATCCCGATCTCCCTTACTTCTGTCAGCACCAGTTGCCCTCAGCTTGACTCAGACTCCGAGCAGCCCCGTACGTACGCGTGAGAGAACTGTGCTCCACAGGCTTTTCAATGGCTGGTTGGCTGGGTTGCTTTAAAGATCACCAGACCTTTCTTCTGATGCACCTCTGGGCAGACTTGAACCTGCCAAGTGATTATCTGTTGGCGCCACCCTCGGACTCCTTCCCACTTCTAAACACCAGCTTGCAGACCCTTTCCTGAGGAGGAGGCAGCCACCCTCTGTGTGGCTCCCAAGCCAGTTTTTCCCATTCTTATCGCTTCTCTGCAGTTCAAGTGTATTCCTTTAGAAGCCACGGCCGGTTATGTGATTAAAAAGGTGAGCCCTTGGGCATTGGCGGCACCATTTCGCCTCATACCTGGCCTTTCTAACCTCCATCCCAGGGGTCCTCAAACTTTTTAAACAGGGGCCAGTTCACTGTCCCTCAGACCCGCTGGAGGGCCAGACTATAGTAAAAAAAAAAAAAAACAAACTATGAACAAATCCCTATGCACACGGCACATATCTTATTTTAAAGTAAAAAAACAAATGGGGCAAAAATATCCAGCGGGCCAGATAAATGTCCTCGGCGGGTCCCATGTGGCCAGCGGGCCTGTAGTTTGAGGATGCCTGCTCCCTCCTCTCTCCCTCCTCCTCACTGTTCCTAGAGTACAGGATGGCACTCCTTCCCTACCTCAGACCCAGGCAGTGCCCACTCAGTGTGCAGTGAAATTGCGCCTCGCACTGCAGGGCCTTCAGGCCTGTCTTTTTCGGTGTATCTGTTACCAGCATCCACAGTTTCCAGAGCCGATCTTCCCTTCTGTTTGTCTTCCTCCAATCCCCTTTCACTCTTGCGTTCCTTCATGAGCCAGCTTCAACATGTCCTAAGTCAGCAGCTTCTCTACTATGGGGCAATGCCACGGACACATCTCCAATCACCCGCTCTCTCATTTGAGCGTTGGTGATCTGCCTTCCACACGTGGCTCTAGAAAGTTCCTTTAGGGCCAGGGCTGTCTTGATTTGTCTTTGGAAATCCAGCACAAAGAACCATAGCTGGCACCTACAGATATTTGGTAAATGATTATTGGAAACGCAATCTTCTTGAACTCTAACCCTTGAAAAGTAATAAAAATGACAGGAATTTTCATTGGTTTTGACCATCATATCTCTACAACTTAGATCTCACAAAACTCTCTAGTGTCAGAAAGCACTGTAATTAACTTAGCCTACAAGCTCCTTTCAGAACATGTAAACTTGGAATGTCCGTCCACTTTCTCCAGTATAAGAGATCTGGGTGTAACATTCCCAAACCAAACCAAACCAAACGTTCTCAAGTGAATTCAGACTCAGAGCAGCACCACTGGGCGGAGCAGAGCTGCTCCTTTGGGTCGCCCAGATTGTCGCTCTTACCACTGCAGACAGGACTGCATCTTTCTCCTAATGCACCGTTGGTAGGTTTGAATTGCCAGTCTGGTGGGTCACCTCACAGCCCAGGACTCCTATTTACCGGTATTTAGCTGTAATGGAATGCTTGGATCCCTGCCCTTGTGGCCCTATAACCTTTGCAGCCAGGTTTAGTGAAGCCTCCCCCTCTCTAAGTTCAGTTCTACCCCATCCTACCTTTTCCTTTATCAAGAATTGGAATCAAGTGTCTGGGGACTTAGATTTGAGTCACCCCCTTCCTCAGGACTTAACTCTGCCCATCCCCTTTTCCCTAGGGAAAACAAATTCTGTACTATAATCAGGTCCCTCTCGTGGTGCTCTGTCTTACTATGATTTGAATTCCAGTTTCTGTGGACGGTTTCTGCTCTCGGCTCCTGGAGGGCCAGTATTTCTTTTCAAGCTCCCTGCTGCACCCAGCCTCCTTCCCTGCCATGCCCAGCGGCAGGCGGCCCTGGCCTTCCTCCCATTATCCGATACGGAAACTCCCCTAATTGCTCCGACTCTAGCATGGGTGCGGTTGTAGGCACGGTGAACTCTGGATTTCTTAAAAGACAATATCCTCCCATTTCTGAGTTTCCCTTGGCTGGCCGGTGCTAGCAACCACGTGCCCATAAAAATGGGTGTGTGCACAGGAACAGATGGCCTTCAGAAACGGAATCTTTAAAAAAATTTTTGATCAACTTATTTTTTAAACTGTGATACACATATGTAACATGAGCCATTTCAACCATCTTTGATGTACAATTCGGTGATGCTGTATTCATCATATTGTTCAACCATCACCCTCCGTAATTCCTAAGATTTCCCATCACCGTTCACACCCTCAAAATGGTGTCTTCTTCCCTCTTTCTCCAGCCTGTCTCTGGTAATCGTTTTGAACATTTTATTTATGCCATGGCTTGGACCTGCTGGGGACTTATTAGCAAAGAACCTACAAATTAGGTCTAAGTGCTTAGTATCCGAGAAATGAAATCTTTACTCAAAGTCAAGCCATCCGAATGCCTGTATAAAGAAGGTGTTGAGGCCCTAATTCAAGAAAGGATCTCTGGGTTATTCAACTGCTTTCAGCAAAGGAAAGTTTATGGAGAGGAAACTTGACCGAGCACAGCGGTGATGTCCTGATAGGCTCCACACATGGACATTCCCCAAGAGCAGAGGTTCCCAGGGTGAGTGACTTATGAAGTAAGTGTCACCTTTAGATGGCCAGTACCGTGATGTCCACAATCACACTGGGACGGCTGGATATGTTTTGCCCACTATTTTATACCCATTTCACTGGCCTGGGAATCACATGATCTGGGCTCCAATTCCTGTTGTGTCTCTTTTTACCAGCTGGAGGAGGCTGGACAAGACATCTCATCTCACTGACTCTGAGTTTCCTTATCTGCCAATAGTGGATACCGTCACTCTGCTTATAGACTGCTGTGAGAATTCAATGAAAAGATAAGGGCAATGGGGCTTATGTGAATGAAGAGAGCACACAGCCAGGGCCAGCGAACAATGGAATGTCGTGGACTTTTCTGCTTCCCTTTGCGGAGTGTGGGCAAAATTCTACAACTTCGTCTCTCTTCTTGCTGCGAAGGCACCCGAACTATTGTCCTTTTTGCTCACGCCTTGTTCACAGTGCTCTTTCCGGCTTCCGCAGAGAGTGGTGGACCTGGAGGCAGAAGCGCTGGCCATGTGTCTGTGGAAAGTGGAAGCTTCACTATGGGGCAGGGGCAGGGGCAGAAACCTGAGGAAGGAGGCAGACGTGATTTCGGCACCCTCGTCTGAAGGGGCAAACTTCCTGTGACCACGCAAACCAAATTCACCACTTGATCTTGCGGGGCCTTTTGAGGTGCAGCCAACAGGGTGGGAAAGAGCCTCTTCCCTCTGTAGCTAACATTTATTGCAGCTTTACTATGGACCAGGCATGGTAGAAAGCGTTTAACATTGATTCTCCCAGTTATACCTTAGGACAGCCCAGGAAGCAGGGGCTATGATTACTACTACTAGAGTCTGAGAAACCATCCAACTTACTCAGAAATGGGAAGTGGCAGAAGCAGAATTCAAACGCTCTTAACCGTTACATCAGGAACCGCTACAACCGCTGGTGGGTCTATTTTGACTCTCCGTGACCAGCGTACAACCGCACGATAGGGTTTTTGAGGCTGTCACCTTTCTTCCAAGATGCCTCTGGGGGGATTAAAGTCTTCGACGTCTGGTGAGCAACCGAGCCCTAGACTGACAGTTGGCGTCATCCAGGGCTTCCTCACGGCTGCACAATACCTCTTGCTCTCCAGACTGGGAGAGTCTGGCCGGTGCCATCCATGGGTTAAAGAGGTACAGAGATGGTGATGAAATTCACATGGGCAGAGTCTTGGGCCGAGTCTCAAAGACTACTCCCTGAATGGCTTTTAGGAAATCCATCATTAAAGTTCTTCATAATCTGTGCTGCAGTGTAGCTCAAGAGGCTCAGGTGGGCTCTGTGATAAAGTCTGGCATGTGCGTGGTGGCCTCCCTGCCTCGGTGTGTACCCCTTCCACTACACTCCGTCACCAGTGGGTGTGCTTCCACTAACAGGGCTTCAGCTGCAAGGCTAGAGATTAGTGGGAAAGCAGAAGTAAACCCATGCTTACCTGCAATGGTGAAGCCCATGTGAAATGGTTAATTATCCATTAGCAAATTTGCACATGGGCTCACCTGGCTTAGTGGATACCTGGTATGCCCGTCAGGGACTTTAAGTTTAAAAAGAGGCTTTGATTCTATGGGAAGGTACTGTGGGGTTGGGAGAGAGACAAATGCCAGTCCTACCTTGGAGCAGAATCTTTGAAGTGGTGACAAAATATAAAACCGTTGACAAGTAAGCCCATGCTTTCCTTGCTTATTGGGCAGTCTGTCCCTGGCTGGGCTCGACAGAGGCCTAACAAAGCCAAGCTCTCCAGCTTCAGGGCCTTCCTTCCCTGAAGCACCCAGGTTCACATTTAATGTCTTAAATACATTTTGCTTTAACTGCTCCTGCATGTCTTCTGACAAACATTAAATCCAGTGGTTGGAGTTTAAGGAAGCGGGGCTTAGACATGAAAGCAGAGATCCGACGCATACCCAGTGCAACAGGGAAACCACGCAAATGCACAGACTGAGCACGCCTACATGATCGGTGAACCGAGAATGTGAAATCATGCCGTTTTATGAGATTAGCATACCATGTATGTCATTGGCTAGAAAAGTGCCATGGACCTGAAACAAAGGCACTGTAGTCAGTTCAAAAAATGCCAAGGACATTACAAAGGGTAATCCGATTCACTAACAATTGTAGGCAGTTACAATGAAGGCGGAAAGCAAACAAACTATGCATCATTCGCAATGACCATTCCTGTGTGCAAGGAAAAGGTAATTAGAGTTTATTTCTGGGAATCACTAAATAAAACAACTGCCCAAATCTAAGCTCCACTGGTGACACTGATACCCACAAACCTAAGATGCCTAGTTTATCTTACAGTTTATCTTATGGGTCGATACCATAGGACAAAGCTCAAATAACTTACGGGATTAAGCACGAGGGCGCCACATAACCTGGAGTAGGAGTCAGGGCCTTGGGTAAAGCTGACTTCTCTGCTCTGTGAGCACAAGCAGTCCCCCGGTGTCGAATGCAACCGTTCCTAACTGCGTCTTTAAGAACGAGTAGATAAGCCAGAACAGGTGCTTATGGGCTTGTTTACCTGAGGCACCCTGGTGGTGCTGTGGGTTTGGCTTGGGGCTGCTAGCCTCAAGGGTGATTGCAGTTCAAACCCACCAGCTGCTCCTTAGGAGAAACACAAGGATTTACAGTCTCAACCCTTGTGTGGCAGTGTTTCCCAAAGAGGGTGATACCACCTCTGTGGGTTGGGGGTGGGCATGCTGAACGAGGCAGGGGGTGAGGGGTGGGGGGCTACGAAAGGAGATCTCCACAGTTTATCTTGAATTTGGGTTATGAGTCAGGTTGCTAACCGCAAGGTCAGCAGTATGAAACCAGCAGCCACTCCGTGGTTGAAAAGAGGAGGCTTCTACTCTCATAAAGTTACAGCCCCAGAAAACCACCGGGGCCATTCTACTCTGTGCTGTCCGGTCGCTATGAGTTGTAATCAACCAAGGGGCAGTGAGTTTGGTTTTATGGGATGTTGTACAAAAGCCTTTATTGTCAGGGGGATGCTGAGTATTTTTCCCCCTGAAAAGGGGACAGCAAACCAAATACGTTTGGAAACCTATGCCGCACAGGGTCACTGTGATTTGGAATCAAGTCTCGAGTAGTTGCCATGATTGACAAGCTACATATGCAACACGTGAAAGTGGCTGTGAGGGAGAAGGTGATGCATGCAGGCAGGGGTTGGTTCAATCTTCCAGAGAGAGAGCAAATTTACAGTGTCAAAGAGCAAGTGTTTGGCCCCCTTGCACACAAGGTCGTCGACATGAGTCAGAGGCCATTCCACAGTACCTAAGGGCAACAAAGGCCAAGTACAAGCTGTCTGTAAACCGGAGTTTAGTTCCCAGAGCGGCCTGATTCTCTCCCCCGACTCCATGGGCAGCACTCATGAGGTTATTTTTAATCTGGGGCTCTAGACAGCTGAGTTGAGTTAGAATAAGATATCTGAGTACGGAGGCAGCAGAGAGGCGCCAAATGGCTCACACCAGAAAGCCAATGCGGCTCCAAGCAGCTGGACTTAGAAAGCGCGTGCGCCAGAGGCACCAACAGCAAACCACCCTGGATCTAAGGGTCGGCTGGAGCTGGCTTTATAGCAGCATCCTCCCTGTCTTCCAGTGAAGCCAGAGTCCAATTCCCAGAGCTATTTTCATGTTCTCTTAGAGCCGCTTCTATCCTCACACCCACACTGAGGCTGGGGGGCGGGGGGGGGAAAGAGGGGGACAGGGAGGGAAGGAGAGAGAGCGAGCCTGGCTGGCGGGCTGGGCTCAATGCTCCTGCCTTGCCTTCTGTGGGTTTCCATTGTGCTTCTAAGAAAGCAGGATTCAGCGGGCGTCGGTGCCCTGGGCTATATTTATACCCATCTAGCTGCCCAGTTGCCCAGCTTTTCACAATTACAAACAGCAGGAGAACAGGGCTCGTTCCCGAGGGACCGTTTTTTCCCGTGGTATTTATTCTAGATTTCTCTGGGATGATCTCAGCATTCACATCTTCTTTGCCGGGGAGGGGGAGGAAGGAAGAAAAAGGCAGTTGGTGGACTCTGGTTTTCCGCCGCTCCTCTTTCAAAGAGTATTATTCCTTGTAGGTACAAAAGGAGCCGCCTGCCCTTCTTCCTGGGCTGTTTATCATGCAATGAGCCATGGCCTGGGAATAGACATTAGCGTCCCACGGCTCTATTTCAGGGCAATTGTGAGTAGAGATAGCTATTCATCCCCAGTCTTTCTTTCCCACCACCTGAGAAGCAACACGGAGCAAGAGAGGAACAGTCCACTTTGGAGCAGCTTTGGAATCAGACCAGGACAGAGTCCTAGCTGCCACCGCCAGTTTCCTAGGAGTTGCACCAGAGCTACAGTTGGGTTTCAATGAGACGGCACTTGGAAGGGAGAGAGCACGGCGAAGTTGTGTGTTGACTTCCTCTAGCTTAGGTGTAAAGCACCTTCCTCAGCCCAGCCCGGCCCATACATCCCTCTGGGCTCGGCTGGCACCTGCAGTGAGCAGCAAGTGTTTCAACCATCAGCAGTGCTCCCGTCACTTACTAGAAAGACAGTGTCTCTGTGCTGAGTTTCTTCTGTTGAGGGACCATCACAGAACCCCCCTCCCCCCAGAATGGCTGGGGTACGGGTTTACTAAGTAGGCAGCTATGGAGTGCCTGCTTAGGACGGTGCCTGTCATGTAGTGAGCACGCAGTGTCAGCTGTTCTTATTTTAGCTTCCGAGACCTCTGACCTATTCTCCATGGCGTCAACAGAGGATAGCGAGACATTAGAAACAACAAGATGAATTAAAAAGAAGCATGCTTGATCATCAAGTAGGGGTGTTAGTTGCTGTGGTGCTGAAGCCCATTAATAGCACCCCACCCCATCTGACGGAACAGGACAGTGATCTAGGAGCGGGGCGCCAGGCCTTTCCTCCCCCAAGAAGCTCTGTGGTTCTCAACCTTCCTAACACCGTGACCCTTTCATACAGTTCCTCATGTTGTGGTGAACCCCCAGCCATAACATTATTCTTATTGCTACTTCATCACTGTCATTTTGCTACTGTTATGAATCGTCATGTAAATATCTGAAATGCAGGATGTATTTTCATTGTTACAAATTGAACATAATTAAAGCACAGTGATTCATCACAAAACAGTATGTAACTATATATTAAACCCCTGCTCTAGCCACTTAGCAGCTGAGTGCTTATCCTTTCCAAGGTATGTTGCCCCTCCCACCCATGGCCACGCAGCTGATTCCAACTCAGCACCGTACACAGGTTTCTAAGGCCGTCAATCTTTCGAGGGCAGCAGTCCCAACGCTTACCCAGAGGCACCAGAAGAGCTCATTTTACTCAAGCACTGGACTCTTTTCATTTAAATCTTAAACCAAACAATCCAATGCAATCCAGTCAATTCCAACTCCTAGTAACTCTGTCGGACAGAGTAGGGCTGCTCTCTAGGTTCCTACGGCTGTGCATCTTTGCGGGAGGAGACAGCCTCACCTCTCGCCCACAGGGAGTCTGATGGCCTTGAACTGCCGTCTTTTCAGTTAGCAGCCAAACAACCCACGGGCCGCCAGAGTGCCTTCGATTCCAGCATTAGTAAATGTAAATTTAACCATTCTGCACCTCCCCCCTATCCCCAAACTATCATTTCTACTATTCTCTCAACACTGACTATTTGAGTTAACAAAAGGTTACAGTTAATCCTCAAATAAAATCACCATTTAGAGCTTTCTAAATCACTTACATGGAAATAACACTTAATGCTTTTATTTTCTCCCTTTCTCTACCCCTTAGTTCAGCTGCAAATAAAGGTTGTTTGGGCTTACGGTAGATGAATTCAAACTGATGAGACCTGCATCTGAACAAAGATTCATTTCGATGTAACCCATCTCAGAATTATGCGGCTCCCACTCAGGAGCCCGGGTTTGGTCTAGAGCCAAAGCTCTGCCGACTCTTCAACACCTCAAAGATGTGTGCACTGGGACACAGAGACGGACACACACTCGTGGGGTCCTCTGCTGATATCTTTCCTGTGCACGTGGCATCCAACTTCAACCAAGAGACAAAGAGCCCAGTCGGAGGCCATCAGCCGCCACCTGCCGAGATGAGGACCACGCTCACTGCTTTGGGCTCCACTCGCTGGCTGGGTGTATACTCTTTGCTTTTCGTCTCAGCTCTCAGGGCCAGCTGGCGCCTTAACCTCATCCTGCACCATCCTGTCATCCACCTGCTAAATCCCTCAGTGCTAAGTCCAAAAGCTCAAGACCTGTGTACCTGGACCTTGAGACCAGGTGAGGGAAGATGATTACACCTAACCTGTCATCATGCCTCAAAACACAACATAACACAACTCAAATATATAACTTCTCTAGAGGGGAGCAACATCATCCCCATTAGAAAGACAGCACGTTATAACATGCATGAACCATTGCCAACCGAAGCCACAGATCTTGGAGTGGGGCAGCTGACTGTGGGGGCAGAATTTCATGTGGCTGGATGGAAACCAGCCCATTAGTAATAAAAGGGAAACAGACACGTTTGAAATAGGCTCCTTTTCATTGGAGAGCCTTCTAAACAGTGAGAAAATAAGTTTCTGTTCTTTAAATCCACCACTGTGATATTTCTGTGACAGGGGCAAGAGAAACGAAGATACTCCAAAGAAAAGAGTAAGACACAAGCAGCTAGAAAAGAAAAAGAAAAAAAAAAGATAAAGACATTGTAGTACCACCTATTAATCAGCGACCTGGTGGTGTAGTGGTTACACATAAGGTTGCTAATGGTAAGGTCCGCAGTTTGAAACCACCAGCTGCTCCATGGGAAAAAGGCAAGCTTTCCACTCCTGTCAAGAGTGACGGTCTGAGAAGCTCATGGGGGTGGTTCTACCCTGCCCTTTAGCATGGCTATGAGTCTGCCTCGACCTGACGACAATGAGTTTGTTTGGCGCTTACTAATGAGACGATGGGAAGAGACTTCCCTGAGTTAAACATAATATCCAGACTGAAAAGGCATCAAAGGATTGACACAGGCCCACGCCAAGGCAGAGTTTTGTGAAATTTCTGAACTCAGGGAATCAAAACACTTCTGGGAAGAAAACACACAGAAAAAAATGTTTCCCACAAAAAGGACCGGAACCGTTGGCCTCCTGAACCACAGCTCCGAGAGAGAAACTCCAGGGGATCACACCTTCAAAATCCAAGGGAGGGGCTTATTTTCTGCATAAGACTGTCCAGTCGGTCAAACAGTCGCTCAAGTCTGGGAACAGAAGACAGATGGTTTCTCTTAAAGGGCCTAAGAAAATTCACTCCCCTGGACCCTTTCCCAGAAGGCTTTTGGCAAATTCCCTCCACTAAAAGGTGGGAGTGAAGTGGCAAAGAAGAAACCCTGAAATTCAGGAAAAGAAAGAATCCAAAAGAAAGTGAATAAAGTTCTCAGAGGGCCCCTGGGCACCAAGCTGGAGACCAGCCAGAGCAGGTGGAAAGTTCTGTAGACTTGGCTTCAAGATTTACACTGCGTGCTTCCTCTGAGCTACTGAGCAAAGGAAGGAGAAAGCAGTCTGGGATGACTTGGTAGTGACGTTTTTTGGAGGCGCCCTGGAGGCATGGTGGGGATAAGTTGCACTAGATCAGTGGTGCTCAACCTTCCTAATGCCACGCCAGCCTTTCATACAGTTCCTCATGTGGTGGTGACCCCCAACCACAAAATTATTTTCGTTGCTACTTCATAACTGTCATTTTGTTACTGTTGTGAATTGGGCAACCCTGTGAAAGGGTCATTCGACTCCCAAAGGGGTCGCAACCCACAGGTTGAGAACCGCTGCAGTGAGCTCAGCAGTGCAAAACCACCATCCACTCCACGGGAGAAAGACAAGGCTAAAAAGTTACAGCCTCGGAAACCCACAGAAACGCTGCCCTGTGGGGTCGTGAGCTTGGTTGTTTTTGGAGTGCCATCAAGTCAATTCTGACAGCAGCTCAATGTGGTGGAGTGGAACACGGTAGGGTTTTCTTGGCTATAATCCTTGTCAGGTCTTTCTCCCAAGGATCCATTGGGTGGATCTGAATGCAGATTCCTTAACCATAAGAGATCTGCGTTCAGATCCACCCAACCATTGTGCCCCCCAAACTCCTCGACTTAATGGTAAGTACACAGAAAGCTAAGCCTTTCAGTGCCGTCAAACAATAAGTACACTATGGAAACATCTCAGTTATTACTCCAGAGAGAATGGAAAGTTACAAGTCAGGAAAAGTAATCATATTAGAAATACACGATTTGGCTGCAGGCAGCATCGATAGAATCATGATATGTGCATGCTAAGTACTGATCTATCCAAAATTATGATTACAATGATGCTTCTATAACAGGGCAGGTGGTAAAAAGCATACATTGTCATCTTCCACCATGACACTGCAGTAATAGTGTCTACAACTGGAGAGTCAAGGAGTCACAACTGGAGTACAAGATACGAGTTTGCATCTGGGGGGTAGGTAGGTGGGGAGAGGAGGATTTGGGGTAGTTATATGTAATCTGTTGTGAACTTGAGAGTATTAAGAATGAAGGGGTGGGTTTGGCCTGTCAGTCAGGTCTTGGCTTGATGACCTCATTTGGAGGCGCTAAGGAGATATATGGCTTGCTGGAGGCGGGACACACACTCGCTCCCTGCAAGACATTCCTGTGGAGAAGACACATGAAGCTATGCTAGAGCCCTGGAGCTGAAGGAGCCATGCAGAGACCTCTGCCAGTGATGAGATGCTTCCACTGCCACTGGATCCATAAGACTTTCTACCCCCTGGCCTGTGATCATCCTGCATTCAGCATCATTGCATGTGTTTCATGAGTATGAAGAGGAATTTATAGATTGGTATCGGACATATGGGCTAATATCGGACATATGGGCTAATATTGGACTTATGAACTTGATCTGGACTGGGCTGGGCTCTTTTCTCAATATTCAATTGTTCTTGTATATCAAGCTCTTTCTTATACACATGAGTGTCTAATGTTTTGTTTCTCTAGTCTACACAGACTAATACAGGGCTCAAATAAAAAGTAAACATTTAGAAAATAATGATGGCAACAAATGTACAAATAAGCTTGATGCAATTGATGTATGGGTTGTTATAGGAGTTGTAAGAGTCCCCAATATAATGATCTTTAAAAAAAAAAAAAAAGAGAAGTCAATGGCAAAAGAAGCCGTTACCAGATGTGTGAAGGATTGGCTCTGGTGTGCAGACAACCAAGAGGACACCTGGAGTGGGGCAGGGGACCCTGGAGCGGTAGATGGCTGTTTCCAGGGCCCTTGTAAGGTTGTCAGATTCTCTATGTGTACCACTACTGATAGACTACACCGTCGGTAAAAGGAGCCCTGGGGCACAGCGGCGGGCCAAAGCTTGGCTCTTTGAACTCACCCATTGGCTCTCCGGGAGAAAGGCCTGGCTACTGTCCCTATGCTATCTGCAGACTATAAGGATGACAGCTTAGAGAACCCTCTAGGGCAGGTCTGCTGTCACAGGCGGCCATTATGAGTCAACGTGGACTCAACAGCATCTAACAGCATGGCATCCATAACGCACACTGCAAACGCCTTCAACAGCACCTAACAGCACCTAATGGCACGGCACCCGAAAGGCACGCTGCAAACGCCTTGGCAGGAGTCCATGCTGAAGCACAGTACCCTCCCTTGTTCCCCCGCCCCCGACAGGGTGAAAGTGCCCTTGAGGGCTTCCAGGGCGGTCAGTCTTCACAGGAGCAGGTGGCCACATCTTTCTCCACGGAGCAGCTGGGGGTTCCAAGTGACAGCCTTTCAGTCAGCAGCAGAGCTCTTCAACGCGGCACCTGCCATGAGGGATCCTGTGAACGTGAGCTAGGAACACCATGCATAGGGCTGCTAACTACAGGTTAGCAGTTCAAAACCACCAGCAGCTCCGAGGGAGAAAAGCGAGGCTCTCTGGTCCCTTAAAGAGGCATAATCTTGGACACCCAGGGGAGCAGTTCGACCTTGTCCTATGGGGCCACCATGAATCCGCAGGCTCGCTGGCACAGACTCGTTGCCATTATATATCACATTCCTCATTATAAAAAGTCCAGGGAAAGATATCAGGAGAAATGATAACGTGCAAGAAAGGGGCCCACAGCCCAGTGCCCTCCATGCTATGGTTCACCTCCGTCCAGTCCCCCCACAGTCCCCGTACGTTCGTGATAATCCTTAAACTTCAGAGTGCTTTTTTTCCCCAATCATATTTGGTGTTTTTGCTTTGTAGGCAAAATTGTTGGTTTGGTTACACATCATAAAGGCAAGAAAGGATCCAAACTTGTGGGGGAAACTATTATTATTACTAGCCACATTAAAGTCTCATGGGTTCAAGGCTTATGCTATATTATTTTTAACCCCTTTAGAATAATACTGTACAGTATTAACCTAGCCCCACGCCAAGCACATTTTGCTTGAACCCCTAATCCTGTGAAAATTGTATCAAACGAACTGCCCGAGGACTATGAAACAAATTACTCTTCATAGCTTTAATCTCCTAATGGGTATTGGTTGAAGAGCGTCTTGCTGGGTTGAAGGGGAAAGCATGATGAATGAGGGCTGGGTCCCTTGTAATGTTTTCTTACTGTGGCTTTTCTCCAGCAATTAATGTTCCCGGCAGGGCGCTGGGGTCGAAGGAGCCCGCTCAAGAATGAGCAGTGGGCATTCGCACTGGTTTCGCTGCAGGAAGGCCTCTTCGCTTGCCCTTTCTGCTCCTGCCTTCTTTTCTCTCTAATAGATTCTTGGTCAGATTCGACGCTGCACTGATAAAACTTGGGGCTTGTGCTTGGGAAATCCCGGGAGAACTGTAAATAAGGTACAAAAGAGCCTCCGTTTTACCCAAAGCAATACTGGTACAGACTGCGGGGAGTCAAACAAACCGCTGTCTGTTTCCCTGCCGGCAGTCCCGTTCTGGCTTGGTGATCAGCCTGCCATTTTTTCTAGAGCAAGTAGCCTAAGCTCTCCAAGCTCACTTTGCTTCCTTGCAAAATAAAGAGCCGGGCTAATCAGCAAGTTCTACAGAAATCTCGTATGATGGTACAGCACTGCCAAGAGAAACACGGTGTACGGCAAGTAATACAAAGTGTTCTAATAAATAGTAAACATAAAGATATGCATTTTGTACAGACATAAAATGATAGAAGAGATATTTCCTTTTTGCATTAAAGCTTTGAAATCTAGTGTGCATCTTATAGCTACAGCTTATCTTAGTAGGAATAAGTCATGTTTTAAGGTGTCAATCGCCAGCCATATGTGGTCAATGGCTACCAAACTGGAAATGCAGCAACAGATAAACTGCTTTTGAAAGATTTTTGCCTACCCTTTAGCAGTTACACAATTGAGTAAGTGTTGGACTGTTAACCACGAGGTCAGCAGTTCAAAACCACCAGCTGCTCCACCGGAGAAAGATGAGCCTATCCGCTCCCATAAAGATTTACAGCCTCAGAAACATTATAAAGGGTCATCACAAATACTAGAAGGAACTGACCCAAAGGCAATGGGTTTTTCAGATTTGTAACAGTTACTAGAAAAAAATTTGATTTCATTTTTACATTTACAACTCCATCCCAAGTCCAGGCCTCCCTCGACTCCTAAGCAACTTCATGGAGCTAGCTTAGGTAACCTTCTAAGACTGTGTTCTAACATTGAATAACCACAAAGCACCTGGAATAGTAAAGTGACACATTCACACACTCACACCCCTCTACCTGTGTAAGTACTTTTCAGACCCCTGGGCCTGGGAGACATCATTAGACTAGTACCTCAGGGTCTCTTCCAACTCTGTCACGTGGTGATTTCATCATTTAGTCAGTGACAACAGCATCAGTTCTACAGCCACTCCCCAAGTGAAACCAGTACTCAGGGTTCTGACAAGAGAGTGGATCACCTGCCTGGGGGTGTAGCCGAGTGCAATGACACCTGCTCTCTTCATAGGAGCTATTCCTCTCTAAGGTCGTAATATTCAGATGACTACCCCTCTCCCCTCAACCACCACAAACAAGCCAGTTGTCACTGTCTGTACCTCACAGCCCTCCTTGTGTGGCCTGTGAAGAGATGGGCTCCAACTGGTTTTGAAAACAGATCACCAGGTCCTTCTTCTGAGGCACCTCTCGGTGGGTTGAATTGCCAACTTTTCAGGTAGTTGATACACATAGTGCCACTAGGTTGACTCCGACGCCAAGCAACTCCATGTGACAAAGCAGAACTACCCCATGGGGTTTTGTTGGCTCTGAATTTTTTAGAAGCAGATAAAACTCACTGCCTTTTTGTTGAATGTAATTCAAGGTGACCCGATAGGGTTATTTAAAAGATGACTGCCTCACTATTCTCTCACAGAGCCTCTGGTGGACTCAAACCACTGACCTTGCAGTTAGCAGCTCAATGCTACCAGGGGTCCTCTACGCCACCAGGGCTTGTGTGCCCCTGACAGATTTCATCAACTTTGAGTGCTGGGAAAAGAAGCAATAGGCGCCAAAAAGAAAAAAAAGAAATCCCAAAAACTCAGGGTCCTCAAGTCCATTCTGACTCATATGCATGCATGTTATATAGAATCACTGGACCTTAAGGCTGGGAGTCTTTACAATCACCCAGCCCAGTATTCTCTGTGCACCCCTCTTCTCCAAGAGCACATACCTCTTTTGAAGCAGACTTACTGCGTCATTCACTTACAATTTACCATAGATACTCGTGTATAAGCTGAGTTTTTCAGCACAAAAAAAATGTGCTGAAAAACTGGGGTTCAGCTTACACACGGGTCAGTGGTACCCCAGCGAAGTGTAACATCTCGCGGGTGATTGCCATTCTTCCGCTGTTCATTCAAAGCCCCACTGACACTGCAGGGCTTTGAATGTTTGTTTACTCACATCTAACCAATCAGAGCCGTCCTATGACGTGGACAGCTTCAATTCGCAGAAGCACCCCTAGTGATTCACTTACGCAGGCAGCTGAACTAGTAAGGATGTGTCTGTGGCTGCGCTCTGTCTCTCCCCTCTGGTCTCTGTGTTAATTCACATCCTGCATTTCCCACCCTAGGCTTATACTCGAGTCAGTCAGTTTTTCTGGTTTCCCAGGTAATACTTGGTACCTCGGCTTACACTCAGGTCAGCTTATATTTGAGTATATACGGTAAATCCCACAGACTCAAAATGAAGCAACCCAAACTAGCTGGAAGGCACATGTTCCCCTCTGGAAAGGAACTGAGGGTTCTGAAGAGTCATCAGATTTGTTCATAAAAAATATGAGAAACCTTACCGACCCATAGTGATGTTGTGAGGGCCAGAGCTGAAAATCCCTTTTTAATTTTGGAATTATATCAATCATGTACAATTATTTCATATTTATCAGAAGTTCTGAGTAGCAGCTTAGGTCTTTAAAAAGTAATTACAAGGGGAAAAAATCAATTTACATGTCACTGATATAGAATAGAATTCATGGTAAAGGCTGCAAAAGGTAGAATCCATGCTTCCAAACCTAATGGTAACACAGTAAGAAAGAGGAGTGACAGTGTGAGACCGCATTGCCGGCAAGAAGTAATATCTGATTGGTGGCTGCTGCACAAAGCCTCTTCGAGGCCCCCAACGTTTTAGAAATGGAAGACTGCGTGTTTTAAAACTAAACAAATCAACCCCAGGCCATCCCTTGGGTCCCTAGCATCGTTCTATCTTGTGCTTCCAATTCCTCCTTTCCCCTTGGATAGATGGTCACCTTTTTTTGTAGCCAGAGACTAAATTACGCAACCAAACCTCTAAAACCAGTGCCAAGACGAGATGCCAAGCACGTAAGGCCTGCTATCGGCAGTGCCTTTCATCTGCTTCTCAAGCTCCCACCAACACCAAGGCCCAGAGGTACTCCAGAGTTTTAGCTAGACGACAGCGAAGAGTGTGAGTAATGCGACTAAAAAAAGACGCAAAGACCGATGCAAACCAAAGGCAAAGATGCTCACGACACTGGGAGCCAAGACCAGAGCGACACGGCTTACTGACATGCTTCCACTCTGCACATTAAGATCTGCGGTGTTTGATGTATCAAGCCTTTCCAAAAGGGGGCACATGGCAAAGGAAGACGTCATATTAGGACTGTTATTGTTCTCTGATATCTTGGCTGAGGTGGCGTTGGTGACAATGAAAATAAATGGAAGAGCTTCATTTCCCTAATGAATACAACAAGCACTTGTTAAGTGCCTTCTCAGTATAGGTGCTGTTCAAGGCATCAGGGAGACAGTGAAAAGTAAAACAGAAACATTCCTGTTGTTACAGAGCTTACTACAACCAAACTCACTGTCAGAGTCAATTTCGACTTATGGCAACCTATAGGACAGGGTAGAACTGCTGCTGTGGGTTTCTGAGACTGTAGCTCTTTATGGGAGTGGCTGGGCTGGTGGTTTCAAACTGCTGAACTTGTAGTTACCCGCCCAGCTCATAACCACACCACCACCAGGCCTTCCACACCAGTTAAACAGACACTGACTAAATAAACACGCTAAAAAGTGTATGACGTGAAATGATGGCAGGTATTATGGAGGAAACAATGGGCATGGCAAGGGTATGATAGTCATGGGGTGGGGGATTCGAAGGCTTCACATCTGAACAGGCATCTGAAGAAGAGAGGCCAGTGAGCAAGGTGTATGTCAAGGAGAAGAGCGTCCTAGGTAAAGACAACAGCAAGTGCAAAGGCCCTGAGGTAGGGACAAGCTTAGTCCAACCCCACAATCCTGTCTTTCTAGACTTACTGTTAGCAGGCTCCTAATGGCTCCTCTCTGCTTCCACCTTCCCCAATCCTTCTCTCACCCTAGCCGTACTATATTCTCCAGCCAGAAAAATGTTTTCAATATCAAACCCAGACCATGTCAGTCCTCTGTGTGAAATCTTCACTGGCAAGATGTAAGCCAAAGCCCCTACGATGGCCTCTATGACATGACCCTTCCAACACCTCTGCCCTCTCACTTGCCCCACAACCACTCTACTTCGGGCACAACTTTCTTCCTCGCTGTTCCTATACTATATACCAGGTTCCTGCTGCCAGGCCTTCTTGTTCTCTGTGCTTGGAATCTAGATGCCCACTGGCCTTACTTCCTCACTTTCCTTTCGTGTTTTGTTAACATCCATGCTTTCATGGTAAAGGACATGCCTGGCACACAGTAGACACTCAGTGTCCACTGAGAGGATGGCTGCCTTCATCTTTGCTTTCTACTCTATCACATGGTGATGATGAGCACAGGGGAGGTCAGACAGACAGAGGTTGACACAAACTCACTGTCTCCCACTGGGAGGCAATGCTGGCCCTGGTCTCTCCTAGACCCATCAGCCACATCGCGACCTTCTTCCACTCTACTCGGGATAAAAAAAGGAAGCAGGCAGTGAAAGGGGAATATCCACAGATTTTTAAGCTTACAGCCGCAAAATAATCATTCACTGTTCCTCCCTTTCTTCTCTCTAGTGTCCGTGAGTCGAGTGTCTGATCTCCTACTGGGAATTCAATCATCATGCCTCCATGTTTATCTTGGATCCCCTCCTTTCCCACTTCTGTAAGGACCCTGGTTCCCGAAATCACTCAGCATTCCACCTGCCCTTTTTCAACCTTTCACTGTTTACCAACAGCTCTTGATGGCCAAATAGCTTCCATTCAGAAAACATACAACACAGAGAACCCTCACCATTCACTGTTGCCTTCCAGCCCCTATCTTATCCCTATTCCAATTCACAGTCAAAAGAACCACAATCCCTGGCCCTTTCTTCCATACTTCAGCCTAAGCCATCCTAAACAACCCTGTAAGAACTGCTCTGTTGGGTTTCTGAAACCATCTCAACATTCCCTTCTAAGGAGCTGGTGGCCTTGAATTGCTGCCCTTGCAGTTAACAGCCCCACACTCAAACCAGTATACCATCAGGGCTGTGGTGGGGAGACTAAAAGGTCACGTCCTCAGGAGGTGACATCTCAAGCAATAAAGCAGTTTAACATGTGAAACAAAAGGTTAAGGGGACAAGACAGTCAAACCTATGACTAACGAAAAGGCTGCTGCTGTTGTTCTGTGCTGTCGATAGGTTCTGACCCATGACAGCACTGCATTACAGAGCAGAGCTGCCCTCTAGGGTTCCGGGCTGCAATCTTGATTGAGTCATTTATTGGGAGTTCAAGCCACCAACCTTGGATCACAGCCAAGCCCTTCACTATTGCCCCTCCAGGAGCCATACTAAAGACAAACCTAACCTGCATCTGCTGAGAGGATTCTGACTCGGCAGTCCCCTAGCACAAAGATGGACTTTCAGTCTTCATGGGAGCAGACAGCCTTATCTTTCGCACGCAGAGAAGCTAGTGGGTTTGAACACGGACATGGAGGTGAGCAGCCCATGCCTAGCCCACAGCGCCACCAGAGCTCCTTTTGCAACTTTTAGACGGTTGATCGTTAGCAGAAGGGACGAAAGGCAAATTGTCAAATAGTAAATACTTCCAACAAATTGCATGCTGTACATGCTATAAGGCTGGGCCCATCTTCTTGAACTAGAGTTTTGTCATGGTTTCATGGTGCAGACGAGCTACCTGTGGTGTCAACAGAATGTGCAAACAACAGCACAGCCATTGAAGCTTGCATAATTTGCCAAAAACATGTGTATACATGAGTTAGTTAAAGTTTATTGTACCAACCTGGCCGATGAACACATGTAGGGTTAATTGAAGGGCAGAGGGAATAAATGGCTCAGCAAGCCTAGCCTTTTGAGTTCTCGGGTCTCTTGCTTTCTGATGGTCAGGTCAGGGTGCAGCTGCCTTAGCCAGTTCCCTGCTTCAGCTGGCAAGGCTCACTTCCTGCAAGACATTCCCCAAGGAGCAGCCACATGGACCCAGCCTGATGCAGCCCTGGATGTTGGAGCAGCCGTGTGGAGACCCCTGCCAGTGCTGAGATGCTTACACTTTCAGTGATTCGGCTTTCCTCCTGCAGTTGGCATCATAGTGTGTTTTGTGAGATGGAGGAGAACTTTGTGAATTGGTGTTGAACATACGGGTTAATGTTGGACTTGTGGGTTTGGGCAGCACTGGGTTGGGATGTTTTCTTGATGTGCACTTACCCTTTATATAAAACTCTTATATAAGAGTTTCTGTGGATTTGTTTCTCTAAAGTACCAGACTGACACAATACACATAACTGAAGGGGGAAGGGGGTGTTATTTCTCACATGAACTCAAGAAGCTTGCTTTCCCAATGTGCTGGTGCTGCAGGAACAGATAATCTCAGCTTTAAAAGACCAGCTACATCTGACCACCTGGTGGAGGTGGCAACTACATTGCCATCAATCGCTGTGTGATCGATGAGGGCTCCTAGTCTGCGTTCATTCCTTCAGTACAGTAGAACCCAGTACTCGACTGCATGAGTACGTGACATAAGTGGATTTCGATGCGAAATGTTGAGAAAATTTTGTATTAGAGCTCAAACAAAACATCAGAATCCGACCCGCAGCAGGTGATTTTTGTCAACAAGTGTTTCCCTCACTCGGCGCTAGCTGGTTTTTGAGTATGTGTTGTTTAAACCTTTTGCAGCTGTGTTCCAAGCATTTTGCTATAATTTTCTTAGTTTTCTGGCTTTTGGTACTGTTTTTAGATTTTAAAAATGGGTCCTAAGAAAGAGGTTTTTGGAAAGAACCATCATGATAAAGAACTGGTTAACGTGTTATTGATATTGTTGGTAATAATTTACTAAACCTTTTTAGAAAACAAGGAAACACCAACAGCAGACAACATTAGACAGATTTTTTTTTTTTAAAGAGAAAGTCAGCCAGGGCCTATTGAAAATGGCAAAGAAGGGGGCAAAAAAACTTCTGAAAAGCAGCTACCAGTTGATTTTATGGAAGGAGATTCCCTTTCCAAACAATGACTCTCTCCAGACCTCCTCTCCACATCTGTGTCCACAGATCCAGATCCTCATCAGTCTCAAAGTATGAGCCATACTGTAGTGGTTAAAAACTTTTTTTAATGTCGTGTTTCTTATTTAAATTATATTATTTAACTCTGAAATGTCTGTATAATTTTTTAATAAAAAGGCCAGGTTAGGGTAAAAACTTGGTGGTTGAGAACAGATTAATCCATGATTTCTTCTGGGAAAATTGATTCAGAACTTAACTGCATGGCATCTCAATGCTCCTTCTAGAATGGATTAGCATCAAGATCCGGGTTTCTACTGTAATTAGTGAAAACTGCCTCTACGCCAGGAGGTGGAAAGAGAATGACTCCTAAGTCAACTCTCTGGTTCTGGGGTACTCCTGGAATGGAAAGCAGAGAAAGCCAAAGGGAGGCCATCTGCAGTCCCAGGTGTCATCCTGTTGGTAGATGCTGTTGAGTCCTTGGTGACTCCAGGTGAAGGAGCCGAATGGCCCCATCGGGTTTTCTAACCTCTAGTCCTTACTGGGGCAGAAAACCAGGTCTTTTCCCAGGGTAGCGGCTGGTTGAGTAAGAACCACAAAGTCATGACACCACATACCTACCCATGTCTTACAGACCTCGCCCATTCGCTCATGACACAGCGCACTCAGCAACACAGATGGGAACAGTCCCTCACTTCACCTCTCGGCAATTCTCTTTTTACCTCAGAGCAGGACGATTCTAACAATGCTGTAAACGGGAACAGTGGAAATGTGTCACCCCAACCCACTTTTAAGTAAAACTTTAACTACCTGGGAAACCTCGAAAACAAGCATCATACTCGGCACCCAAGCTAGTCCAGGGAGGACCTTGGGGACAGTCCTCTGGGTTGTGTCATGCACTTTCCTCCTTACAGAAGGGAGAGAAATAGCAGGCAGCGAAATCGTTGCATCGTTCGAACTATGTCATTTTGATCCTGGACATGTTCCTGCCTTGATTCCCAAGGTGGAAAAAAGTCAGTGGGTCTGGCCCTGGAAACTATTTTTAATTCCTGACTGATTTTTGAGAAACCCAGTCTTCTTGGTCTGAATGATTACCAAGAAGGCTAGTTTTAACTGCTGTTTCACATCAGAGATGAGCAAATCCCAGGAAGAGTCAGGGGAGTCTCAAGTTTTAAGATGGGAACTTGAGAAATTTAGAAAGAGGTTCAGAAAGAGTTTCTGGGAAGGTTCTGTGTATGAGTCATTTTCTGCCAAATATTTGCTGCAGAGATCCCCTCCGAGCCATGAAACACACACGCTATGAAATGGCCAGGCTGGTCTCTAAATGAGGAGAGATTGAGCTTAAAGAAAGAACACACACTCACCCATACACACAGAAAGAGAGAGAGAGAGAGAGAGAGAGAGAGAGAGAGAGAGAGAGAGAGAGAGAGAGAGAGAGAGATACAGACAGGGGCTTGTTCACGTACATAGAGGGAAATCAAGAGGCCCAAGTTTTGTGCTTGGTTAGGGCCCAAATTTATGAAAATAGGAAGCAGAGAGAGTCTTTAATCCAGTTCTGAATGTCTTGAAGCACGACAAAAGCCACACTAAGATCTACTTATGACAAAAATCTAGTTTGGAGTGTTTGGGAGATAAAATAACCATCGGCCCACACCTGACAGTTTGACACCCCTGAAGAAGCTACAAGATGGGGCAGCCTTGGGCTGTACACTGGAGCAAACAGTATGACAAATGAACAGAGTGTCTCGACTTCTAGGCCTTTTATTCTGAATCTCACACCCACATCCACACAGAGGGCTCCGACCTGCACACCTGGTTCCTATGCTGTACAAGAGCACACAATGGAGCTTGTCTGGTGTTGTGCAGAATAACGAGTTTTAGTGATTCTAAAACAAGGTCTCTTTGGCCCCACAGGGAAGTTATCTTTCCCTTTGTCCAGTAAGGCTCCAACTAGTCTCAGGCTGTGCTCAGCCTGCTGTTGGTGAGAAGAGGGCAGCAGGACGCCTGGGTTTTCAGTCAGCAACTCAATCTGCTCTGTTCATTCATCTCGAGTACACAGAGCGCCAAGCCCTGTGATAGGCCACAGGGCTGGAACATGGTGAAGTGAGATGTGGAATGTTTCTTCTGGGGTAACCTCTCCTCAAGTGATTCAAAACACAGTCATATTAAAAACAGTTGTTCTGAACATCATCCCCAAAAAGGTAAACACAGAACTCTACCGTAAGTCAAAATGAAACTCAACTCCCCCCCCACTATCATGACCCCAGTGCTACCTTACAAGTCTGGCTAGACCAGAGCATGTGCACTGGTACAGAGAAGAGGTCTCGACACACGGCATTTAGGTCAGTTAAACCCCTCAGGACCAAAAATGAGAGTAGCGATACCATGAGGGTAGAGGGAATTGGGGGATGGGGACGTGGGATAAAGGGGGAAATGATTGCAAACATTGACATATAATGCCCACCCCCACCCCCAGGGCAGTGGTTCTCAACTTTCCTAATGCCGCGACCCTTTCATACAGTTCATGTGGTGGTGACCTCCCCAACCATAAAATTATTTTCATTGCTATGTCATAACTGTAATTTTGCTACTGTTATGAATCAGGTGATCCCTGTGAAAGAACTGTTTGACTCCCAAAGGGGTTACGACCCACAGGCTGAGAACTGCTGCCCCAGGGGAATGAACAACAAAATTGTGGGTCAAGGTAGACAGCAGATGGTATAAAATATGAAACAAAATGATAACTTATCAAGGGTTCACAAGGGTGGGAAGGTAGAGGAGGGAAGGAAAAAAGAGGAGCTGATACCAAAGACTCACACAGAAAGACAATGTTTTGGAAATGATGATGGCAACACATGTACAAATTTCCTTGATACAGTTGATGTATGGACTGTTATATGAGCTATAAGAATCCCCAATATAATGGTTTGTTAAAATAAAAAAATCAATATAAATCAAATTCAATATCACTGAGTTGATTCTAACGACCCTACAGGGCAGGGTAGAACAGGTCCTGTGGGCTCTCAAGACTATAACTCTTTTTTTATATATATAATAGTTTTATTGACATATCTTACACATTCCAAAATATCCATTCACATACAATTCTGCTGTTCAGTTCCACCAGGTGGGTTTTTTCACCATTGATGCCAACTGCTGCCCTTTCCCCCTGGTAACTCCCCGCCACCACCATCGTAACTCTTTATGGGAGTAGAAAGTCTCAGCTTCCTCCCACAGAGCAGCTGGTGGCTACAAACTGCTGACCTTTCAGGTCGCAGCGCACTGTGTAAGCACTACGCCACAAGGGCTCTTCAGAGATGCCCCAGCAACTCCACTGCTAGGAATCTATCCTAGAGACCTGAGAGCAGGGGCTCAGAGACCTCTTTGCCAATGTTCACTGGAACACTACTCACAGTAGCCAAAGGGTAGAAACTCCCCAATCACCCAGCAACATGTGGAACAGTAACCAGAAAGCCCAGCACCTGTCCAAGAAGGAAACCACCCAGCTACTGCACTAACTGGACAGTGACAGGGCAGTGGGAACAACACCTTGTGAGACCTGGAAAAGCAAGACCACCCCCTTATGTTCCAGCTCTCACAGGTTTCTCTGCACAGCCATGCGATGGCGGCATGTTACTTAGCAAAAAGGGTAAGTGGAAATTTGGTTTGTTGCTGTTGTTTGTTTTTTAAGATCATTTTACTAGGGGCTCTTGCAGCTCTTATAACAATCCATGCATCAAGTGTATCGAGCATATTTGTACATAGGTTGCCATTATCATTTTATAAACATTCACTTTCTATTTGAGCCTTTGGTATCAGCTCCTCTTTTTTCCCTCCCCCTACTCCCACCCTGTGATCCCTTGATGAATTATGAATTATTATTTTCATATCTTACACAGACAGCTGTCTCCCTTTATCCTATGTGGAAGTTCTGATACATGCTTCCAGGTGAAAGAACCATGAAAATGCTCTTCGGAGGTGGTAAGCTAACAGAAAGGACAAACACTGATGCCCTCACTTAACATGCAATATCTGGAATGGGCAGATGCAGAAAGACAGAAAGTAGATGAGTGGTGTTCAGGAGGTGGGGGTGGGTAGGGGAAGCACTGCTGAAAGTAGGGGTAGAGATGTCTGGCTGTGGGCCCACGAGATCCTCAGTACCAGCTAACAGGCCGCACCTGACCAAAGAGGAGCAGTTCCCGCCATCATATTCTCACTGCCATCGAGCCGACGCCGACTCGTAGCGACCCTACAGGACAGGACACAAGTGCCTCTGTGAGTTTCCAAGAATGTAGCTCTTCATGGGAGTAGAAAGTCCTGCTGTTCTCCTTTGGAGTGGCTGGTGGCTTCAAACTGCTGTTCTGATGGATCACAGGCCAAGGAGTAACCACTAAGCCACCAGGGTGCCTCCATCATGTGAGGGGTGGGTTGATTAAATGTTTGGCCAGTATGACCCACACAGGATGCTATAAATACCCCATTGGCCCTTGGCAGAAAGAAGATTGCCCATTACTGATGTAAGGTACTGAGTTTCTGTTAAGGGTGGAAAAAAAATTTTTTTAAGTCTTAGAAATAGATATGGCCGGCAGTTACACAGGATGGTCGGTGTAAGTAATACCACTGAACTATGCCCTTTAACATGGTGAACATCTTGAATTTTATGTTCTTTATACTTGACCACCATACAATGGCAACATAAAACAACACGCCTCTAGAGTAGCAGGCCTGGCTGTGCAGGATGCACACTGAGGCTGCCCAGGACAACAGAGGCATTTGCTGAGAAACTGCTGTGTGCCAGGTGCCGTACGAGGTAGGCACTTGGACCACCAAGTTGGTTCTTACACATAACAACCCTATGTATAAGAGAGCGAAACCCTGCCCCGGGCCTGCATGTCTCTAAGCAGGAACTCAGGCAACGTCACAGCAAGCACACCGGATGGGCATCATGGTCCCCCCGTCAATGACAGAACAGGGGCTTTGGAGACAGTCTGGCCTCTGGCACACCCAAACCTGCTCCTTGTCCACTGGGTGACGTGACTTGCAGAATTCTAGCCCATCTGAGATGAGACTTAGCCATTTGTCAATTACTTTAAGGACCGTCTAAGGTAGGCATTGATGATCCAGTGGTAGAATTCCCACCTTTCCAGGGAAGACGCGCTTCAATTTCTGACCAGCACCTCCCAGGCATGGCTATGACCCCTCTGTCAGCAGAGGCATGTAGGTGGCTATGGTGCTGCACGCACTTCAGTGGAGCTTCCAATTAAGAGGGACCAGGAAGAAATCCCAAAATCAGTCCATGAAAACCCCATGGATTTCACTGGTCCATCTGCTGTGCACGGGATGGCCAGGAATTGGAGCTGGCCTAATGGTAGCCAACAACACTATATGAGCTGAGTCGTGTCCAGAGGTGACCCATCTGGTACAGTCCTAGTCTTTGGGGTTTGGGGAGTGTGCAGGTCCACAGCCAGCTGGAAACACGGTAAGGTGCCGATGAGGCCTCAGAGAAGCCCAGCCTGAGAAACTAACTTTCCCCAAGGCCTAAAGGATGACTTTGAATCATACTGAATTTAACTCGCTAGCCTGGAGAGTTGGAGGGCCAAGGAGAAAGAGCTCAACATCGAGGAGGACACAGCAGCCAGAGGGACGATGAGCGAGAATATGGTTGCACATGGAATTGTAAAAGCCCAGGACGGCCGGGGAACTGACAGCAAAGGTGTGAGAATAGAAGCCGCAGAGGTGACCGGCCCATGGGGTCTTGCTGTGCTGTGTTGATTCTCCACACAAGGGAGAGGCCCAGAAAGGGAGAGTCTTTAAGGGCCATAGGAAGGAGGACACGGGAAGAACTGCATTTGTACACAATATATCTAGGGGCAGTGGCCAGCTGGGAGCTGGGCAGAGAGAGAAGTGACCACAGTTTCACCGGCCACTAAGAATAAAAATAGTGGGCAGTGCTGGAGTGCTGGGGGGGGGGGGATGCAATAAAGAAAGGGAAAACAAACATCATCCGTTTGCCTTGAGATAGCACGGTAACCATTTTCCCAGTATTTCCTTCAGGTTTGTTTTCTGGGATTAAAAAATGTAGGGTTTATTACCTTTGTACTGGCATTAGATATACATTTCAAACAATAAGGGGAGAGAAAATAACTAAAATGAATAAAATAAAAAAGATCAACAGCCGCACAGATGGATAGACAGATAATTAACATAGTACCAAAATCCCCACAATTTTTAATTACAGGCAGTCCCAGGTTTAAGACATGGTTCCATCCCAATGGTTGTCCTAAGTTGACCTGATTTGCATCAGATACCTCCTTCTATAAACCATTTATGATGTTGTAGCCTTTTATACCAGAGACCCTATGAGGCGGAATGGACTTGGAGGGAATGGGTTTGGTTTTATCAGTTATCTTTACAAATCTAATTTTAACTTGTCTTTGGAAACATTTTGTGTAAACACAAAAAGAAAACCATCACTGGCATCAAGTCGGCTCCCACTCATAAGGCCCCTATACGACAAGGTGGAAAAATTGAGTTTCCAAGACTGGAAGCTCTTGACCAGCGTAGAAAGCCTGGTCTTTCTCCCATGGAGCAGCTGGGGGTTTCAAACTGCTGACCTTGTGGTTAGCAATCCAATGCATAACCACTACGCCAGCATGGCTTCTAATACATACAGACATAAAACAATACAAAAAATTCACTCTGAAGAAAAGGAGGAGTTGGGGGTGTTGACATTTTGCCAGTGGTATTGCTAACTCCCTTTGTAGCAGGAACTCTACTTCTGGAAGGTTCTGGATTATTGCTGGGAATAGAGAAGGCATTTATAGTCAGAAAATTAGTGAGAGTCATCTGCATGGCCCTTTGCTTTTGTCCTTTATGCGTTTCAAGGTGACATTTCACTGCCTCCAAATCTGCCGATCAGCTGTTAGCAAAGCAGCCAGCATATGCGTCCATGTTTTGCAAAGCATTTCCAATTAATTCTTCCACTTGTAAGATTTGTGAGCAACTTCTCCACTTCCTCTTCTTGATTCTTTTTTCATCAGAATTTCCTCTTCAAAACCCGTTAAGTTCTAATCTGTTGATTCTACTTATTCATGATCTCTGAACTGTTCCACATCGGTGATACCAAATTCCAAATCCAGCCTGCTTGCCCTATGGGCAATCCTTTCACGGGTCTCATTCATCACATTATCCTGATCAAAAGCTTAAAGCGTGATCATCCAATTTGTCAATATTTGTACATCCCCTGCATGCATTTCCCCAAACCTCTCTTCAAGAATGATTTGCTACCAATATAAGAGAGAAAACAGGAGATGGTTGTAATTGTAGTTCACTGTAACTGAAATACACCATGCATCAGTGACTACATGTACTGTTGAATATTCCAACCTTCAATAATATATCTAATTCCTGTTGTTGGCCCTTGTTGTGGCTCCCACCCATGTGGTAAACTCTGTCACCACCTGGGGCAATTTCCTGGCAATGGATTATTAGAAAAGGAATTACTGAGGCAATGAACAAAATGTTCTCATGGTTTCACATCCATGTTATCAAAACGTGCTTCCAGAAAACTTATGCCAGTTTGCTTGTGTTTTGTTATCATTGCGCGGCTGGAGTTTGTGGTTGGTTTTTTTTCTCTCCTCTTTTGTATGTATGCCTCCTGTTTGAGAGTTTGGGGTGAACAGTTATGTCACATATAACAAAATGCACCCATTGTCTCATCTAAATAAAAAATCACCACTAAACATCGCATGGGAAGGGACAGGTGGGATAAAGAAGCCAGAAGACAGAACAACAGGATGACAGTTCTGGGGGGACATGGGAGAAGAGGCGGCGGGGGGAGAGGAAGTGGGTGTTAACAAACCCAGGGACAAGGAAACAACAAGTGATCCAAAATCAGTGGCAAGGAGGGTGTACGAGGTCTGGCAGGGCTGGATCAAGGGCAATGTAACCGAGAGGAATTCCTAAAACCCAAATGAAGGCTAAACATGATAGTGGGACAAGAGGAAAGTATAAAGAAATAGAGAAAGTATAAAGAACTAGGAGGCAAAAGGTAGTCATAGAGATTTAAATACAGGCATATACAGATGTAAATATATTTATATATGATGAAGAAGAAATAGATCTATGTACATATATTTATAGGTTTAGTATTAAGGAAACAGATGGACAGTGGGCTCCTGCTCAAGTACTCCCTCAACACAAGAACACTTTGTTCTA